>NC_064432.1:305000-1027500 GCF_023375975.1 Astyanax mexicanus
AATGAAGACTCCAATTCCCAGCATGCACTCACCCCGGACTTCCCTGACTCCGCTGATCACGTGACTCCACAGTGTTCAAGCTCTCCCTGTTACTGATTGTTTGCACCTGGTCTGTTTTGTATAAACACCCCTCTGTTTTCTCTGTCCCTTAATGAGTATTGAACTTTTTTGAAAGTTATCTAGCTCTTCTTTAACACATTTCCTTTGTTGATTATCCTTTGTTACCGACTTGCTCATGTTTTCCGACTACCTATTTTGCCTTGCCCTCTTTATTTATTGGTTACTTCCATTTCTGTAAGCCTGGATAAGCTGGCTTTAAGATTTTTAAGTAATGTTTATTGAGAACTTGAGTTAATTAGACCAAAACAGTTTCCGTCCATCTTCCTCTTGATTAGAGAGTTCCAGAGTTTTTTAATTTAGTAACATCAAACAAACTCATAATTTTTAAGTGCTCTCTTATTTTTTTACAGGGTAAAGGAGATGGTTTTAGACTTGTTGCTGGTTTGTATTTTAATGATATTATAGCTTTAGTTGGTTCACAGTGAGTAAAGTAGTTTTAGAAGAAGGTGAATGTTGTGCAATTCCTGCAGCAGCCTTTCATAATACTGTGTGATTTAAAGCTCGGGCTGAAGATACAGTTCTATACAGGCCAGAGAAGGTCAGAGAGAGATCCTATTCCTGTTCCTATATATTCTCTCTCTCTCTCTCTCTCTGTCTGTCTCTCTCTCTTTCGTTCTTTACCTCCTGAAGGTAAGCCAGGGGGCCAATTAGTGGATGTGCTGTGTGTTGTAGCTGTGATTCTGCTGCTCTGTGGAGGTGAGGTGTGTTATTCAGAGCTTGTCAGGAGTGTGTGTTGTTTTTTTGGCTGTTCCTCTCCGGTGGTGGTGAGTGTGTTGTTTGTAGACGTCCACGTGAACCATTTCCAGCCTGGGAGAAAACAGCAATTACGCCCCCCGAAGCTAAACCCTGCAAACAGCCGGCGGCGGCTCGGCGCTGCCAGGAATCGATCCTGTAAAACATCCAGAGCGGCGGAGAGCAGAAATCGATCCTGCAGAGCGTCTGGACGAACGGCGGAACCGGAAACGCAGGTGAACCCTGAGCACCGGGGGATAAAAATAGAGGAGCCATGTCTTTAAATCCAGAGCGACAAGAAGAATGAGTCACTCCTTCAGCAGAGCTTCTGAATATATCTACACTAATGGGCGTGGTGTTCTGGAAATTAGGTGTGTTCAGGTAACAGTCAGACGTTTATCGCTATCTTGGCAGCAGCAGTGCACAAACACCACAAACCATCACAAACCCAACTTTTACATCAACAATAAACAGAATATTAAATAACATAGCATTGCTGTTCCCGTAAATGAGCCATTTCTGGGAAGTAGGCAAACATCCAAGCATCACATCCAGATAAAAGGCAATGGGAGCTAGCTAGCACATAGGCTAACTGACCAGGTGGCCACAGGACACATGCACACTGTTCTGAGCTATAATGTTAACACCGTGTTAGCTTGCTGTTATGCTAACGCCACATTAATGACCTCTATAAACAGACCAGAGTCACCCCGTTAGCATGCTGTTATGCTAACGCTGTGTTAGCGACCTCCATTAACAGACAAAAGTACAAAATGTCCAAGAAAATGATTTGTTGGTTCTACATAAAAATTTGGTACGACATTTTTGCAACCTTATTAGTAAGTAATGTCAGTAAAAATAACCAAAAAAAATGTGTGGGTTATACTTAAAAACAATGTTTACAGCTGAGCAAGGTGTACTTTTCCCGTCGTTATGAAAGCAAAGACACACTGACAAGCTGTCAAGCTGCACGGTGAATTGTTAACGACTCAACTATAGATAAAACTAAAATTTGGCTCATAGTCTCAGAATTGTAAACTGTATTGTCGCTGTTTATACCACTATAAAAGTATTTCAGTGTTATTTATCTGTTCATCTAGAAATTTTAACCTATCAGAATGAAGTGAAGAATGAAGGTGATGAAATCCCAACAGCAGCTTGTGTTAAAATCAGCTTTTAAACTGAATTATTTTTTAAGAATTATATTTATATTTGTTCCGGTTCAGTAGTGTAAAGAATAGCAGTATATTTAAGATGATGGTTTGTGTATATTTTAAAGGCTGACTGAGGGCAGGTCTGTCCTGCAGTGTCCTGTGTTTCCTGGTTTCCTGGAGAAGCATTTTTTGTGCTTTCACTGTAAATAATGGATGCAGGTAGTGACTTAATTATGATGCAGGAACTGCAGAGATTTGCTCCTGGAAAAAGGCAGTTTTGAGAGCAGATAAAAATATCTTCCAACTCACTAAAACAATGTTTATCATTTTCAAGACATAAGACTAGTAATCAACTCATAACTCACAGAGAAACGTCTTATAAATGGTTAAAAATCTTAGTGAAAAATTAGTTTATAAATAGATTTGCCCTTAAAAAAGTAAAGTAAAGTGAGTTTAAAGCTTTTAGAGCACTTAATATATTAATACTAGTATTCTTATTCTTATTAGCCCAGTAGCTGCAGTGCTATAATTAGCTGCAGATAAGCGAATTTATTATTTTATCATTATCTTATCAATAACTTTATTACTGCAGTTACTTCCAGTTTCTAAGAGTCTTTATTTGAAGGTGTAGAAAACAGTACTCATTGCTCTCTGGTGTCATCTGTAATTTCTCTGAAGAAAATACAGTATTTTTCGCACTATAAGCTGCACTTAAAATCCTTTAATTTTCCCAAAAATCATCAGAGCTCCTTATAATCCGGTGCTCCTTATGTATGAATTCTATCAGTCAGGTATTAAGGAGCAGTAAAGTCACTCCACTGAAGTACAGAGTTATACAGGAGATTCAGTTTAGTTCTCCAACATCCAGACTGGAGCAGCATTAGCATTAGCATTAGCCGCTAACTGCTCTAAGCAAGCGCTAGGTCTTTCACTGTTCAGATTTAAGTAAATCAGACTGTTGTCTGTGTGTTTACCGTGTTTAAACAAGCTACGCAGGATGAACCGCTAGCTGATACCCCCCTGGCTTCCTGTTGGGCCGAGTTATTCATACTAATGTATTCATTTAGTTTAAAGCTATGGAGGAGTTTCTGTTCTCGGCTCACAGGAAGTCCAGGCGTTCCGTCTCTATAGATTAAATCTGAAATAAAGGCGTTTGTTGGAGCAGAGCTGGAGAACAAGGCGAATGCTGATGTTTCTCTTCTTTTGTTGGAGCTCTGAGGAGCAGAAGAATGGAGCTCTTTTGTTCATTATGCTGCTGAATGTAGTGACTGTTCTAAAAGCCAGAGCTTTCACAAACATTTTAATCATTTAAAGCCTTAAATCTCTATTTTCCCTCTTAACGCCATATAGAAACGTGAATCTTTTCAGAGTATTACTGAGATTAGGCTGGAGTTATTAATCCATTCAGTCTGCTGAAGTAGCCGGTGACATTTCTAATGCAGGGGCTTTACCTCTCTGGATATTTATTATTCAATTAATCAGCAGTCGATTAAAGTTGAGGTTAATTATCTAAAAGCTGAAGCTCTTATGGAAACAAAAGGGTCTGAGGATTTTAACAGCACCTTTCAGAAACCTTTAAAATCAGGTATAAACACTGAGACAATTCAGAGAATTAAAATTAAAACCATTATCCATCTCTTCAGCTCCACTGATCACATATTTCACTCTGTAGTTGTGTTTGTGTTTCTCTGTATATTTTATTATTCTCCATCTTATTTTTTACCCTGTTCTTCAACACTCAGAACCCACAGAATAGACAAACACCACAAAGTAGCTATTATTATTATTATTATTATTATTATTATTATTATTATTGTTATAATTTGAATGGTGGGATGTTATTCTCAAATAAAAGTGGAAAGGCATATGCATCTTCCAACAACACCTCTGTCAACCAATAATCTCCCAGCTCTGGACTTCATTGCCTAGAATGCACCACCCAGTGATCACTCATTCACTTTCTCATAAGATTGATCATATGACATCTTCCACAATCACCTGAGTATTGATTTCACCTGTTCACCTCGCTATATAAACCCGTGCTTTTCACTTATGGCCAAGTATTCGTTTGGCTCCGTCCAACTGTACACAGAATTTATCTTGCCGAGTGCGAGAGTGTGTGAGAGTGTGCGAATGTGTGTGAGTGTGTGAGTGTTCTGCAGGAATTAGTCTCAGTGTGATGATGAGGATTGGTGAGGTGTGTGAGAGTGTGTGAAATAAACCAATCAGAGTGTCTCTTTCTCATCATTCCCTTTAAGAGTTGAACCAGGTGAGCTCTGTCTTTGGTGGATTGCTATTGTAACGGTGCAGCTACCTGGACGTGTCCAACAAACTCTTCTCAGCAGAGGAAACTGAGCTGCTGGTTGACGCTGTGAAGGAGCTCCAGCAGCTCATTTACGGGAACAGCAATGTTATTTTATTTACTATTCTGTTTATTGTTGATGTAAAAGTTGGGTTTGTGCTGCTGTGTGTTCATGTGTGTGTAATAAGTGGGGGTATACGCTCGGCACGGTGCCTGTGTTACCGAGATAGCGATGAACGTCTGACTGTTGGCGTCTGTCTAGGTTGTATTCAGTCAGTGGAGCTCCTGTGTTTTCTGTTACCAAGATAAACAAGCAAAACTCCAGAAATGTACCTGAACACACCTCATTTCTAGTACACCACGCCCATCAGTGTAGATATATTCAGAAGATCTGCTGATATTTATTAACTGATCATAAATATATTGATATCCTGTATAAAACACAGGAGCTTCATTCAATCGTATCTCAGCGCTGAAATGAGGAAGATCTCGCTCAGCTTCTCCTTCTGTTCTGATCTGATGCCAGGATGCTCCCTGAAGGACGTGTTAATTTTTGGAGCGAAGAGGTCAGAGCTGCTGCTCCACGTCTCAAATCATCTGCTAGGAGAGACTGGGAGCTTTCAGTAAACACAGACTCACAATCAACAGCTCACAATCAACAGCTCACAATCAACAGACTCACAATCAACAGACTCACAATCAACAGCTCACAATCAACAGCTCACAATCAACAGACTCACAATCAACAGCTCACAATCAACAGCTCACAATCAACAGACTCACAATCAACAGACTCACAATCAACAGACTCACAATCAACAGCTCACAATCAACAGCTCACAATCAACAGCTCACAACCAACAGACTCACAATCAACAGCTCACAATCAACAGACTCACAATCAACAGCTCACAATCAACAGCTCACAATCAACAGACTCACAATCAACAGACTCACAATCAACAGACTCACAATCAACAGCTCACAATCAACAGCTCACAATCAACAGACTCACAATCAACAGACTCACAATCATCAGCTCACAATCAACAGACTCACAATCAACAGCTCACAATCAACAGCTCACAATCAACAGCTCACAATCAACAGACTCACAATCAACAGACTCACAATCAACAGCTCACAATCAACAGCTCACAATCAACAGACTCACAATCATCAGCTCACAATCAACAGACTCACAATCAACAGCTCACAATCAACAGCTCACAATCAACAGCTCACAATCAACAGCTCACAATCAACAGCTCACAATCAACAGCTCACAATCAACAGACTCACAATCAACAGACTCACAATCAACAGCTCACAATCAACAGCTCACAATCAACAGACTCACAATCAACAGCTCACAATCAACAGCTCACAATCAACAGACTCACAATCAACAGCTCACAATCAACAGACTCACAATCAACAGCTCACAATCAACAGCTCACAATCAACAGCTCACAATCAACAGCTCACAATCAACAGCTCACAATCAACAGACTCACAATCAACAGCTCACAATCAACAGCTCACAATCAACAGCTCACAATCAACAGCTCACAATCAACAGACTCACAATCAACAGCTCACAATCAACAGCTCACAATCAACAGCTCACAATCAACAGCTCACAATCAACAGCTCACAATCAACAGACTCACAATCAACAGCTCACAATCAACAGACTCACAATCAACAGACTCACAATCATCAGCTCACAATCAACAGACTCACAATCAACAGCTCACAATCAACAGACTCACAATCAACAGCTCACAATCAACAGACTCACAATCAACAGAATCACAATCAACAGACTCACAATCAACAGCTCACAATCAACAGACTCACAATCAACAGCTCACAATCAACAGCTCACAATCAACAGCTCACAATCAACAGACTCACAATCAACAGCTCACAATCAACAGTTCACAATCAACAGACTCACAATCAACAGACTCACAATCAACAGACTCACAATCAACAGCTCACAATCAACAGCTCACAATCAACAGCTCACAATCAACAGCTCACAATCAACAGCTCACAATCAACAGACTCACAATCAACAGACTCACAATCAACAGCTCACAATCAACAGCTCACAATCAACAGACTCACAATCAACAGACTCACAATCAACAGCTCACAATCAACAGACTCACAATCAACAGCTCACAATCAACAGACTCACAATCAACAGACTCACAATCAACAGACTCACAATCAACAGCTCACAATCAACAGCTCACAATCAACAGACTCACAATCAACAGACTCACAATCAACAGCTCACAATCAACAGACTCACAATCAACAGCTCACAATCAACAGACTCACAATCAACAGCTCACAATCAACAGACTCACAATCAACAGCTCACAATCAACAGTTCACAATCAACAGACTCACAATCAACAGACTCACAATCAACAGACTCACAATCAACAGCTCTGATCTCACAAACGTGTTTCTCAAAGAATGGTGTAAAATGGTGAAATTCCCAAAAACTCCATAAACTCACTCTTAAACCTTGTGGAAAGCTTTACCAGAAGAGCTGAATCTGTTCTAGCTGTATTAAACATTATTGATTATGGATTAAGAGTTTATGTATATATGTGTGTGAAGGAAGATGTAAAGTAACTTAATTTAAAAATAAAAGAAGAAGCTCTACTGCTGCCTGTTTTTTCCAGTTTTAATGGGATTCTTCCTGTTCCTGGTTCCTCTAGAGAAGCCATTGTGAACGTCGTCACCTTCCTCTTCACACTTCCACCACATGATCTGCAGAGATCACCCTGATATGCTAATGAGAGTGAGACGTGCCAGTGAGTTGGGTTAAATTTTAATTAGTGCTTCTCAGAGCCACCCCTCGATCTGTTTCGGCTGGTTAGCATCCAGCCGCAGCTCTACCGAGGGAAATGCGAAGCGTATCGCAGGAAAAAAACGAGCGTGTGACCAAAAACTGAGCGTTCTTGAGGGACGGCGGCCGTGCCAGGCGATGGCTGGCTTTCAGATCATCTCAACATTTTTATAATGGGATAACAAGCTAAGTGTTTTACTGGTACATGTGTGAATAATTTAATATTTTTCTTCTAAAATCTGCCAAACAAGTGCGCTAAGAAATATCGGTAACACTTCCTATGAACTCATTCCTATGTATTCATAATGCATTATAAATGCATTCGTAATGCATTATATGACATGCATAATACTTTATAATGACTTTAATAAGCCTGTATAATAACTCATAAGTACATAAGTAATGCGATTCATAACACATTATAAACTACAAGTATAAGGGTTTATAAAGAAAGGGCTTATAATGCCTTTTAATATCTGTTCATAAGAACATTGTACAATGTAGTGTTGTAATGCACTATAACATATATTTGGTATATTTTGGTATAAAGCATTATAATATGCAGCTATGATTTCTCAAATTACGCTTTTATATAAGTGCGTAACACATTATAAAGCCTTATATACAGTCATTACTGACTTTAAGTGAAGTGAGTTTTCATATGCTTATAAAATGTGAAGTAAATGTTATTATGCCTCACTTATTTGTTATTAAAAGTTATTTGAAAACACACGTCACTTAAAATACTTTATAATGTGTTTATGATGCACTTTTATAAAAGCTTAATTAGAGAAATCATAGCTGCATATTAGAATGCATTATACCAAAATATACCAAATTTGTGTACAATGTGCAATTGTACAATGTTCTTATGAACAGATATTATGAGGCATTATAAGCCCTTTCTTTATAAACCCTTATACTTGTAGTTTATCATGTATTATGAATATCACTGTACGTACTTATGAGTTATTATAAAAGCTTATTACAGTCATTATAAGGTATTATGCATGTCATATAAATCATTAGGACTCCTCCCCCTATCACTAGTGATGCTCCCTAACACCAGGAGGGTGAAGAAGACCAGCACATGCCTCCTCCGATACAAGTGTAGTCAGACTCCGCCTCTTTTTAAACTAGTAGCTGAGTAGCATCACAGCGCTCGTGCCTACGACCACAGCACAGCAGCGGCGATATTACAGGTTATAGCGATTGTATTTCACTTTTCATGTTTATAGACAGCAGTGAACGAGCGCACACTCAGGACTCTGCACGTTTTGGCTGATTGACGACGTTTGTGGCGAAAATGTGTAAATTAGATTTTCCCCTAAACTGCCGATCTAAATCCTCAGGAGCCTCCAGATGGTGAAGTGCGTATGGAAGCTGCTCTGAAGTGATGAAGCTCCTCTGAGAATCTCCGTATTCCTTCCTCTTCTGTCTCTCTAAATACAGTGCAGATTTCACCCCCTCGCTCTCGGACCGTCTCCTCAGAGAACCGTCTCAAAACAGCAGAAATAAATGAATTCAATCGCTCCCGGGTTTCCTTTTATTCACATTTCAAACAAGAAAACGCTCAAGAACAAAACACCAACCGCCTGGAGTCCCTTTACTCCACCCTCTCCACCCACAGGAGCTCGCTTTAGATCTTTAGATGCTGGAGGATCGAGTCCGGATCGTAAAACTGCAGCCGCTCAACGATCCAGGAGGAGCTCGTAATCCCCAAACTGTGCAGGGTGACCATCTGCCCAACGAGTCTCTCATTCCTTCTCTCCGTCTTCCCTCCATCCCTACATCCCTCCATCCCTCCAATTAAAAGGTACACTCTGAAAGGTGCCCAGATGGCAAAAAATGCAAGACAAGCTCTTTCCTGCCACACAAGCAGCTACATAACAATGACGAAGTCAAAACTATAGATTTAGAAACATGTGAAAGTGTAGGAGGCGCTATATAATGCTCTATAATGTTCAATAAAGTTCATATGATCCACACGCTCATAAGATAGCGATGAACATTGTTACGCTGCTTGCACCAGAGGGCTC
This sequence comes from Astyanax mexicanus, assembly GCF_023375975.1. Taxonomy (NCBI): domain Eukaryota; kingdom Metazoa; phylum Chordata; class Actinopteri; order Characiformes; family Acestrorhamphidae; genus Astyanax; species Astyanax mexicanus. The sequence goes on from NC_064432.1 coordinate 314,223, forward strand.
TTTTGCATATTCTGAATTAAAACAAACTGCTGGAGCTGCACTTCCCCTCGTTTCCACCTGCTTCAGAAACGTCTTCTGCCTGAAGCTGATCCTCAGCTCTTTACCCTGAAGACACTGTACTCAACACCATGTTTCTGCCGCTGTTTTAGGTGGTTTTGCAGGATCTGGCGCCCTTGCCAGGGCCGGTTGGTGAGCAGCTCTGCAGCAGGAGTCTGAGTGGGATTGGCTCCTGCACGGTGAACAGATGTGCTGAGCACTCCGGAGAGCAGTGAGCGAGGAGAGTGAGCAGTGTGAGGAGTGTGTGAGCAGTGTGTGAGCAGTGTGTGAGGAGTGTGTGTTGGAGTGTGCTGGAGCTCTGCCCTGAAGCTTAAGTGGAGAAACTCCCTGAATCAAAGTTTAGTCATATTTGCTGGATCTAAACGTACAGAGATACAGCCTTAGTTATAAAGATATAACACTGAGTGTTCGATAAAATTAACCCTTAAACTTCACTTAACGTCAGACTCTGCCTGGTCAAACCGTGCTTCACTAGTGTTTATTTAAGGTCTCGGTAAAATGCAGAATCAACCGGAGATCCGATTTAAACCTACAGTTACTAACACAAGATAGCTAACTTTACCTAGCTCTGTAAACAGAAGCTGTAAGCTCCGCCTGTAGGCGGTCCTGAGCCGAGGTGGCATGAGGTCATAAAAACACCGCTTGACTTTTTTAAATCTATAGAGATTAACCAGCTAATAAATCGAGAATCCAGCTACACATTACAGTCGTCTAGATAAATAACTAACTAAATAAACAAACAAATTAATAAATAAATTGAAAAATTTATAAAAAAAGAAGCAATGAACGTAAACTCATCGTCAAATAACTGGTTGAAAAATATCTGCACCAAAAGGAAGTGTTTAAATAATGCTGTTCTTATTACTTTGTTCTGATATTTAGGGTAATATTTATTGATCTGCACATACAGAAGTAGTGTGTAACTCCTGTGTAACTCCTGAGTAACGCTGCAACATACCAGACGTCTCAGCATGTAGAGAGTTGTAGAGGTTCCTACTGATCTCTCTCTCTGTCTCTCTCTCTCTCTTTTCCCCTTACTATCTCCTCCTTAACCTCTTATCTTTCTCATCCCCTGCTTCTTTACTCACACACCTCTCTCTCCCTTTCTCTTTCCTTTCTCACACTCTTTCCTCTTTCTCTTTCCACTGTCTTTCCTTCTCTCTCTTTCCTGTCTCTTTTCCTCTCCCTTTTTCCCTTTCCTCTCTCTTTCCCTCTCTCTATCTCTTTATTTTCTTACTCTTTCTCTTTCCTCTCTCTCTCTCTCTCTCTCTCTCTCTCTCTCTCTCAGTGTGGGGGAATGTGATTTGCTGGTGGGATTTTGTGCTGGTTTTGTTTAATTAAGTCGTGGGCGGGGCGAGCGAGGGAGGGAAGAGTAGAGGGAATAAGAGAACTCTCTCTTTCCCTTATTCTCTCTCTCTCTCTGTCTCTCTCTCTCTCTTTTTGTCTTGCACTCGTTTACCGAGGACTTACTCGTGGAATCATTCACCACTTACTCCGGTGGCGCTGGAACCCGCCGTTGCCGGGGCAACGGGTTCCTTGGTGATTGATTCTTTGCCAGCGTGGCACCAGTGCGGGGAATAGGGGTGTGTGTGTGAGTGCGTGCACGAGTGCGCGAGTGTGTGTGCGTGCGTGCATTACATCTTGCTAATTAAACTGGGGTTGCAGACATTGCGGTGTGTGTTCAAACAAACACACTTATCTGCAGAAAAGAGAGAGAGAGACGGAGAGAGAGAGAGAGAGTATCAATTTTCTTTAATGTCAGAGCTGTTAAATGTGCCTCAGAAATAAATAGATGTGTATCTGCTGTAATGTAGTGATTCATATGTAGAGAACACACTCACACACACACACACACACACACACACACACACACACACACACACACACACACACACACACACACTCTTATTCTCAGGGACGCAGTTTAATGATGCTTTAGCTCCTGGTTGGGCTGAATGCAGCTTTTGTCTCAGTGTTTATTGAGCTGTTCCTCCCGCTGACGAGCCGAACGGCGGCGTAGAGAATCGACTTTTCCTCCGTTCCTCAGAAAATCAGCCTTTAAAACAACAACAATCCCGCTTTTCTGCCCGCGCTCCACACCGCGCCGCGCGCGCCGGCTCGCAAATTAAACGCAGTAATGGGATTAAGTGTAAACTGCCGTCGACACGGATCCTCCACATCAGGAGCCAGAGAGACTCCGTCCAAAACACACACCGCCTTCATCCACACACACACACACACACACACACACACACACACACACACACACACACACACACAGTCTCTGATCTCAGAATTCCTGCTTCCATCATTTACAGCAAGTTATCCAGCAGCTCCAGACCATCATCACACACACACACACACACTACCATCACCATGTTTCACATCATTCAGTATGATTTCAGTTCTTTTACTGAAATTATGTGTTAGTTTATAGTTTTACTCCACATGTAACGGATCAACACCTTCCAAAAAGCTTCACTTTTCTTGAGGGTCTTTAAGATGTTTTCTGGTAAAATTGAGTCTTAATGTTGTTTTTTATTTCTTTTTGTATTATTGAATCATTAACACTGATCCTGCAGTTCTTTAAAACGTGCTTCTTAATTCTTTTTTATGGATCTCCTGGATGAGTTCTTCATGCCCTTTTGGAGTAATTTCGGTCGGCCGGTCACTCCTGGGAAGGTTCACCAGTGTTCCATGTTTTCTCCATTAGTGAATAATAGTGAATCACTGTTGTTCTCTGGAGTCCCAAAGCTTTAGAAATGATTTTATAACCTTTTCCAGACTGATAGATGATCAATAACTTTTTCTCATCTGTTGTTGTATAATATGAGTGATTTCTTGATTCTACAGTAATCAGGTCCAGTTATTGTGGTTAGTAGTGAAATGAAGTGAAGATTTACAAAAAAGTGATTAATCACAGTTAATTTTTAGGGGAGCAAACACTTTTTCACACAGGGCTAGATTAGTTTGGATAATTTTTTCTTTTGTTAATAAATAAAATCATCATTTAAAAAGTACTTTTTATATTTATTCAGGTTGTATTTATTGAATGTAGGTTGAAATAAATTTAAAATTCATGTTATTCATGTTTTACACAACGTCCCAACTGGGATCTCATTGGGATTGGGGTTGTAGAACGTTTCTCACATAACATTCTCAGCTAGACGTGCGCGTGCGTGTGTGTGTGTGTGTGTGTGTGTGTGTGTCAGTCACACCTTCCTATCAGTAAACAGCACCCTGTTTGCTTGTGTTGCAGTGAAGAGTGAAACCATCTGTGAGAGTGTTTGTGTTGGGAAACGTGCTACAGCCTTCCTCTTCCCCTGACAGGCAGCATCACACTGTGTGTGTGTGTGTGTGTGAGAGAGTGTATGTGTGTGTGTGTGTGTGTGTGAGAGTGTATGTGTGTGTGTGTGTGTGTGTGTGTGTGTGTGTGTGTGTGAGGAGGACAGTCTGTTGTGTCTAATTTGAATATATTAATGTTTGTAATTCAGTCTGAAAACATCTCTTAGTCTTCTGCAGAACATCTAACCAACCTACAGCATGATGCCCATTGGACCAGCACTTCTTTTATACTCGTGTTTAGCTCCTCCCACTCCCAGTGAAGTTATAAGGAGTGTTACTGAGGAGGAATGGTAAACAGCAGCAGCTCTCCACAGTTTTTAGTTTAAAGACCTTGTTTTATACAGTCTGTTGCCATTGACAGATTTGAGTCCCCCAGTTTCTGACACTCACCATCAGTGTGTAGTCACTCCCCACCTGTGCTACATTATGCCAGGTTCACACTACACGATTCTGGGCCATTTTCTCAGTCGCCGACAGTTTTTCAGCTCGGGGCCCCTATAGGCTCCTGATTGGTTTGCTTGCCCTGTTGTAACGGGGCTGGATGGCTCATACTGCTTTCTTTATAATTTACATTCACACTGAGAAACTGAAACATAATAAACACTCGTAGATATGAGGTTAAATAGGAGCAGATTGACAGGTGGATAGAGAGATGGAGAGAGAGATGGAGAGAGAAAGATTTAGAGAGATGGATAGATGGAGAGAGAGAGATGGAGGAGTGTATGAGCTTCTCACACTGCTGGCGTCTCTGTGCTCACCTGCCACCCTCTATTATAATTAACACTCATACAGCCTAATAACAGCAGCACAGCCTGTGTGTGTGTGTATGTGTGTGTGTGTAGGGTGTGTGTGTGTGTGTGTGTGTGTGTGAATTCACTTCACTGCCTGAGGAATGAGTTTTTATGCATATATATATGTGTGTGTGTGTGTGTGTGTTTGTCCTCGTTTTGCTGCCTGAAGATTTGTATTTATAAGTGTGTGTGTGTGTATGTAAGTGTGTGTGGGTCCTAATTGATCACTATTTACCCTTTAACGATGTGTAAACATGCGCATATGCAAATGAGGGACGGATGATGGATGCGTGTCGTGTTGGAGCTGTTGTCATAGCAACAGGTTCCTATGGTAATGACACGGCCACGTTTAACGACGTTTCCCGTCCACACCAGTTTAGCAGTGTAAACAGAATAAACCGGATTCTCTATAGTGAATAGTACAGAAGGTTGCATAAATATTCATACCCCTTGAACCACAAACTTAAATATATTTTATTGAGATTTTAGGTTATAGACCAGATTTCCTTTGTTAGTCTTAATTTAATGAGTTAATAGAATTAATAATCCAGCTGTGTGTAATTTAGTCTCAATGATGAGAAAGAGACGCTCTGATTGGTTTATTTGGTTACATTATGCTCAAAATTAACCACACCCATCATTAATTAAGAGAATTAGTACATGCCTTTTGTGTTGCATTTTGAGCCGAGCAAGGTGTACTTTTCCCGTCGTTATGACAGCGAAGACACACTGATTAAAAACTCGCCCTAAATCCAGCTTGGCTGTAGTTCAGAAGAGCGTGTGCACATCAGACAGGTCCTCCTAATGTTTTGGCTGGTTGTTGAGCAGCTAATGAGAACATTAGGCTAATTTAAGGAGCTCTTCTTTCAGTTCTTCACTCCTCCAGTCTTTTCTCTCCGTATCTCTCTTTTCTTTTCTTCTCTCTCTTTTCCTGCCTGACTCACTCGCTCTCTGTCACAGTGCGGATGAGTCACGGCTCTTTAGCCATTTAGCTTGTAGCATCGCTGTTTTCACAACACAATCAGGCAGCTAATATAAGCAGCTTCTTTCACAGCTGATTGATTGGTCACATCGCTGCTAACAGGAGTCTTTTAGCTCTAAACCGTCTCGTATTAAACGTCCCGTAGCTCCAGCTCTCCGCTGTAACCTGTAACCTGTAACACTCAGAACATCCTGCACCTGATTTTTCTCTAAAATTAGTTTTTAGTTTTATGTAAAACTGGATATTTCTAAACATTACTCAACTATTTTAAATTGGGTGAACATTTGTGAATCAACTTAAATCAATGTATAATACTGTGACTAGGATTCATCTGTTGCTATTGGCAGCTTATTTTATTATTTGCATACTGGGTGTGTCCCCCATTTTTTGATAGACACTCACTGTCAGTGTGTAGTCACCCCCCCCCCCCCTCCCCCCGAGTTACCTTAGATTAACTTTCTGGTCTTTGAGTTGTATATAAGCCTGGCTAGCACTGCTGGAGCAGTATTAGCATTAGCTGTTAAGAGCGCTAAGCACTAGCTCTTTCATTGTTCAGAGGTAAATATTATTAGACTGTAGTCTGCGCATTTACCATGTTAAATCAAGCTACGTGGGACAAATAGCTAGCTAATATCTCCCTGGCTGTAGCACTGTCGGGTGGCATTCATTAGCATTAACCGTGGCTAGCACTAGCAGTTAGATGCAAATGCTAATGCTGCATCCAGCTCTCGTTTAAGTTTAACTTTTTTAAAGAATTACAGTTTTGTTTACTTAGCTTAGCTTTTCTTAATTGGCGAGATCTGCTGAATTAGAAAGGAAACATGTCGACCCCCCTGTTCCTTACTAGTGTTGCATAATGCAATTTATAATCTGGTGCACTTTATAGTGCAAAAAATACATATTCTATCACTCAGTGGTGTTTATAATCTCACTTTCTTCTCCTCTCACACTCTCACATTCACCCAGAATGAAGGATAAACTAATAAAATAAAACAATTTACTCTTATTTAAGCCTGAAGTGAATCCCCACAGCTGTTACTGTGCTCCGGCTCCGGACGCTGTGATTACTCTGTTAATCACATCCTGCCTCTGTAATGTTATGTATGTGGCCAGACAGCTCTTGACCTCTGACCCCTGACCTCTGACCTCTGGGATGGGCGGTAATTGAGCTGCTCTGGGTGGAATGGATGAAGTGTGTGTAAATTAGTGTATCAGAGCTTTGAGCTTTGTTTCTGATACAGTGGATGTAAAGAGGAGTAGACAGAATAGATGCTTTGTTTGCTTTGTTTAGTTGATTTAACCTCTTAAACTGCAGATTATTAAATATATTATTTAATATCCAGAGCTGTGTGGGATTTACCAGACCCTGTTAAAGTGTTAAAGTGAAAGATTTACTGTACAGTAATGTATATAAGCCCTTCAACAACTGAAATAAACAAATATAAACGATTATTAAAGTTCTTTTTATTTAAAATCAATCTGAAATCAAATTATTCCTCCATTTACCTCATTATTATGTCATGTTATTATTCATATATTTGATGTTTTATATTTTAGGTAATTTAAAGGATAAATCTGGTGTCTTTTAGCCAGCTCTCCCAACTATCAAGCTTACAATGCTAGAGATAGGGTCATATAGTTACCCGTGCAAAAAAACACACTTGTGTCGACCACTTACAAACACCATAGATACCACAGCAACACCTTAGCAGCCATGTATAAACAGCAAAGCAACCTCCATTCATACCATAGCAACACCTTAGCAACCACATAGAAACACCACAACCACCACAGATACCATAGCAACACCTTAGAAACCACTTACAAACAACAAAGCAACCATCATAGATACCACAGCAACACCTTAGCATCCACTTACAAACAACAAAGCAACCACCACGGATACCGTAGCAACACCACAGCAACCACCTAACAACCACTTAGAAACAACATTGCAACCACCATGGATACTATATCAACACCTTAGCAATGACCTAGCAACCACTTAGGAACAACATTGCAACCACAACGGATACCATAGCAACATATTACCATCCATATACAAACAGCAAAGCAACCACCATGGATTTAATACATTTTGAACATTTTGAACTGTAACTAGTAACTAGTAGCTGGTTTGGGTGATTAGTGGTGTTTGTTAGCTCTGCTGTGTTGTTGTGCTAATAGCTACTCTAGCTACTGTATGGGCTGAGAGATGCACTCTGGAGAGGGGTATTTGGTTAGTAGTGTAAAAAGCCTTTATTATCCTTTTTTCCTCCACAAGACAGACTTGTCTTACACGTTCTACACATATATACTCTCTGTATATACTGTCTATATACTGTCTGTATAGTGCTGAGGTGTGGCAGCAGCAGTTTTGTTGCTGATGTAGAGAGGTTATCTCCTGGCAGCAGTACAGAGAGCTGTGATGTTCGGTGTTTGGTGTTTTTTGGTGAGGAGTTTGTTGCAGATGGTTGAGTTTCTGCGTCTCCTCTGGAGGAATGAACGCTGCTCTCATGTCTTTATGAGTGGGATCAGCCTGTCGATGTCTCGTCAATACTCTCACTCTGAAGCCCTGCCAAGCAGCCGGAGGTCAAACACTCTCACTGCTGCTGCAGACTGTGAGTGGGCTGAGTATTAAACTCAAGAGTATCAGACTCTATCAGAGATACAGCGTTTATAAATATAAATCACATCAGATTCAATTCTCCTGATGCTCCTCCTTAACAAACACAACCTGACAGATGAACCGTTTGGGATTATACTTGGATTTCTGCATAAATTTCTTCATTAAATGTGTTCTGATTTTCATCTACGTCACAACAATAGACAAACACAGTCTGCTTAAACTAAAACCACACAAACAAACATTATATATTTGCATGATTGTATTAAACACAACATGATAATATTTACAGTGAATCTTTGTATTTAATAACTGGTTGATCCTCCTTTAGCAGCAAAAACCTCAACCAATGGTTTCCTGTAGCTGCAGATCAGAGCTGCAGAACGGTCAGGAGGAATTCTGGATCATTCCTCTTCACTAAACTGTTTCAGTTCAGCTATAATATTATGGGATATCTGGAGTGAATCTCTCTCTTGAGGTCATGATGCTGCAGCATCTCAGTTGGGTTCAGGAGGTCAGGACTCTCCAGAAGGAGGATTTATTTATTTTCTTCTGTTGAAGTCGTTCGGTTGTTGATTTATTTCTATGTTTTGGGTCGTTGTTCTGTTGCATCATCCGTCCTCTGTTGAGCTTCAGTTGGAGACAGATGGTCTTAAGTTTTCCTGCAAAATGTAAACTTGGTAAACATGGGAATTCATTTTTGATGACGACAAAATCCGTCCAGACCCTGAGGCAGCAAAGCAAAGCAGCCCCAAACCATGATGCCCCCTCCACCATGTTTTACAGTTGGGATGAGGTTTAATGGTAATGGTGTGCTGTGCCTTTTTTTCATTGTCCACACATAGCGTTATGTGGAGAATACTATACTCGATACTGTAAGAATTCAGCACCATGGACAGCACACCGCTCTATGCTGTAATAATTCAGCACCATGGACAGCACACCGCTCTATACTGTAATAATTCAGCACCATGGACAGCACACCGCTCTATGCTGTAGTAATTCAGCACCATGGACAGCACACCGCTCTATGCTGTAGTAATTCAGCACCATGGACAGCAAACTTCCCCGTTCCACCTTAAATGATGCAACAGACGCCAGTGGCTGCAACATTTAAGGTGGAACGGAAAAATTAAATAATATAAAAATATAAAAGCTCTCTTCTCATTCAATAATTTAATTTAATTTAATTTATTTCCTTCATAGTAAATTAATGGTGAAGTGACCCAGGCTATGCTGGATATAATTCTATACTGGAATATATATATATATATATATATATATATATATATAGACTTAGCACCATGAACTTATCTACTACTTTACACCTCCATTCACTGGCCAATTTACTAGAAACACTTTAGTACCAGTCAAAGTCTTTTTTTGTGACTGCACTTGAGGATACTTTCAAAGTTCTTGAAATTCTTGTTTTTGGATTAACTGAATCCTAAAGTAAGTTTTTTCCTAAAGTAATTTTTTCTTTACTTAGTTGAGTGGTTCTCGTTTCTCATAATCTGGATTAGAACATTACTCAAATATTCACTATTCACTGTATACCTGTAACTCTACCTCTTCTGGTTTATTAAATAAATCCATGTGTTTTTCTTCATAGTTTGGATGAGTTTAGTATTATTCTACAATACAGAACATTTTAAAATAATGAAAAAACACTGAATTTAAGGTGTGTCTAAACTTTTGACTGGTATTGGTCGTACCTCTACTCATTTGACACTTTATTAGAAACCCCTTTTTGTCCTCCATCCTTAAAAATCCACTAAACAGATGCTGTGTGGTCTGAAATAAATTCATCAGAAAGTAAGTTGAGTAAAACTGAAATAAAACAGTGTTTAGAGAGAGTTAGAGTTTGATTAATATCAACAGAAGGATATTTTATTAATCAAAGCTTAGCAGAGGGATATAAACTCACCTCAGAGGAGCGTCCAGACTTTAATCACTGCACTTAAAAAACACTAAAATGAAAGAAGCAGATTCACTTTTAAATTCTTAAATTCAATTTATAGAATCATTATTATTACAGAAGAAACTCAGACGGAGCTCAGTAAACAAACCAAAGCCTTATAATCACAGTGCATTACCGGTTGATAATGGTACTCATAGAACAAATCTCAGCCAATCACATCGCAGGGTGGGAACTAACTATGGTATAAATAACAGCGATTTACACTTTTTTACTTATATCGTACAGCCCTGATTAATAGTGAGCAGAAGCTGAACATAAAAAAACACGAGAATTAACTAAACTTATTAAAGTAGCTCAAGGCTAAAAGTTTACCTGTTTAGTTTTATAGGGAGTGTGGTGAAGCCCCTCCCCTTTTATACCTGTACTATTTTGGTCTGTATATAATAAAGGCAGCAGTGATCAGAACATGATTCATCAGTTTCTTTTTAATCTCTTATTATTATTATTATTATTATTATTATTATTATTATTATTAATAAATGATCCAGTTTTTATTCTATTTCTGTAGCTTTTATTTTCAGCAGCCTCTGCTGTTTTCTACAAAAGCGTGTCCTTGACCTTTTCTCTCTTTTCTCTCTCTCTATTTCTGTCGTCTTTTTTATCTGAGAGTGGGGGATGAGTCACTCTGATCTGATTTGCTCTGGATTCCTCTGCAGCTGGTGAGCAGCTTTATTGACCTGCACTATTTTCACTAAAATAAAGCGCTTTTGTTGGATCACATCCATCACTATATTTATCTGGAGCTGGATGTGATTATAATATATGGCGACATGTTTGTTTTTATTAGTCTATATTTGTTTAATGTGATTTAATTCGTTTTATTATGAAGTAGGAAAATTAAACAGCAAAAGCTTTTCCTGAAAGAAAACACTGAACAGTTTGTTATTCCTGGTGTTTGTAGTTATTGCTAAGTGGTTGCCATGGTGTTGCTAGGAGGATGCTGTGGTATCCCAGATGGTAACTATGGCATTTGGAATTGGTTGCTATGATGCAGATGAATGGTTGCCATGTTATACTAGGTACTTGCCATGGTTTCGTGTAGTCATTACTAGGTGGTTGCTGTGCTGTTGTTGTTGTGTTGCTAGGTAAATTTTGTGGTTTCCCCTTTATCCCAGGTGCTTGCTTTGGTGTTGTGTAGACATTACTAGGTGGTTGATGTGGTGTTGCTGGGTGGACGCTGTGGTATCCCAGATGGTAAATACAACAGTTGTAAATGGTTACTAAGTGGTTGCTAATTTTAAGCTGAGTGCTTGCCATGGTGTTGTGTAGTCATTGCTAGGTGGTTGCTGTGGCTTTGCTGGGTTGATGCTGTGGTATTCCAGATGGTAATTGTGTAGTCATTACACAGTGGTTGTTATGATTTAGCTAAGTGGTTGCTACGGTATCCCAGGTGCTTGCCAAGGTGTTGTGTAGTTATTTCTAGGTGGTTGCTGTGGCATTGCTCTCCACTGTAAAGACCACTGTTTAGGCTATAAGAAGATTGCAAACAACACACAGTGCATTACCTCTGTCTGCATGGTTCTATTCTAAAAGTAAGCCTCTTCTGAAGCTGATGCACAAGAAAGCCTGCAAACTGTTTACTGAAAATGAACAGTACAAGATCATAGATTTCTGGAACCATGTCCTGTGGTCTGATGAGATCAGGATAAAATAGATAAACTAGTAGATGGTGTCCAGCATGTGTGGAGGTGTCCTGATGAGTCCTGATAATCGTGTAGCACACTCTTGTGCACGTTAATGATTTAAACTGTGTTCTTCTGGCTGATTTAATTCAGCGTTGAGACGAGAGACTGAACTTCCTGTTTATTATGTTCCTGTTGTTTGTAAACAGGTGGGAGGACTGATTCCTTCAGCAGTTTTTAGAAACATGTGATTATCACATCAGCCTCTCTCTCTCTCTCTCTCTCTCTACCACTCTCTCTCTCTCTAACACTCTCCATCTCTTACTCTCTGTCTCTTTTTCCCTCTATAAATTTAAACTAATAAACCGCTTAATCTTAGAAATGCAATAAATAAATACAATAACTGAAAAATAACTGAAAAAGTTCACTTCCTGAAAGAAGTGCAGAATGGTTGCGCAGCTAAAATGGCTCGCACCTTTCGCTAACTTGGTTGCTCTGGTGTTGCTAAGTGGTTGCTAGGCACTTTCTATGACGTCTGTGGTGGTTGCTAAGGTGTCGCTAAGCGGTTGCAAAGGTGTTGCTATGCTTTCCGTGGTGGTTGCTAAGTGGTTGCTAAGGCATTCCTATGGTGTCCATGGTGGATGCTATGGTGCCCTATTCATTTTCAATGGGAAAAAAAAGTGTACACTAACCAAGTTTTTTAGGAAAACCGCACATCAGATCAAAAAGCTGCATACAAACATGCATCACACCATCAGGCCGCATAATCTGGAGTTGGAACAGTGCAGATATTTCGAACTGTGAGACAAGTGATCAGAATAAAAGGTCAGATTTCCAGACTGGCATAAGTCTGTGTAGACTGTGCATTTTTAGACTATGGGTGAAAAACCAGCGAATGTGAAGCTATAGGAAGAGAGAAAATCAATCAGAACCACTAGAGCACAAATATTGACCATATTCAGAACATCCTAAAGAAGAAAGTCGTCACTGGTGTAGTGAGTAACAGATGATAAACAGTAAGATCAAGGAAAACCACAGCAGTTGATGAAACAGAAACATTGTGAATTCTGTAAAGAACTACTGTTAGTATCTCTCTCTCTCTCTCTCTCTCTCTCTCTCTCTCTCTCTCTCTGCAGGTATAGGTTAAGCTGTAGTGTTAGCACTGTGTTCTGATACTGTGATATTAAAAGGTAAATATTAAACACAGTCAGTGTTTGCAGAACAGACGTCTAACACGGCTCACACTGCTCTATACAAACCTGACCTTTACAATCAATGTATTCACCTCTCTCCCTCTATCTCTCTATTTCTTTCTCTCTCTCTCTATCTATTTCTCTCTATCTATTTCTCTCTCTCTATTTCTCTCTCTCCATTTCTCTATTTCCAAAAAAACAGCTCATGTAGTATTTTTTCATACTAGAAACACAACTAGACATTTTAAAATCAAACATGATGTTATGAGACCTTTAATGTGTCTTCGCCACTTTTGGAAGATAGCCAATCAGAGAAGAGTAAGTCTAACACAACCACACGTTAACTCACCAGCAAGGCGGAGCTTCGGAGAGTCGTTTCTGATGAAGTGTTTAATAAAGCACTACAGTCTTCACACACACACACACACACACACACACACACACACACACACACACACACACACACACACATCTACAGCTTAAAATAGCTCCACACACACACACACACACACACACACTCTGTTATAAGAGTGTGTGCAGTAATGAGTCGGTGCAGTCAGACGCTCAGGGTGTGTTTTAATGAAGAAGTGTGGACGCTGCTGTTTGCCTGCATGCTGTGCAGTAGTGGCTGCATTCTCTCCTGCAGGGTGTCGGGGCTTTCCTCACACACACACACACACACACACACACACACACTGTATCTACACTGATGGGCGTGGTGTTCTGGAAATGAGGTGTGTTCAGGTACATTTCTGGAGTTTTATCTTGTTTATCTTGGTAACAGAAAACACAGGAGCTCCACAGACTGAATACAACCTAGACAGACGCCAACAGTCAGACGTTCATCGCTATCTCTGTAACACAGGCGCTGTGCTGAGCCGAGCGTACACCCCCACTTATTACACACACATGAACACACAGCAGCACAAACCCAACTTTTACATCAACAATAAACAGAATGCACCGTTACAATAGCAATCCACCAAAGTCAGAGCTCACCTGATCTACTCATAAAGAGAATGATGAGCTAAAGAGACACTCCCGTTGTTACGATAGCAAAGATACACTGACACGCCCTAAATCAAGCTGCACGATGCACGATTCACAGCTTGTCTATAGATAAAGCTGAAATAGGGCCATAAAACTGTTTTCTGTAGATTGTGTGTGTGTGTGTGTGTGTGTGTGTGTGCTCGGCTGGGTTTCAGTGATAGTGTATCAGTAAGGCTGTAGCCTGCAGGCCTCCCTACTCTTTATTACAGCACCAACAACTACACTATTACACTTCTCTAAAGGTCAGGGTGTGTGTGTGTGTGTGTGTGTGTGTGTGTGTGTGTGTGTGTGTGTGTGTGTGTGTGTGTGTGTGTGTAAGAGAGGATGTTTTTAGCTAAAGCTTATATATAAAATCTAATCTTAAATATGAATACATTAATTTAGCTTAAATGCCACATGTGATCACTCACACTGTTTCTTTAATAAAGTAATATAATCCCTAAAGTCTTTCTCATGCTGACAGACTGTAATACACTGCAGGTTTCCAGGTAGCAGGTCAATATATTTACCTTGTTACTCAATATATCATAAGTACTGGTTTCAAAAGTATAAAGAGAGGAAGGAAAAGAGTTAAAAAGATAGAGTGAGGGAAGAGAAAAGGGTGGAAAAGAAAAAAAAGAGAGAGAGAGAAAGAGAGGGAGAAATACAGGGATACAGAGAGAGAACAAGAGATATAGAGATAGAGGTAAAGAGATAGAGAGGGTGAAGGAGAGATAGAGGGAGAGAAAGGGAAAATTATAGAGACGGAGAAAGAGAGTGAGGAAAAGAGACAGGGAGAAAGAGATAGTTAGAAAGAAAGAGAGAGAGAGTTAAAGATATATATATATGTATAGAGAGAGAGAGAGTGTGAGACGAGTGCCTGAGGGTTCAGACATCACAGCTCTGGTGTGTAAAGTAGAGTGAAAGTGTGAGAGATGGTTAAAGTTCATGTTTTGAGAGATCTGACCTAAACTTCACTAAACTATTAATAAAACTATTAATAACACTATTAATAACACTAGTAATAAAACTAATAATAAAACAGCAGCTGCTGGTTTACCGTCTGATACACTACATCTCATATCTCAGATTTATTTGTTTATAGAATTAGAATATCTAACACCAGTGTGAACTGAGTAACTGACACTCACACACTACTAAACAACAGCGTTTCACTTTCATCTTTATAAAAAGTGTCTGTAATAACTGTGTTATTACACATTAACAATCATGCAATAACAGTGTAACTACGGCATAATTAAGGTTATTTAAGGTAATTTAATTAAGGTTAAATTGTCTTAAATTTGCTGTAGATATTACATTCTTAAATGGTTTATTTAATGCCAGTGGGAAAGCTCATGCTAACATTAGCGGGGGGAGAACTGTGATTAGGGTGCTTAATTATTACAGTATAGAGAGGTTTGCTGTCCATGATGTTGAATTATTATGTTATGTCGACTTATGTTGAGTTGTACTATGTTGAGATATGTTGAGTTATATTGAGATCAATTTAGTTAAATTGAGTTGTTGTTTTATGCTGAGTTATATTGAGTTATGTTGTATTATGTTGTTATCTCAGCGAGCATTCAGCTAATGTTCTGAGTTACTAATAAGTACCAGACGCTAACTTATACATGGCACACGACTTCAGAACTCTATTAGAGAACATTATGTTGTGTTATGTTGAGTTATGTTAAGCTATGTTGAGTTATTTTGTGACTCTGTGCTTCAGAGCTGTATTAGAGAAGGTGATGCAGCGTCGCTGTTTGTAGTTAATACATTAATTAACGTGTCGTAGTGTGTAATGAACGTGACACTGTGTGTGTTTAAGGTGAGAACACGGAGATTACAGTTGCAGTAAATCCTGCGATGGCGATGCGGAGCTGAACTCTGCTGCTGGATGATGGATGACGGATCAGAGCTGCTGAAGCTTTAATGAGTCACTGAAGCAGATAATTGCTTCCAAAGGTCAGCGTTTCCTGCTTTCGTCAAAATAGAAATAATAAAGGAATCCTCTCTTTATGAAGAGAAGTTCACCTGATACAGCGCGACACCACAGCAGCTCATCTTCACCTACTGATCTCAGACTCTCAGATAAATTTATTCTGTATTACTGACGCCTCAAAACAATCATCCACAATACAGTTCATTTCATTACATTAATATAGATAATAATAGCAGATAACCTTAAATAAAATCCACTGCAATAAATCCCCTTAAACATCTTAATTTAATGATTTAATAGAGTTAATCCAGCTGTGTGTAGTTTAGTCTCGGTATAAATACAGCTGTTCTGTGAAGACCTCAGTGGTTTATTAGTGAACAAACAGCTTCATGAAGACCAAGAAGGAAAAACTCAGCAGACAGATCAGAGATAAAGTTGTGTAGAAGAGTTTAAAGCAGGGTTAAATTATAAAAAAATATCTCCCAAACTTTAATCATCCCAAGCAGCTCTGTTCCATCAATCCATCATCCAAAAACCTGAACCTAAAAAAGTTATTCTACACCTGTTTCTACAAACCTACCAAGACATGAACCAACCATCCACCCAAACTAACAGATCCAGCAAGGAGAGCACTGATCAGAGATCAGCCGAGACCCATGATCACTCTGGAGGAGCTGCAGAGATCCACAGATCAGGTGGATCAGGAGAATCTGTTCACAGGACAACTAGAAGTCCTGCTCTCCTCAAATCTGATCTTTATGGAAGAAGAAAAACATTGTTGAAAGAAAGACGTAAGAAGTTCTGTTTGCAGTTTGTAGCTACAAGTCATGTAGAAACACAGTAAACATGTGGAAGAAGATTCTGTTCTCAGATCAGAACAAAGTAACACTGCTCATCACCCTGAACACACCCTCCATCCCCACTGTGAAACATGGTGGAGGCAGCATCATGCTGTGGGGAGAAGCTTTTCTTCAGCAGGGACAGATTTAGGAAGCTGGTCAGAGTTGATGGAGGGAAGATGGATGGAGATAAATAAATACAGAACAATCCTGGAAGAAGAAAAGCTGTTAGGCTGTAAAAGACTCGAGATCTTCCAGCAAGACGATGACCCTAAACATACAGCCAGAGCTACAGTGGAGCTATAATGATTTAGATCAGAGAATATTCATGTGTTAGAATGATCCAGTTAAAGTCCTAAAGACCTACAAAATAAGTAAAATTAAATTAGAAAGACAAGTAAGAAAAAAAATTAACATTTCTATTTACTTAAAATCTAAAGATACTGAGTAGAATTGTTGGGTGAATAATGTGGAAAAAAAATAAATAAAAAAGTTAAATCAACTTCCCTTTTAGTTGCAATAACTTGTAACTAAGGTTTCTCTGACCATTACTTTAATTTTAAAGGCAACCAGTTTCCTCATGTTTTTAAAATATATTCAACCTGTCTGGGTTTACAGTGTGTTGCTTAGATAAGCCCTGTGTAAAAATGAATGAACGGAATAAGGGATGAAACAATGAAACTCAGACGAGTGCAGGACAGCAGGGATGTGGATTTTAGAGCATTTTCTGATGAAATTGTTGGAATGACAGTGAATTTATTCAATGTTCAATTATAAAAAATACCAGAACAGAGCAGAAAATGTTATATAGAGGAAAGTAGAGAACGGGAGAAGAAAGAAAAGCTGTTTTTTATTGTGTGAAAATATATAATTTGCAGTTTTTTGCTCATCAGGAGTGAAAGTGAAGAGGAGTGTAGAGATCTTCAGCTGTAGTAGATGATCTAAAGCTTCCGCCAGAATCTGATCCGTCTCTCTGAAGTAAATTGGGCTGAATGTCTTGTTTACCGACGTTTCAGAGCTCGTTACGTTTAAGAGAGGAAAAAGCCTCTCTATCTCTCTCAGAACTGATCTCTACACTCGTTTTATTTTCCTCTGTTCTCTTTATATTTGCTGTTACAAATAATTTATAGATTAAGCACTATCCAGATTTATAGATTAATTCATTAACTGTAGTGTGGTGGCCTCTATTAATAGCCATTTCTAACAAAACTGTAAATAGATAAAAGCACTTTACTCATTTAAATTAACAATTTTCAGGAGATAAATGTGTGTAGATTAACAACTAGGACTCATTTCACTTTGAAATTAAATAGACTTTTTAAAATTATATAATCTTTAATTATCGGCTACCTAATAACATCACATTTGTCCTGTGTGGACTTCCGTACTCCGATTATGTGAGGATAACATGGCAGCACCCCTGTTCACTTCGATTTAAGTAGTGCATGATTTTAAAATCAAGAAAAAGTGCACATTCCTCACAGTTTTAACTCACAGAATTACTTTGTTAGCGATACTGAAATAAGGTTTTATCATGTGATTTTTTGAAAGAATAAAGGTTTTGTCTAAAATGTCCTTAACAAACCGTTATATAGATTATAGATAGTATATATAGATTGTTCGTTACTTATTTTGTCCGGTATTTTTCCTACAGTCCCTAAAGTGTTGCATGGTGCTGAAAACATGGGAGCGCAGCATGATTTTACCTTATTCTTAATCAAATATAATCAGATAAAATGTAAAGTTAAGTAAAATAAAAGTTCAGAACCTCTGCTCACTGTGACACAATGCAGACATCCAGCGCAATAGTGCTTGAGGTGTTCAGTGCTCACCAGTCAAGGGTTCACGGCTGACAGTTGTCAGGGTTTTAATCGGTCAGTGGCGCATCACAAAAGAAATGTACCTGAACACACCTCATTTCCAGAACACCACGCCCATCAGTGTAGATATATTCAGAAGCTCTGCTGCTGTTTAAACCAGACAGGAGGAGGATAGGAGTGAAAATACACTGTTGGTGTGTGTGTGTGTGTGTGTGTGTAAGAGAGCAAGAGCAATAGGGTAATGAGACTGAATAGCAGCACCACTGAATGACATCCTATAATTAGCTGCCATCAACTTGAGGACAAAGTGTCTCCAAGGTTACAGAAGAATGAGGAAAGAGATTAAGAAGATTTTTACTTTCAGACACATTTAAACTGAGGCCGACCTCATCAGCCCCAACGAGAGAGAGTGTGTGTGTGTGTGTGTGTGTGTGTGTATAAAATAGCAAACTAGCTTTAAATACAAAAAATAAAAGAAGAATCCTAATCTAATTCTTCTTTTAATTCATTTTTACTGTTTTTCTGTCTCTTTCTCGTTCTCTCTCTCTCCCTCTGTTTCTCAGGTTCTCTCTATCTCACTCTCATCTCTCTCTCTGTCTGTCCCTCTCATTCTTTAATGAGTGAATTATTCTAATTGAATCATTACCTGTTACAGGTGAGGAACACCACTGAACTAAATATTGATAGAATAATTAGTAATGGAGGATTTTATTGATTTCAGATCATCTTTTGGATAATTAAACATAAACCAGTTTAAAGTGACCCAGAAACACCATTACTGTTCACCACAAATGAACATTACAGCAGGATTAAAGCTGTTTGATCTTATAAACGATTGAGGATGAATATAATGATTAAAACTGCAGTGTGTGTGTATAGTGTGTGTGTGTGTGTGTGTGTATAGTGTGTGTGTGTGTGTGTGTATAGTGTGTGTGTGTGTGTGTGTGTATAGTGTGTGTGTGTGTGTGTGTGTGTGTGTATAGTGTGTGTGTGTGTGTGTGTGTGTGTGTGTTATAGGGAAGATTAAAATCAATGATGGTCTCTGAGGTGGGAATAAAGTTCATTTTTTATGGGGACAGATCATCCATCACACCGGCCGGGGAAACGTGATATTAATCTGCAGCACAGACACTCCTCTCCCCTGAGTGTGTGTGTGTGTGTGTGTGAGTGTGTGTGTGTGTGTGTGTGTGTTTTAGGGTGTCCGATTTAAACACCCACATTTATCACACACACATCAGCACTTTACCACGTGAATAAATGGATGAATTAATATGTAATCTAATAAATAAATAGCAGGATCTGAATCCCCTGTGCTGCTCTCTTCACACCTTTACCACACATTTACTCTACCATTATCAGCCACAACATTAAAACCACCTGCACACATTATACACGATATCTTAAATATATTACTGTATGTTTTCATGGGAAAAACTGTAGATACAACATTTTAATACAGTGTAAAGTAATCAGTTCCAGTAATCTATTTTCATTGTTTTCCCATGTATCTAGGTGGATTGTCCCACCCATTCAGTTGCTACTCAGCTGTATATCCCCCCTATCACTAGTGATGCTCCAACACCAGGAGGGTAAAGAAGACCAGCACACGCCTCCTCCGATACATGTGAAGTCAGACTCCGCCTCTTTTTGAACCTTTTTTGCAGAGTAGCATCGCAGCGCTAACACTCGGAGGAAAGCGCAGCGACTCTGGTGGTTCTGATACATCAGCTCACAGACGCAGCCTTGTGCTGATCCACACCACCCTAGGAGTGATGAGGGGAAAGAGAGAGTGCCATTTACTGTACTGTACCCACCCAGAGAGAGCAAGGACTACTGTGCAATCTCAGGGCTCCGGCAGCTGATGGCAAGCTGCATGACCGGGATTCGAGCCAGCGATCTCCTGAACATAGTGTGATAAAAGGTTTTTGCAGCCAGCTCAATTTAGGGCATTCTTTTGCTTCTCTCTCTCTCTCTCTCACACACACACACACACACACATACGCTGTGCTGTGAGTGGTTTTGGGCGGTATGAATTATTGATAGCTGCTGTTAGGGACCGGGTGCTGGATGATGCTGGATTCTGGACACAGTAACTCTTATCAGTGACGTCAGTGTTTCTTTAAAAAGCTTTTATATATTTTATTCAGGAACAACATGACGTCATACATCGTCCTACACACTCTCCCTGCATACAACACTCTGTTTTTCGATGCTCATTACTATCTTACACCCCACCAAAATTCCATTTTCACATATCGTTCATACTGTTATACAGTATATACGCAATAATATATACATGAATCCTTAATATAAAAAAAAATCAGACCTTAGTGACCTTATGTTTGTGTTTTTTTTTGGTAATTATCCCTCCTGTTTTGTTCCGGGTCAAATTGACCCGTTTTAAAGTTTGAAGATCTAGGAAAAATAGTAAAAAGTATTTATTCAGTATGAAACTTCTTCTGCTTGCCTTAATTAATATAATCAACATATAATACTAAAAAGGTTCATCTCACATATTTGCAACCAAACCCTGCAAAAACTAAAACTAAAAATAAATGCAATGTTATGTTTCAATGTCATTTAAAACTATTTTGTGTTTTTTTTTTCACAAAACGAGTGAATTATTCTAATTGAAGCATTACCTGTTAGAGGTAAGGAACATCATTGCACTTGATATTGACAGAATAAATAGTAATGTGGGGAGGGTTAATTAATTAATTAATTAATTAGTTAATTAATTAATGCTTTGGCATCACTAATTACTAATTATATTTCATGACAATAAAACTTCTTTAAACTCATTTGAGTGTGATAAGAGAGAGAGAGAGAGAGAGAGAGAGAGAGAGAGAGAGAGAGAGAGAGAGAGAGAGTAAGATAGAGAGTGATACAAAGAGAAAGTATAGAGATACAGAGCGACAGAGACAGACACATATACACTCTCATTTCATTGTTATCTTTTTTAAATGTATATATTATTATTGTACACTATTGTACACATTCATTTTTAATAATTTTTTTTATATAATATCATATGCATATTTTAGTGTGATTATTTTTTTCTTTCTAATGTTTTTTATTACATTTCCTTTTTTCAACAGATTATATATGTGTATAAGTAAGTATATATAAGTGTGTGTGTACATATAGGTATATATATATGTATATATACACCTGTATATTTGTGTGTTGTTGTACCAATTAATCTATATTTGGACTGTTTTGTCTGAAATGCTTTGACAATACAAATGCAATCTTGTCATGTCAATAAAGCAAACTGATCTGAACTGAGAGAGAGAGAGAGAGAGAGAAAGAGACAGAGAGAGACAGAGAGAGATAGACAGATAGATAGAGAGAGAGAGAGAGAGAGAGAGAGAGAGAGAGAGAGAAAGAGACAGAGAGAGACAGAGAGAGATAGACAGATAGATAGAGAGAGAGAGAGAGAGAGAGAGAGAGAGAGAGAGAGAGAGAGAGAGAGAGAGAGTAAAGTCCTCCTGCTGTCAGTCAGTGGGTGTTTGTTGAGATGTTCTGGGCTCTGAATGCAGAATCGGAGGTTCCCCCTCGTCACACAGCGGCTCTCGTACAGCCGAGCGGGATGCTGCGTCGCCTAGCAACAGCCTAGCAACCGCACGCACCGTATCCGAGCGCAGCCGGCCGAGGAGAGACTGCAGCAGCATCCGAACCTCCTGCAGAAGCTGATGAAACCTGCAGCCACTCTCACTATAACCCCGTGACTCTCAGAGCTCAATCCATCACTCTATTATACCATACAGTTACAGTGTAGATAATTCTTACTTATATATATTTCATTCAAATTTTAGGTGATTTTTCCTCCATTCTTCTTTATAAATCAGCTGAAGATCAGTCAGGTTGGATGGAGAGTGTTGGTCTGTGAACAGCAGTTTTCATGTCTCTCCACAGAAGATCAATGAGATTTAGGTCTTTAGGACTTTAACTGGATCATTCTAACACATGAATATTCTCTGATCTAAATCATTATAGCTCCACTGTAGCTCTGGCTGTATGTTTAGGGTCATCGTCTTGCTGGAAGATCTCAAGTCTTTTACAGCCTCCAACAGCTTTTCTTCTTCCAGGATTGTTCTGTATTTATTTATCTCCATCCATCTTCCCTCCATCAACTCTGACCAGCTTCCTAAATCTGTCCCTGCTGAAGAAAAGCTTCTCCCCACAGCATGATGCTGCCTCCACCATGTTTCACAGTGGGGATGGAGGGTGTGTTCAGGGTGATGAGCAGTGTTACTTTGTTCTGATCTGAGAACAGAATCTTCTTCCACATGTTTACTGTGTTTCTACATGACTTGTAGCTACAAACTGCAAACAGAACTTCTTACGTCTTTCTTTCAACAATGTTTTTCTTCTTCCATAAAGATCAGATTTGTGGAGAGCAGGACTTCTAGTTGTCCTGTGAACAGATTCTCCTGATCCACCTGATCTGTGGATCTCTGCAGCTCCTCCAGAGTGATCATGGGTCTCGGCTGATCTCTGATCAGTGCTCTCCTTGCTGGATCTGTTAGTTTGGGTGGATGGTTGGTTCATGTCTTGTAGAAACGGTAAACGTGATACACAGAGTTTCACTACAGTGTCCTAAAAAGCTGAAAGTGTGGGAGAAGGTCACGAGTGGACAATACTGTAGAGTCCCTTAAAGCCAGTGTGATCAGTATGAGTGAGAGGCTGGAACAGTGGAAGTGACACAGAGACACTCAGGACCGAAACTCAACACATTCTGACACTTATTCCCCCGTGTGGAGAAGTGAACTCCAGCTCACTGCATAAACCTCACCTTCCTTAAATACTTTAAACACCATCATTCTCCACTAAACACCATCATTCTCTACTAAACACCATCATTCTCCACTCAAACACCATCATTCTCCACTAAACACCATCATTCTCCACTAAACACCATCATTCTCCACTCAAACACCATCATTCTCCACTAAACACCATCATTCTCCACTCAAACACCATCATTCTCCACTCAAACACCATCATTCTCCACTAAACACCATCATTCTCCACTCAAACACCATCATTCTCCACTAAACACCATCATTCTCCACTCAAACACCATCATTCTCCACTAAACACCATCATTCTCTACTAAACACCATCATTCTCCACTCAAACACCATCATTCTCTACTAAACACCATCATTCTCCACTCAAACACCATCATTCTCCACTAAACACCATAATTCTCTACTAAACACCATCATTCTCCACTCAAACACCATCATTCTCCACTAAACACCATCATTCTCCACTTAAACACCATCATTCTCTACTAAACACCATCATTCTCCACTCAAACACCATCATTCTCCACTCAAACACCATCATTCTCCACTCAAACACCATCATTCTCCACTCAAACACCATGATTCTCCACTAAACACCATCATTCTCCACTAAACACCATGATTTTCCACTAAACACCATCCTTCTCCACTTAAACACCATCGTTATCAGCATCAGTTATATTGTTATTAAATGTTTCTTTTGTTGTTTCACACTTGCATAAATGTTGAGTGTACATTGTTCACTAGTGTAATTCAGGTCAGTGTTCACACTCAGCAGAACCCTGAGATTGAGATGAGTTTTTGGTCACTAATGTTTTCCAGGCTTTATATCTGCCTGAAATCGACACCCCTCATGTATCCATATCAAAGGTAATCACCACGGTAATTGTTTTGATAGATCTGAAAAGCCCCCCCCCCCCCCTTTAATCCCCCTGTTTCTCTGGGAGCGTTGGGTGGGGGGAGATGGGGTATGGGTGGTGGTGGTGGACGGCTCTTAGTGAGTAAGTGCATAATTGCACGTTTAAGTGTTTCTGCTTAATGGGCTCGTTTTCACATTGTCAAGGGCGTTCTAGCTGAAGTACCATCAGAGGAGGCCCTCTTACCTGCGCACACTCGTATGCACTCTCTCGTGCGACGGGTTCTGTGCCCGGTGTCGAGGTTTCTGTGCGAGCGGAACAGAGCGACGGCGCTAAAAAGATGAGGAACGTTTGCTTTAGCGGGT
Organism: Astyanax mexicanus; assembly: GCF_023375975.1. Classification (NCBI taxonomy): domain Eukaryota; kingdom Metazoa; phylum Chordata; class Actinopteri; order Characiformes; family Acestrorhamphidae; genus Astyanax; species Astyanax mexicanus. The sequence continues at coordinate 338,492 of NC_064432.1, forward strand.
TTAGCGGGTTAGCGCACCCTGCAATTTCGTTCAGCCACTATCATTACTGAGGGGCGTGACCCCAACACGAAGCCGCGGCGACCGTGTGAATAAGGGTTACGTGACACCGTGAACCGTGCATGCCTCGTGTGCCGTTGTTATGACGACCGCAAGAACAGTCTGGTCTATCTCCTCCTTTTCCCAGACCTTAATTAGCATTAAGTGTTCATGGACCTCTGATACCCGACTGCTGTAGAAATACTGAAATAGTAGGCCCAAAAAAATGCGACAGAAAGTGGGGTCAGTTAGCGTCTGGATCATTATCTGCAGAAGTAATGGCATTTTGGATAAAATTCCGATTAAATTTCATAAAAATCACCTTCTAGAAACAAAAGAATGCTCACAGAGACTTGAAAAAAACTTGAACCCAGATAGGGACTCGAATCTATGAAGACTTGGACCTAGAGAAGGACTGTAATCAAGATATGGACTTGAACCAAGAAAGACTTGAATACAGACAGGGACGATACTTGAACCTAGAAAAGACTTAAACTCATACAGGTACTTGAACCTAGATAGACACTTGATCTCAGATAAGTACTTGAACCCACACAGGGAACTGAACCCAGATAGAGACTTAAATGTAGAATAAACAGACTATGCTTGAATCTAGACAAGACTTGAACCCAGACAAGACCTCAATCCAGACAGGGACTTGATCTTAAATAGGTACTTGAGCCCAGACATAGAATTTAACACAGACAAGACTTGAGATTAGATATAGGGAATTAAACCCAGATCAGGAATTGAATCCAGATTGGGACTTAAACCCAGACAGAGCCTTGAATCCAGACAAGACTGAAACCCAAATATGGACTTGCACCCATACTTTTCCAATTGTTAAAATTTCAGTGTTTTAATCACTATAGAAAAATGAAAGTGGAGTCGTCTTTTTTATTAAAAAAGAAATTAAACTCTGACAGAATTCAGTTGTGTCCAACATCCAGCGTTATCACCGTCTCATCACAGCAACGTTCTCCTGAGAAAACTCTGAACTCAACATTAGCAGCTGTTTGACAACCAATTAGACTCTCAGAAAGCCCAAGCCCAGAGTCTCGTATCACACTGCCGCCGGGGGATTAGATCTGCATACGTGATCAAACACGAGATCTAACCCAAATACAGTGCCAATCAACTCTAGTGACTTTTATAAGTACTTTTATAAGGTAAGACTATGTAATTTGTCCATTTTAATGAAATAAAAAAACAGACACAATACATCAGTTCCAGGTATTTTCCAAGTCACTTGACTCATAATCTCAAGGAAAATAAGATTTGGGAAAAATGTTCAAAGTTACACCAAAAGGTAAGAATATAGCCTGATGTAATTTTCCGATTTTCCTTAAAAAAAGGATGGACCCAGACACAATACCACATTCCCAGGCATGTTTACAACTCATTTGAGTTATAATCACATGGAATATACGAGTTGGGAAATTACATCAAAAAGTAGGACTATAGCCTTATGTAATTTACAAAATTTTGATGGAAAATAAAATCAATAATACAACAGTTCCAGGGATTGTCCAGGTCATTTGAGTTATCTCATTGAAAATAAGATTTGGAAAAAAATAATAAAATTACACCAAAATGTAAGACTATAGCCTTATATATCTTGTAGATTTTTATTGAAAAATAAACTTTTTTAAGGTTTTTTACATATCTAAATGAAACTAGACACAATACACCACACCCAGATATTTTTCAAGGCATTTAAGTTATAATCTAATGGAATATAAGAGTTGGAAAAGACCAAAAGCTATATAGAAATAGATGATTTTGGTGAAAATGGAAAAGTCTATTTTATTGCCCATCTGAATGAAACCAGACACAATACACCAATCTTATTATGATTAGATAAAAGATTATAATCGTTTTAAAAGAATATCTTCTTGACTACAGATCAGAGGTTCAACTCCAGGCTGGCTCGACTCATTCGCTTTTGTTGCTCTCTTAGGTACAGTTTAGAATTCATACTGGATCCAATAAATTACATGTAAGCTAATGCTAATGTTACTGAACTGCACTGCACTAAATAAAATGTGTTGTGTTTCTGTCTTGGCCCCGCCCTATCCCCACCCTAGCCCTATCCCCACCCTAGCCCTATCCCCACCCTAGCCCTGCCTTGTGGTTAGTCAGGTTACACCTGTGTCTCGTTTGTTACCCCGCCCTCTCGTTACTGTCTCCAGGTGGTCCTTGTTTGTATCAGTGTGTGTGTTAGTATTAGCATCTCTTAGTTGCAGTGTTGTTAGTTTGTGGTATCTCTCCCTCTCTCTATAGTCTGAATGATAGAGTGTGTTTGGTGCTGAAGCTCCTGGTGTTCGGCGCTCTGAGATTAGCGGTGGATTAATCTGGAATTACGGTCCGAGGCGTCAGGATTAGAGCCGTGATGGAGCTTGTGGTCGACACAAACTTATAAAGACCCACAGAGATGAGCTTAAATCAGCTAAAACCATTATCATAATAACACTGCGCTAATCAGCTTTCAGAAAGCTAATTAGCTGTAATAAGGATTAGATTTTAACATCTATTAAACAATGTGCGTGTGTTTTAGGCACGGTATTAAACTCAGATTTGATGAGATGATTGACAGCGGGTGGTGTCTCATCGGCGACTGACCTGCAGATCGTAGATAAGCTGAGTTTCAAAAAGCTAAATCCGTATTTTAATTAGCACAGAAAAATCGCAAATGAAAAATATGTAAAACTTCAGCTCATAATAACAGAGAAATCCTGAGTCTTATCGTCCTGCCGGGACTCGCCGCTGCTTTCCACTCTCAGAATCTCCACTTTCTCCTGAAAATCTAAAGCTATTTGCATACTCCAGAGTGATTAATATTATTCTTTTTTTCTGGGTGTTCTTTTCAGCCGTTCTCCCGGTGTTTTCTCCTCCTGTTGTAGTAAATGAGGTTTTTTAGCTGCTTTTAAGCTGTAGCTGCAGTAGCTGAGTGAGAGGAATGCTAATAGGAGGAGCTGCAGATTCCCTCAATCAATCAGCCGCTACAGCACGCATTAAAACACGCGTTAAAACACGCATTAAAACCAGCCATTAAACCACCATGCGCTGCTGGATAAACCTCAGTGCATTTTACAGTTTAAAGGAGCAGCATGTCTGATATTTCCTGTACTATCTGATAAAATGACGTGGATGTGTGATAAGATATTAAATAAACATATTCTTCCTTGAATACTGTTTCAGCCTTTAGCTCCAGTCCCATTTCCACGCTCAGGGTTGCCGGGTATGGAACGCACTAGCAGGTAAACACAGTGTGCTGCAGCTTTAAAGGAGAACTCTGGTGTAAAATGGACTTTTGTTGTAGTAAAACATGATAAAAAAGTTATTATCTTTGATGAAAAGCACCAAAACGAGTCATTAATAACTTAAAAAGTGCACAAAGAATATCATGAAAATTACATCGCTAAAAATGATTCTTCGCAAAGTCTCAAAATGAGTAAAGAAACACTTAAATCAGGCAAAATTCCTTTGTTTTTGGCTTTGAATTTGGACACAAGAATTAGAGTAACCTGAGTTCACATTACTTAAAATAAGGTGAAAATTCTAAGTAAGACTGAATAAGATAATTATACCTAAAATAAGAAAAATAATCTAACACTTACACACTCACATGGTTAGCAAGAAATAAGGTATTATCAGAGAAAATATATAATTATTTGCCTTAAAATAAGATTTATTGTCTTAAAATGAAAAAAATTCACCTGCTAAGACTTTTTTTGCATTGTATATATATATATATTTACTGTAGTACATTTTATAAAATCAGTTAAAACCATGACTATAACCCTTTTACAAGTTAAAAGCACAGTTTTTATACATTGTTTTAGAATAATTGCTTATTTGCTTAAATATACAATACAACCACTTAAAGTTTTTTAAAAAATGATAATTTTAAGAATATACATTCATTAATTATTAATAAATAAAATAATATCTAGCAGTGTTTTATGTCTTATGTCTAGAATAGACGCTATATGAATAATATATTTATGATTTTATGTATTTGACTGTGTTTTAAACTGGTTTGGCTCCAGGTTGGGAGGGATTGGTGCGCTAAAGCCTGAGGCGGACGGAGGGGGTGACAGACAGCAATCTCCTTCTCTGACGTAAGAAACGAGGGATGGAGGGATAAAGGCTAATCAGGCAGAGAGAGAGAGAAAGAGAGAGGGGGGGATGAAGGCTGAGAATGGGCCGTCGCTCTTCCACCCTGCTGGGTGATTCACCTCCATTTGACCTGTTCACATCAGCAATCACCATATATATACCTCTCCCACAGAGAGAGAGAGAGAGAGAGAGAGAGAGAGAGCATCGAAGCAGCTCTGTTCCATCAATCCATCATCCAAAAATGAAGTAAAAAGTTATTCTACACCTGTTTCTACAAACCTACCAAGACATGAACCAACCATCCACCCAAACTAACAGATCCAGCAAGGAGAGCACTGATCAGAGATCAGCCGAGACCCATGATCACTCTGGAGGAGCTGCAGAGATCCACAGATCAGGTGGATCAGGAGAATCTGTCCACAGGACAACTAGAAGTCCTGCTCTCCACAAATCTGATCTTTATGGAAGAAGAAAAACATTGTTGAAAGAAAGACGTAAGAAGTTCTGTTTGCAGTTTGTAGCTACAAGTCATGTAGAAACACAGTAAACATGTGGAAGAAGATTCTGTTCTCAGATCAGAACAAAGTAACACTGCTCATCACCCTGAACACACCCTCCATCCCCACTGTGAAACATGGTGGAGGCAGCATCATGCTGTGGGGAGAAGCTTTTCTTCAGCAGGGACAGATTTAGGAAGCTGGTCAGAGTTGATGGATGGAAGATGGATGGAGATAAATAAATACAGAACAATCCTGGAAGAAGAAAAGCTGTTGGAGGCTGTAAAAGACTTGAGATCTTCCAGCAAGACGATGACCCTAAACATACAGCCAGAGCTACAGTGGAGCTATAATGATTTAGATCAGAGAATATTCATGTGTTAGAATGATCCAGTTAAAGTCCTAAAGACCTAAATCTCATTGATCTTCTGTGGAGAGACATGAAAACTGCTGTTCACAGACCAACACTCTCCATCCAACCTGACTGATCTTCAGCTGATTTATGTTTTTAAAAGAAGAAGAATACTTTTGCATACCATATTTTTCAGATTTTGTTCTACTTTGTGTTGTTTTATTTTAGACGTTAAACTTTAGACTTGTTTAATACAACAGATTAAGACTGAAAACTCACCTCAGCCTTTTTCTCTTTTTCTAAACCCCATTGATTTGTGTGGGTGAAATAAATGAAGGTATGGAGGCGGTTTTGAGCGGGAGGCGTATTTTTATTTTTTTTCAGAGAGAGATTGATGAGAGTCTGATCAGCGTTAGAAACGTTATTCCAGCATCTCCTGCTCTAAATTAAAGATGCATCAGATAGTAAACGTAAACGTGTCTGGTCTGGTTGGCTGCACGTTGGATAAAGTGATAAATCATTTTTTGACGTTTTGCCGAACTGTTCCTGCAGGTAATATATATATATATACACATGAGTATAAGTAATGGACTTGCTCATGTGGTTTCTGACAGTGTAAGACACGCTGTTATCTGCCTCGACGCCCACACGCCGCAGACTCGCGTCATCATTATGCACAGACGACTAATATTATATAGATATATTGACATTCGCTCCGTGTTATATCACTTTAGAACACCTCAATCGCTTCGATAAAGGCTGCCTGTTGGTTTTCTTCTTTATTATCAAGAGGTAAGAATGAAACGTTCCATAAAGCTTCCCCACAGAGCCCGTCCCCCGCTGTCTGCCTCTCTCTCTCTCTTGCGCCGCTCTCGCGCTCTCTTTTACTTACTTTCTAAACTCTCTCCGCTGTGAGAGATTTAATTAGCCGACTCCGGCGAGAGGAAACGCTTCGTCTGGGACCGAGTTCAGCGGTTCTGCTGCCCCTCCGACTAAATTAACTCAGACAAACCGTAATTAATATTTTCACCCTGCTGTAGCAGAGGAGCGCTAACACCCGGCGCTAACGATGCCTGTTGTTGCCCCTTTCAGATGCATCAAATTAGCCCCGGCCTCGCTAATGTGTCGTACGGCGGTTTGTGGGAACGTGAACCGTGTGCCGTACAACCCAACCCCAGCATACGGCTAGGCTAACGCTAGCATACGGCTATGCTAACGTTAGCAGATGGTGTCACGCCTCAGAGCAGACTGAGGGAAAGGCCACCTCATGCTAATGCTAACACTAATGCTAACATTAATGCTAACGCTAATGCTATTCTTCTGCATTCTGTCCTAGAAGTGAGGAGAAAGTCAGGGGGCGGAACACAGTCGCTAAATCATTAAGCTGTTTATTGTTGTCATTGTTAAATCCATTGTTAAAGCCACAGCTTGTCCAATATAAAAAAGAAAAAACTCAATGTGTGTATAGTGTGTGTGTGTGCTATAGTGTGTGTGTGTGTGTGTGTGTTTGTGTGTGTGTGTGCTATAGTGTGTGTGTGTGTGCGCCTTCCATTGGGGGCAGATTAAGAAGTCATGGTTGAGTAAATATAATGAGTTCCTATAGTCTGTGTGTGTGTGTATAGATGTGTTTGTGTGTGTGTGTGTGTGTGTGTATAGATGTGTTTGTGTGTGTGTGTGTGTATTTACCTCTTTACAAAGACCAGCGTCTAAAAATGGAAAAACTTAGGAAAAACATAGGAATGATCTCTATATTAATATTCTAAAAGTTTAGAAAATGTTATTTTATTAAAGCCATTTCTGACATATTGGGCTCTATTGATTTTAAGGTGTCAGTGTGTCTTTGCTATCGTAACGACGGGAAAAGTACACCTTGCACAGCACAAAACACAATGCAAAAAGGCATGTACTAATTATCTTAAGTAATAAAAATGGGTGTGGTTAATTTTGTGCGCAACCTGAAATAAACCAATCAGAGTGTCTCTTGCTCATCATTCCCTTTAAGAGCCAGGGGAGTGAGATCCTGCAGTTCTTTAAATGTTGTTCTGGGTTCTTATGGGACCTCCTGGATGAGTTCTTCATGCCCTTTTGGAGTAATTTCGGTTGGTAAGCCGGTCACTCCTGGGAAGGTTCACCAGTGTTCCATGTTTTTTTTCTCTATTAGTGAATAATAGTGAATCACTGTGGTTCTCTGGAGTCTCAAAGCTTTAGAAATGATTTTATAATCTTTTCCAGACTGATAGATGATCAATAACTTTGTTTTTTCTGATCTGTTGTTGAGTTTCTTCAGATGGGGGTTTAATAATAATAATGTGCTGCTTTATTCTACAGGTCTGGAATCAGTAATCAGGCCTGGTGTGGTTAGTAGTGAAATGGATTAATCACAGCACTTTTATGGGGAGGGACCCTTTTTAAACAGCGCTAGATTAATTTGGATAGTTTTTTCACCTTAAGAGAATTAGTTGTACTTTTCCCGTCGTTATGATAGCAAAGACACACTGACAAACAAATCAAGCTATAGATAGGTAAAGCCAAAATAGATAGATAGATACTTTATTGATCCCCGAGGGGAAATTCTAGAAAATACAGTGTCAGAGGGCGAGAAGGGAAGGATAAAGAGAAGGATAAACAGAGAGAGAGAGCAGCAGTCCACAGCTCATTATGACTTTAAATGTGGCGGCTTGGCCTCTCATTCCCTCGTTCTTTTTCTTTCCTCCTCCTCCTCTTTTAAAGAGAAAGCGAGGGATGGTGGTGGTGTTGCTCTACAGAAGCAGCTGGATCACAGCAGAAGACGATATTCAGCCAATTTATGAGCTCAGTGTGGAGAACACACTCACACCCAGAGGAGAGAACACTCAACACACTGTAATACACTACAGGAAGCCTAGGGGGCGCTCTATAATGTTCATATGATCCACACACTCATTATGACAGACTGTAATACACTACAGGAAGCCTAGCGCTCTATAATATACATATGATCCATAACACGCTCATTCTGACAGACTGTAATACACTACAGGAAGCGTAGGGGGCGCTCTATAATGCTCTATAATGTTCATATGATCATTTTCATCTCTGAACATTGAAAATAAACATGAATGCCATTAAAAAGTCTCTGCTTTGTTGCAAAGATTGCTTTCCCAATCCAAACCAAGAAGCGTCTTCAGTTTTCCTATTGCTTGAAAAGATCAACCATCTCAATTATTTGTGTTATTTGCTGCCTTCAGACTGTGTTCTTCTATCTGAAGGCCTCGAAGTTCTCTTGTTACATAATTGCATAGAAACTCACAATCGCAGACATCGTGGAAGGGCTTCATGCCCATGGCCAAAGGCACTGCATACCCCCACCTGTGATTGGTCGAGAGTGTAGGCGATAGGTAAACTAAACTGAAGAAAGTATGCCAGCTTGTTAACTGGAGAAGGTGCGTTCAGCTTCATGCAATGCTTACGAATTTCATTTTGCAGGAAGTTTTCAGAGGCCTTCAGACTTCAACAGTCACAAGTAACCACTACATATTATGATCATATAATTATATACTACATATTATAATCATATAATTATATACTACATATTATAATCATATAATTATATACTACATATTATAATCATATAATTATATACTACATATTATAATAATATAATTATATACTACATATTATAATCATATAATTATATACTACATATTATAATCATATAATTATATACTACATATTATAATCATATAATTATATACTACATATTATAATCATATAATTATATACTACATATTATAATCATATAATTATATACTACATATTATAATCATATAATTATATACTACATATTATAATAATATAATTATATACTACATATTATAATCATATAATTATATACTACATATTATGTTACATATTATATTACTATATAATGAAGTTTAGTAGAATATCAGGTTTCTCAGGCATCTGTCTTCTACAGAGAATATTCATCAGGTGAAGCACAGCCAATAAGAGAGGCTCATTCAGTAGATGAGATAATGATAAGAACAAACAAAGCGTGTGTGCGTGTGTGTGTGTGTGTGTGTGTGTGTGTGTGTGTGTGTGTTTTAAAGCTTTTCTCTCTCTTTAAGCGCTCTATGTTTCGACAGTCTATTCTGCAGACAAAAGACAGACAGATACATAGAGAGAGGAAGTGATGAAAGGGTTGCCATGGAAACCACTCTGAGAGTACAATAACTTTTCCCCTGCTATAAAGGGGGTTTATAGAGGGTGTAGAGAGTTTAGGAGGGTTGAAAATTGAAAACCTCTGGAATATAATCAAGAGGAAGATGGATGATCACAAACCATCAAACCACCAAACTGAACTGCTTGAATTTTTGCACCAGGAGTAAAGCAGCATAAAGTTATCCAAAAGCAGTGTGTAAGACTGGTGGAGGAGAACATGATGACAAGATGCATGAAAAAAAAAACTGTGATTAAAAACCAACCAGGGTTATTCCACCAAATATTGGAATTATTTCTGAACTCTTAAAACTTTATGAATATGAACTTGTTTTCTTTGCATTATTTGAGGTCTGAAAGCTCTGCATCTTTTTTGTTATTTCAGTCATTTCTCATTTTCTGTAAATAAATGCTCTAAATGAGAATATTTTTATTTGTAATTTGGGAGAAATGTTGTCTGTAGTTTATAGAATAAAACAACAATGTTCATTTTACTCAAACATAAACCTATAAATAGCAAAATCAGAGAAACTGATTCAGAAACTGAAGTGGAATCTTAATTTTTTACAGAACTGTTTGTTGATTTTTCCTAGTCACAGTGTTGTAGGTTAAAAGAGCAAGTTACCATTTTCCTCTGAAGTTAATCATTAATTTAAGTGAGTCATTAATTTAATATATCTCATTATTTTGAGATACAGAGTTATTTCAGCCCACAAAAATGCTAAAAAAAAATTGACTCAGTATATGTGGTAGGAATAGGCTTGTATAGATGAGAGATTTGAGCCCTGCTGTATAAAACCATGTTACTGCTGAATTACTGTCAGAGCAGACTTCAATAATATTAATAATAACATCTCATTTTTTTTGTTCATTTTATTGTCACTGGATCAATGCAAATGGTCTAGAATATATATATATATTTAAAATGTACTTTATTGTACATGTTTTCTCTCCATTTTTCTGTGTTGTTTGTTTGAGATATGAGGTTTTGAGAGGAACTCTGACAATGTTTTGTCTTATTTTCCACTCTGAGTCAGTGTAGCTGCTGTGTATTGATCCATTGGAATGAAATTGTTTTTGTTCATTCCCGGGTATTGATTTTTAGGGCTGTTTAGATTGGCTGTGTTTCTGTGTTGTTCAGTTTTGCCTCACTGTCTCATTACAGAATCTGTAGCTCAGACTCATCCTGCTCGGTCCGATCCGTCAGAGTTTAAATCAATACCCGCTGATGTCAGGAAAACCAACACTCCAGTACCCTGCATCTAAAACCACAAGATTTTAGCCTGGTTTAAACAGCAGCAGAGCTTCTGAATATATCTACACTGATGGGCGTGGTGTTCTGGAAATGAGGTGTGTTCAGGTACATTTCTGGAGTTTTATCTTGTTTATCTTGGTAACAGAAAACACAGGAGCTCCACTGACTGAATACAACCTAGACAGATGCCAACAGTCAGACGTTCATCGCTATCTCGGTAACACAGGCGCTGTGCCGAGCCGAGCGTACACCCTCACTTATTACACACACATGAACACACAGCAGCACAAACCCAACTTTTACATCAACAATAAACAGAATAGTAAATAAAATAACATTGCTGTTCCCGTAAATGAGCTGCTGGAGCTCCTTCACAGCGTCAACCAGCAGCTCAGTTTCCTCTGCTGAGAAGAGTTTGTTGAACACGTCCAGGTAGCTGCACCGTTACAATAGCAATCCCCCAAAGACAGAGCTCACCTGATCTACTCTTAAAGGGAATGATGAGCAAGAGACGCTCTGATTGGTTTATTTATTTCACGTTACGCCCAAAACATGATTAAACACATCCATAATTAATTAAGAGAATTATTACTACATGAATTTTGTGTTGCGTTTTTGAGCCGAGCAAGGTGTACTTTTCCCGTCGTTATGATAGCAGAGATACACTGATTAAACACACGCCCTAAATCACGCTGCAGTGTGCATGGTTTGTCTAGGCCCTGATAACTAAGTGATTAGTAAGTGAACAATATATGATTAGTAGAACATTTTCTAAATGTTAAGCTAACGTTCTTAGAACCTTTAATCTGTCAAGTTTTCTGGATTTTCTGAAGTTTTTAGAATACTTTTATTTAAACATTTTTAAACGTTCTTGTAACCTCACTGCAGCATTACATTTTTACTTGTTTCTTTAGTTCATTATTACATCACACGTTTTCATAGCGTTTCTGGAACATTATTTCTGTAACGTTACATGCAAACCTTCTTGCAACCTTTTGTAAATGTTGCTAAATGTTTTAATGATGTTTTCTTTCAGCTGGGTCATTGTACCCCGATTACATTTTACACCCTGATTAGCATTTTTACACCTGAAAGTCCAGATCAAGCTGGTGTTACGTTTATAAATATTTATAACCTTGTTTATAATGCTTTATGAATAAAGTCAAATAGGCATAACATTCATAGAAAGTGTTACCATTTTTATGACTTATGTTAATATGTGTATATCTATTGTTTTTTTTTTTATAATTGATCAGGCCGATAGTACCAACACATTCAGCTGCTACTCAGCTGTATATTTCCCCCTATCACTAGTGATGCTCCAACACCAGGAGGGTAAAGAAGACCAGCACACGCCTCCTCCGATACATGTGAAGTCAGACTCCGCCTCTTTTTGAACCTTTTTGCTGAGTAGCATCACAGCGCTAATGCTCGGAGGAAAGCACCGCGACTCGGGTGGTTCTGATACATCAGCTCACAGATGCAGCCTTGTGCTGATCCACATCACCCTAGGAGTGATGAGGGGAAAGAGAGAGCGCCATCTACTGTACTGTACCCACCCAGAGAGAGAGCAAGGACAACTGTGCTTTCTCAGGACTCCGGCAGCTGATGGCAAGCAGCATGATCGGGATTAGAACCAATCGGTGCCCACTTCTTCTTTTATTGTTAAATGGATAATGGGACTTGAATGTGATTTTATTTGAATTAGCCCTGTTGTGTTTACATGACTGTATTGTAATGTGGTTTGGCCGTAACCAGATTTAATCCTGAACCTGTAAGATTTCTCTTTTTATTTCCTCTTTTTTGTGATTTTTAAAGCTGTATTGGAGTCTAGACGTGATCAGAAACGTGGTAAATCACACGCTCAGTCTGACTGGAGGAAGCTGGTCTGCAGGATTTCTCTTCATTGATGTATAAAAATTAATGAATAAAATATTTTTACATGATTGCATACAAGGGGTTGCTCCTCCATTATTCATGAGATAAAATCTCTCCCTCTGAGTAATTAATTCAGCGTTACTCATGGGCTGAATATTGGAGCGAACATGTAGAACCTAAAGGGAACGCTTTCGCTTTTCTTGGACGGAGAACATGAAGCATCTGCTTTCGCCTGGATCAGATCTAAATTGACTTTAAAAACACGAGGAAACGGCTGCCTTAGATACAGTGAACTTAAAATATTAATCTATCAGTCAAGTCAGGTGAAGTCTGGTGGTTTTATTGTTAATACTGCATTAAAACAGAGAATTAAACTGACCAGAAGTTACAGCAAGTACAGAAAATAAGATTATAAATATAAAAGAACGAGACTAATGAACAAGAACACGGATATAAACATACGTGAGACAAAAAGACACAAGACAATAGTGTAATAGTGATGGAGGGGGAGATTAAAGAAGGAGTAAAAACAGAACACGTATTAAAACTGAGAGCAAAGTTGATTTAACTTTTTAATCTTCAGATCCAAATAAAAAAAATATTGTTTTTATATTATTTTTTAAATTTCATTTCCCATAAATATTTTATTTATAAATATTCACACTGTTAAGCTGAATAAGCTGAATGCTAAACTTAGTTCTCTTCTCTGCATCATTAACTAATGTGCCACTAACGTTAATATGTTAGCTAGCTAGCCGTTAGTAATTCAGTTAAAAATATGCATTTAATATATTACATAGATGTATTAAACACAGACTGATCTATTTTAACTGTTTATTTATTTTATTGTTGATGATTATGGCTAATAGCCAATTAAAACCTAAAAATCATTGTCTCAGAAAATTTGAATATTATATAATAAGACCAATTGGTACGTTTGGCAGTGTGGGCAGTGTGCCAAGTCCTGCTGGAAAATGAAATCCGCATCTCCATAAAAGTTGTTTTCAGCAGAGGGAAGCATGAAGTGCTGTAAGATTTTGTGGGAAAACAAAACTGCACCTTCCAGCAAGACGATGACCCTAAACATACAGCCAGAGCTACAGTGGAGCTATAATGATTTAGATCAGAGAATATTCATGTGTTAGAATGATCCAGTTAAAGTCCTAAAGACCTAAATCTCATTGATCTTCTGTGGAGAGACATGAAAACTGCTGTTCACAGACCAACACTCTCCATCCAACCTGACTGATCTTCAGCTGATTTATAAATGTATTGATTTATTGGGGTCTATTGTCTGATCTGGTTCTTCTGAACATCGCCTGAACTCTTCCTGTGATCTTACTGAATGAATGCTGTGAACTTTTTGAATTTCTACATTTTTAAATGTATAAAAAACTGCAGGAGAAGAGTTGCAGAGCTCACAGCAGATCAGGAACAGTTTACTGCAGAAGTGATAGAACCAAAGGGCCGACCTTAGCCTGAGTGGATAAGTGGAAAAGAGGAGAGAGAGAGAGAGAGAGAGAGGGAGCGATAGAGCGAGAGTGAAAGTGTGAGAGATGTAGAGAAGTGCTTGACTCTCACCACTGATCTCAGTGTCTCTGGGTGAAATTCAATCTGCTGCTACTGCCTCTAAACTGAACAGCATTTTACCTGCATATTTCACCAAACCTCCTGCACTGTACTCACTCTCATACCAAACACGCTTTACTCACCACGCCAGGAACACTTTATAACACTTTATAACACTTCATAGCGCTTTATAACATTTTATTTAACCAGCTATCAAATATGCTTCTTTTAAACTGAGCTAAACTGCTGATAAAACACAATTTAATCTGAAATAGTAGCCAGATAATATACAGTACTGCTATGAACAAACATTGTCTCTGCTGCTCCATGCTGTTCACACAGTGAGCGCGGTATGTGCAGCGTTCACTGCTCACATCTGCACAATACACACTGGAACACAAAATCTTCTCACTATATTTACTTTCTTGCTCCCGCACCAGACAGCTCTGACCAATAAGAGGAGACTTTGTGATCAGGTGGTTTATTGGCGAGCATTTTGGTGTGTTTAGTTTAAGTTTATGCCTGTGTGAAAACAAACCAAACAGAGGGAGAAACTCTCCAAATAAACAAACTCATCAACTGATCCTGATCATAGAAACTTTCACAACTACAGGTGTGAAAACGCTCTTTTATCCTCAGCTAATAAAGTTCTAGTTCAGAAATCCTTACAACCAAGCTGAGATGTTTATAATACAGTAAAAACAAAAGTTTCTTCTATTAAATTTATCATGCGTTCTTTATTCCAGCGTTATTCCCACGTTACAGCTTTATATTCCCTCTCCTATACTAGTATTTCAATACTAGACACCACTAATATAAATATAATTACATTTTACATTTCTTACATTCATTCTTTTATTTACATTTAAAAATATCCATCATTAAAACATAGCGTTTTAAAAAGAATAAGTGCAATTAATTGTTTTTTTTTATATTATTTCCAAATTTTCCCCATTTACACCCTCTTTTTTAGATTCAGCTGCTACTCATATCTGTATCAGATACACACTTCAGAAGATTCAGCTCCTTCTGTCTGAACACACATTTTTTAATTATGAGTATTGGAATAAATATACTTAAAACAGAATTAAGTGAATAAAACTTTTTTAAATAAAAATATCTATTTGCAAATTATTCGCATGGAATAACAGCGTCTTTCACTGCAGGCACTTTCAGTTGCTTTCAGTAGTTTTTTTATTAAAGAACTACAGTTTTGTTCACTTAGCTTAGCTTTACCGGTCTCCCCACACAGTGAAGAAACCTGCTAAATAGGAAGGAAAATATGGCGACAACCCTGTTCCTTACTAGTGTTGCTCAAATACGCCCTATAAATACGCCCTGTTTTCTTTGACTAATATTTGAATTAGTTTGATGATCTGAAACATTTAAGAGTAAAAAACATGCAAAAAATACTATAAAGAAGGGAGTTTTACACTTTTTTGAGTGTAAGAGTGTGCGGTGGAGGAGTGAGACGGTTCTGCGGTATGGCCGCCGCTGCCGTAAACATCCGTAACGGCAGATTTACAGCATCATAAATCACTCCGACAGCCTGGAACAACATAATGTGTTTACACGCCTCGGCCTGGCAACACGGAACACACACACACACACACACACACTTTGGCAGGTCCTTACAACCAAGAAAATAAGAAGGAAATGAGCATAAATTGGCTGTCAGGATTAAAGTGATAGTTTGGCATAAAATAAACATTTTAATCCCTCTACATGATGCTGTCCCATGACTTTTGGCACATCCGCCTGCTCCCGTGCCCAGCCACCTTACAACCACTAACCTAAAGCATTTTATTGAGATTATAACTGATTAATACATAGATAGATCTCGCATTAAGGGCAGATTTGTGCAAGGCACGACGTGTATTCCTCCCACCTGATCTGTGGATCTCTGCAGCTCCTCCAGAGTGATCATGGGTCTCGGCTGCTTCTCTGATCAGTGCTCTCCTTGCTGGATCTGTTAGTTTGGGTGGATGGTTGGTTCATGTCTTGGTAGGTTTGTAGAAACAGGTGTAGAATAACTTTCTTCATTCTTCTCCACAACTTTATCTCTGATCTGTCTGCTGAGTTCTTCCTTCTTGGTCTTCATGAAGCTGTTTGTTCACTAATAAACCACTGAGCTCTTCACAGAACAGCTGTATTTATACTGAGACTAAACTACACACAGCTGGATTAACTCTATTAAATCATTAAATGAAGACTAATGAAGGCACTGGACATTAGTGTGAGGATTTGATTGCATTCAGATGAGGTTGTCAGGATTATGGATGAACATCTGAACCTAGACCACAACCTGCTGGTGGTGATCTGAGGAGCATCTCATACAACAGTCAGTCACCCCTAGTAGTGATACAAGGAACACTAACAGCTTAGTGATACTAGTGCATCTCAAAAAAAAAAAAAAAAAAAATGAAATATAAATATTATTGAAAAGTTACTTTATTTCAGTAATTCATTTGAAAATGTGAAACTCATTATATAGATGTATTACACACAGTGATCTACTTTAAGTGTTCATTTCTTTTATTATTGATGATTATGGCTTACAGGCAATCAAAACCCAAAAATCAGTGTTTCGAAAAAGTGGATCATTATATTTAGGCAGTGTGGGCAGTGTGCCAAGTGCTGCTGGAAAATGAAATCCCACAAAATATTACAGCATTTACCAACTAGAACCTCCACCATACCCAAACATCTCAATCTCATCTAATTCCCTAAAAAAGCTTTTATATTGTAAATCACTTAAAAATAGCATTACAGTCTTCCAGTTCTTTCTC
This sequence comes from Astyanax mexicanus, assembly GCF_023375975.1. Taxonomy (NCBI): domain Eukaryota; kingdom Metazoa; phylum Chordata; class Actinopteri; order Characiformes; family Acestrorhamphidae; genus Astyanax; species Astyanax mexicanus. Next base: position 355,187 of record NC_064432.1, read on the forward strand.
CTATATCTAGCATAAAAAAAACTTATAAAATCTGTGAAGCATAATGGTGGTAGCATCATGGTTTGAGTCAATTTAGCTATATCTGGGGCAAGAAAGCTTGTAAATCACTGCCAGAACAATCAATTCTCAATTATATCAGCAAATTCTGATCTAAAATATTTTAGAACTGAGCCATACCTCAAGAGAACATGGGTCATGCAACAAGACAACGACCTAATGCTAGTAGTGCACCATGGGGAAACCCACAGACATAAATCAAGTTTAATTCGTTCATTAATTTGCCTTTTTTTTTAACCTGGATTTTTGTTTTATTTTTCTTTAAACAGAATAAGAACGAGCGCATATGTGAATGAAACACAGGACCAAAAATCTGTCACAGCTCCCTTCAAATTCTTTATTGATGTACGGAACTTGAAAAAATACAAAGTATCCAAAACACAAAAGAAAAGAACATGTACATCTTCTGGTAATACTTTTTTTAAAGTTTTAAATACTTAACAGAAAAACAGAAACAAACCAAACTAAACCAAAAAAAGATATATTCTATATCCCAAAAAACAGCTGTGAATAAGGTCATACTGTACAACTTTAAATAATTATTCACACACTACAGTAGTTACACTGTGACCACAGAGGGGACGGAGAGCCATGTTTTATTTTAACACCGCAAATAACGTGATCCACGTATATTTTTTTTTTAATCGTCTGCTTCAGCTTTTAGGACATTTTTAGGACATTTTTCTCCTTTATCCTCCTCTTTCTATTCCTTCACTAGAAGTTGGTCTGTACGCTCCCCCGTCCCCGAGCAGCAGAAAGTCACAGTTCATTAATACTGAAAAACCCTAATCAAAGAAAAATGAACCAAATAAAAGGAAATTAGGCGTAATAATCGAAAGGTAATATAATGCATAGCACACTGCCGTACATACGGGGGAGGAGCCTGAACTCTTCTCCGATTAATGCCGAGCAAAACGCAAAGACTGGCATAAATAAAGGCCCTTTCATTGGTTAATTGGAAAACGAGCGACTCTCCGTCGCACTAAAAGGGCCTTTTCTCTTTTGCTACAGTAACGGAAAAGCCTAGTCAACCTCCCCTCATATAAATTAAGCAATATACACATTTCTGTAATGTACTTTTTCTTCATTTTTTTTTATAACAGGTTATATGCATTACGTATGATATGAACCAAAACTAAAAAAATCAAAGTTTGTTCAAAACTGTGGCTCGCCAGGTTTATAATATATATATATATATATATATATATATATATATATATATATATATATATATATATATATATATATATATATATATATATATATATATAACGTTAAACCAAAAGGAACAAAGAAACTAAATTATAATAGCCTATAAGTTCGTAAATCGCAGAAGCAGAAGACTATCTACAGACAAAACCACCAACAAATCTGATACGATAATAATAAGAATTAGAAGAATAATAACGCATGTTCAAATAGCAAAAACAAACTATGAAGTCTTTGAATTAACTAAATGTGTAAACAAAACTTTGTCTCAAACAGAAATAAGGCAATATTATATATTATTATTGAAATGGAAAAAAATAAAATTAAATAAAATACCATACCTGCAATGAAAAACGAAAAACAAGAAACTATAATTAGGATAATAAGGAGGAGTAGGGGAAACGGAAATACATTAAACTTAACGTAAAGTAAAGTACTTATTTACAGTAAGGTATTTATATATATTTATATATCTCTCTCTGGAGATATTCATTTTCTCTCCCCTAACACTTCATCATAATCATCATCATCATCATTCTCCTCAGGCTTCCCCTCGGCCTCTCGCGCTCCTCTCGCGCAGAGCAGGTCCAGCTTTCGTCTGCTTCTACAAAGACGAAAGTCTCTAAACGAAACACTAAATTCAGCACAGAGCGCTGCGGAGCCTCGTCTGGAGGAAATCCTGGAGGAAGAACAGATTTCTCACCACGTCTCTCCGACGTTCGTCTCCACGCCTTCCTAAAGACTCCCTCTCGCTCCGACTGCACGCTCTCGCGGAGTTAAAAACCTGCATCTCCGCCGGCATTTTTCCCCCCATACGGAGCTATATTCTGAGCTAGCACCCGCTCCTCCAGATAGATAGATAGACGAGTTTTATTTATATATACGTTACGTACGAAACCGGGAGCGCGGGCTCGAGAACCTAAAGGTTAAATATACAAAGATCGCAAAAGGGATCTTCGTCATCACAAATCTTCCCAGAAATCTCAATCTCTGCAAACTTCCTGCTCTGAAAAGTCTGAAAAGCTCACAGGGTGTCGTATGAAGATAAGTTTCTCAAAGTATCCAAGTCAAAATATTTTTGTGTTTCCAAGTCCAGTAAAAAGTTTCTCCAAATTCTTCTTTTTATAAAAATAGACGCTTTTTAAACCCACTTCAAAGAGGTTCGTAGCTCTTTGGCAAGGTACCGCTTTAAGATTTTTTTTTGTCTTTTTTTTTATATATATATTTTAATTATTTTTACCCCCTCGATTAATTTAACATTATGCAGCCGACTAACTGATAATACGACAAACTAAACTAAACTAAACTAACTGTGTGAACCAATGAAGAAATCATTTAAAGAAATCAAAGTTTAGCGTACTGTTAAAGCGTTAGCATTAAACTAATCGAAATCCAAAACTATACTTTTTCCGAAAACTATGAAAGAAAAGAAAAGTAAATAAACCTTGTAGTAACAAACAAGACAGGCACGATCGTCACCCACGCATGCTAGTGTTCACCTTGTAGCTAAATCAATATTCTTTTTTTTTTTTAAAGAGAAAAGCAGAAAAGCAGAGACAAACAAAAAACAAAAATAAGGAAAAAACAGAAAACAAAAACATCAGATACTAAACAGCATAAGTTCTACCGCTGATCATCTGCACTTTGTGTTGTTTTGTTGGTTATAGAGTCACTCTGTGTTTTTAAGGTTTACAGTAAGTTTCTCTGGGTTTTTCCCGCCGTTAGCGGCGCTAAGCTTTGTGCGTTTTGTTGGTTTTGAAGGAGACCTGCAGGACGCGGTCGCCCAGGCGGTACCCGTTCAGGCTGGCGATGGCCATGGCCGCCTCGTCGTAGTTGGTCATGGTGACGAAGCCGAACCCTTTGCACTTGTTGGTGTTGAAGTCGCGGATCACCTTCACGTTGGTCACGGCGCCGAACGGACCGAACATCTGCCACAGGATGCTCTCATCCGCGTCAGGCGCCAGGTTGTACACGAATATGCACCAGCCCGTGCCCGCGTGCCCGGGGATGTTGATGCCCGCCAAGCTGGTCACGCCGTCGATGGCCATGGGAGAAAATCGACTGCAAAAACAAAAATTTCAGCGCGGGTAAGAAGAGTATACGACATGTAGAGCTATATAGTCAAATAGGTATAGAATAAAACAGTAGAAGAATTCAATTACTTACAATTAAAAAAATAAATAAAAATACTATGTGGTCCGATACTACCGGTTATATTAAACCTGAGGTTTTGATTCGTATAGCTGCTCCTCTGTCCTGGTTTTCAATGCGGTATTATTGAGTTGAGTTAGCATACACCCATACTAATGTTATTTATTTATTTAATATAGTCTAGTCAGTCCCTCTGCTCATTCTAAAAGCTCAGTTTTGCCGTTATCCAGTCACACAGATTCCTGCTTTGCCACTTTTGAAGTTCCCCAGTTGACTGACATGGCGATCCACCAACCACAATTGTCCCTCACTGAGCTCCGGTTTTACCACATGCAAATTCTCATCCTGAAAGAGCTTTAATTAAACCAGAGTGCAATTTTTTTTAGGAAAATATTTTTAACCACTTGAAAGTGATCAGTTTCTCTGATTTTACTCTATTTACTACAATTTTACTATATTGGTTCTTTTTTGGGTTGTGAAACACTAAAGTTAAGAATGATGTAGTGTGAACCTGGTGTATGATTAATCATTCATTGTTCTGAGATTCTTTTGGAAAATCCATCGCAGACCGAGACAGAAAAATAAAAATTAGTAATATTTTTATCATAATTTTACATCAGCGCTTCCATTTAAGCTGAATATTACATTTGGAACAGATCAACACAAACATGACCTAGTCTCTTTAATTACATCAGCACACATTCTTTCTTCATCGCAGCTCCAAAACTACTGAGATTTTCATTCAGAATAAAATCCCTAAAAATCCGAAAGCCCATAAATACCGCGCGAGAGCAGAGCGAGAGTGTGTGGTCTGAGCGGAGAATAGCACTGCATGAATTATTTCAGCAGGTTTCAGATTAGATCACACACTCCGCCGAGTTCGGCTCAGCATTCGCATCCTGACAGGTGTGCTCCAAATGTCAGAAAGTGCGAAGTGAGCGCAAGCGCGAGCGAGAGCACACGCGAGAGGGGGTGGAAGAGAGAGTGAGAGAGAAAGAGAGGAAGAGAGCCAGAGAGAATATTTAGGAATAAGGTGTGCTCCATTTTGCTTCACTAAAGCTGCAGTGAGAATGTGACAGCTTCTGCAGTCACAACCGGCACTGCGGACTCTCGCGCAGCCCAGAAATTCCCAAACACAGCGCAGGAGTTCACACCTGCAAGCTACAGATATACACCAACTCACCCAGCCAGGGGAGTCATTACTGGATTACATCAAACAAACTAAATCCTGCATAAAGCAGCCTGCATTTTTAGCCTATGAGCATCGCTAACTAAGTTAAAGCTAAATAAAGAAAAGCTAAGTAAACAAAAATACTTTCTTTTAAAGTCAAATGAGTGCTGGAAGTTAATCTACACAGATTTCTCTCCTAAAAACTGTTTATTTAGGTCAATAAAGCGCTTCTGTTTATTTACAGTAAGCTTCGATTCCCAAATTTCTCCAGCACTAAGGCTGGAGCATTAACTTAGCGGCTAACCGTTTCAACAGTGCTAGCCAGGGTTAGGAGCAGGTTACAGGCTGATAATACTCCCCTCTAAACAGGGTATTAGCGGTTAGTGGCTAATGCTAATGCTGCTCCAGTCTGGGTGCTGGAGAACTAAACTGAAACTCCTGTATAACTCTGTACTTCAGTGGAGTGTCTTTACTGCTCCTTAATACCTGACTGATAGAATTCATACATAAGGAGCTCTGATGTTTTTTGGGAAAATTAAAGGACTTTAAGGGCAGCTTATAGTGGGTTAAAAAAAATAAATAAATAAAAAAAAAAGGATGAGCAAGAGACACTCTGATTGGTTAATTATTTCACGCTACGCCCAAAACATGATTAACCACACTCATGATAAATTAAGAGAACTAGTACATGACTTTTGCGTTGCATTTCGAGCCGAGCAAGGTGTACTTTTCCCGCCGTTACGATAGCAAAGACACATTGACCTAAACGCTCTAAATCAAGCTGCACGCTGAGCGGATGCCTGCTTATCTATAGATAAAACTTAAGTTTTTGGTATGGATATGAACAGTATAAAAGATTCAGCCTGTGATCACACACTGACAGAGCTGAACAAAGTGGTTTTTAAACTATTAATCAAAATATTTACATAAACGTTCATAATCTATTGTGACATGAAGAGAAAAAAAAAAAAGAGTCAAGAGTGGCAGAGAGATTATTGCTATTTAATTAGTCATGTATAGTACAGTGACTTTCTTCAATTTATCGCTGCACAGTATCCAGTTTTAAGTTTTTTTTCCTGACTGTTTCCTCTAGTCATCTATTAAAGCATATTGTCGATATGATATAATAACGTAATATCAGCCCAGATCTACTAAAGACAGCCATTCGACAGGGGAATAATAATCAGCTGAAACACACTATCTAGTCTATAAACACAAACGTCACATGGTATAATGAGGTATAATGTAAATCAGCAGACTCACACTGTCTTGTTGAGGTCCTCATCTCTATGAACATCTGCACTGATAAGTCCTCGCACGTGAGCTGTTCCGATTTCGCTGTTCACGCTCCGAACACTAGAGTCATGGAAACATCCATGAAGGGAGCGAGTCACAGTGCAGTTCATTCATTCACTGTTAGCACTATTAGCTTTAGCATTGATCTGTTTTAATTAGATCATAAAGGGCTTTAGATAAACGCTTCAGACAACAAATAGATTTGTCCAGATTCAGATTTTACCGTACTTTTCACACTATAAAGGTGCACTGAAAATTCTTTAATTTTCCCAAAAATCAGTGCACCCTAAAATCCGGTGCTCCTTATGTACGAATTCTACCAGAGTTTCAGTTTAGTTCTCCAGCACAGAGGCTAGAGAAGCATTAGCATTAGCCACTAACCGCTATTCCCTCGTTCAGAGGAGAGTATTTATCAGTCTGTAGTGTGATACTAACTCCGGCTCGCATGCTGGAGCAGCATTAATTAATTAGCATCACCCACTAACCATAGCGCTAGCTCCTTCGCTGTTCAGAGGGAAGTATTATCGGCCTGTAGCCTGCTACTAACCCCAGCTAGCACTGCTGGAGCGGTTAGCCGCTAATGCTAATGCTCCAGCATTAGTGCAGGAGATATTCGGGAATCTAAGCTTACTTCAAATAAACGAAAGATTTTAATACACCCAAATAAACAGTTTCAGGAAAGAAATGTGTGTAGATTAACATCCAGCACGCGTTTGACTTTAAAATATATATATTTTTTTAAATTACAGTTTTGTTTGCTTAGCCTCTCTTAAAATGCGCCTTACAATCCAGCGCCTCTTATAACATATTGTGAAAAACACAGTATATTTATTTACTTAGCGAAATGCTTCCAACTATTTTGCAATATTACATAACTTACAGTTCAACAAGTCGTTATTACAACAAACTAACTACTACTAACCTTCTTTCTACTTCCCCTCCTCTACTCCTATCCCATTATTTTCATTTGACCTCCTTTAGGCCCTGTATAAAGATGCTTTTACCTTTAACTTCGATTACTTTTGTCCTTCACTATTGTAAGTTGCTTTGGACAAAAGTGTCTGCCAAAAGTAATGTAATGTAATGTAATGTTTTAGCACAATCTGCAGGTACAGTCAGGTCTACACGTATTTGGACAATGAACAATTCATTTGTTGCAGTCCTGGTGCATAGAGCCAAAATAATCGATTAATCAGTTATCAGTTAAATCATCAGGATTATTAATCATTCGGCTACAAAATAACTCCTACCTAAACAGAGTACAAACTTTTGTTGAATAGCTAAATACAGCATTTTTAGCTGGTGCTCCCAACTAAACAGACTTACAATACTAGTGATAAGGGGAATAACGTTACCCATGTAAAGAAATCTCTATTTTTACACAATTAACAAAATCAAAGTAGCTCCACACTTTATTAATAGAAATCTGAGGCTCTGACTTAAAACGAGGAGTTGAGAACTTTCATTTATTATATTTATTGACATTATTAGTTTATTAAAAAGACTGACTACTGAATTAAGTTATGATAAGTCAACAGACAAGCACGAAGGAATAGGTAGGATAGAGGAACGGATTGCAAAATTAATTCAGTGCAAATGCATGAAAATTAGTGATATTTTCAGAAACGCCTGTTAATTAACATACACTCACTCACTCAGCTGCAGAAATTAATGTTTCCTAATCTAGTACACACCTTTGTGATAAACCAGTTTTTTTTAAGTCTCAGTTATTCTCCTGCCGGCACGCTTAAGTCCAATTCATCTGTTACTGCTAAAAGCCAGCGAGTGCCGCATTTTTCTTTCTCCTGTTGCCACTTTTGAAGCTCCCCAGTTGACTAACATGGCAATCCACCAACCATAATTATTTTCCATAAGGATGTTGCCCACTAGTGCCAAACAATGACGTTCCTTCTTTCAAAGCATACATTTAAAAGGATTTAATTTACAAATATGTTCTTCTAGCCTACCTTTTCATTCATGCTTGTTGGTCCCCAACTTATCTTGACTTAATAAAAAGTTCCCAACAGTGTGTTACTTTAAATGTCAGGATCCTCAGAATTCTACCAATGAAGTGTGCATCTACTTTGAACTTTGTTAATGGCGTGAAAATAGTTTTGTTTTACCATTACCAGGCCATTTCACTCCACATTAATCCCTTAACTTTATTTTGAGGTCATTTTTATGCATTTGCTAATAAGAGATGACTGAAACAATATATCTTATTCTAAAATTTCATAATAAATCTTCAATAATATATATATATATATATATATATATATATATATATATATATATATATATATATATATATATATATATATATATATTTTTTTTTTTAAACGTCATAAATTACATACACTAAATAAAAAGAGGAAAGTACTTGGGTTTGATTTACTTTTGATTTCTGCTTTATAGGATATACAGGGTCACCCCGTAAGACTCTTAAAGTAACAGAACTTTGCTCTGCATTTCCACACCATAGGAAACGTCCCTACAGCTGCTTAGTCTGTATGTTTTCCCTGCAGCTTTGCGTCCAGACAGAGAATTATTACAGTAAAAACTAATAAAACCTCCATGGATGAGAAGCTTTATCCAAACCTTACATCTCCAAACACACAGCGGTGCAGGTGAGCAGATACTTTTGGCAGTTTACTGCAGTAGATTAAGATGAAAGAACAGTAACTAGCCGTCATGTTCTAACTAATTTCCTGGGGAACTCCAAAAGTCTCCTAAATGTTACAATACCTAACACGGATATACGTCTGATTTATGTTAAACAATCGTTTAACAGAACAATATGTAAATCCTGAGTCAGCACTGTGTGTGTTTGGGGGCGGGGGGTTGTGTTTGGAGGGGGCGTGGCTTACCTTTTCACTCCATAAGCCATGTTCAGCAGGTTGTCCAGCCTGAAAATGATGGAAAAAATAAAGTTACATTAACAAATAATAAATCTGAAAAATTGAGGCTGCTAATGGTGATATTCCTGTGTGCACAAACTCAAGCCAAAACATTATGATCACCCACAGATCTACACTGTACAGTGTTCAGACTGCTGGCCCAGGTCAGATTAGAGGGTTATACAGACTAGAAAAAGATCCAGATTGATGTTTTAATAGTCTGAACAGCCAGCATCCTCAAAAAAAAGACAATTATAATTTTGCAAACTGGATTTAAGCCGCATTCGGGGGAGACAACGCCGGTTCTAGGGGCGAAGCCACAGGGGCATTGGCCCCAACTAAAATCTGACTGGCCCCTGACCAGTCAATCATATGTCTTTTGCCCGAGAGCGATGATCAGATTATGGGTGGCGCTACTGAGCCAAATGCTTATGTAAGAGATGTTTACATGTTTTGGACTGACAGTATCTTTGAATGTATAAATAAATAAATACATTTGAAAATAATAAAATGCTGGATTTTTTTCACATGCTGTGTATTTTCTCTACATACAGTAAAAATGCATATAAAATAAATAAATTAATAAATAAATAAAATAGAACCCCAAACACCCCAAAATTAAAGAAAGGACTGGCGAAATCCTTTTTAAAAAGGTAAGAAAGTAACCAACTGTATTTAAAATATATATTTGGAATACTTAAATTAGAATTTGAATATGTATACAAAAACTAAAAGCTAGACATGCCGGTTTACTGATGTTTAATGGGTTACTGTTGCTGAGTAAACAGCACAGGATCTAAGGTACAGTAAATGTGATGACGTGATTACAGGGTGGTTTCTGTGGTACCTGAATCTCTGGGCCTGCTGGGCGAGGGGGCCGGGGTATCTCCGGTTGGGGCTCTGGTAGAGCTGGGACAGCAGGGCCTGGCTGGTCTTCTGGCTCGGGTTGTTGGCGAATTTCACCGTGATTGGCTCTGAAGCTCCGGGGGGTTTCTGACCGTTTAGACCCTTTATCGCCTCCTCCGCCTCCACCCGCCGGTCAAAGCGGATAAACCCCACCCCCCGTGACACACCTGCACAGAGAGACAGAGAGCCTACGTCAGGCTTCACCTGCATACCACACTTTCACTCTTATTTACGGAGAATTACAACAGATTTACACATCGTCCACAAATATATATATATATATATATATATATATATATATATATATATATATATATATATATATATATATATATATATATATTAGGGTGAATGTTAGCTCAAATAAATCAGTTCAAATTCTAATTCTAATGTAAAGAAATAGAAAAGGGGGAATAACTAAGAAAGAGAGAAATAGGGGGATGGGGAGAGGAATGGCATGTTGGAAATGGAGATCAGACTGACTGCAAATTCATTTTAAATCTCTGTGAAACAGGCATTAAAACAGCAGCCCCAGGGTAGAGAGAGAGAGAGAGAGAGAGAGAGAGAAAGAGAGAGATATGGAAAGAGGTAGAGGTAGGTTTTCATTACAGAGTCTCTGCCATTCTCTGAGCCAAAATCCATTTCACATGTCAGCTGTGAATGCATATTTATGACTGAGGGGTGAAAATTGTATTTTTTGGGAGCAAATAGCAGCAGCTCTGATGTCCTCCAGCAGGAGAACCACCTACCATCACTTCTGCTGCGCCTCAGCTCTCGCTCCAGAACTGAGATACTTTAGCAGTGCATTAACCTACTTTAAAACCACTACCACTGCCTTACTGCTACTGCCAATCACACACACGCAATATACAGTAATTAGCTTTCGGGTGAAATTTTAGAATCAACCTAAAAAGCACTCAAACCACCTTTACAACTTATCTTAAATATGACCATCTCCAAAGCAGACCTGTATAAAGTACTAGAGAGCCAGACTTAAATTAAAGTAAAAGTACTCGTATCAAAATACTTGAGTCACACAAAAGTCTTAAACTGCGAAACTGTGGCAGGTAAGCTCTCACCTGTAACCTGGTCGACGAGGATGCGGGAGGTGATGATTCGGCCGTACTGAGAGAAGAGCTGCTCCAGCTCCTTCTGGGTCATAGTCTTCGGCAGACCGCTAACGTACAGGTTAGCATCTCTGATGGAGGCTGAACTGGGACGGGCGTAGGAAACCTAAACACATACAAAAAAAACAAAAAACCCACAAACAGCTTACTACAATCATCCTGCATAAATCTACAACTTAACGTATTTTTCACACTTAAAATCCTTTAATTTCCACAAAAATCATCAGTAAAAGCAGTTTACATGCATAAAAATATGAATTGTTTCACAATAGAAAACACTGATTAAAGTTTTGATCAAAGCACAGACAAATTAAGTTTGCTGTTATTTTTTTTACTTGGATAAACACATATACGTAACAGCAGCAGGAGCTCCTCAGATAAAGTGCTGAACTAATTTTTCTTAGAGCAGGACGAAGCAAAAGGAGCATTTGACTCCATAGAGCTGAGCTACCATTACTTCAGTGTGTCAGCTTGTTATGCTAATTGGATAATGTTAGTTAGCGAGCTGCATCTCTTTTTTTTGTGGCACTGTTCTACACAGCGCTCCAAAGCATCTCTAGCAGTATAGCAGTTTTAATTTCCCCTCCGGTATACCACCCAGTACTGTGATCCAGTCATAATCTGATCACAGCACATTTCCCAGTTAAAAACTCGAGATAGGAGGCCATCATTACAAATCACCTGCATTATTTACTAAAAATACTGGTCTATACACACAGAGTACAGGAGAAAACCTGTACATGAAAAAACCAACGCACTTATCCTAATATAAAGAGGTTCCATCACCTTCAGTTTTAACTCAGAACTTTAATCTTTTAAAAATGAAATCAGATTCATGTTAAACAGTGTGAGAAAACACGAACCAAAACAGGTTCACACTTCAGTCTTCAAGCTAACAATCACACTGAACCACTGCCTGTTGGAGGCTTCGGAACAGATGGAGATATTTATACAACACTGACGCTCCAACACCTCTCCAAACCGAAACACCAACCCAATCCCTCCAATCCCTCTGCTCAGAACAATCAGCATATGCTCAGCTGCTTCTGGCAATTCAACAAACCCGACTGGTGTCTATTATTAACACCAAATCAGAAATAAAAGCAGGGTTTTATCTCTCCACTGAAACTTTAGAAAATCAGCAACAAACAGTTTAACAATCTGGAGAAGAAACTTTACAACTTTACTCCCTGTTTAAAAACTAAAATAAAGCTCGAGATGAAAAATGTGACCAGAGGTGTGAGAAATTATCACCATCAAATAACAGCAATAATATTAGAGTAACAATTACCAGTAAATAAACGCTTGTATGTATCGGCACTGGTAGATAACAGGAGAAACACCCAGCGACTGAATCAGCCCACGATTCAGATAATCTAAACTATAAAACAGAGAGGCCGGTTCTCTGAGTGTGGAGTGAAGAGCACTACAGTGGAGAGGCTGGGCCCGGCTGACCCGGCGCCGGCTTATCTGTACAGATTTAATTACGGCGCTGGTGAACGCTAAACGCCCGCGTGGGTCTGCCCTGCTGCGCCGAATCTACAGAGGCACCGCGTCAGTAAGAACCCTCCACTGTTGATTAGAGCTCTAAAACTGGGAAACACGCTGCAGTCAATACGCCACACCACCGCCGGCCGCCGTACCTTCAGCTCCTCCTCCTCTACATAAAACCAGCCCTTTACACTCAGCTCGAGCTCACCCAATCAAAAACCACAATACAGATACAGAAGAATAAGCTTTAAAAAAATAAATGTACTAATGTTTTTACTAATGTTAGTAAATTTAAAGGAGTGAACATTTAAACATTCTCACTGTCCCACAACCCCACATATAGGGCTTAACCAGTCTCAGAGAGTGAGTTTACCATTAACTGCTGATGTACTGAGAGCAAATCTAGTGTTCACATGACTGTAACCAGATACATTGAGTCCCAAACCCACAGCAATACAAAAGCAATACAAAGAAAAATAAATATTAATAAACATACTAATAAATTAACAAAACATGTCTGTAAATAAATTTGTAATTATCCATATCCAAAAAGCTGCAACACAAAATAAACTAAAAAACAGTATTTACTTAACATATGTAGCACAAGTACACTATGAAGTAGATCCTTGGCAAGAAAAGAAGATTAAAAATAAAACCTACTTCTTACCTTGATAGTTTTGGTCTGCAGTCTCAGTCCATTTAGTGTATTGATGGCTTTTTCTGCATCTTTCGGATCCACGTAGTTTACAAATCCATAACCCAAACTCTGCCCTGGAAAACACAAGAAACATTTCTGTAAGTATTACATCTTAAAAAAAAAATGTGATTCCTAAACTAGAAGTTACTCTTCTCCAGGTCTTCAATCAAGCTTCCAGTTCTGGATTCTGTTCACTGGAAGTTCAGGGAACAGGTGATGTAACCCATTGGCCATGTCCTGTTTTTCTGCATTACTAAAGCGTGGAGGTCCAGAACTAAAGCACCCTGCTCTACACAGCACTGCATAGAGCTACTTTAAACTATAATAAACTGTAAGAGATGTACAGTATTTACAGCATCTACAGCAACTAAGATGTTTATTACACAGAGCTGCTGTCAGTTCACTGTATTCAAGGTAGGGGTGTCACGATCTCGATATTTTATCGAAATCGAATCGAAATGAGGTCACGATCTCGAGTATCGAAGTCAAAAAGAGGATCGACGATCCCTCCCGCGCGCGCTACGCAAATAGCGCAGCGCGCTACGCAAATGGCGCGGCACCAACACAGCGCATCCTATTCATTTAAATAGAGATAGCCACTGCATGAGCGCAGTCGGCGGGAGTGTGATCACTGTTTTTATCTGTCCAACGGGGGAGGGGGGGAGGGGGGGAGGGGGGGCGGGGGTTGGGCGCGCAGGTTTTGTATCTGTATCTAACGGAGGGGTGGGTGCGCGCAGGTGAGAGCGTGTGAACTCGCTGAAATGCGTGTGTCAGTGTGACTTGAGAACACTGACTATAGATCACAGTGAGGTGGATTAAAAATCTTAAACTTATAATTGACTACACCTGTTGCTTTCCATTGAATTAAAAAAACATCTTTCTCTCAGATAAAGTAAACACAAGCGTGTTTCTGACTAAAATAAAAGCTTTTCAGGAGAGATATAAGTTATGTGTAAATATTTATAAGACAATACCCACATCACTTATCTAACCAGCCTGTACTGATTTCTGCCCCCCAATAATGCTTTCAATAACCTCTTGTAACCCCTGGGAGCCAGGGGTTACACTCTAATAGCCTTTAATAGTCTTCAGTAGCCTTTAAAAGACTTACCTGGCGGCCGTGGTGTGTCCACTAAACTCCGTAGTTATAAACATCCTGAGGTTAGCAGCGCGCTAACTGTATAAACTGTATAACATTATAGTTTATAATGTAATCCGAGCAGTGCCTCCGTGTCGGCTGTTCTAACCTGCTGCTGTTAGCTGCTTGGGCTGAAAGATGAACTGTAGTGAGCTGTATTATCCGGTTAGTGGGGTTAAAACCTTTATTTGTTTACAGAAACAGTAAAAACGGACTGGCTGAGCTCTGTAGCCCGTGGCTGGGCTGTACTGAAGTAGTGACGAGAGCGGAGCTTGTGCTGCTGCTGCAGCTCCGACTAGTGGTTGGATGAAGAACTGCAGCTTCATGTAATGAGCAGTTTCACCAGCCATCCACACACAGCTCTGATAAACTGCTTGTTTTAATAGTGCACACTGTTGCTACCAAAAAAAGTCACTAGATGGCATTACCATATATATCTTAATAAATAATAATAATAATATTTATATTTTTTATAATAATAATAATAATAATAATAAATATATTATTTAAATTTTATGAGGCATAAAATAATAACAAGAAAAAAAAACAAGAAAATCGAGAATCGAATCGAATCGTGACCCTCAAATCGAAAATGAAATCGAATCGAGGATTTAGAGAATCGTGACACCCCTAATTCAAGCTGAGCACAATTACAGACCAGGACCCACATTTTCTCATGGTCATTAAGTCCCACTTTTATAGAATACAAAAACAAATGTATTTTTGAAAAACAGCCTTTAAAAGCCCATTTAAAACATACATATGCATGCAAAGTGAAATTAAGGGCATTTAAAAAAAAAAGAAAAAAGAAACATGACATGTATAAAAGCTAGCACAATAAAATTAAATATCAAAATTGCATGAAACAAATAGGGCCACCTATTTAGATTTCACTTCTGCATTTAGAGTACATAAGTTATAATCTAAACTGATGGGCGTGGTGTTCTGGAAATGAGGTGTGTTCTGGTACATTTCTGGAGTTTTATCTTGTTTATCTTGGTAACAGAAAACACAGGAGCTCCACTGACTGAATACAACCTAGACAGACGCCAACAGTCAGACGTTCATCGCTATCTCGGTAACACAGGCGCAAAGCTGAGCGAGCGTACACCCCCACTTATTACACACACATGAACACACAGCAGCACAAAACCAACTTTTACATCAACAATAAACACTGTTAAAACAGCAATCCACCAAAGTCAGAGCTCACCTGACTCTTCGAGAATGATAAGCAAGAGACTGACTAAACTCGCCCCAAATCAAGCTGCACGGTGCACAGTTGACCACTCGTATAGATCACTAAAATAGGAGTCTAGAGTTACAGAACATCTATAGTACATGATGTTCATAGGACATTTTTTTGTACTTTACACTTGCAAATATAATGTACACAATGCATTATGTAATTTTCAAATTAAGTAAAACTGCACAGATTTATTTCTACTGTGATAAGTGATTCAGATAAAGAATAAGACTT
Source organism: Astyanax mexicanus (assembly GCF_023375975.1). Lineage (NCBI taxonomy): Eukaryota > Metazoa > Chordata > Actinopteri > Characiformes > Acestrorhamphidae > Astyanax > Astyanax mexicanus. Next base: position 370,807 of record NC_064432.1, read on the forward strand.
CAGCTTCAATCCCTCTCCTTCACACAGAGCTGCTGCCGTGACTCATCCGGCCCTCGAGCAGAGCAAAGATCAATGTGGTGTCTGGAATCATTTCAATCTCCAGTGTAAATAAATAAATAAAAATAGAGAGTCATCCCTTCATTTCCACCACATGCCAGCAATGCAATTTCCACCACCACCCACACTGCAGAGGAGCCGGCCGGCCGGCGCCGGGTCCTGCGGGTCAGGTTCACCAGAGCCGCCTTCACTGAAGATACGCATCTAATGATCACAGTGCAGAGGGGCAGTTTCACACAGACACCGGTACACATTTACACAGACTGCAGATCCAATCCTGCCTCAAACAGCACAGACTGAACCCGGTGCTGGGTAAGAACACGCCCGTCTGCAGGGAAAACCTAAACCTGAAGAGAGAGAGAGCGCTGGAGGATGAGCGGATACACCACCAGCCCATCCTTAACATACAACAGTATACTATACTGGTACCATCACTGATACTATACAGTCTACTGGTTAAATCAGTAGGCAAGTCATGAGCAGGCAAACTACTAAATTTACCAAAACCACCTCAAACTAAAAATTAGGGCTGGGTATACTGGCAATATCCAGAGGGGAAAAGAGCGGGATTGGGGGCACAGAGCGGTTAAAGAAAGGAGGGGCACTGCAGCAGAGGAGTTTAGAGGGGGGAGAGCGGCAAGGGGGCAAAGAGGGGTACAAAGTAGTAGAAAGGTGGCAGAGGGGTTTAGAGAGGCAGAGAAAGGTAGAGGGGCACAGAGCAATAGAGGGGAAAAGAGGGGGCAGAGGGGTTTGGAGAGGCAGACTACTTTTTATCCTTGCAAAAATGCAACAAAACCAACCTTCCAGAAGATTAAACTAATTTAGAATCTTAACTTTGGTGTTCCACATCAATCCAGAGTTATAACACCACCCTGTACAGTGACTATCGTTCACCCTTGCAAGTGTTTTATCACTACATCCACCCAAACATACAACCGACATGCTGGACAGAAAACACAAGCGCATGTAAAAATTACACAAGCACACAGCAAACTCCCTCAGTCTCACAGAATCATTAATTCAGTTCTAGTGCAGAAAGAGCCTCATCTGAAACAGTTTTACAGTAAACAGAACAACCAGCTGAAATATCAGTACAGTGAACATGTGGAGCAGAGCCCCGGCAGCACTGAGCTTTTCTATACACTTCCAGACACACAGACGCTTAACACTAACCCACAGCGCTGTTACATTATTATATACAGAGAGACAGACACAGACAGACAGGCAGACGCACAGTCACAGACAGGCACAGACAGGCGCAGACGCACACAGAGACAGGCGCACAGACAAATTTCATTTTCTCTTCAAACCCTGCAGCTAAATCAGTTCTTCTCGGACTAAACTAATGTGTAAAGAGCTGCTGTTAGACTGGGGGTGTGTTTCTCCTGTATGCAGCGCTGAGAGAAACACTGCCTGCACTGTAAACTGTAAAGAGATCTGAGGGGGGAGTATTTTAACTAGGGTCTGAAGAAGCTGTGCTGGAGGGGATAAGACCACCAGAACAGCAGAACAGCTGAATTTAGAAGAGTTAAAATAAGGTCAAGTAACAAAACGCACTACAGACGACCAAAAGAAATGCAGAAGAAACAGACAAAAATATTCCATAAATAACTAATCCTGTACTAAAAACAGAAACGACAAAACTAATAAAGGAAGAAATCCAAAAATAAGATGAAAAGAAGGAGCATGAGAGAATAAGAGATCTCTGTAAACGTGGGGGGAGGAGGGGATGAGCAGTGATGCAGGGAGAGGTTATGTAAGAATAAGGATGAACTGAGTTCCTGAACAGTCCAGCAGCTTCACGGTCTTCAGAGAGAACCTGAGCTCAGAACCTGCAGCGTCTAAAAAAATTATCAGATTTGTAACAAAAGTCAATGATCCAGAATATCATGATACGAATAATAATAATGCACTCCAAATATCTCCATATATCCAGGATTAAAGTAAAATAAATGATACTGGACAGACATAATCTGTCTCTAATAGATATTTAATGGGAAATGAGAACAGTGTGAATTTGTCTTTTGATAAAAAAAAGTAGTACCCTGATTAGATAGATGGATAGATAGATACTTTAGGTGGCTGATATGGTACCATATTTTAGGATATAAAATATCGTTCACCATATTCAAACACGTTGGTGATAATATTACGTTTAATACAATATGGCACAGCCATTAATACGATATGCAATATCGGATAGCTACTTTAGATCACATTCCGTTACATTTTGAGCACAGTTACTTAGATATATCAGAATCGTAACTGCAATCAACAATTTGACAGGGAATTTGGGACCAAAATATATAAAAAAAAAAAAAAGTAAATATCTTGTTTTTGTTAATCAGTAATGCTCATTTTTATTTTGTTTTCTTACTTAATGAAGTTTTTGTACACATGGATCAGACAGCACCTGGAGAGGCTAGTGGCTGTATTACAATAAGCAGCTCTAAATACAAATCAGTGATATTTAGCAATTAAACAGCTATTTAAAAAGGACTGAGCCTCTGCAGCTCACTGCAGGGAGGTTTTATAATAATAGCACCCACTCAGAAGAAAAGCATATAAACGAGAAGATTTGGCTGAGTTAAGTCCAGCGCTCGCCTCGCCGGCTCCACACCACCAGCCTTTATACACTAATTGGCCTTAGATTCTTCTATATGCTGCAGGTTTATATATAAAGACTGCAGATCTGTTAAGTGTACACAGGTTTAGCTTCATTTTCACCATCAGCTATAAATGAACAGAACTGAGCAACAGAAGAAAAGAAACATAGTAGTTCGAAAAAGTTAATGCTATATTCAGAGTAGTACTACTACTAATACATAGGGCTGGGCAATATGGGAACTTTCACGTGTTTTTTGTGATAACTATTCTAGGCGATATATAACAAAACATTATATTTTTTACGAATTTAAAGTATATACTCTATTGAAACAAAGAATATTTCAGTTTTAAATAGCATAACATTTTATGTGGTATAAAAAACTGCTTTAAACATTCAGTAGAAAGAAACAATGACTTGACACATCTTTACTACATAAGCACTGGCTCCAGTGAAACACAGAAAATGAATCAAACAATCATGGCTTAAAAAAATTAAATACATAAACAAGCAAATTGATTGTTTTATTACTCTGACCTCACTTAATCCAACCTAACAGCACTAATTACCCTCTCTCCCACACCTCTCTAAACAAATACAGTCAGCCCGAGTTCAAGCACAGAGGAAACGCTCAGAAAATAAAACTCTCCAATTTATCATTTATCACCACAGAGTCAGGGAGCTCACAGCCGCAGCTACAGCTGATATTGGACCAATCAGAAACAGTAAAAACACCTCTGGCTCTATTAGTATTCTGTTTATTGTTGATGTAAAAGTTGGGTTTGTGCTGCTGTGTGTTCATGTGTGTGTAATAAGTGGGGGTGTACGCTCAGCTCTGCTCGCCTGTGTTACTGAGATAGCGATGAACGTCTGACTGTTGGCATCTGTCTAGGTTGTATTCAGTCAGTGGAGCTCCTGTGTTTTCTGTTACCAAGATAAACAAGATAAAACTCCAGAAATGTACCTGAACACACCTCATTTCCAGAACACCACACCCATCAGTGTAGATATATTCAGAAGATCTGCTGCTGTTTAAACCAGGCAGGAGGAAGGAGTGAAAATAGATTGATGCTTGGGTGTAAGATGGCAATAAACATCACAGCACATTTTGCACAGGGTGTAGAATAGGGCTTCTAGTTTAGAACACAATGAGTAGTCTAATTTCTTAAACAATCTTAGCTTTTTTTTTTTTTTTTTAGCCATTTACAATACGATAAAATAATATTGTATAAATGTTACAATCTACACTCTCTTAGTCCAACATGATCCTATAGCTAAAACCACTTTTGCCAGAGCGAATGCTAAGATCTCATTGGACACAAACGTCAGACCAAAGTCAAAATCTGAGCCCGAGTCCATCACACTGACACCACGCATGAAAAAACAAAAACCCCTAAACCAGGCAAGAACTGATTGTCTAGTGTAAATAACGTTTAGGTCACATAATAGCTCAAATCTGCAGGCCAACCTGAAGCAGGATTTACACAACAACCTTCACATTCTTTCTTGGACAAGTTTATCTGCTCAATTAACACATTTATAAATCAGGGATTCTAGAGACTAAAGAGTCAATTTGCCCTTCACTTTCTCAGGGCAGCAGGGAAGAGCTGTGCTTTTCTTTTTCCTGACGTTATTTGAGGCAGTCAGGTTGATAAAAGCCCTGATTGTGAACAACTTCATCCAGTGGGTTTTATGAAGCCTTGGAGCATTTACTCATTAGATTAGAAGGAAGCCATGAAGGAAACGAGAACCTAATCAAAACACATACAGACGTTCTGTGATGTATGCGGCTAAAGCAAAAATAAGCAAATTAAAATCAGGCTGTGTGTTTGGTTTTATTTTTACTAATAAGAGCATATAAAACAATGCCAATGAGCAGTTTTCACATGTGGGCTAACGCTTAACTTCACTCTAAAGTTTTTTTTTTATGGTAAATGTCTACTGCCTGCATCATGTCACCAGTTCAAAGAAACGCATCTATTAGCTTGCATTCCTGCAAGAAATAAAATAAACTCCAGTAAAAAGGCCAATAACCTGGCTGACTCTGTTTCTGTAGCCCGGGTCAGGCTGTTCTATGAACAACGCCTCAGCATTTCAGACCTCCATTAAGAAATCTTAATGGAGTAAACAGACACTGAGTGCATTATACTCTGAAGAAGCAGCAGCAAAATGCACTACGATGAAATTATGCCAATACTGAGCAGTTTTCTGTGAGAATCAGTGTTTGAATACACAAGTATTTGATCTGTATTTAAAGAGAGAACAGTTCCGATTCATAGCATTAACTTTATACCAAATCAAACAAGTGCTAAATACCTTCAATCAATTTCAAAACACTACAGGGCAGGGGTATGTAATTAGAATTCAGTATGGTTCAGTAAGAGAAAATTGTCAGGCCTAGGTCCAGACCCATTTTTAACTTGCGTTATGATTCAGTGCTTTATCTTGTTTACTGAAGAGGCCTATAGTAGTTCTGCCAATGTTTTATATCAACAACTGAGAAAACAAATAACAACAATATGTATTGTTTTAAATAGGCCTGTTACAATAATTATATTAACTTATACAATTAATGGAAACACTCAATAATTTAACTTGGAGTATTAATGTAAATCTGTCAACTTTGTTTGAAAATGCTTTATTTATACTATTTGATTTTATTATCAGATTTAAGCCTTCCTGTCATGATAACATGAATGACAAATCATACAATATATGGAGAAATGTTTGCTGAACTCAGAATATCAGCTTTGTTTAAAAAACAGCCCGTCACTCACACAGCCACAGAGACATCTACTTCTTGTGCCAAGAATCTAAACATTGCAACGTTTTGACGTGCAGAGTTTGATTTAATTGCCTTAAGTGACATTGCCCGTCCTGTGATGCGACTATTGCGCATGCACACATCGCGATGACAAAGCTTAACCGATATATAATGCAGCCCTAGTGTACTTGCAAGCAATATCTCTGATGGAATCCATCAGTTTCACATTTCTGATCACATATCCCGACAATTATCACGACTGTGTTTATGGTTTCTACATTATAGCTATTAAAGTTTTAAACTGTGCTCTGTATGCATGTCAACACAGCTCTAAATAATCTCCCCTTGCATTTAAAATTAATCATATTTGACAATTTTTCCAGAAAACAACTGCAGTAAATGGCCGTGTCCTAAATTCACGAGCGGCTGCTCATAAATATCAAGCATCCCCAAAAGCACACAGTGTTCCCAACCACTTGTTCCCAGCCTGGAGGCGTGAGACGAGTGTCTGAAAGGTACACACTTATTCTTTTAAACATATTTTCGACAGACTTTTCTGTAAAATACCCTGGGCTAGCGATGTTACATGTCAGGAGGCTGGAACAGCAAGTGACCACAACAGGGAAAACGCTGAAGCAATGAAAGGATTAGGTCTGAAACTAGCACAGGAACACAGCGTACTAAAAACTTACTGTAAGAGTAGAATTATCCTTACCTAAACTAACTAAAGCAGAAGGTCGTGTGTGTATAAACTGTGATTAGTGGCTTTACTGAACAGCTGAGGCATTAGCTTTAAGAAAATCTGTCTAACATAAAGAGCAGAGAAAAACAAACACTGCTTCCCAGCACGGCTAAGCTGCTAAAGAGCAATCAGAGGCTGAAAAACTGTTCTTATAAATTTAAAATCCTAATTAAAGCTGAAAAGACTTGTGTTTTTTCTTATTTATGGTCAGCAGTAACTTCATTCGTGTGTAGGCACAGTATTTCTCTAACTGGGTTCGGACCAATCGCTTTAGAACACCCACATTTTTCTATGTTTTACGCTTTTTCTACATTCACATTTGCTCGGTGAATTCTCCGAAATGTCACATTTTACAGTATTACAGCAGCTTATATTTCTGTAAAAAAAAAAAAAAAAAAAAAACTGCTTGCATATTTCCCATCAGTAAACTATACAAGTGTCTAGTGTTAAGTCACAAAAAATTAGTAAAATTGCATCCAGGGTTCTTGTTCCAATTTAATGCTTAAGCCCTTTTTAAGACCTCAATAAATACAATTTGAGGCCCAAAAATGTAGTCATAACTTTTTAAGTAGAAAATAACTTACCGTATTGAAAATTAAAACTAAACGTTTCCCATTTATCATCAATTTTCTTTATAAATTGAACTGAATATTGAACTGACCTGTAATTTTGTCCCGTACTAGTTTACAGGACTCGATCTCTCCGATGCTGCCGAACAGGCTCTTCAGTTCCTCCTGAGTCATGTTCTGGGGAAGGTAGTTCACTATGAGGTTGGTTTTGCTGTCCTCGATGCCAGTGGACTCCACAGGTGAGGAGCAGTTGTTGGAGATGGGAGCGGGCCCATTGCTCGTGTTGTTGCAGGTTGGCCCGTTCGATAGCTGCGTTTCCATGGCAGCAATTACCTGCTGAAAAATCAGAACGGAGGGGAAAAAAAAGAGGAGAAAAATAAAGAAAAATAAAGACGCAGTCAGAAAAACAATGACTCAACGCCATTATGTTCCATCATGAGCAATTTCTCCTTTAGAAGCTGCGTGCACATGAACTTCTACAGACTGAAACAGCGGTGGATTCATACTGGAACAACCCACAAACACAAAAGGCCTACAGTGACCTGAATGCAAATTCTCATTTCTGAGATAATGGCACTATTTTTATCCACTTTAAGATGCTTGAGTCATGAGATTAGATGTTGAGATGTTGAGTTTTTAGTTCTAAGTGGAGGTTAATCATATAAACAGGAAAGAAGCCTTTTAGATCACAGCTTCCCTGCGTTTAGCAGGAATTCTCCCCCACCTTCTGTAATCAAGAACTCCTTCAGCCCATTAATCCATCACTAAATCACTGCAGTTAATAAACAGGTCATTAAACGCCTTGCAACTGATATTCTACTCAAAACCATGAAAACGAGCCGAGCGTTTCCCTTTTTACAGGCAAGACGCCGTCCAAAACTGAACAGCTAAACCACTAATTAGCATTTAGCCACAAAGATCGGAGGATGACTCATTCCGTTAATCTCACCAAATCCTGCTTTACAGATAAATTATAAATAAAAAGACCCATCAATTAAAAAAAGCTTCAGATGGAGAAAAAAATAAAATAAAATATCCTCCAACCATATACTTTATTTAACAAATTAAAATATGCAGTTTTATCAACAGGGTGATTGTCCTTGTGAGTCTGCACTTAAAATAAATATTTTGTACTGTACAACAAAAACACAGTTTAATATTTAAAAACAGTAAAAGCATGCCATAAAACACACTAAACATACAATTAATAAATAAAGGTTATATAGAAGCCCAATGATGCTTTACAATCATGTATTAAAAACAGCTATTCACACTCAGCAATCAAGCTGCAGCCAATCACATACAGTGTACTCTCAACCGGAAACCACAGTCCACCTGGAGGACTGCATCCAGTGCTGACAAACACTGGAAATCAGTAAAATCAAGCAAATCAGCACACCCCAGCACAGAACTGCAATAATTAACACTGCTCTTAGCCTGAGTTTTGTATTCAGATTAGTGTAAACTTTTTGCTTTGATAAACACCATTGGCCTGCACGCTCACATTGCTCCCTAATCCTCTATGAATCCTTTACACACCGTGATCGAAAACATCTGTAGAGATCTGATTGCATTTAACCTCAAGATAACTGCCCATCTCAGTAAGTAATACATTGCAGCAAGCGAAAGGGTAAAAATCATTGTATAAACATATATTGAAGCAAACGCTTTCTTGTTTGTTGTGTTGTTTACTTGTGTTGTTTTTCACTAATATTTAAAAGAATTAAGGAGTGGCAAACACTCACACCACCGTATTTACTCGAGGAGAGTTTCTGGAAAAGTTGATTAATTCCACCAATAGAGAAACTCAGCTTACACACCGAACTCCAAATATAAGCATATGAGGACTACAGAATGATGCACGAGTGATATGGTGTATAGCGCAGGCTGTAAACACATTTAAACTAATAGGTTAATATATATTAGGTAAATAAAGAGTCGCACAGACCCCAGTCCACGGCTCTGCTGCCCACGAGCCACTTCTGAGCAGAGAAGCCACATCACACAGCCTGACTGCCATGTTAGTTTGGAGATGCCGTCTGCAATGTGGAGAGAGAGAGAGAGAGAGAGAGACCACGTTAGAGATCTGGCAGGAACACCAACATCAGACAGTCACAGCAGATCACATCATTTTTTTTAAAGGGGGAGGGTTAGGGGTATGTTCTTGGAAATGGTAGAGCGCTATGCAAACACCTAATTATTAAAACAGTACACCCTGATTTCTCCTCTTATAATCAGGATTCAAAGTGTAGCACGTATGCCGCTGGTCAGAAGCTCACCAGCCTAAATTTTCTTTTGAATTCATGGCATAAATATATTCCTCGGGAGGAAATTAAAATTGGTCAAACCACTGGTTTACTAAACAATATATTTTGGTCAAAAAGCACTAACTATGCACAATAGTATTGAGATGATTGCTCATTCATGACTTCTGCCAAAGTTAAGTGGATAAAAAATTAAACTAAACTCCTTTGTTGGAGTAACTGTCTATTGTATATGGACGGATATCTACTAGACTTGGTCGCACAATGTTAAATTATCAGTAGGGGGGTGTAACGATGCATTGCAATGGAAAAATAGAACCAGACAATTGCACATTGTTACCAGAAAACTTCATGCAGTTGCACTGCTTGAACACCAGAGGTCTGAATTTCGCTAGTGCAAGCCGGAGAACCAGTGGGCGTAAGCAAAGGCCGGAGAACATTTCGATCAATTTAGACTGAATCCAAACACACAATTGCTATTTGATGTCAGTAATGTTCTTTTTAAGCCAATCAAGTAAGATCTCTTTCGATGTCAAAGCCAGAAGGAGCAATAGATTTTGGATTTTTTTTTGTGAGTAAAAACAGCATTTTTATTTGAAATGCAGATGAATTAAACAAAACACACTAATAAAGTTACGACAGAAGTAAGAGGTTTTTAAAGTGAACTCATTGTTCACCACTGTTCAGCTTAGACTTCTTATACAAATGGTACTTTCTCAAGATCACTTAAAGTGATCAAATTAAACAGCAGTAGTTTGTTCAAGCTTTAAACTACTTCATACTTAATAAATTTTACATAAATATTTAAACACGGAGCATTTATATAAAGGCACATATATACATCTCAAACCATAACCATAAATCCAGAATCGGGAATTGAGTTGTGAGCAAAGTGCATGATTACATTTTTATTTTTTTCAAAATTTGAGAGAAAAAAAAAAAATCGAATTGTGAATCCAGTATCGTATATTGAATAGTGAGTAGGGGTATCGATACACCACTAATGATCACAGTCTCCAACTCATCAGAAATATTTGTGGGGGATGAACTCATTTAGTAAAAGGAGAATTCACAAACAGTCGGATTACAACACCTAGTCTAAAAGCGTAGCGCTTAAAAAAAAAAAAAAAAAAAAAAATCATTAAGCACCACCATCCATTTAATCTAATTAGGTATGTATGAGTAAACTTTCAAAATGAATCATTAATAAGTGTAATAAAAATTGTGTGGAATCATCCAATACACTTATACACTGCCTTAGACAAAGTTTAAAGGGGGGAAAAATAGTTTAGACATCTAATTATTATAGAAAGCCTCTGCAGCTATTCAAATAAGACCCTGGGAAATAGAAAATGTGTCATGTTCAAATGTTTAAACAAGGTGCGAGACCTTTTAATCAGTCCTAATATTTCACAAAACAAAAGTGAAAATTTAAATCATAGTAACACGCTCACAAGGCCGGGAGATATTTTCCAAAACGGGTTACAGCAGAAAAGATTGTTTGAAAACTTCAGGAGAGTAGAGAAAAAGTTAAATTAGCAAGTTGAAATATGTCTCTCCAACTCAAACAAGCAACTAAATATAGAAGCAGTCACAGGCTTGTAAATCTGGGACAGAGGATTTGGAAAAAGTACAGAAAGTTATACTTAATTTGTCACCCATACACACAGGTAAATACACTCTCAGTTGTGCGCGAGCTGCTATAAAGTCAGTAGGTTACACAGCCAGCAGCTTTTAATCTTTACTGAAAGCTCCACCGGGCAGACGCCAGCACTTAGCTGTACCTGAATGAGTGCGTTCACATTTAAACACAATTAGGCTGCATTCATTTTAGGTGAGCTACAGAGTGTCTTTAAGCCTCCATTCATAACTATTAAAAGTAGAAGTTCTTTTCTTTAGAGAAATTACAGATGAAGCCAAAGAGCGGCGAGTACTGTTTCCTACACCTTCAAACTCTGGGAAACTGGAGAAAACTGCTACAGGAAGACATCTGGCTGACCCACATGGAAACAGCTTTAGTCTTTAGTTTAGATTAACATCAAATTAAGTGCTGGCTAGAACTTTACTTAAAGATATTTGAGTTACAATTCAATATAATTGCAATACTGTAAGCAAGGCGATATACTGCAATACTTTAACTCAAATAATAAAAATGCATGTTACAAAAACATTTTAAAAACACTGCTCTTTAACAGTTACATTAACATTCTACACATACTAATAAAAAAAAATAAAAACGGTATTACGAAACTAAATATCACAATAGGAAAATCCATATTTTCTTACACCCTTAACCCCTATATACACACACAACGTTTGTGGACACCTCTTCTAATGAGTGCAATCAGCTACATTAAGTCATAACCATTGCGATAATAGATGTAGTTGCAAATGCAAACACAGATCTTGTGGCATCCTGGTGAAGAAGTACAGCCAATAGAATAGGACTGTCTGAAACAGATAAATAAACTTTAAGCTGTAGGCTCCATACCTACTGCCAGGCATGGGCTTGAGGGGTATAAACCCCCAGTATTGAGAAACTGGAGCAGTGGAACTGTGTTCTCAGAGATGATGGAGCTCCATACAATACACTTTGAAGAGTGAAGGATCAAACTCATCCCATCCTACATATTACTAAAGCAAATATGCATTACATTCATCTGGCTATTTACTCTAAAGCAATGCCATCAACCATGCAAATTCAGGAAAACAAATCCAGAAAAACTACAACTATTAAAAGAAGAACTCTGGTGTGAAATGGACTTTAGGTGTAGTGAAACATAACTAGTATGAACATCCAACCTCCATTCTCCCACAGCATTTCTAAATACAGCACTTTTAAGACAACGCTGCCAAGAGGCTAACAATGGTAATGATCAGGGTTAGAGTTACCCATGCAATTAAAGGCACTGAGAACTTTAGATTTTTACAGATATTTTCAGCAATAGCTGGAATTTATGCTTTTCCACAGAATTAATTTAGCAATCTGTTCCCCTATCCTACCTATCTGGGGGGCAGCTGCTATTAGCTGCCTTCAGCCAATGGGATCATGTAGAAAGAACCATAGGTGCATCTCCTGCATGACCAGAGCAGTTAAGAGAATTTGATCGCTTTGTTTCCCTCTTATATTAGTAATTTACTTTTAAACTCTAGACAGAGCACTCAAGTTAGTCCTCAATGAATGGTGGTGGATGGAAAAAAAACTAATTAAAACTACTTGTTCCTTGTGATAAAATGGGATGTTTTGATAACTTTAGAAAGAAAAAAAAGGCACAGATTAGCAGAAGGACTTCTAAACCCCGGAACAGTTCACACACAGCATGATCTTTCATCCACTATCCACGTTTCATTTTCCTCCAAACTTTCCACACACCATCACTGTGCTGAACACACACACAAAATGCAGCTGCACTAGTGTATATTTTCTTAAAAACTGGTCGTTCTGGCAACATTTTAAAGCCATACTGATTTAATAAACTCTGACAGATGTGAGGAGGCAAAAATCGATCCATCTCTGAGATTTACTCCACAGAGAGACCAAACCACTGCCTGCAGAAATGTTCAGCAACGGCTCACTGATCCTCTCCTCTCCTAAATTAATTTCACATTTAGACTGAATAATCAGTAAAGCACTGACAACAGCACCCAAATAAATTCATAAAGAGAAGGACGAGCCTGGCCTGGCAGAGAACGGCTGCCTGAACTGCACGTCTGGCTAAAAGCCGTCTGAGAAAACCCTCTCATCCATTTCCCCGCTGTGCTCTTCCTCTAGGCTAGCAGAAATAAAAGCACATGGCTGTAGAGAGAGGAGAGCCATTAGGGCGATGTTATGCATTACACTAATGTACAGCATGCACCAGTGGAAGAAATATACTGGCTTTAATGGGAAAGACTATGGTTGTGCTTATATACTAAACTACTGTAATATAAGTGCTTTGTGGGCAGTGCTGAGTAACGACCAATATCACTTCATAATTATAAATGTAACAATTAGCGAGGGATATGTAGACATGATATTTCTGGGAATTTTTTGCAAAAACATTGTGATATGAAAACACAACAAGAAAGGGAGATCCCAATCGCCTTTCTGCCCCAAATAACTGCAACAACATAACAGACAATAAACATGCATTTCATAGTGTGGTTTAGGCATGGCAGACTAGATTTAGACAAGATTTTAGTGTATTATAATAACATATCATCTCGGGGTAGTTCTGATCATTTTTACATGAGAATATTGTTCATGACATTAAAAAATGTTGGCGATGTGGCACATCCCTATCGCTGACTAATCGACTATTCAGAAAAGTAATCACCACATTAATCGACTACTCTAAAAATAATCATTAGTTAGTCAAACATAATTTAGTCTTAATGAGGATCACTGCCAGTGTGAGCACAGCATGGGCATGTACTGTCTGTAGTGAACTAGTTATGTTGTTGATGGTGATCTTTCCCATACAATTCTGATCCTGTGAAAATTCACATGACCGAATCTGAGACATCCCTAAGAAAAATACTAAACTTATTTCAAGATTACGGCATTAAAATATATTAAATGTTCTATATCAGTTACAAATATTCAGCAGAAACAAAAACTTAATTGTAAACAGTAACCTACCAAGGCTCTGATTCTGTATACAACAATAATAATGCAACGGAATTAAAGTACAAGAAAATACTATTTATTGTATGCATGTAAAAAAGAAAGGGTGTGAGCATCGCCTCCAGTATTAAATGTGGAAAATTCTAGCCAGACACCACCGGATCATGATAATTACCACCCACTGTGCCTTACTCACAAGATAACACCTCAGAACTTTCACAGGAATCGTAAGGTAATACTTCAGCAAATTCCACACTGCTCCCTCATTATTCTTGCTCATTGCTCATTAATGCATGAAAAATTAAATGAGAAATGAGGCTAAAGTCCAGTATAAAGATTAATTTGAGCAACTGAATGGATCTTTCTCAGTTTATACAGAAATAAAACTGAATGCTGTTCTCCTTTCTAACTGAAAGTCAGACACTGCAGCGTGCACATCACACCTCTACAGTAAACGGGGCGCTCATTTAAAAATAACAAGGGAAAATGTGCAAGCATAAGGAACACGGCGCCCACATAACATTCTCACGGTGATTGGCATGTCCTACTTGTAGGAATATCATGTAAACTACTTTAGATTCACTGAAACAATTCTTGAGCACAGGGTGCACACACACACACACACACACAGATGTTCATTTTTGAATGAATAATTGATCTTTTCATACAGTCTTATTGTTTAACAGCCCTGCACGTTAGGCTGCAACAATTAGTTGATATAATTATAAAAAAATTACGACTCCAAATGTTCATTGTCGACTAATCGTTAATTAGTTGCACTACACAAAGTACTGGGGACACTCACAGTTTACACTCAACTGCGCCTCTAAAAGGTCTCTAGTGCCCAAACACAACAGATTACACATTTCCCCTCTAAATAGCAGCACTTTCCACACTTAAAGGGCGATGTTCTGGACATCTGAAGGGCATTTAAATCCCTTGTTCAGCTGTTTCTATCGATTTTAAGCGAAGATAGAAAAGGGTAGAAACAGGAACCGTAGCCACAGCAGAGCAGAGAAAAAAATATATATACACCAAACAAAAATATAATACATTAAACCTCAGATTATTGACTGTCCATGTATTGGAAGCATTATAGGGCCCTGCATACACTGCATGCCCTGCTCTGTGACTATTGAGTTTATGCAGCACTACGATGTGTATGCTGAAACGCTATAAAGCACAGCCCTATTTTTCATATCCGTTACACACGGTCATGGGTTTAAAGAAGAGACCTTAACATGTTCTTCAAAAGTTGACCTTCCCTCACCCTACAGCGTAAACACAATACAGAAGCTTTTTGCATCACTCAGAAATCCTTTTCACAACACAGGAGGATTTTGCCAGACTGCAGACTGAGGGTCAAACTCACAGTGAGACAACCGTCCCCTGCAGCTCACGCAACCACACATGCAGCCCAGAATTAGCACCTACCAGGGGGGGCGTGAGGACAAGATGCTGCAGCTTCAACACACGAGCTGAGCAAGGACAGACTTTAGCCGAGGACAGAGCTGCACAAGAGACAGAAGCACAGAGACTGTGTGCTGTGGAGGCTTTAATACTGTCACTGTTTATTCACCACTGTGCTTTCAAACCATTGTAAGATGATTCGAAATGTGAGATTGTTTAAGAAAGAACGATTTTTTTTTTACACAACATCCAGCCCTAATTATAGCCATGTCATCCTGCAGAAAAGTCCTGTAACTATAGCATTCTGCAATATCAGCATAGTGTAATAATTAATGAATAAATGAGTATATTGTACATATCTTCAGTAAAATAACCTCCTGAATTGTTTAGGATCCTCCATCACAGACTCTAGTTTGCAGTAGAGGCCTGCATGCTATATTTAGCTGTAGCAGTAAAATGTGCCTGTCTCAGACTTCTGACATGCTGCTAAGCCCTGTCCCAGTGGATTACAGTCAAGCACTGTGAGAACACAATGGAGGAGCAAAGAACAATATCCCAACACTGAGGGACTAGCGCTCAAACAACCAGCTCACACTTTACTGTTCATATTCAACCCCTATTTTAACAGCTAAACTGAAAACCAACTTATTCTGTAGTGCAACAAACTAAATTAAAAGGTTTATACACAAAACTAAAGACGGATCTATCTGAGTTTTCGGGGCCAATTTTGTTCACCGATCATTTTTTAGCTCAATACCGATTCTGGACGGGGTTAAATACCACATTAATGCCACACAGATACCAGGCAAACTTGGTACAGTTCTGCCAAACTACAGCCATATCTAAACAAACACTGAGAAACTAAGCTGACTGTAAATTAATAGAAGCGCTAAGAAGAGATGGATGTGTAAATAGTTTTATTTTTATAATTATGCTTTTGTTTACTTAGATGCCAATGCAGCAGAAAAGGGTCATGTGACTGCCTAAAATAGTTATATATTTTACAGTAAACTGTAAATATGAGTCATCTTATTATTAAAATAATTACAGCAATAATCTAACATTTCAACTGAATGCCAGCTGAGACACTAAAGTGAAAAGAACAGAACTGCTGCTCATCCAGCACAACTACCTGTGTAAACTTGATTCTTTACGCTTTTGACTCCTACTGGTGTACTTCTCCTTTCTACCAATAACTGATTACTTATTTAGCGTAGAAAAGCTAACTACATTGTAGACACAGATTTGCTTGTTCGACAGATATGAATATCGAGATCACAGACCTGGGGCATTTCCTGAAAAGGTTGCTCAAAAATAGGTCTGCACATTGAGCTTCTTAGGATACCTGATATCCATTCAGGACCATTCCATTGGTCTCTTTTTGCATGTAATATACTTGTCGCAACATTGAGACAGAAGGTGCATCAGTAGCAGCACCTGATACAAAAATAGGAAATAGTCTTCATATTTTGTTTACCAATCTGAGGAACCTGCATTATTAAATTTTAATTATTCACCTGCTGGTATTTGTGTGCTACACAGCCAACGCCTGCACTCTGTACAGTTACAGTACATTACAGAAGGGCAAGGCAGACTCAGGGTTAAAACAGTCATGATTAAATCCAGAACTTAAAAATTGTCACACTTCTTGCCATCACCATGGGTGTTAAAACAAGCTGCGAGGCAGAAATAAAATCTTGGAAGGATTGCCAAATGATCTTACGCCTACAGATCCAACACTCTGGTAACAGCTTCTCCACGCTGCCATTTGCTACTCAGCCACGGCTGTCAAACCAGATACACGTACAAAAATACCAGAATTACTTATTTAGAGAGAGAGGGAGAGAACAAGAGAGAGAGAGAAAAGGAAAAAAAAAGAAAAAGAAGAAAGGAATATAAATTTACCATTTGAAAGTATATGTAAACTAAACCTACACCTAAACATTTACTCTAAATAAGTTAAATATCACTTTGGAAGCTCAGATTTTCCTCCAATGTACCACTTAAATTTAGAACTTCTTATATTAATTAAGCCATTATTTGCAGTATTCAACTGTAACCCAAGCTACAGTACTAAAACTGTAGTCTAGATTCTGAGCACAAGAGTACTGTATGAAAATAAAATAAAAACGCAGTGGATCAGGACTAGGGTCAAACTATGCACATTAAGCATGAGCTACACAACAGCCTTTGTTTTATGTCCTGTGTTGCAGTGTTCGACAGCAGCAGTGTGCAGCCGTTCTGCAACACTTGTAAAACCTGCAGTTCCAGGATTCTGACAGCACTTTAGGAAGCCACCCTTCCTCCGGCGTGAGGAAAACGAGAGCTGGCAGTTACACGGATTTCGCCCATTTCGATTTCAGCCGTTCCACCGAAACTGCAGGGAAAAGCTTTGTTTTACCAGCAGAATCTAAAAAAAACAAAGCTGCACTGGTGCAGAAGGTCACATGTGATAAAAACAGTGATTTTACTGGGCTGTACTTTATGAGAATCTGTTTAGGCAAAAAGCACAAAGGCTTAAATGAGTTGGAAGAAACTGGCGAGTGAGAGACTGAGCGAAGGCCACTGAAACTCAGGCTGAGAGATGATTCAAGGCCTCAGTAAGCGAACAGCTCTGTGACAGATCTCTACAACAGATACAGAAGTAGTTTCTCTCCATTCTCCCTCCTCCTACTCACTCCATCCCTCACTCTCCACTGTTCTCCCACATTCAATCATTCCCTCAACCTCTCTTACAGCCCCAACTATACGACTATGGCTACAAAGGTTAGTGTTTTAGTTTAGTTACCAAAATGTAAGCATAAACAGCCAGATTGATGGATGTGCAAATCACCTTAAATCAAAAAAAAATAATTTTTCTTCTATATTAAGCAGCAAAAATACTAATATTTTCATATTCCATTACAAATCTAAAATCATATAAGCCCAATATAACTTCTACTGCCTATGCCAATCTAGCTCATACTAATTACATTATTTATATGACATGCTGAGTCACTTCTGGTGGAAACTGGCTGAAATTTCTGTAATATAACAGGGCCCTATGAAATCTTGAAAACCTATGAAATTATTTTTTTTTTTACTAGCAGTGTTAACTAAAAATGTTTGATCAGATTAATCAACAAAATTCTGTGATTAACTGCCCTTTTTAAAAGACGGACATTTTTAAATAGTGGATATTTAAATGTAAATAGAAATGTGTTTCTCTGTAATAACATGGCAAGTTCTAAATATGTTAGTTAAAAGCAAATAAAATAAACTAGAGCAAAAAAATTGATGTTTTATTAGTTTCGTCAATATACTCAATCATTTTTGTATGCATCTTTTTATATCATCTGCCTTGAGGCTTTTGTTATTAAGCCCAAAATGGCAGGTACACCTGTCAGCTATTTTGATTAATACTGATTACTGATGAATTATTGGCTGGTGTTTGATACCAGAATGAGCTTACTGTGCTGGTTAGATATGGTAAGTTCCAGGCTTGATAAAAGGTGTACAATGTCTGTACGTTTCTCTGCTCTTCAGGTTTTCTAATTCCATGTATTTCGTGTTTATATCTAAATCTGCTTTTATTTCTCAATTCTGTCTTTTCTGCATTAAGGAAATCATATTGCCCTATATTGAAATTATAATAGTTTATTTTTCTGCGATATATATTGCAATGTTGGTGCTTTCCAATATCAATACAGTGCTATAGACCTCAGTCATGATGCCCTTTCTCTATTCTCCTTCCCTCTATCCACTGTGGTTTATCTCTGCTCCTTTCCTTCACCCCCCAGCTTTCTATTTCTTTAACCCCCTCCTCCCCTTCGCTCCTTCCTGCATTTTAAACAGGTACTCACAGCACTTTATTTAAAAGAAAAACGCTTGGTCTCAATAATGCATCAAGACAACCTCCCTCATCCCTCGCTCGCTACAAACAGCGATGCACAAATCGAAACAGAACAGAAGAGAAAAAGTTGATTTCCTGCAAGAAAAGGGACAAAAAACCCAGCAGAGCTGTCAAGGCTAATCAAAGCCAATTTTAGCACCACATTACAACCTCACATACTGATGATACTGCCTTTACAAAAGCACCGTGCTGCCTCCTCTGACTTATTATATTTAGGTGGAAATGTCAGGGAGCAATTTCTCTTCAACATTGTGCTCGTCGCTGCAATCACCTAAAACTAATTACTGATCAAGCAGCTGCTGTACCGGAGTCAACTCTGACCAACAAAACTAATCTACAATACAACTCCTACTACACCTTTTTACTGTATTATATAATCTCAGGGCAGTTTTGATGCTATTAAGTGTGCGACAGCATGAGCACTCTCTACAGAAGATTCTACAGAATAATTTATTCAGCAAGTGATAAAACTTCCTAAAACTTGATGATGTGAGTTGAGCAGTAACTATAGCCCTGTTTAAATATATTAATACTGTAACTTGAAGGATAATATTAAATATACACTGAACTGAATGTATTTGTTAACTGGGGAAAGAAGGGAATTGTGGCTGAATTTTATACTGTACGGCCTTTAATGGCTTGAACTATTTATTAAAATATTTAGCTTCGTAAAGGAAGTCGTGTTAAAGTTGTTGGTGTATCTCTTTTCAAGGTCTATTGTTTTACATTCTTTTTCTGATGAAGAAATCAGACTTCAGTATATTAGTATAACCAGTAAAAAAGAAAAAAAAAAAGAAAAAAAAAAAAGTAAATAATTGTTTTCCACAAGTCATTCTTACTTTACACAAGCACACACACAATCAGGTTCAGAAGTGAAGTGTGTATTGAGGCCGTGAAGTGATTACAGTGGCATGCATAAGTATTCATATCCCACACAATGCAGCACATGAGTGGAAGAAAAATGCGTTTCCAAATTTTACTCAAACAAAAAACACCTTTCAGGTCTTTTGAGGTTTTTCTCTACCAGTTTTGATCATCTAGAGACTGAGATTTTTGCTCCATTCTTCTTTATCAAACAGCTGAAGTTCAGCCAGGTTGGATGGAGAGCGTCTGTGAACAGCACTTATGTCTCTCCATAGAAGATCAATGAGATTTAGGTCAGAACATCTCTAATCAGTGCTCTCCTTGCTGGACCTGTCAGTTTGGGTGGATAGTTGGTTCATGTCTTGGTAGGTTTGAAGAAACAGTTGTAGAATAATTTTTCCTTCATTTTTGGATGATGGATTGATGAAACAGAGCTGACTGGGATGATTAAAGCTTGAGATTTGAGATGAGTGTTTTTATAATCTAACCCTGCTTTAAACTTCTCCACAACTTTATCTCTGACCTGTCTGCTGAGTTCCTTCTTGCTCTTCATGATGCTGTTTGTTCACTAGTGTTCACTAATAAACCACTGAGCTCTACAGAGGACAGCTGTATTTATACTGAGACTTAAAGAATAGGGAATGAATTGCACTGGATTTTATTTAGGGGACTAAATATTTACACATTACATTTTTTTCCCCATAATGATGTGCTACCTTGTGTTGGCCACAAGTTATTCAGCACATCTCCACATTGAACTTGCCATTAACCTCTAGACAGAACAAACTGAATTCTACACATGCACCAATTGAGGGTTCTAAAATTCACACAAGGCAAAGCAAACAATAGACAATGCAAAAACGCTCTTTAAACAACCATACCATTGTTTCAATTCATCCATCTAGTTAAGTTCAGTATCTAATGTTAAGGTAAGGACACGGCTTGTTTTTCTGCTTCAATAACTGAAATTTGTATTTATGTGAACTGCTGTGTGTATAAATAGCACAGAGAAATGCTTAGTGCTGCTCAGGGAATATAAACTCTTAAAATCGCAAGCTTTAGAATTTATAATTGATGTTAAAAGCCCAGTCATTCATCTGATCCTCAGCACAACGAGGCACTCTAAAGACCTTTGGCTAGAATCTAGCAAGACTATCTAAGAGAGCAATCAGCCCAGGGCTTCTTTTAATCAATCAGCAACCCACCAAATGCAAATACTCCAGAACTAAAGGCAAAAATTACTTGAGGTATTGTTGAATACTAGTCAAGATTTAAAATTTTTCATTTAAAGGCTGCATCACAATTTTGCTTAATTTAAGCTGTAAATAATTTTAAAGGTTTTCTCTCCAGCGTGCCCTTTACAGTACTGGTGACTGTGTCTGTAAGCTAACTGCCAAGCTGAGATACATTTGGCTGGAGTGGAGGTGTAATAACTCACGCTGAAGTTGGAGAGTATACAGTAGATGCATTAGCTCAAAGCCCACCCCACTGAGAAGTGCTGATGTAACTGATGCTCAGGCATTATTAATCAATCTCAGCATTGGCTGAGAGCACACAGAAAAAGCTATATACTCCCAAACCTTAAGACACAGGAGAAGAAAACAGACTAAGGATGAAAACTTACAGATACAGGTTACAAAGTCTACCAACTATATATGCCTACAAGCTATATATGCCTGTGTCTAGATCAGAGAAATACAAAGCAGAAAGTATAGTTGTTTGGACACTTCAGCAACATGACTCCAGCATTACATGATCAGCAAATCTTAGGTAATTAGGTTCTAAGGAGAAGGGTTATGTTCAAAAACAAGTGGTAAGGAAAACAGAAATAGGATTAGGCCTAATTGACAGCATTCATTCAGATGTCTCGCTAGATACTTATAACTATATAGCCAACTTGCTAGCAAAGCAGTATTTTAAGAATTGCCTTAAACAGTTAATTAGCTAATCTAACCCAACTTTGAGTTTAATTTTCTATATCTGTACAACAAATGCAATCATTCTTCAAGGTATTCCTGAATTAACTTTTTTCATAATTTTTTGTTCTCTCACCCCTCTTTTGCACATCAGGGTTTTCCCTGTTACTTTATATACAGTGTTTCCATGATATCTTAAATAATTAAAGTTGGGTAACCTTAATTCTTCACCAAAAACACAATTGCTACCCTCTATGGCATGAATTATATATTTCAGAGAGTAAAGATATCAATTTTGGAAGCATTGGAGTGCCAGAGGAAACAGCAAATTTAAATTTTGACTTTTGCTGATAATTTGAATCAGATTTTAGAGCATGGAAGCTCCCAAAACATGCAGAGATGAGGGACAACCACGGCTTCATCATAATTAACTCCACAAATGAAACTACCTAGGTTGGCTAAAAAAATAAATATATAGCTCAAAAATAACAAGCTTATATAAATAATGAAAACATGCTGCGATTATAAAGCTTTATTAAAAATTTAAAGGTCATAAAACTGAGCTCTTAACTTTAGCCAACATCGAATGCTAACCTACTGAATAGCCTTTACTGCAATGAGTTACAACAATCCAAAAATCAGTTTTAACATTAAATTCTGCAGAGTTATTACTAGCCAGCATCTTTAAATATACCATCTATTTCGCCTTACTTTTTTGACAAAAAGCCATTTAAACAGCAGAAATAAACAACTATGGCTAACCCCGACCAGGCACCTATACAACACTAAAACTAGCGCTAACACAGGTTATTAACAAGCAGAGAACCATAACCTAGCATTAATATAAGTAGTGCGTTTAAAAGCTTAATTATTTTTAGCTAACTAGTAATTTACCCGGTTAAGGTATGAATGAATGCCGACCTATTAAAGTTCGCAGAAACTAGCCAGCTTCTTCTATAACACACTCGCATTTTCACCTGCATTTCTGGCCCAAATACATTTAAAATGTTTTAAGAAACCACAGAAATAAAGAGCTACAGCTAACTCTGCCCATGCACCTTTAACTACAACACTAAAACTAGCCCTAACTAATTGGGTTAACTAATTAACACAGGAGCATTACCAAGCATAGGAAAAAAAAGGCATAATCTAGCATTAATATGAATAGCAAAAAACTGCGTTTAAAAGCTTAATTGTTGAATAATTTAAAAGATTAACTAACTATAAAGAAGAGCTCTTAACTTTAATCACTAACCAATTAATCAGGAGTGGCGAGTACATGACTGCTAACCTACTGAAAAGCCTTGACAATGAATTACAACCATCCAAAAAACAGTTTCAGCAGATTAAATTCAGCTATAGTTATAGCTAGCCTAGCATATATTATTAATGATTATTGTTAATACTGCACTTAAAAGCTTCATTACTAAACAAACATGTTTTAATAAACCGCAGATATAAAGAGTTATGGCTAACCCTGCCCACGTGCCTATGTTGAAACAAAGCTAAGCCAATTAGCTAATACAGCAGGTTAAACACACAAAGATGACCCATAACCCAAAATAATTAACTAGTAAATATTATTATACCCACACTGTGTTTAAAAGCTTTATTATGAAACGTTTTAAATACTTTATAATTACCTAATTAACACAACTATAACCCAAGATTAATATTGTAAAAATCATACTGCATTTAAAACGCTTTAATAAACCATAGAAGAGTTAATTGGCCAATTTGCTAGGTAAAACAAGCAATAAAAGCATAACCTAGTGTTAATATATGTAAAACAACTCAATTAAAAAAAAAAACACTTAAGTTTTAAACACTGAAAAAAGGTTAACTAACTATAAAATATAGCTCTTAACACATCTAAAATGTTATAATAACCCGCAGAAATAAGAGTGAACAAGTTAGCTAACCCCGAGCACGTGCCTACACTCAAACACTAAAGCTAGCTAATTAATAACTAATTAAGTTAGCTAATACCGCAGTTTAAACAAACAAAGAAACCTATAACTCAATAATTAACTAAAAATATATAAAATAATTAAACCAACACTGCGTTTAAATGCTTTATTATTAAAGGTTATATAGTTTATAAAACAGAGCTGTTAGGTTAGTTCTCTTAGTATAGTTAGCTAGGAGAGCTAACCGCGAACCTTAATTACCCCGCTGAGGGAAGCTAATGCTAACCTGAGGGACTCTCTCCCGCCTAAACTCCAAGTTTTACACTGAAATAACCTGCAAAATAAGCGTTTTTTATTAAAGTTCGGACCGAAACCGAGCCCCGGAGCCTCTCTAGCCCCGGTTCCCGTTCCTCCGCTCTTACCTTCACCGATAATCACCGCGTTACTGATCTTCTTATAGAAGCCGCTCCATAAACCCGCAGCCTCACGCGCACCCCGAGCTAATGCTAACGGCCGCGGCGGGAAACCCAGCGGCCCCTAAAATAAACTGCTGTCCCGGCCGGCCAATCACAGCACCCCCTGAAATAAACTGTTGTCCCGGCCAGCCAATCACAGACGCCCGGCCGCGCTCCCCGCGACGCGATTGGACAATTGGCTTGATAAGCGAGTTAAAGTGGGCGGGTCTTTGAGCAGAGGCGAGTTTAGCTCAGGTGCTGCGAATTCAGATCAATCAGATCGATTTTTCTGGAAATAACCGGTTTTAAAACCAGCGCAGCTTATTTATTACTAAAAATCAGCACTAAATAACTAATTGCAGCTCCCCCCACAGCACTAAACAAACACACACATAAAATAAAATAAAATAAATACACATATAGATTAGAATATCATTAAAATGTTACTTTATTTCAGTAAATCAGTTGAAAATGTAAAACTCATATATTAAATAGATGTATTTTAAGCGTTTATTTCTTTTATTGTTAATGATTACGAAGCTTACAGCCAATGAAAACCCAAAAACAGTGTCTCAATTTTTTTTTAATATTATGTAAGACCAATTGGTACTTTTGGCAATGTGGGCAGTGTGCCAACTCCTGCTGGAAAATGAAATCCGCATCTCCATAAAGTTGTTATCAGCAGAGGGAAGCTGTATGATATGAAGTGCTGCAAGATTTTGTGGGAAAACAAAACTTTAGACTTTAGACTTGTTAATAAAACACAGTGGATCAAGACCAGCAGATGACCTGTCTCTCCAAACCATCACTGATTGTAGAAACTTCACTCTAGACCTCAAGCAGTTTGGACTGTGTGTCCCACTCTGGTCCCTTGATTTACAAATGAAATGCAAAATTTACTGATGGCTCCCTCTGCTGACAACTTTTGCAGATGCGGATTTCATTTTCCAGCAGGTCTTGGCACAATGCCCACAATGACAAATGTACCAATTGGTCTTATATAATGTTCAAAGCCATAATCATCAACAATAAAATAAATCAACACTTAAAATAGATTACTCTGTGTGTGATGCATCTATATAATATATGAGTTTCACATTTTCAACCGAATTACTGAAATAAAGTAATTTTTCAATGATAATCTAGATTCTAATGATACACTTAGATTTGTAATATTGATGCCAATCCCTTAAAAATAATTTTATTAATCAGAGCAACAGTATTCTGTGAATTAATCTTGTATAAAATCATGATTGACAAGTGCTTTAACAGAGACAATAAACACTAGTGTAGCTCCATATTCCACACTCAACAGCTTGAAACAGACATTAAGCATAAACTTCAGCATCAATAAAGATAATCTTCCTTCTGAACTATACAGTAAGTATATGTGTAAATGTGTGTCACCAGACTATCAATTTTGTCACATGACTAATTAGCGTAAAAAAATAAGCAAACATTTTTTTTACTTACATTACTTCCATCTATAGTGTGCTATGGGTGAATTTGCAACTGGACATCCACATAACCTCCCATTTCTGAGCCACAGAGCTCCTTAATGATCATAATATACTGTATTTAATAACTGTGCTTCTTACAGTGATATTTAAATCGTTTAATCAGTTTTTATAGGAGAAGTTTGTTTACATCAGACACACAATTATTAATTTAAAGCAGGAATTAATTAAAAGACCCAGAACAGCCGAATAAAAGTCATTTTACTCTTGGGAAATTAATATGCATTTCAGTGAAGGACCTAAATATAACTCTGATTCCTTAGAAAATTAATCTTTAATTAACCAAATGACCAAAAAAGGCAAACCCTACCTTAAATTGAACTGAACATCAGTTCAGAGCTCACTGTACAGTATTATATGATACACCCTTATAAAATACCAAAAATGGTTCAATTGTTCAACATAAATTTTGCCATTTTTAACCATAAAAATTAAATTTTAAAGGTACTAAATTGGGTTTGATTATCCAACATAAACTCAAAATGGTTAGATTATTTAATTTATACTCCTAATAGTTTCCAAAGGAAGCTCTTTTTTCCAACATACAGAAACACAGAGTCTCTATTTGTGCAAAAAAAGTGTTTTACTATCCAACAAGCTTTATTTTAAATGTTATATTTTCCAATAATCACTCTCATTCCCAACATACATTCAGATATTGTCAGATGAGGTTCTTTTATTCAGTATTAAACAATTATAACCTTTCATTAAACCCTGTACAATTCCCTTTAACCAACATGAATTCTACTCTCCCATGTGATCCCTTAAAATCTTCCAAAAATATCATTTTATTCAACACACACTCTTTAAAATGTCCAAAAAGAGAGTTCTGTGCTCTATTATACATCCAACGGCTGTTAAATAAGGTTCTTCTATTCAACATACACTGTCAAAAAGTGCCAAAAAATATTCTAATATCTGAAATATTATCTTGTATAAAAAAACAGTTCCTTTACCCAACATTCACTCTTAAATAGTCCCTACAAAGTTATATTCTCCAGCATACACTCTGGAAATTCTTTAAAACGAGGTTTAAAGGGAGTTTCCCAACATACACTACTATACAAAGAGAGTCAACTAAGCTTCTTTTATTTAACGTACACTCCCACAACATTTATTATCAAGTATTATCTTTATATCCACTATAATCTTTCATTAAAACTATCCAGAGTGTGTTTAACCCTACGTTCAAGTGTTTTTTCACATGCACTCGTAAGCTATATATTATTTAACATTCAAGTTTTTATAACGCAGAACCATTTAAGAGTCTTTTCATTGTTTTTTAACACTGTTTTGAATTAGAATCTTTGTAAAATATGTTTTTCTACAGTAAAACGATTGATTTAAATTTTAAATTGAAGTTCTCATTTTGCAAAGCAGAAATAACGTACCCTATTTTTGAGAGTGTTTAAGCCATTTTTCCTAAATAAAGCTTAATCAAAACAACAGGCCATGATTATGGTGTAGAACCATTCATTGGACAATGAACTAAATGACTTTACTGAGGCCCACTTTACTATGGAAGTCTAAAAGCTTAACCAATGGTTTTAAAGCATTTTAAAGGAAAATGGTATAAGGTATTGGGGAAACTGCAGATTAACAGCTCCTTTAAAGAAGGTGAATCTCAGATTTAGAGCTTGTTTAATGTCTATGAAATAAGAAGGTGACCTTTCTCAATTTAAAAGACAAAGACTCAAAGACAATTACTACAATTATCCAAACAAAACAGGGTTGTCTACTGAATTTTAACCAGGAAATAGTACAATATTAACACTACTAATAAGAGGAGTCTAGTATTGTTAAGCTGGAATCACTAGATAAGGTGAGGTTAGCAGACTCAGCATTTGGTTGTAACGTGGATTGTTGGTCTATAGGCTGATTGAGTTGCTGATAAGTGAGATTAAATAGCTAATAAAGCAGATAAACAGATAAACAGCTGGATCAGCGGTGTAAACAGCATCGGTTTAAACAGGATTAATTCCATTCAGAGGAAGGCAAGCCAGGAAAAAAACTAAAAAATAGATTCAATATTGACTCTACAGAATCTATACACACTGTAATACACACACATGGTGTTCAATGAATAATGCAGTCAATCTAAAAACATTTTTAAATCAAAAATCAGCATTTAAAAACAGTAAAACAGAAAAAAAATCCACATACAGCATCAGATTTAGAAGATTTAAAAGATGTAGAAGTCTTACCGTCTCTCTAAAGCAAGGCAAAGTTAAGGTCGTCCCAGAAGCCAAATATGCCTTATAACCAACCAGCCGACCAACACGCCCAGACAGAAAATTAAAATAATGAAAATTAAAAACAAATCAAATCAAACAAACCCAGCTCTGATTATGATATAGAAGAACAAGTCAAATGATATAAAATTAAATGTTTATTGAAAACGTAAAACAAAGGGAAACAGAAGAGAGGGAGGGAAATTGAATGAAAGAAATAAAAGAGAAGGAATTAAATAAGAAAGAATAAAATAACGCCCTAAAATAAAAAGCAGACTCCTGCCTGTCTGGCTATTGGTAGCATCCCCACATCACTGTGTGTGTGTGTGAGCCAGTGTGTGTGTGTGAATGGGTGTAAGAGAGAGAGAGAGAGGGAGGCTCGTGGACATGTGGAGGATGGAGATGAAGGAGGAGATGAAGGTTTTTAAAGGGAGGAAAATAGTGCAGACTGCTGCATTTATACACCACCCAACCACACCCCTCAGATCCCTCCGCGCTTCATCCATTCAGCGCGCGCGCACGCACGCACACACACACTGTCTCACACAGTCTCAAACACACACACACACACGCACACACATACAGTCTCTCTCACACACGCAGTCTCACGCACTGCTCGCGGAGGGATACTCCTGCGCTGTGATTGGCTCTTCTCCTCCATCCTCCTCCACTGGTCCTCAGCCTCGCATCCCTGCATCCCCGCATCCGCCCCGCCCCCACGCCCCACTGGCTCCCTCCGCCTGCCAATCAGCGCAGCCAGACGGAAAGCCCCGCCCCTCCCGCGCTAGCGGAGAGCTGAACTGGTGAGGAATGAAGATGAGCCTCGCGCGCGCGAGCCTCGATCACGTGACCAGTCTGCGATCTGTATCTCTCGCGCGTTTATCTCTGAAGAGCACGAGGACACCTGCACTCATCCTCCCTGTCCTCTCACCATCCCTCCTTTATTCTCTCTCTCTCTTTCTCTCTCTCTCTCTCTCTCTCTTTATTTAACCCCTCATACACAGTAAACGCACAGTCTGTTTTATGTAAAATCATATTTACATATATTTCCAATCATTACTCAGCTATTTTATATTAGTGAATGTATGTGTGGCCAAATATACATTCAAAGAAAGATCTTTGAGTTAAATCATTGACTGATGCTTTTCTATTTGCATACTGGGCGTGTCCCCCAGTTTCAGACTCTCACCATCAGTGTGTAGTCATTCCCAGTAGTTGAAGAAAGTAAGCTGTAAATGCTTCACATTTGAGCTTTACACTGTAGATGCTTTACGCTGTTACTCTATGCTGTAGTTACTCTATGCTGTAGTTACTCTATGGTGTAGTTACTCTATGGTGTAGTTACTCTATGCTGTAGTTACTCTATGGTGTAGTTACTCTATGGTGTAGTTACTCTATGCTGTAGTTACTCTATGGTGTAGTTACTCTATGGTGTAGATACTCTATGCTGTAGATACTCTATGCTGTAGTTACTCTATGCTGTAGATACTCTATGCTGTAGTTACTCTATGGTGTAGTTACTCTATGGTGTAGTTACTCTGTGCTGTAGTTACTCTGTGCTGTAGTTACTCTATGCTGTAGTTACTCTATGCTGTAGATACTCTATGGTGTAGTTATTCTGTGCTGTAGTTACTCTATGCTGTAGATACTCTATGCTGTAGATACTCTATGCTGTAGTTACTCTATGCTGTAGATACTCTATGCTGTAGTTACTCTATGCTGTAGATACTCTATGGTGTAGTTACTCTGTGCTGTAGTTACTCTGTGCTGTAGATACTCTATGCTGTAGATACTCTATGCTGTAGTTACTCTATGCTGTAGATACTCTATGGTGTAGATACTCTATGCTGTAGTTACTCTATGCTGTAGTTACTCTATGCTGTAGATACTCTATGGTGTAGTTATTCTGTGCTGTAGTTACTCTATGCTGTAGATACTCTATGCTGTAGATACTCTATGCTGTAGTTACTCTATGCTGTAGATACTCTATGCTGTAGTTACTCTATGCTGTAGATACTCTATGCTGTAGATACTCTATGCTGTAGTTACTCTATGCTGTAGATACTCTATGGTGTAGTTACTCTGTGCTGTAGTTACTCTGTGCTGTAGATACTCTATGCTGTAGATACTCTATGCTGTAGTTACTCTATGCTGTAGATACTCTATGGTGTAGTTACTCTGTGCTGTAGTTACTCTGTGCTGTAGATACTCTATGCTGTAGATACTCTATGCTGTAGTTACTCTATGCTGTAGATACTCTATGGTGTAGTTATTCTGTGCTGTAGTTACTCTATGCTGTAGATACTCTATGCTGTAGTTACTCTATGGTGTAGTTACTCTGTGCCGTAGTTACTCTGTGCTGTAGATACTCTATGCTGTAGGTACTCTATGCTGTAGGTACTCTGTGCTGTATATGGTGGTAATGAGAAGATAAGGTGTTTTCTGTACAGCTGTGGGGGTAACTGACCTTTATCTGGCGTGAGGCTGAAACTCTGTAATATCCTGTGATCAGCTGAAGGCAGTGCAGTCGGTGATTGTGATGCTGTGATTAGGAGCTTTTAAAGGTTATTGAACATCTTCTGTTTCTATAGTGATATGCACTAACCCTGTCCCTTAGCACCACAGACAGGAACTACAGAGACTACAGGAAATACATGGACTACAGCACTGATCAGAAAAGCAGCCGAGAGACCCATGATCACTCTGGAGGAGCTGCAGAGATCCACAGCCCAGGTGGATCAGGAGAATCTGTTCACAGGACAACTATATTGTATATGATGCTGCACATAAAACTCTTCCTCAACCTCCATTGTCTGCAGCAGCTAGTAAAAGAAAATATTCAGAAAAACGAGTCGATCAGGAAAAGCTTAGTCATGTCGGCTGTTAAATAAATACATTGTGCGAGAATAATTATTACCTTTTGTGGGTTTTTTTTTTTACTTTTTTTGTTTCAAATATGAAATCGTATCGTATCGATAGCCTGCCCTAATCTTGAGATTGCCTATGATGCTTGGGTTCTGCAGCAGGACAATGACCCAAAGCACACACTGTCTCTGAATGGATTAATAAAGTAAATGATGGTTTTGGAGGGTCTAGTTAAAGTCTGATCGAGATGCTGTGGATGATCTTAAACAGGACTTTTATGCTGAAAAATCCTCCAATGTGTCTGAATTAAAATAATTCTCATAGACTGATATTAAGGGCTTTAACTGGCCGATTCAGCACCACAGACAGGGACAGGGACCGGTGTATTAAATCCTGTATAAACTCTGATCTCATTGTTTCAGAACCACAGACAGAAGCCTTCACACTAACTGACCATATGGTCTCAGATCCACAGGGACTAACCCTGAATCACTGTCTGCTCTCTGTTTATCCTCTATTTAACCTTTCATATTGTGTCTATTCACCTAAAACAGAGTCTTAATATCTGTACACACTCTCAAGAGATCAGATCTTCAGATAAAATACATACCATATATAGCATTACCATATATACCATATACCATTCCATATACTGAAACTCAGTTACACTGCTTTTAATATTTTAATATCAGACAAATATGACCTGAGTAAATATAAAATCACTTTTTTAATTATATTTTTTTAATTAAGGGGATGAGTTCAATTTCACTACTAACCACAACCAGGCCTGATTACTGATTCCAGACCTGTAGAATCAAGAAATCACTTAAATAGAATCTGTCTGACAACATGAAGCAGATAAAAGATCTCAAAAAGCAGCACATAATTATTAAACCCCTGAAGATCTGAAGAAACTCAAAAACAGATGAGAAAACAAAGTAATTGATCATCTGTCAGTCTGGGAAAGATTATAAAGTCTTTTCTAAAGCTTTGAGACTCCAGAGAACCACAGTGATTCACTATTATTCACTAATAGAGAAAACATGGAACACTGGTGAACCTTCCCAGGAGTGACCGGCCGACCGAAATTACTCCAAAAGGGCATGAAGAACTCATCCAGGAGGTCCCAAAAGAACCCAGAATGACGTAAAGCATGGTGGTGGTAGTGTGTGTGTGTGTGTGTGATGGTCTGGAGCTGCTGGATAATTTGCTGTAATATATGGAAGCAGGAATTCTGCTGTTTATCAGAAAATCCTGAAGGAGAATCAGAATCCTGCGTCTGTTCCTTAGTGATCCTCAAGCTCAGGAGTTCACTGTCTCTGAATGCATTAAAAAACTAAATAACGGTTATGTAGGGTCTAGTTAAAGTCTATGCTTCCTGAATTAAAATAATTCTGTAAAGAAGAGTGAAACTAAATTCCTGTACTGTATGAATATAAAGATGGAGCAGAAAGTGGGCGGGGCTGTTGAGCAGAATCAGCACTCTGTACAGAGACATATGTGACTATAATGTACTGACCCTGCAGAATCCTGCAGGACTGTGCGGTTTCAGCACTGGTGTGGGGTATTAAAGGACAGGGCAGGTATAAAGGGGTACGAAAAGTGCTGCATCAGCACCTCCAGCACCTCCAGAACCACTGCGGCCCAAATCAGACCCGGCAGGTTCAGCTCTGCACGGCTTCATCTGATCATTATCCTGTTTCACATCTGGTGGAAAAGAGAGTTTCTGTATAGTTTCTCCATGTACACTAGGAGTTGTTAAGGAGGCAGTCCACAGGGGGCGCTATAAGTGCTTTAAAAGTGCTATAAATTAGCTTTTGGGATGCTACATTAATCACGTTATGCATCCTAGGTAAAACTTGGTACAATGGGGAAAATATACAGTGGTGTGAAAAGGTTTGGGCACCTCTGATAATTTTAATGATTTTCCATTAAAAATCATGGATTGTTCAGATTAGCAATTTCAGTTAAATGTATCATTTAGCAGATGAACACAGTGATATTTGAAAGTGAAATTAAGTTTATAGTCTCATAGTTTTTATTTTTTGTGTATTAATTTTATAATTAAATATAGAGGTCTTGTTTAAATTTCCTTTATATTTCTGAATATGAAATATACTCAGTCATTTCCTCAGTGTAAACAGGTTTATATATATGGTGTGATTGATTGATTTTAGTGATGAGGTGATCTGCTTCTGTATTTATTGATCTTCTTCATGTGTGTCTTTGTTTCCGCTAGTCAGACAGATGTTAGATCATCTCTTTGTGTTGGAGGAATTCTGGGTAATAAAACTGAATGATGTCATCGGTTTCCAGGACATGCAGTATGAATCATGTCTCACGCTACCCATAATGCATAGCTAATAGGTGTTGGGATGATGTCATACATGCATGAGACAGACTATTACACACACACACACACACACACAAACACACACTCACACACACACACACACACACATACACACACTCACACACACACGGTTTTTAGATTTCACCATGACTTCACACAACTTATCTCCACTGTTCACTTAAAACATGTGAAGCTCCAGCTTTGAGAGAGTGCTGGATGTTACGGCTGTTAAAGGTAGGATTGGACCTAATAGAAGTAATTTTTATTAAGAAAATTAAGTTAAAACAAAGCAAAAATTGCTGCCTACTTTCTGAAGACATACGATAAAGCCCTAAAGTTAACTAGTTAATCATTAGCAGCAGTTAGGTTGCTGAACTTTAGCTAGAGCTCCACTGCTATAACTATACATATCTGTATTAGGAGCTTAAAGGGTTTCCAAATTTTTTAATTAGAGGAAGGATTTACCTCTTTCTCTTATAAGTCTGTTCCCATAATACTAGCACTGTATTTTACGGACTATAAGGTGCACCTTATTTTATTGATCTACACAGATTTCTCTCCTGAAAACGGTTTATTTAGGTAATGCACTTCCGTTTATTTACAGTAAGCTTAGATTTCCAATATTGTCAACAGCGTGGTTAGCAACGCTTATTGCTAGCCACGGTTAGCAGCGCTTAGCGCTACACTGAGTAACTCTGAGAAAGAGTTAGCGCTTTTCCTTCTGTGCTAATGTTGCTCTCTGTGTTTGTTTACCTTTTCCCTTCGCCCCAGTCCTGTGTTCCTCCATGTGCATATCTGTAGCTCCACCCCCTCGTTACTCTCCCCGGGTGTTTACTTTTTCATCCATGTGTAAAAGTAGTCCCTTTGTTCCACGGTCAGTGTTGGTTCTTCTACGTCTTTACTTCTGTTAGGTTGTTGGTTTTCTTTGTTTCTATGTAGTTTATTATGTTGTTTCTATGTTTTGTTTGTTTTCTTGTTTATATTTTCAATAAATACTCGCACTTGCATCCGCTCTCCACATCCTCTTCCTGCTCCACACTTGACGATACCTGACTGATAGAATTCACACATAAGGTGCCCTGATGATTTTTTGGGAAAATGAAAGGATTTTAAGTGCGCCTTATAGTACGAAAAGTATAGTACGTTTCATTTCACAAGCATCCATTAACATTTCACACTGTTACACAGTGTTTTATTCTTCATCCACCCACACATTCACCCTCTTTAACCAACCCAACACCGCTAAACCGTGAGCACTGAGGTTTAGAGCCGTGGCGTTCAGTAGTTCAGTGAGTTCTGAATGTAAAGTGAAGGTTTTGTCCTGGTTAAGCTGATAAATAGTGTACAGAGTGTTCTGGCTGTGAAAGGCATTGATGAGAAGTTGAGTCACTCTTCTATAGAAAGACTCCGTGGTTGATGTGGTTGATCACGCTGAACATCGTCTGCATTTCTCAGCTCTAAACAAAAGATCCTCCAGCGTGGAACAGCCTTCAGATGCACAGCAGACAAGATAACATCCTACGTAGCATCGTAGCACTTTATCATCTCCTTTAACATCTCTTTAAATAATGTGTTTATACCACTTAATCTTTTTCACATTTATTTTCATACAACCACAAACTTAAATATATATTTTTTGAGATTTTTAATCAGTACTGAGATTTTTCCTCCATTCTTCTTTATAAATCAGCTGAAGATCAGTCAGGTTGGATGGAGAGTGTTGGTCTGTGAACAGCATTTTTCATGTCTCTCCACAGAAGATCAATGAGATTTAGGTCTTTAGGACTTTAACTGGATCATTCTAACACATGAATATTCTCTGATCTAAATCATTACAGCTCCACTGTAGCTCTGGCTGTATGTTTAGGGTCATCGTCTTGCTGGAAGATCTCAAGTCTTTTACAGCCTCCAACAGCTTTTCTTCTTCCAGGATTGTTCTGTATTTATTTATCTCCATCCATCTTCCATCCATCAACTAAATCACACACATTTATTTAATGTGAAAACATGTTTATGTGTTTGTTTTTGTTAATTGTTTAATTTGAGAATAGACACACAATCTTTAAATCACACATTAAAGGGCAACAAGTTTTCTCCCGACCTCTATGACGTACTTTTATAATTGATCTTGTTTTATTTTAGTTCTTTTTATGCTCTCAGTTAAATCAAACCCTTATATAAGATGATATTAACATACAATTAGAGAGAATAAATATCTTATCTTTGGGTTAAACAGAGGGATAATTGAATATTTAATTATTGAAATGTCTCTGTTTGCTGAGAGAAAGGATTTCATTGCTTGAGCTCACAAAGCTTCGCCTTTACTCAGAAAAATAAACTATAGAGAATTATAATGAATTAATATTTCATAACCAATTTCAAACCAGTGGCCACACTGTTCAGTTTACACAGATAAACACAACAGACAGAAACTTCCAGAACCGTCTGCTCTGCTCTTTAACACTTAAAACTCAACCAATGGAAAAGTAGCATTCACTTTGCTTGGAGTCAATAATAAAAAAATATATATATTTTTTAGAAAGAAGTGTGTGGATTGTTGGTGGTACATTTGATAATCTTGTTGCTTAAAAATGCTTAAATGTTATGTAAATTAAGGGAATTCTAAAAACAAGTTCATATTTATTCGTATAATAGTTTAATTGTGATTTATCACATTAATAAATATTTGCGCTCACTCATGTTAAAAAAAAACTTCTGTTTGGAGCAAGATAATTGGTTATTTTACCTGTCAGTCAGAATCTTTTTGTGGGCGGGGCTAGAAGCTGCGTTGTGAGCAGCAGGAGAGAGCCATGCAGCTCAGAGGCTGTTTGTGCTTAAAAAAGCCCAAAACAAGTCCAAAATGTGGATAACGGCCAGTTTAAAGCACTTGTGTGACTTTTTGGGGCATCTTTGTTGAGGTAAATTGTGTTTTGTTCACATGTTTATAAGCTTTGTAAACTCTTTGCACTTTATTGTTTGTAAGCTAGTCAAAAAATGGTGCTAATGCTAGCTAACTCAGTAACAGTTAATATGATGTTTAGCTGCTTTTGTGCTTAAAATATGGTTAAACCTTTGCCTAGCTAAGATTAATTATGTAAATACAGGACACGGACAGTGTTTCTGAAGAGCCCAGTAAGCTGCAGAGCTTCAGTGCTGAAGAGAAGCTGCTTCAGGACTTGGCTGTTCCTGCCGGTGTTCAGGTAGGACAGGGGGGCCATTTGCGGCCCGTTTCCTTTTTTGGAGCGGCCCACGAGGTATTTTAG
Source organism: Astyanax mexicanus (assembly GCF_023375975.1). Classification (NCBI taxonomy): domain Eukaryota; kingdom Metazoa; phylum Chordata; class Actinopteri; order Characiformes; family Acestrorhamphidae; genus Astyanax; species Astyanax mexicanus. The sequence goes on from NC_064432.1 coordinate 407,090, forward strand.
AAATAGAATGAAAGTTGGCCCGCTGTTAAGCAGGTTTTTATAATGTAAGATTTAAAGTTTTAACGCTAGGTGTCAGAAACGGGTCTAAAAAGCAGAGAGTGTGCACATTTCTAGCGCAGAAAAACGGGGCAAAGAGTCTAAAAGTGGAGAGAGTGCGCAGTTGTAGCACAGAAAAACTGTGAACCGTGCTGCCTTAATGTACATTAAAGTGTAAAAATACAAAAGAAGCTCTATTTTAGAGCATGTACCTAGTGTAATTAATTTTATATGTGTGTGTCAATATATATCAATATTTTGTCCCACACGTACAGTAGCACACTCAGCTTCCAACAACTTATATACACAGAAATATATAACTCAGAAACTCATCTATTCTAACTGAGTACCTAGAGATACACCAATCATACGGAGTTCAGTGAGGGTTACAGGGGCCACTGACCAATCACACGGCTCCGTGCTGTTTAAATGGAGCGCTGCCAGGATTTAACACACAGGGAAAACACAGGGTTTAAACTCAGAGGAGAAAATCAATGATCATTTCCTGCAGCTTACACTGCTTTAACTACACACACACACACACACACACACACACACTACTAAAACACACACACACACACCTATAAAACACAGATTACACTTTTATTTTAAAAGATAAAAGCAAAGAAAATCAAAGTAATAATGCACTGCATCAAAAACCATCATTTAACAACAGCTAAAGCCTTATGTTCACCATGACCAGAAGAAGCTCCGCCCACTTCTCTACTACAATACAGAGTTACTATATTCACTAATACCACTTTACTACAACTTTACTACTGTACACAACACAAGCCTTATGATCACCATGACCAGAAGCTCCGCCCACTCAGGATTAATATGGTGATGGTTAGATATAATGATATTATGGATAATGTTGGTGTTAGTAGTGTTAATGTTAGGTGTAGGTAAGGCATTATGCGTCTATAAATGTAGAAAATCACAGTCCACAGTGTGTATAGTTAAAAACAAACCTGTGTGTGTGTGTGTGTGTGTGTGTGTGTGTGTGTGTGTGTGTGTGTGTGTGTGTGAAATTTAGGCCATTTCACAGCATGGTAGTACCACTCACACCACCCAGAACAGCATAACGTCTTACACACACACACACACACACACACACACACACATACACTCCTACTTCTTTTGTTATCCATATTAAACAATGTTGTATTGTTTTTTTTTCTCTGAGTTACAGTAAGTATTGTTATTACATCATAATCTACTGTAGAATGTGACTGCTGGATAATTATATATAAACTCAGAGTTCTATATAAATAATATTCAAAATAACTGTTAATTTAATATTTAATATATAAAGATATAAAGAGCAAGATAGTGTTATTTTAACCCTCAATTAACTAAACAATATTAAACATTTATATAAACATATTTCTAAAAAAAATGCAAACAAACTACTTTTCAAATGTGTATGAATGTGTGTGTGTGTGTGTGTGTGTGTGTGTGTGTGTGTGTGTGTGTGTGTGTGTGTGTATGTGTGTGTGTGTGTGTGTGTAGATTAATTACCATTTAGCCTGCACTTCTCTGTATTGATCGATTACAGCGAGTTGAACAGACAGATCCACAAGATTAATGCTGCTGGATTCACCCGCAAGATTATCATCGATTTCCATCAGCTAAAAAAAACACAGAACTGAAAACACTTTTCTATAGTTATTAAAATACACAGAAAATAACTTTATAATAATAATATTAGAAGAAATAAACGTCTGATTAAATCACATTTTTAATACAGGTTTTCATTCACAAGAGAAAGCTCTTTATTTAATGAATTATTGCATGCATTATTTTAAGTTATTTGCTTTTATTTATTTATTTATTTAATTATTTATAATGTAATAAACAGATTAAATAAAGTACAGGTTGATTCAGTTTAGTTTAGATATTTCTCTGTTCATAAGTGTGAGCTGATTTAGTTAAAGATGAAAGAATGAGAGGTTTAATTTTTCACTCTGTTTCATTTACACTCATAAACACACACACACACACACACACACACACACACACACACAGGCAATAAATTATTTGTGTGTGTGTGTGTGTGTGTGTGTGAGTTATCCCTGAACAGATGCTGACCCCTGACCTTTAGAGTCATGGTGATGGTAATGCAGCTCCATGCAGGGAGTTCATCAGCAGCATTAGCATTAGCCGCTAACCACGCTAAGTGCTAGCTCTTTCACCGTTCAGATTTAAGTATGTCAGACTGTAGTCTGTGTGTTTTACATGGGATGAACCAGTAGCTAATATCACCCTGGCTTATGGGAACACTCAGGGTTCACAGTGTAGCGCTATCGGGTGGCATTTACTAGCGCTAACCACTAGCATTGCTAATAATGCTAATGCTTCAGCCTTAGTGCTGGAGAAATCTGGAAATCTAATCTTACTGTAAATAAACTGAAGTGCTTTACTCACCCAAATAACCAGTTTTCAGGAAATAAATCTGTGTAGATTAATATCCAGCACTCGTTTTACTATAAAATATATGTTTTAAAGAATTACAGTTTTGTTTCATTAGCTTAGCTTAGCTTAACTTAACTTAGTTAGCTACCCCTCTCCACCACCACCCTGTGGTATTTTACACCTTATAGTGCAAAAAATAATATTATATATTATACTGGTGTGTGTATGTGAGTGTAAATGATCATGTGTAGAGTTTGATTTGTAAAGTGTTATACGAGTTATTAATAATCTTACCAACATTATGATCACTTTAATCATCACATCTCCTCATTCTCACCACTTGTTTCCTCACAATACACACACACACACTTTATACACACACACACACACACACACTCTGTTCGCCACAAGCATTGATTAGCCCACTAAAGCAGAGTGCAGATCATCAGAGAGAGAAGACTGAAAGGTCAAAGGTCACCGAGAAACCCAGCCAAAATCAGATCCTCCAGCCAGAAATGAGTGGGCGAGAGAGAGAGACTGAGAGAGAGATAGATACAGAGAAAGAAAGAGAGAGAGAGAGATGCAGAGAGAGAGAGAGAGAGAGGCTGAAATGTTATTATGTCTGTTATGTATGTTCATATACCATTGTTGTTAATTGTTATAATGCTTTGGCAACACTGTAATTCAGTGTAATTAAGTCATGCTAATAAAGCTACATTGAATTGAATTGAATTGAATTGAATTGAGAGAGAGAGAGACGGAGAGAGAGAAAGAATTTTAATTTGATATTAAAGATGAAAAAAAAAAAAAAAGATCTACATTTCAGTTTTTATTTCCAGGTTTTTACTGATATTGATCTGATACACAGTTCAGAAGATTCAGCACCTTCTGTCTGAACCCACCTATTTTTATTATAAAAGTAAAAGTATTGGATCATGTGACTCTCAGCTGTGTTTTGTTGTGTGTTGTTTTGTTTGGTGTTTCATGATACATTAATTATTCAAACAATAAATAAACAGCGCTGAATATCTGAACTCTCCGTTTCAGATTTGGGTTTTATCTGTTCAGACTGAGCTTTTATAGTTAGAGGAGGAACCAGTAACATTAAACCAGAGAGCTGTGAGAGTCTATGAGTGAAAAACAAGCAGCTGTAAAGCTGAAGAAGAAAGTCATCACTGGTGTAGTGAGTAACAGATACTGAACAGGTAGATCAAGCAAAACTACAAAAAAATGATGACAGAATTTCTTCTTTTCTAATTCTTCATAGAACAGAATGAGATGGAACCACGGAGTTTGTGCTTTCTTTAGTCTTCTGCTGAAATCCTCAGAACATTCACAGCCAAAAAAAAGTCTTATTTGGACATTCACCACAGATGAGAAAACAAAGTAATTGATCATCTGTCAGTCTGGAAAAGATTATAAAGTCATTTCTAAAGCTTTGAGACTCCAGAGAACCACAGTAATTCACTATTATTCACTAATGGAAGTTTTTTGTGCCTCAGATCCACCAGCTGTTCTACTGCAGCTTCTGCTCCTTTTTAGGTTTGGTGGTTGTTTGTCTGAAAACAGTGTTGTAGATCATAAGAGCAAGTTACCAGACCTGTAACTCTACAGTACTGTTGATGCTGTAGCTGTGTTCAGGATGCAGTATTCGGTGTAGAGAGGAGGGATTGAGGGTAATAATGTGGAGCTCCTGGGTCTTCTCTCTTCTCTCTGTGTTTTATAACTCTGTGTTTCTCCGTCATGTAACACGTCTAAAGAGTTCAATCACACCCACATCAAATCTGTGTGCTGAGATCTTTCCGATACGCCACATCACTCTCGCAGAACTTGTCTCTTTTCCACATTTTCCATCTAACCATAATCTCTTTGTCAGACTCCAGCGTTTGCGGATGAGTCACAGAGCGAGCGCTGATCTGAGCGTGGTCTCCAGCGCTCTCCAGCCGGGCCTGACGCACCGGATCAGATATAGCTCAGAACAGAAGGACCGTCTTCTGTCTGTTAGCTGCTCTAACGCTGCGTCTGAAGCACAGCGCTCCTCTTACACTCGTTTTTCTGATGCAGAAGGATGATTGGGTTTGGGTTCTGCCCACACAAAGCACCGCACCGCCGTACCTGAGCGTAAAAAAACTAAAGCTAAAGTGTTTCCTGCTGCTGCTGCTGACCATTCATTATCCTGATGAATGAGCAACCAAATATAGCTTCACTGTAAAGCAGCAGAACTCTCCAGCATACAGAACATATGCAGTCTTTAGAGAAGAACCCAGGTAGATCCTCATAAAGCTGCTTAAAGGATTAAAGGAGAACTCCGGTGTAAAATGTACTTTTACTGTAGTAAAACATGATAAAAAAAAGTTCTTATCCAGCTCAACACCGTTATCCAGCTCAAAGTAGCTCCACACCTCCTTACTAGAATCAGGAGAGCCCTAATATTTAAAACGAGGAATTAATAACTTAAAAAGTGCAGAAGAAGCTTATTAAAGACTTGAGATCTTACAGCAAGACGATGACCCTAAACATACAGCCAAAGCTACAGTGGAGCTATAATGATTTAGATCAGAGAATATTCATGTGTTAGAATGCAATATGCATGTACTCTCTCTATGTACAATGAATTTGTGTATAACCTCTATAACCCATATCTGATGGAGGCTGAATAAACAGCTGGAATGTGTGTATAATGCACTCGCTGGCCTCAGGCTCATGTACAGGTTAGCGCTTAGCGTTTAGCGCTGAGTGTAAAGTGAGCCCTGCTGTAGCGCCTGATTCACTCGCCTGCTATTCTTCTACCTCTCACAGCTTCTTACCCTCACCAAGGCCGTTTACTGTAGATCAGCGTTCTCAAACGTTCACTAATACAGCGTTTCTGATTCATCACAGCGTTAAAAACATGCTCTGACTGAACTCTTTCAACAGCAAAACCCACGTACTGTAAAAACACAGTGATAAAACAGCCTGAATTCAACACCTCCATACTATTACATAACAGTTTTACCTCACCCCATAAACCTACATACACCAAACCCACCGGCATAAGTGATTTGGGGCGTGACAGTATGTCTTTGCTATCATAACAACGGGAAAAGTACACCTTGTACGGCTCAAAACGCAGATAGCGATGAACGTCTGACTGTTGGTGTCTGTCTAGGTTGTATTCAGTCAGTGGAGCTCCTGTGTTTTTTTGTAGAAGGTTGAGGGAACACTATACTAGTTTCTATCTGAGTTTTTAGCATATAGCACAATAATAAACGTACTTTTATTTCATTTCGATCCCTCATTAGCTTTGATCTAGAACCAAAACTGAAGATCCCTAGTTTAAGGAACCCATGTTTCCCCTGTTCATTCCTGCAGTCCACCCGCAGTGGACGCTCGCTCTTCTGCCGAGTCTGAATTGTAATTGATTGCAATCAAAATGCAAAGTAAGTTAGAGCTTTCTGCTAATGGATTTAATAGTTTATCCAGCTGGAGAGGCGGTGAATCAATCCGCTGTGTATCGACTCTGAGAGAGTGAGGGATTATGAAGGAGTGGACAGAAGGTCACGACTCTCTAAAGCACAGTTCAGCTCTCTAAACGAGTGTTAAATTCTGCTGCAGGCTGGAGAAGCTCTCAGATAGTTCAGTCTTACCTTCAAAGTATCTACCAGCTTTGATCATCTAGAGACTGTAGAGATTTTTGCTCCATTCTTCTTTATAAATCAGCTGAAGATCAGTCAGGTTGGATGGAGAGCGTTGGTCTGTGAACAGCAGTTTTCATGTCTCTCCACAGAAGATCAATGAGATTTAGGTCTTTAGGACTGGATCATTCTAACACATGAATATTCTCTGATCTAAATCATTATAGCTCCACTGTAGCTCTGGCTGTATGTTTAGGGTCATCGTCTTGCTGGAAGATCTCAAGTCTTTTACAGCCTCCAACAGCTTTTCTTCTTCCAGGATTGTTCTGTATTTATTTATCTCCATCCATCTTCCCTCCATCAACTCTGACCAGCTTCCTAAATCTGTCCCTGCTGAAGAAAAGCTTCTCCCCACAGCATGATGCTGCCTCCACCATGTTTCACAGTGGGGATGGAGGGTGTGTTCAGGGTGATGAGCAGTGTTACTTTGTTCTGATCTGAGAACAGAATCTTCTTCCACATGTTTACTGTGTTTCTACATGACTTGTAGCTACAAACTGCAAACAGAACTTCTTACGTCTTTCTTTCAACAATGTTTTTCTTCTTCCATAAAGATCAGATTTGTGGAGAGCAGGACTTCTAGTTGTCCTGTGAACAGATTCTCCTGATCCACCTGATCTGTGGATCTCTGCAGCTCCTCCAGAGTGATCATGGGTCTCGGCTGCTTCTCTGATCAGTGCTCTCCTTGCTGGATCTGTTAGTTTGGGTGGATGGTTGGTTCATGTCTTGGTAGGTTTGTAGAAACAGGTGTAGAATAACTTTTTCTTCATTTTTGGATGATGGATTGATAGAACAGAGCTGCTTGGGATGATCAAAGCTTGGGAGAGGTTTTTATAATTTAACCCTGCTTTAATCTTTATCTCTTTAGACCTGTCTGGTGAGTTCCTTCTTGGTCTTTATGATGCTCAAAATATATGTAACTAAAAAAACTAAAATAATAAACACACACACACACACACACACACACACACACAAATCTCCATCAGTGCTCCTCGAATGGCAGAAATTAGCATCCAGGTTTCAGAGAGTTTCATTAAGCAGTTCATTGTTAGAAACCCAAGGACAATTTACCCACCCTGACCTCCATCCTTCTCCAATCAGTTACACCCATTACTACACCACTGCGGCCAATCACAGCGCCCCGTTGTGCCAACTGCACGCTAATTACCATGGTGACCACACCGGCTCCATCTCTAGTATTAATAGTTGTTATAAACAGTCTTTCTAGCATAATATTACTGCTGACACTAAACTGTGTATGCGTATATTTCCTATATACAAAAATAATATTTAATCCCTAATTAATTGAAAGTGACTCAGAATGTCACACACAAATATCACCATATCTCAGCAATATCACTATATCTCATTAGCATATCCCAACAATATCACCATATCTCACCAATATCATTATATCTCATTACCATATCCCAACAATATCACCATATCTCATCAATATCACTATATCTCATTAGCATATCCCAACAATATCACCATATCTCTCCAATATCATTATATCTCATTACCATATCCCAACAATATCACCATATCTCATCAATATCACTATATCTCATTAGCATATCCCAACAATATCACTATATCTCATTAGCATATCCCAACAATATCACTATATCTCAGCAATATCACTATATCTCATTACCATATCCCAACAATATCACTATATCTCAGCAATATCACTGTAACACCAGAACTAAAACTAATATATATATTCTATGGCATGGACAGATGGTGAAGTGAATCACTATTTAACTGGTGTGATTTCTCTTTATTGATCAGACTGCTGCTGATATGACACCGTTATTGATCAGCTCAGTCAAACTGACACAGATTTAGTTCTGCTGATGTTATTGATCAGTCAGAGCCATCAGCCCCGCGGCCCTGATATAATACTGATCAATACACACACACGCACACTCCACAACATACACACACACACATGATCTGTTCATGTTCTTCATGTAGTGTGGAGTCACATGACCCTAAGGGAAATGTATTCAGTATCACTGACAGCTGTTATTAATTATTAATTCCAACAAAACAACTTTACTGATTAACATGTTTTATAAAGAAAAATGGAGGAAAAATCTCTACAGTCTCTAGATGATCAAAGCTGGTAGAGATAAACCCCGAAATACCTGCAGCTGTAACTGCAGTAAAAGATGGATTTACTGAGTACTGAATAACTTTTTCCTTCATTTTTGGATGATGGATTGATGGAACAGAGCTGCTTGGGATGTTTGATAACTTTATGCTGCTTTACTCCTGGTGGTTTGATGGCTTGTGATCATCCATCTTCCTCTTGATTATATTCCAGATGTTTTTAATTTGGTAAAATCAAAGAAAATCATAATTTTTAAGTGCTCTCTTATTTTTTTCTAGAGGTGTTTGTACAAAAGCATCACACGCTGTAATCTGACTGGCTCTTTTCTGTATTACTCTATTCTGATAAACCTCTAGAGAATTCTGCACACGAACATGCAGAAGATCAGCAGTTCTGAAATTCTGAAGTCGGTCTGTCTCTACTGATCAGGCTGCTGTATATAATCTTATTCTCATTGGCCGTTAGCATCGCCAGCGTCTGTGTCTCTCTGCTGTGGATCAGGAACACTGTGTTTTATCAGAAGATGTAATTGATTTAAAGAGCACAGTTTGGGTTTGTTGGCTTGTTTTTGTATTTGGGCTCAAAGTTAAACTGTCCTGAGGAATTTGGCATCCCTCAATAATGGTGAACACAATCAGTTTCTCTTAAAGGAAGGACTGTGAGTTTTTTTTTTGAGCAAGAACTTGGCGATACGATGCACATCATGATACTAGGTATTCATGGTACTAGGTATTATACTGCAATAAAAAAGTCTTCAACTCTTTCACAGGGTTTATATTCAGTAGCTCTGCACTCTCTCATTAATAACTTAAAAAGTGCACAAGAAGCTTATTAAAAACTGTTTTCATCCCATAACACTAGCTTCAGCTCCGAGCGCCACCATCACTGTACTGATAATGACATAGACATATATATATACATAGACTGGTGCCAGCTGCTACGCTATGCGGAGTCTATATATATATATTGTGGCGCGCCCCTGGGGATGGGGGCGTGACCACTGTGACCCGGCAGCAGGAAGCGCAGATAGACACACAGACACGAGGAGTGAATTAACTCAGAACATACCTTTATTTCGGCTTTAAAATGCCCTCCACCACACCCAAAACAAACTTAAATAAACATGGCCCAGTGGGGCTCTAGAGTTTATTCGTTTCTTCTTCTTTTTAGAGTCTGTGCAGCCTCAGCCCTCTCAGCTCTCCAGTGCAGTCTCTCGTGCAGTCCTCCCGAGTGAGCTCAGGCTGAGTTGATATGCCTGTCCCGGCTGATCTGCTAATCAGTCCGGACCGCAGATCAGCTGGGGACAGGCAGAACTGAGCGTGTTGGCGTGGGCGGACCAACTCCCCCGCCTCCTCACGCCACAATATATATATATAGATATGTCTGTTATTATCAGTACAGTGATGGCGGCGCTCGGAGCTGAAGCTAGCATTATGGGATGTAAACAGTGGTACACTGACACGCCCTAAATCAAGCTGCAATCAAGCAGAGGACTGTACTTAATAATTTATACTTTTTTAAAAATTAGAAAGAGAGTCAAGCCTGTGATCAACTTTTAAAAACCTACTTTATTTCTGCTGAGAGAGAGAAAGAGAAAGTAAAAGAGAGAGAGAAAAAGAGAGATAGAAAGGAAGACAGAACAAGAGAGCTGGGGTGAGAGAGAGTGCAAAAGAGACAAAAAGGAAGAGAGAGAGATAGAAAGAGAGAGAGAGAGAGAGAGTGGTAGAGAGAGGATGAATGTAGGTATGGTTATCTCTCAGTACAGAGTGCTTTTATCATTAAGTGGATCAATACTAACAGGATTGGCTGAATTCACTGCTGACTGTTATACTTTCTATTAATGGATCTAATTCAGATCATTATCTGACCAATCCGGTTACAATCTGCCCCAAACCCCGCCCCCGTCCAACACACGGCATATATATACTAATATTTAACATACAGACTCGTCAGTACTCACAAACAGCTGATAGTTTTACACAATTATTAAACAACAGCATTAAAGCTGCATCACATGCAGTTTGGAAATGTTTATACAATAAAAACGCAGTGTTTCTTACATTTACTTTCACTTGCAATGCAAATTTAGATGCAATGCAAGAAATGCAAACTCAGGAATGCAATTTAACAAATGCAATGCAAGTTCAAATGCAATGCAAGTTCAGAAACACATGCAAGGTCAGAAATGCAAGTTCAGGAACTCAATTAACGTTCAGAATTGCCATGCAGTTTAACAAAAGCAATTCAAGTTCAGAAATGCAATGCAAATTTAGATGCAATGTAAGTTCAGAAATGCAATGCAATTTAACAAATGCAATGCAAGTTCAGGAACTCAATGCAAGTTCAGAAAAGCATTGCAAATTTAGAAATGTAATGCAAGTAAAAAAAATGCAAATTCACATTCAATGCATGTTAGAAATGTGAGTTCAGGAAAACAATGCAATGTAACAAATGCAAGGCAAGTTCAGAAATGCAATGCAATTTAACAAATGCAGCTCAAATTCAGAAATGCAATGAATGCAATTTAACAAATGCAGCACAAATGTATGGAAGTTTGGGTGGATAGTTTCAGTTTAGCCAACTTCAACCACAGATGCAGCTTCCTCCTCTGGAGGCTGGCGGATATATTAAGTTTTATATAGTTTTATATTAAAGATAAATCTTCATTCTGTATGTTTATTGTCACTGTGGGTGTAAACAAATATGATCCCTACTTTTAGTTATCATGGAAAATAATGTGGATTAAAGTTTAATTTAATTATTTTTGTGTTAATGCAGGTTTAGTATAAGCTCCCGTTATTAAAAATGCATGTATGTATATCAGATATCAGTGTAAACTATCTGTTTACAATGCTTTTAAGGGAGAGGGAATAAGAGGTAGATGGAATCTAAAGACTGAGATGAATATTTAATGAACCGTTACTTATGTCCTCACAGAGACAGTGATGTAAAAATACCCAGCTGTGTTCTTCTGCTGAAATGGACTCCAGTTTATGCGGCTTATTATCCGGGGAGGTGAGGAACCCGGTGTGGTCTGTTCTGAATCTCGTACACAGATATCGATCTGATCTTCTCCTGAAGCGCTGGAGAGTCTGATCTGTAGAGGAGAAGTGAAGATCAGACTGATACTACAGCAGATACAGACCAGCCTCAGATACTCACACTTTACTATACTATACTACTGCATCTCAGGACATCAGATTATCATTAAATATCAGCTCTAACAAAATAAGAGAACATTTAAAAATGCTGAGTTTCTCTGATTTTACCAAATTGAAAAACTCTGATGGATGATCACAAACCACCAAACTGAACTGCTTGAATTTTTACACCAGGAGTAAAGCAGCATAAAATTATCCAAAAGCAGTGTGTAAGACTGGTGGAGGAGAACATGATGCCAAGATGCATGAAAAAAAAAACTGTGATTAAACCGAATATTGATTTCTGAACTCTTAAAACTTTATGAATATGAACTTGTTTTCTTTGCATTATTTGAGGTCTGAAAGCTCTGCATCTTTATTTGTTATTTCAGTCATTTCTCATTTTCTGTAAATTCTGTAATTCAGTCAGTGGAGCTCCTGTGTTTTCTGTTACCAAGATAAACAAGATAAAACTCCAGAAATGTACCTGAACACACCTCATTTCCAGTGAATTAATTTGAATCACAGTTTATATGAAATATATAAGTAAATATGAATGTATTTGTGGGCAGAGTCTGAAGAGCTAATGCTAATAAAGTAAAGTATGGAAGGTTGTTGATGGTCAGAGCTCTGGTTTACTCATTAGCCACAGCTTTTCTCTCCTCTTGAGCTGCGGCACATTCACTTTTATTAGCACTAATGATCCGAGCCGGACAGGAGCGAAGACTCTCGTCTATAAACTGAAAGGATGACCCCGCTAATGACACAGTTAAGAGATAATGCAGGAATTTCCTTTGTGTTCAGCGCATTAGTTAGTCGTTATCAGCTGTTACGAGGCCATTACTACAGGAAATTACTGTTAGAAAATCCATATATTTAATAAAAACCAGGAGAGTGTGAGCCTTTAGCTTTACCACCATTTATTGTGGTTTTTCAGGAAATAATTCAGTATAGATTAGGTTCAGGATCAGGTTATACTATCAGCTACAGGGAAATCGTTATTTGCACCCTTACAGATTTATTTTGTTTTTGCATTTTTATTATATTTGAATTTTTCAGATTATTAATCAAACTTTAATATCAGATAAATATAACCTGTGAAACACAGAGATGAGAAAGACTTGTTATCAGTTATAAGTAGAGCTTGATTACAGTTTAAATTACAGATTACAGATTAAACAAGTTATTAGATTTAGTATATATATATATATACTGTTTCCATTACTGCACCAGCCTCACCACTGGTCTCCTCCACACCCTGTCACTACAGCCACTTCCTCTCCACACTGCAGACTCATCCCTCCATCCCTCCATCTCTCTCTCCTCACTCCCCATCCATCCATCCACTGCAGATATGGGTGTGTCCACTCCGCTGCGGCGGCAAATGCTAATGGTCCAGCGGGGCTGCAGAGAAAATGACCAAACTGAACACACACTCTTACAGCCACTGCTGCCATCTGCAGACACACACACACACACACACACACACACACACACACAATACAAACTAAAATCGCATTTAGATTATAATCATTACTAATACTATTATTATGGTTAAAAAAAAGAGTGACTCTCCACAATGGTACTGGCAAAAATGATTTGTGTAAAGACAAAATAAAAATGCTGTACAAAAAAATACACTGTACATCACCGTGGAAACATCATCCCAACCGTAAAGCATGGTGGAGGGAGCATCATATCTGAAGTTACTAACTCAACTTCACCACTTTCTCCACCTTCATCACCTCCACCTCACAAACTTCTCATTCTTCATCACCTTTTTCCTCTTAACCACCTTTTTCATCTTCACTACCTTCTCCAACTTCTCCACCTTCATCTCCTCCACCTTCACCACTTGAACCACCTTATTTACCTGCACCAACTTTACCACTTTCACCAACGTCATTGCCTTTTTCAACTTCTGCATCTTCTTCACCTTCTCCATCTTCACCACGTTTTCTGCCTTTACCCCCTTCTCCATCTTCTTCAACTTCACCTTCTTTTTCACTTTCACCTCCTTCTCCACCTTTACCCTTTTCACTACCTTCCTCACCTGCACCAACTCCTCCACTTTCAGCACTTTCACTACCTTCTTCAACTTCACCTCCTTTGCCGTTTTCACCACTTTCAGCATCTTCACCACCTTCTTAAACTTCACCACCTGCACCACCTTCTTCACCTTCACCCTCTGTAAATTTCCACTGAGCTGCCCCAGTAAAACACTGGTTTAACACCCTCACCTGCTCCACCTGCTCCACCTGATGGTAAAGTTTCTTCTCCTGTTTCACTGTCTCCACTTCCTCCATCTTCTCAACATGCTCCACAATACTCCTGCTCCACATGGCACATTCCTCCATCCTCCACACCCCTTCTCCATCACAAACACCACCCTTACCCACACAGTGTACACAGTGTGTGTGTGTGTGGGGGGGGGGGCTCTTTGGCACCTCTAGCTAATAGTGTCACATACAACATGAATAAGAGCAGTGATAAATATGTGTCACACACACACACTCTAACCCACACACACACACACTAACACTCTCACACACTAACACACACACACTTAAATTATCCCATTCTCCATAACCTTATTACACCTCAGATGCATTAACTTAATTAACTTTCCCTCTATAGGACTCCCAGAGAATACAGAGAGAGAGAGAGAGAGAGAGAGAGAGAGAGCGAAAGAATAGCATGGCGGAAGGAAAAAAATATAGGAAGAAAAAAAATAAAAACTAGTATATCAGATAAAAGAAAAAGTGTAAAATGGTGAGGGGAAAATGAAAGAAAAAAGAATTAAATAGAATGAAGTGAAAGAGAATTCAGAGAAAGTTCTACCAGGAGACTCTATCTTACATTACATCACTACATTTCCCAGCCAATCACAAGCTTCCACCTGCCTTTAAATAGTATTCAAGTTTCACCTCCTGTGATCAAGCTCAAAAGAATCTGGTCGGTGATTGGCCAGAACTGTCTCAGGTAGAAGCAATAAAAGTAAAAAAAATCAATAATAAAACCTGACTTAATATTTTATGGCAAATCCCTGCAGTCAGGTGATTTCTGTATCTCTTAGTAAGATTCTGCTCCTGTAAACAGGTATTCTCACCCACCCCTCATAATCACACCTCACTACAACTCCCATAATTCACCTGGCCTTACCATAAGCACACTGACAAGTGTTCAATCAACCTCGTTCACTAGATAACACCTCGCAGCTTATACAAGTGTGGGAGATCCCAAGTCATCCACTGATGTAACTTATATAAAACGTATTTATGAATATTCTAAACCCAGATCTGAGAGGAAATGTTACCATAAAGTTCTTTATTCAGAGTTTAATGGAGAAACGTCTCCTGCTGTCCTTTAAACTCAGTTTAACTCAGTTAGTGTAACTTTCAGGAGTCCTGTAATCCAATTACCTCTGAGTTTCATCTCCCAGATGAGTTACTGTGTCCACACACACACACACACACACCTGTCTGCCTATTCATTTCAGGACTGTCTCCGGTGTGCAGGAGGCATCTAGAGACACTTCTCAAACACAAGAGACGTAATTAGAATGCAGCTACACTCCCTCTGTCTTCACCTCTCTCTCTTTCTCTTTTATACGCTTTTCTCTTTCACTCTCCTTTTTTCTCCTGTTTATTCAGGTTATATAAAGTTAATCAATAGATGCTTGTCCAGCTTCATGTTCCTCAGAGATCAGAACATCAGCTTGAGGTGGCTTTCTCTTCAAGAGGACTCTGATCCAGTCGGTTCCACTGCAGGTGTGGAAGCTATCCGCTCCCTGTGCTGTGTGTGGGGTTAGGTGATTGGTTCATCTGGAGTGGAGTAGCTTCCCTTTCCTTTATTATTTTAAGCATAACGTTTGTATGAAATTTAATAAAATTTAGTTTGGTAGAACGCTTGAAACTGGCAGGGTGGGCGTCTCAGATGAGGGTTCAGAGAATGAGTCAGTTCAAAACTCAGAGGCAAAAAACTGAAGTAGAAGCAAAAAAGAGATTTCAGAAGCAAAAGTCTTTAACAGAAAAATCCAAAAGCAAAGATTTGCAAAATCCAAACTAAAATAATAATCAAATAACTTTAAAGGATAATAAAGTAACCAAGTGTGTTTAAAAAGTATATATATTTGCTAAATATGTTTTGTCTCATAATTTTGCAACATACATTTTTTATACCTATCTATGCTGATCTTATCCATTCCACCATCATCTCCAAATCCATCACCTCCACCATCATCATCTACACCTTCACCATCATCTCCCATTCTCATATGTATTATAGAATATATTATGGAACGAGTTTCTTGTTGATTTTCTGCTCCAGTCTGCGTTGGTTCTCAGATCTCAGGGCTCCTGCAGATTTCTCCAGAAGAAAGGAACTGTGGGCCGGGCGAAGCTGCAGGTCGATAGCAGCAGATCGCATTTCCTCTGGTCATCAAAAGGTTATTTTATACCCGATCACTGCTATTGATCTCCAGCTCCGTTCTCCTCAGGTCTCAGCCGGAGGAGGATCTATACGCTGTGCATTTATTTATTTATTTATTTATTTTCCTCCTCTTTACGTTTGGATTACACTGCAGAGTTCAGCAAATCAATGAGTTTTTAATGTGGATCTGAAGCAGAGCCTGAGAAACTGGCCAGCAACAGTCCTTTAGCTTCAGCTACTAAATATCTCTAATAATACAAACAAACATCTGTCTGTCTGTCTGTCTGTCGGTCTGTTTATGAAAATAATTTGCTTATTTACAGATTTCTTGTGTTCTGCAGTTCTTTAGATGTAGTTCTGGGTTCTTTTGGGACCTCCTGGATGATTTGTTCCTGCCCTTTTGGAGTAATTTTGTTAGACTTGTCCATGTTAGAGTCGAGTCAAAGACACAAGCTCTGAATCTGCACAGTTTAGTGTTGCTCATACTCTATTCCTTCATTAGTGGGTACAGCATGCCCCGCCCACAGGATGCACCACCCACGGGACGCCCCGCCCACAGGACACTATCTAGAAGAGCACCACTCAAAGGATGCCACCCACAGGAGGCTATCCAAAAGAACACCACCCAAAGAATTCCACCAACAGGATGCTATCCAGAAGAACACCACCCACAGGATGCCACCCACAGGACACTATCCTGAAGAACACTATCCACAGGACACTATCCAGAAGAACACCTCCCAAAGGACTCCACCCACAGGATTTTATCCGGAAGAATACCACCCAAAGGATGCTACCCACAGGACACTATCCTGAATAACACCACCCACAGGACACTGTCTAGAAGAGCATCACTCAAAGGATGCCCCACACAGAACGCTAACTAGAAAAGCACCACCCAAAGTACACTGCTCACAGGACACTATCTAGAAGAACATTACCCACAGGATGGAATTTGAGAGGAGAATGATGGTGTTTAGTGGAGAATGATGGTGTTTGAGTTGAGAATGGTGGTGTTTGAGTGGAGAATGATGGTGTTTGAGTGGAGAATGATGGTGTTTGAGTGGAGAATGATGGTGTTTGAGTGGAGAATGATGGTGTTTAGTGGAGAATGATGGTGTTTGAGTGGAGAATGATGGTGTTTGAGTGGAGAATGATGGTGTTTAGTGGAGAATGATGGTGTTTGAGTGGAGAATGATGGTGTTTAGTGGAGAATGATGGTGTTTGAGTGGAGAATGATGGTGTTTGAGTGGAGAATGATGGTGTTTAGTGGAGAATGATGGTGTTTGAGTGGAGAATGATGGTGTTTGAGTGGAGAATGATGGTGTTTGAGTGGAGAATGATGGTGTTTAGTGGAGAATGATGGTGTTTGAGTGGAGAATGATGGTGTTTGAGTGGAGAATGATGGTGTTTAGTGGAGAATGATGGTGTTTGAGTGGAGAATGATGGTGTTTAGTGGAGAATGATGGTGTTTGAGTGGAGAATGATGGTGTTTAGTGGAGAATGATGGTGTTTGAGTGGAGAATGATGGTGTTTAGTGGAGAATGATGGTGTTTGAGTGGAGAATGATGGTGTTTGAGTGGAGAATGATGGTGTTTAGTGGAGAATGATGGTGTTTGAGTGGAGAATGATGGTGTTTAGTGGAGAATGATGGTGTTTAGTGGAGAATGATGGTGTTTAGTGAGTAAAGATGGTGTTTAATGGAGAATGATGGTGTTTGAGAATAATTCTGGTTGCAGTAATCAGGAGTATAAGGGTTTTAAAGGTTCAGGGCTGCTGTGTTTATGGGATTATGGTGTTTATGGTGTTTATGAAGTGATGGTGCTGTAATTCTTCTGAAGAGTGAAAAGTTAAATGAATAATGTGGTTGAAACTGAATCTATTTGCATAATTTTATAAAGATGTTTTATTACTGAACGTGAGCTGAATGAAGACTCGCTGAGCGACGCTGATCCTCACGCTGAGCAGCTGAAATTCTGAATTTAATCTGCAGATTCGTTTGTCTTTATTTGACGTGATTTAATTATTTATTGGGGTTACAGATGTGTTTGTGTTTTGGAAACAGATAAAATGTCAGGGTTTATATGGAGTCTGACAGACAGAATAAACAGAAGCAGAGGAAAGTGACTGAATTTGTAAGTAAGAATGTTTATCTCTGGATAGAGCTGAAGAATATGAAGATGCTGTGGCCTGATTTTTATTATTTTTATTTTAGTAATATTCACAATATTCCCAGACATCACCTACTGAAATATATATATATATATATAGAAAATATATTAAGCATTAGAAGAGCACAGATCATTTGTTTTCACTTCCAATACTGACACTGATACATCAACTACAGGTGCATCTCAAAAAATTAGAATATCATTAAGAATAGGGAAATATATAACTCATATATATTATATAGATGTATTACACACAGAGATATATATTTTAGGGGTTTATTTCTTTTATTATTAATTATTAATTATGAAGCTTACAGCCAATGAAAACCCAAAATCAGTGTCTCAAATAATTAGAATATTATATAATCAAACCAATTGGTACTTTTGGTGTGCAGTGTGGACAGTGTGCCAAGTCCTGCTGGAAAATGAAATCCATCTCCATAAAAGTTTTACAACCACTGATTGTGGAAGCTTCACACAAAGTCAGTGCAGTTTTGTTTTCCAACAAAATCTTACAGCACTTCATACTTCCCTCTGCTGACAACAACTTTTATAGTGATGTATGGGATTTCATTTTCCAGCAGGAACACTGCCCACACTGCCAAAAGTGCCAGTTGTTCTTATATAATATTCTAATTTTCTGAGACACTGATTTTTGGGTTTTCATTGTCTGTAATCTTTATAATCATCAACAATAAAAGAAATAAACACTTAAAATAGATCACTCTGTGTTTAATACATCTATATAATATAGGAGTTCCACATTTTCAACTGAAATAAACTGAAACATAAGCAGCTGATGTTTCTGTTTGATGTGGAGAAGCAGAAACAGAGAGAGAGAGAGGAGGAGGAATCGAGTGCAGAGGTGCGAGACTCCTTAGAAAAGTACAAAAAGAGAGGAGAGTGGAAGGAAATGTTAAAATTATCATATTGAAGGACATCTCACAACCCAAAGATTCATTCTGACTCCTGAAGTTCAGCTTCCTAAAACCATTTCCAGGAACTGAAAGACCTCGTAAACACTGGAGAAGATTAGAAACTCTGTTTATTATTCAGCAGCAGAGAGAAAAAGTGAAATATACTGAGACAGAGCTACAGTCTCTCGTTAGGGTGGATATATATTTATAATGCTCTAAATATAGTAGTATTTGGTATATTCCACTGAATGGGTGCCATTTCTGTCCCCAGGAAATTACATGTATAAATCTGCACACAATTAAACACTGTTTAAGAGTATTACTATATTATATATGATATATGAATAACATATATTTCTGCATTTATTTAATCTAAAATGTAAATGTAGCAGAATAGAAAAAAAGGTTAAAAGTAAAACTGTAGTTAAGGTCGTTGTCTTGCTACATGATCCATGTTCTCCCGAGATTTATCTTACAGACCAATGTACTGATAATTTTACTCAGAATTTGCTGGAATAATTCAGAATTTATTGCTTCATTAATGACGACAAGATATTCCAGCCAAGATAAAACAAAACAACCTAAATCATGATCCTACCACCACCTTGTTTCACAGATTGTACCAGGTTTTTAATGCTGGAATGTTTTCCAATCTCCAAACATAATGCTTCTCATTTCTTTATCAAACATATCTACTTTGATCTCATCAAAAGAACACCATTCCTCTAATCCTCTAAATTATTCTCATTTAGAGCATTTATTTACAGAAAATGAGAAATGACTGAAATAACAAAAAAGATGCAGAGCTTTCAGACCTCAAATAATGCAAAGAAAACAAGTTCATATTCATAAAGTTTTAAGAGTTATAATAATCAATATTTGGTGGAATAACCCTGGTTGGTTTTTAATCACAGTTTTTTTTTCATGCATCTTGGCATCATGTTCTCCTCCACCAGTCTTACACACTTCTTTTGGATAACTTTATGCTGCTTTACTCCTGGTGCAAAAATTCAAGCAGTTCAGTTTGGTGGTTTGATGGTTTGTGATCATCCATCTTCCTCTTGATTATATTCCAGAGGTTTTCAATTTGGTAAAATCAAAGAAACTCATCATTTTTATAAGAGATGTATATATTAACCTCATTTATGACACAAAATATGTGGGAATATTGTTGATAGTAACTACCTTTGGTACTGTATCTCCTCTGAACAGGTATCCATAGCAACAGCATGGCACCAATGGGTAAAGTCACCTTTTATACCCTCCATACACACAAACACACACACACACACACACACATAAATACATCATCATACAGACAGACACAAACACAAACATATTATAATATGCTTAGAATATTATTTTAGTAATTAATCATTATTTGTACCTGTGCCTTCTTTGACTGACGTATGCAAATTAGCTCTCTTCTTATTGGCCACTCTGCACTGTGCCTCGTTTTATTAGTAGTTTTCACTAGAAATGACACTACTGTTTCAGACTGAAGGTGCCAAATGTAGAAGTTCCACATATCAGGTTATGAGCAGTGCTAAATTTAGTGCACGCTCTGCAGCGCTGTATACTGAATATAAACCGAATATATAAACCATTCATCATTAAACTCTGACACAATGTAAACAACTGCCAGACCCCACTCACGTCAAAAATGGCAGAAATGGGGGTCCTGCGTCCCGGTGATGAAACAACAATGACAGCCAATCAGTGCAGCGTGCCAGGATCAGGAGGCGGAGCTACAGTCTCCAAACGATTTTTAATTACCATATTTAACAGGCGAGAGATAACTCTGAATTACCATAATAGCCTCTCGCGCTGCTTTCACAATAATGGTTACAGTGTCGTGTTTGTTTACCCTGAAAGGATTAATTATCTTTTCATAACCCCCCCTTTACACACACACACACACACACACGTTTTATATAGCAGGTTTTATAGCTGCTCCACTGGACTCAACTGGTGTTAATTTCTGCTATTTGCATTCAGGCGACAACAGCAGTGCATTGTGTGATGTGAGCGTTTTATGACTAGTGTGTTTTTTACTGTTCCCCTACACACACACACACACACACTACACACACACACACACACACACACACACACACACACACACAAACACACACTTATCCCCAGGCTACGATATTATAGCTCTGCAGAGAGAAGCTATTCTCAGTTGTTGATGCTACAGATGCTGTTTTTTTATCAGAAGCCGCTAAAGAGACTAAAGAAGTAAAACCTCAGCAGACATGAAGAATTCCTCACTTCACAATCTGCTTCTTAACGTTCCTCGGTCTGCTGTTGTGATTCAGTGTAACAATAACTTCTTTATTCTGCTTCAGTCTTCAGAAAAATTCTATACTGTTACCTGTTTTTCCGTTCTGTATCATTCCATTCCGTTCCATATAGTTACATTCCATTCTGTTCAATATGGCAGCAATACCTGAAGTTCTGTTAAGCTACATTGCGTGAGACGTGCCGTTCCGTGCCATTTTTATTCCGTATTGCTACAAGATGTAACGTTACATGACGCACCTTTCCAAGCCTCACCGTTCTGTGCCGCACTGTAACATGCCATTCTGTATTGTTACATGGTGAGCTGTACCATATCGCTCTATAACGTTTTGAGTTGTTCCATTCTGTGCTGTACCATTCTATTCCATATCAATGCTATTCTGTTCTGTGCCACACCAGTACATGCCAATCTGTATCATTTAATACCGTTCCATGTCACATTGCTACATCCTGTTCCATATCGCTTCCTGCTGTACCATACCGCCCAGCACCGTTCCCTTTTGTTTTATTCTATTCATGCAGTTCTGTTCATTGTTGCACCAGTACGTGTCATTCTGTTGAGCTTCATTCAGAAATCAATATTTGGTGGAATAACCCTTTTTTTAATCACAGTTTTAATTTCATGCATCTTGGCATCATATTCTCCTCCACCAGTCTTACACACTGCTTTTGGATAACTTTATGCTGCTTTACTCCTGGTGTAAAAATTCAAGCAGTTCAGTTTGGTGGTTTGATGGTTTGTGATCATCCATCTTCCTCTTGATTATATTCCAGAGGTTTTTAATTTGGTAAAATTTTTACTATTTCTATACAATATATACTGATTAATAATGTGG
This sequence comes from Astyanax mexicanus, assembly GCF_023375975.1. Lineage (NCBI taxonomy): Eukaryota > Metazoa > Chordata > Actinopteri > Characiformes > Acestrorhamphidae > Astyanax > Astyanax mexicanus. The sequence goes on from NC_064432.1 coordinate 429,139, forward strand.
CTACAAGAACACTGTAGTGCACTATAGCATAATAATGCTCAGTATACTTTAATATATATTTTAATATATATATATGTGTGTGTGTGTGTGTTATCAGAGCTGGAGAGTGTGTAGTACATTAGTTTCGCTGTCTCTCGGTTGTGTAGGCGTTCGTTTAATCATTTCACAGGAGAAAATAGATGTGTGTTTAAACACAAGGAAACGACTGTTAAATAAACTCACATTTACAGACTCGCAGCTCCAACGTTTACTGATAACTGATGACGAGTCTTTAGTTCCACTCTTCTTTACAGAATTATTTTCATTCAGACACATTGGAGGATATACCAGCATAAACGTCCTGTTTAAGATCATCCACAGCATCTCAATCAGACTTTAACTAGACCCTCCAAAACCTTCATTTACTTTATTAATCCATTCAGAGACAGTGAACTTGTTGTTTGTGAGCTTTGGGTCATTGTCCTGCTGCAGAACCCAAGTAAAGTACTCCTGAGCTTGAGGATCACTAAGGAACAGATGGACAGGTTCTGATTCTCCTTCAGGATTTTCTGATAAACAGCAGAATTCCTGTTTCCATCAATTACAGCAAATTATCCAGCAGCTCCAGACCATCATCACACACACACACTACCACCACCATGTTTTACATTGTACAGTATGATGATCTTTTACTGAAATTATGTGTTTTTTTATTTTACTCCAGATGTAACGGATAGATACACACCTTTCTAAAAGTTACACTTTTGTCTTGTCAGTCCTGTAAAGAATATTTAACCAAAGGTCTGGAGTGGAGTTCTGCAGAGCAGGACTTCTAGTTGTCCTGTGAACAGATTCTCCTGATCCACCTGATCTGTGGATCTCTGCAGCTCCTCCAGAGTGATCATGGGTCTCGGCTGCTTCTCTGATCAGTGCTCTCCTTGCTGGATCTGTTAGTTTGGGTGGACGGTTGGTTCATGTCTTGGTAGGTTTGTAGAAACAGGTGTAGAATAACTTTCTTCTTCATTTTTAGATTATGGATTGAACAGTTTTGAGAAGAACGTGTATAAAATCAGTAATTTCTTTCCTCTGATTAATATTCTTGGTAGAAGTTTGTGTTTTTGTGTTTTTGACGGGTTAGACGTGATGTTTGGTGTTTGTGTGGAGAGTGAAGATGATCAGCAGGTTCTGATTGACGGCTGGTGTCTCTTATCGCATGATAAGAGTCAGAGCTCTGATACGGATCAGTGATCTGAGTTTAGAGGAGCTTCGGCTGAGTGATGCTCCTGAACGAGGGAAGAGAGAAAAGAGAGGAAAAGACAGAAAAGGTCTCTTCGTTTTCCCGCTTATACCTTCTTCACGTCTTTAGAACGCTCTTACACACACACACACACACACACACACACACAGTGCTGGCAGTGTGTCAGGCACTGCAGATTGATGGTGGTTAGCTGGCAGAGCTGCATCATATCGGGAGGCTGGAGAAACAGCATGAAATAATGCGGCGTGTGACAGATCGCATTTTACAGCGCAGGTTTATCACCGCTGCATGCGCCGCCTCACCATCCGGCTGCAGGAGAACAGAACCGAGGAATCGCTGCACAATAACGCTGTTCCTGCACTAAAACACTGCTTAAATAAATCCCATAATTTATCTATATTAATTTGGACAGTTAATTACTATTTTTTACATGCATGAGTTTATACAGCTCTAGAGAAAAATAAGAGGGCTCTTAAAAATGACGAGTCTCTTTGATTTTATCAAATTGAACACCTCTGAAATATAATCAAGAGGAAGAATATTTGCACCAGGAGTAAAGCAGCATAAAGTTATCCAAAAGCAGTGTGTAAGACTGGTGGAGGAGAACATGATGCTGAGATGCATGAAAAAAAAACTGTGATTAAAAACCACCAGGGTTATTCCACCAAATATTGATTATTTCTGAACTCTTAAAACTTTATGAATATGAACTTGTTTTCTTTGCATTATTTGAGGTCTGAAAGCTCTGCATCTTTTTTGTTATTTCAGTCATTTCTCATTTTCTGTAAATAAATGCTTTAAATAACAATGTAGTGTTTATTTAGCCGTGTTTCATGTGATGGTGCATAGTTTATTCATGTGATGTTACTTGTGATGTTTTTTTCATGCTATGCTGCATGTGATCAGTGCATAGGATTATGTATGCAATGTATGATGTGATTGTTAGTACAGGTGATAGTACGAGATGATATATTAATATAATGTTTAATATAGTATTATTATTAGTAGTGGTGTTAGTACTAGTATTAGCTGTAATGTTCTGAGGATCCAGGATTGAATAGTAGTGTGTGTATAGTGTGTGTATAGGGTGTGTGCGTGTGTGTTGTCTCCAGAACAAGTTTCTTTTTGTTTGTTTCCAGTATCTAAAGCCAATATGCTCCTCTAATTTATTTGCAATTAGCTTTTAATTAGAGTTCAATTTAATCTGAATCAATGCTTGTTCAATATACCCAATTAAAGAAGCTATTAAAATATAATTACTGTTTCTGGAAGAAAATCAATGCAGGAAGAGAGAAAAAAACACCTATTCAACAAACAGAGCTCTCCCGTTATAAAGCTAAAGCTAGCACTGCAGCTAAAGCTAATTCAGCTTCTGCTGCTGTTTAAACAGATGCAAATGAACGAGTTTGTTATTTCAGTCATTTCTCATTTTCTGTAAATAAATGCTCTAAATGAGAATATTTTTATTTGGAATTTGGGAGAAATGTTGTCTGTAGTTTATAGAATAAAACAACAATGTTCATTTTACTCAAACATAAACCTATAAATAGCAGAATCAGAGAAATAGCCAGTGTAAGAAGCATTGGACATATCCAGGTAGCTGCGGCGTTAAAATAGCAATCTGCCAAAGTCAGAGCTCACCTGACTCTTAACCACGCCTGTAATTAATTAAGAGAGTTAGTACATGACTTTTGTGTTGCGTTTTTGAGCTGAGCAAGGTGTACTTTTCCTGTCGTTACAATAGTAAAGACACACTGACTAAACATACGCCCTAAATCCAGCTGCATGGTGCACAGCTCATCACTTGCCTGCAGCAAAAGCTGAAACAGGACCCCGGGGCTTTAACTCATTCATAATCTCAACCCCTGAATTAATTTTAATAAAATGTGTCACAGCCTATAAAACCGGGCCGTATTTCAGGGAAATGTAATTATATTGATTGTTTTTTTCTGGGTCGATGGGTTGCCAGGTGTTTATGGGGTCCAGTGGGTTTCTGGCAGCCGGATCTCCGGCTGATGAACAGCAAAGGCTTCAGCTCACCTGTCAGTAGCGGTTGTGTTAGCCGTCGCGGCGCTAGCTCTTAATAACAGCCAGGTATCAGCAGCTCAGCCAGATCAGGTTCTGCTGTTCACATGGATCAATAGATTATCATCATCATCATCATCATCATCACAGATATAGAATAGTGATAGATTGACATTAGCCAGAACTAATCTGGAACTATTCTATCTCTAATAGATATGATATGATATTTGAGCAGATTTCTAAGTATGGAAATAGTGACACTCAAATGTTGAAATGGACTAAAATTCCCATCCCTACCAGGGTTAAATTACCAAGCTAAGATTAGCTAATCGTAGCTGCAGTTCAGTGCTAACCTTGGCGTCTTGTAGTCCTTCTGGGCTCTAATCCAATCTGTATCAAATGCATTGATCAATGTTTGCTGGTGTTAGGCTGCAGCTCACAGTGTTAACCTGCTACTGCGTTCTATACCTGGCAACCTGGGCTGTGGAAATAAGACTAAAAGAGGGGCAGTGGGTGGAGTCAGAAACCAAAACACAAACTTCTCTGATTTTTCAGAGAATTTTATACTTCCAGAAGCTCTGCTTTTAAGAGATGCCGGAACTTAAATTCAACATGTTTATTTTAATATCTGATCAAACATCCACATAATTTCTTATTAGATATTATAGAAAATATTATCATACGCTCTTCTCCTTTAATGTTGTAGCATCAGATCATTCTCTCTCTCTTTATCTCTCTCTGTAATAAAAGTGATAAATTAGCTGTATGATTTCTCTCAGTGCTCCTTCTCTTCTTCCTCTCTTTCTCCTCCATTCAGTTAACAGGATTATGATCAATAGAGAGCTAAATCTCTTTTCTCTCATCTCATATCACTCCCTCTCTCTCTCTCTCTCTCTCTCTCTCTAATCAGCCGTATGACTTCTCTCTCTCAGCTCTCCATCTCTCTGGGTGGATGAAACGGAGGCACGGAGGTGAAGAAGAGGCCAATCGTTCTTCCACAAACAGAGAGAGAGAGAGAGAGAGAGAGAGAAAAGAAGGAGTAAAGAGTTTTTAATGCTTCAAAGAGCAGCATTTATTCCCTCCATCCTGAAGCGTAGCGTGATGCTGACCAGCGGGACAATATTTCACAGCCTCAAAACTAACTGGATAAAATATCACATTTACACATGATAATAACACAAGAGTTTAAGCCGAGTTAAAATTGGTTTAGAGTAAAGTAAATGAAGATTAAAGTTCAAATTCTAGTTGAAAATTATGTTTGTAAGTTTTTAAAATTTTCATCATCATTTAATTTCTACAGTTTCTCTACTGAAAAATCAGCTGTCCAGCAGAAGCAGCAGGTCAACACTGTTTATTATCAGGTAATTAAACGCCTATATTTTCTTGTATAAGTCTTTTCTCTCTCTCTCTCTCTCTCTCTCTCTCTCTCTCTCTCTCTCTCTCTCTCTCCCCCTCTCGCTTTCTCGCTCTCTCTCGAAGGTCAAGTCTGAATATTTTATAAAATCAAAATGAAAAATAATACATCTAATTCTATCCACCCTGCAGCGGCCTCCGAGGCACCGAGGAGTGACAGGAAAAGTAATATTTTTACTGTTCATTCTCACTCTCTCTCTCTATCGCTATCGCTCTCTCTCTCTGTCGCTCTACCTCTCCTTTTTCTCTATCTGTTTTTTTTATCAGGGCTGAGAAATAAGAAATAGTCACAGTGAAACACTAAGGGCTTCTATCTTACACCCTGCACAAGGTGCATCGTGATGCTCATTGCTATCTTTCACTCCTTCCTCCTGTCTGGTTTAAACAGCAGCAGAGCTTCTGAATATATCTACACTGATGGGCGTGGTGTTCTGGAAATGAGGTGTGTTCAGGTACATTTCTGGAGTTTTATCTTGTTTATCTTGGTAACAGAAAACACAGGAGCTCCACTGACTGAATACAACCTAGACAGACGCCGACAGTCAGACGTTCATTGCTATCTCGGTAAAGAGAATGATGAACAAGAGATTCTCAGATTGGTTTATTATTTCACATTACGCCCAAAATTAGCCACACCCATCATTAATTAAGAGAATTAGTACATGACTTTTATGCATTTTGAGCTGCGCAAGGTGTACTCTGATAGCAAAGACACACTGACACGCCCTAAATCAAGTTGCATGGTGCACAGCTCACAGTTTGCCTATTATATAGATCACTAAAATAGGGCGCTTAAAAACATTCTCAATTTAATAAAAGTAATAATGATCATCATATCACATACAACATGTTTATTATAGTATTTCAGAACTGCCTGGAATTTATTTAAAGTACTGAAATACCACACTAAGAAGTTGACAGTGTGAAATAAGGTGATCTAAAGCTGATCTGTACTGAGGCTCTGTACTCAGGCCACACCCCCATTAGCATCCTTTAGCGCAGCCAAGGACAGGAGCTTATCGGGAAGCGTGTGCTGACGGCTGATTGGTCGTGGAGCCTCTGGAGGCTCTTCAGTCTTTGTAAACCTGCGTCTCCTTCACTCACCTTGCAGTGATTGGCTGGAAGTGACGTTTCCCCGGAGACGGGCTCAGAGTCGCGCATTAATTATCGGGGAGGGATGGTATTTACCTAATCAGCAGGAAAGGGCTTCGGGGGCCGAGTGACGGGCAAGAGCCAATAGTCCCTGAACCACGTACGGATCAACCAGCCGATACAGCGCGACAGATCGGTGACCGCGTTTTTATTAGCATGAGATAGCAGGACGAGTAAAGGGTCTGTATAGAAATTATAAAAGTGAACTGTATAAAGTTGTAGAAACAACAAGAATCACATTTATCATCAGGCTGTGAACAGGAGCCTGGAATACTCTGTAACTCTGGGGTCTGCTTTGACATAGGGGCCAGTTCCATATTATAGTTGGTGGCCGTGGCGTTGGCACAGGCAAAATTTTGTATAATAGTTTATTTCTGTTTTTTCATCTCTGTGTTTGAAGCTGTGAGAAGCACATTGTGTTGCATTTTATTAGAAACCATAAAAAAGGAAGTTTTAAGTTTGAATTTTCCGCTTCATCTTAAGTGTCTCAATGTTAACTATTGGTACCTCACTAGTAGTTACACTGTTATTACATGATTGTTAATGTGTAACTACACAGTTATTAAGCAACAGTGTGAACAGTCTGTTTATAGAAGTTGTGCGGGTTAAAGTGATGAAGGTGATGAAGGTGAAGGTGGAGATAAAGGTGGAGATGAAGGCCTGGGTGGAGCAGCGATGCTGATTAGGATGCAGGTCCGGCGTGACCTTCAGAGCTTTCAGCTCCGCCACTTCCTCCCCGAAGTGCTAAATTAAATGAGAGCGACACGGCGAGAGAGACAAGCTCAATACTGATGATTTATCTGCTCAGACAAACCAAATCACGCTCAGCGATTCTCCCCCCGACAGCCAATCAGCAGCCAGCTCCGGAACGCTCTCGCGCCAAACTCACGGGATAAATCTAATCTGTATCGGACTCGCTCGTACCAAACGCTGTTTCTGAGACAAGGACATTTCAGGGTGAGGAGAAAAGAAAAGAAAAGAAAAGAAAAGTGACTTTATCTCAGATCCTCTGAGCTGCAGTCAATGTAATTTTAGGGAAAATTAGACAGAATTCAAAACTTCTCAAAGAACATTTTTCAATACACATTTTATATCATTCTAATACTTTCTATTGCAATTTTTTCTCACTTAAACCCATTTAGCTTAATCTAAAGACAAGCCATTAAGCCTGGCAGCTTGACTTAGGGTGTGTGTGTTTAGTCAGTGTGCCTTTGCTATCATAACAATGGGACAAAAAGTGCACGCAAAAAATCATGTACTAATACTAATTCTTAATTAACAATGGGTGTGGTTCATTTTGAGCGGAACGTGGATAATAATAAACCAATCAGAGTGTCTCTCTGTTGCTCATCATTCTCTTTAAGAGTAGATCAGGTGAGCTCTGACTTTGGTGGATTGCTATTGTAACGGTGCAGCTACCTGGACGTGTTCAACAAACTCTTCTCAGCAGAGGAAACTGAGCTGCTGGTTGACGCTGTGAAGGAGCTCCAGCAGCTCATTTACGGGAACAGCAATGTTATTTTATTTACTATTCTGTTTATTGTTGATGTAAAAGTTGGGTTTGTGCTGCTGTGTGTTCATGTGTGTGTAATAAGTGGGGGTGTACGCTCGGCTCGGCACGGCGCCTGTGTTACCGAGATAGCGATGAACGTCTGACTGTTGGCGTCTGTCTAGGTTGTATTCAGTCAGTGGAGCTCCTGTGTTTTCTGTTACCAAGATAAACAAGCAAAACTCCAGAAATGTACCTGAACACACCTCATTTCCAGAACACCACGCCCATCAGTGTAGATATATTCAGAAGATCTGCTGCTGTTTAAACCAGGCAGGAGGAAGGAGTGAAAATAGACTGTTGGTAAGGGGTAAGATAGCAATGAGCAACTGTCTAAACTCATGCTAACAGATTAGTACCTGCAGATCAGAGCCGGTTTTAGCCGGAATCTCCGGAACGTTCCTGCAGTTTATTCCTGCAGTTTATCGGCTGTTTCTGTTTGTGCAGATTAAACTTAAGCCTGAAAAGCCTGAGGTGGGACGACTGCCGCCCACCAGCCGGTTCGAAATATTAATGCGAACAGAACTGTCACCAACATTACAAACCCCGCCGAATTAAACTCCGACTCAATGCAAATCCTCTGCTATTTTGGGAAATATATAAAAAGTACTCTAGGAATATTACAAAATATTCTGACACGTTTAAAGCGGGTTAGCGCTTCCTCTCCGTGTTCCTGAGTCTCAGAGGAGCAGAAGAGAAAGAGAATATTAAAATACTGCAGAAAATGTCAGATTCCCGTTCCTTTCACTGAAATATTTTTATCAATTTTATCTATGAGTTAATCTGCTGCTGTCTGTGTCATGGTGTGCACAGAATACAGACACTCGCAGATGCAGTAAAACGGGTTGTTTATTAAAATAGCAGGTAGAAAAAAGGGTAGTCGTACAAACAAAGTTAGAGCACCGGTAAACAGAAGCAACGTAGGAATAACCATACCATGAGTGAGATACAGTCCAGAGTTCAAACACAAGCAGGCCAACATCAGAGGTAATCCAAAATCGAAAAACGTGAAACAGTCCAGGTCATACACAAAAATATCCACAATCAGAGATAATCCAAAAATCGGCGTCGAGAAAAAACAAAACAAGGTCATACACGAAGATAACAGAGACAATAGAGAGTAACAGAAGTGTGTGAGAGGTGTCCTTAAATAGTGCCAGACTAATATTCGGGGCTTCCTGGTTGGAGCAGGTGAGGTGACGTGTGACTGGGTGTGTGCGTGTCAGCGGGTGGTGCGTTCTGGGTAATGTAGTTGTTAGACTGAGAACCTCTGTCAGAGCTGGGTGCGTGAGAAACAGAGGAGCTAACAGCACCAGATGTGACAGTCTGATCAAACAGGATTTCTATGCACAACCTACACCATGTTTAACAGTGAAGCATATCATTTCATTTAGCTTAGCTAAATAAATAAATAAATAAATAAACATATTTAAAAGACATTATATACTTTTTTTTCATATAGATTACACCTTCAACAACTGAACACATATAAAACAGGTATTTAGCACTCTGTCTACACTATCGTTTTAATGTGATCTGCAACAATGATGAGTTTCTTTGATTTTACCAAATTAAAAACCTCTGGAATATAATCAAGAGGAAGATGGATGATCACAAACCATCAAACCACCAAACTGAACTGCTTGAATTTTTACACCAGGAGTAAAGCAGCATAAAGTTATCCAAAAGCAGTGTGTAAGACTGGTGGAGGAGAACATGATGCCAAGATGCATGAAATTAAAACTGTGATTAAAAACCAACCAGGGTTATTCCACCAAATATTGATTATTTCTGAACTCTTAAAACTTTATGAATATGAACTTGTTTTCTTTGCATTATTTGAGATCTGAAAGTGCTGCATCTTTTTTTGTTACTTTTTACAGTCATTTCTCATTTTCTGTAAATGAATGCTCTAAATGACAATTTAATTTGTTTGAAATGGCTAATGTAGATAATAGTAAATTATATGTAATTCCCTTAATTCTCTTAATACCCAATAAAACCCCAGCCAATGGAGAAGGGATGCTGGGAGCTCCTATAAGCCCCGCCCTTTACTTATGTAAAGTATATTTGCAATTATAAAAGGAAACAAATAAACTAAATAAATATTTTTTTTATGTAATTTTAAGCGTTAAAATTAAACCAGATGCTCTACAGTGTAAATGTTGTTATTAACAGAATGAATTCTATACAGTATATATTTTTTTATTTCTGTATGTATTTAGGGTAAGGGAGGTCCTGGTGGGGTTATTGATCGGTAAGTGGACTCTTTCTGAGGTCCTGGTTGGAGGTCAGGGACCGGGGGCAGTGTGGAGCTGAAACCCGGCCGGATGGAGTTACACTGAAACCGGAGCATGAACACTTATGAGTATCTGTTATATGATTATTGATCTCCTATCTGCTTATTAATGTAGCAGAAAAACACACAGCTCCATATAGAGATAAGAATATTACATCATCACTGTGATATTTGGATTCATTGCAGTTTAATATGGTTTAATACACTCGAGTGTTTGGGTTATTTTATGGTTTATCAGGACGATTGGGAGTCAGGAGTAAAGGATGGAGAGTTTTGGGTGGAGTGAGAGGAAGTGGGTCAGTTCAGAAGTGAAGAGATTTCAGTATTTTGCGTCATTCTTTTGGGAGCCGGCCAACAGAGACCTCACATAGAAACACTATTAAACACTAACACTGGTGTGTGTGTGTGTGTGTGTGTGTGTGTGTGTGTGTGTGTGTGTGTTTGTGTGTTTGTGTGTGTGTGAGTGCCGGCCTGCCGCTGGCGGTTCGTCCCCAGAGCCGGGTAGAGTGGCGGTAAAATGCCAGGCCGGCAGGGTCACACCGAAATCCGTCTGCCCTAAAGAATGCCCCCGGCTCCTCCCACTCACCACCACATAACCACGATCTCTCAACCGCTAACATGATAAATGTCCCCGAGCCCTGTCCCCGGCACTGTCTCCATCCTACTGCCCTAAAGAACCGCCACATAACCACCCCCCCCAAACCACGAATAACTAAACACGACAACTGTTCCCCAGCCCTGTCCCCCTCTCGGCTCTGTCTCCTTCCTGTCCCCGGCCCTGTCCCTGTCCTACTGCCCTAAAGAATGCCCCTGGCTCCTCCCACTTGCCGCCACGCCCCCTAAACCACTAACATAATAACTGTCCCCAGACCTGTCCCCCTCACGGTCCTGTCTCCTTCCTGTCCCCGAACCTGTCTCTGTCCTACTGCCCTACAGATCGCCTCCGGCTCCTCCCACTCACCACCACATAACCACCCCCCCCTAAACCTCTAACACAATAAGTGTCCCCCAGCCCTGTCCTCAGACCTGTCCCACACCTCCCTGTCCCCTCCTACCCCCCTGCCCTGTCCCCAGGCCTGTCCCCCCAGTGCACCTTTTTCCCCCATCCCTGTCTCCATCCTGCCCCATCCCCATTGTCCCACTCCAACCACAACATTACTGTTAAATCATTTATATAGATGAACACAAATCTCCACTATTCATTTCATCATTAACCCTGTGTTCATTATATTGATTTTACTGATGAATCAAACCATCTAAACACGGATTAAACAACACATCAATCCAAACTCAAAATACAGATCAATAATCAACCAAATTTATAAAGATAAATCAATAAAAACTACAATGAAAACACAGATCAGCATACAGCGAGTGACACTAATCAATAAATTAACCTCAAATCTAAAATAATCACCTGAACAAGATAGAAATATAATCACTTAATCTATCCAAAATTCAGACAGAAGGACGTATTGAATGGATGGATGAAGGAGGGATGGTGATGCTGTAGGTGGAGGAGAGTAAAGGTGTGATTGGTTCTCTGCTGTAACTGGTATTTCACGGCTGCAGGATGAGTTAAAGCTCAGTGATTATAAACCACAGTGTGGCGTAATAATCTGGCAGCGCTCCAGCTCCGCCGTGGTGAATAACACGCTTCACACTCATTTATTAAACGAGTCGTCATTAGCCCGCATATCAAAACCTCCTAACTCCCAGCCTGAGAGAATAAAGACTCTGATTTACAACGTCACTCTTTCACTCTTTCCCTGTTTCACTCTCTGCTTTAAAGAGTGCTGGTTTCTGATTAAAGGGAAACACTCTCTTTAACTCTGACTCTTCAACTGACTGAATACAACCTACACAGACGCCAACAGTCAGACGTTCATCGCTATCTCGGCAGTGCACAAACCCAACTTTTACATCAACAATAAACAGAATAGTAAATAAAATAACATTGCTGTTCCCGTAAATGAGCTGCTGGAGCTCCTTCACAGCGTCAACCAGCAGCTCAGTTTCCTCTGCTGAGAAGAGTTTGTTGGACATGTCCAGGTAGCTGCACCGTTACAATAGCAATCCACCAAAGTCAGAGCTCACCTGGTGTACTCTGAAAGGGAATGATGAGCAAGAGACACTCTGATTGGTTTATTATTTCACATTACACCCAAAATTAACCATAGCCATCATTCATTAAAAGGTTAATTGCATTTCGAGCAACGCAAGGTGTACTTTTCCTGTCGTTATGATAGCAAGGACACACTGATGTGCCTAAATCAAGCTGCACTGTGCACAACTTGACTATAGATCAGTAAAGCAGGGGTCTGTGTGTTTCAGACTAACTGTGTTGTGTGTGTAGTCAGTTTATTTTCTATCTCTGCTGTCTGGTATTTATATATATTATATAATATAATAATGAGAGAGCGTGTGTTGTTATCTGAGCTGGTTTCTGGTCTTCCTACGTTTCCTCTGTGTCTCTGGAGAAGGTAAACTGGTTCCTGGGTGATCTGATCTTTAGTGCGCAGGATAAAGTGTGAACAGGTGTGAATGGGTGTCACGTACATTTACCTAATTGCAAAAGTAAGATATGTGATTAAAAACATTGATAAAAACTGCTTTTAACATTGAAAAAATAACATTTGTTACCTGTGCTCCACTCTCTAAATATAAACTTTACCATGAAATATTTAAATTATTAAAATCCTTCAGATATATATTTTTTTTGCATTGCTGTGTGACTCCAAATCCCATCTATGCTTTAAAAATATTCTTTTCATAATAAATTCATCATATTTGAGTTTTCCCACAGCGTTCCAAGATCCAGAAATTAAAATTAAATGTAAAATTAAAATTACCTTCATTTATGAAACCAGATTCCATATAAACCACAGTGAAACTTTATTCTGCTTTATTTAAATGAAGATTTAGAGAGCAGTGGATGTGTTTTATAATATAAATGCATTAAAAAAAATCCATAAACATTAAAGTTTAAACTCCTGGATCTGCACCACCTTCTTCTTCTTCCTCCTCCACTAGGAACTTCCTGCAAGCTGGCTCTTTTCTCCCATTATAAAAATAATTCAGTGCAGTAATTCAGAGTAATTAGGAGTGTAATGGGCAGGTAATGGATAATGGGGCTGTTATGGCATCCCGAATGCTCTGTTCAATACTCATTACATATTAATTGGTATTTACTTCAGATTAATAATAGTGAGGGAGCCTGAGGCACTGAACATCATTACTGTTCATTCAGCAGCCGGGGCTTATTCTACCCATAATGCACTGCAAGTTTAACACTATTGACTCTGGTGTCATTAATAACTAAATGCACTGTGATATATGATAAATGTGACCATGTGACCGAGACCGATCTTTTCTTATATATGGGAGTGTTATATTTGAGAGTGATATATATGGGAGTGTTATATTTGAGACTAATATATATGGGAGTGTTATATTTGAGAGTATTATATATGTGAGTGTTATATTTGAGAGTATTATATATGTGAGTGTTATATTTGAGAGTGATATATATATGGGAGTGTTATATTTGAGAGTGTTATATATGGGAGTGTTATATTTGAGAGTGATATATATGGGAGTGTTATATATGGGAGTGTCATATTTGAGAGTGATATATATGGGAGTGTTATATTTGAGAGTGATATATATGGGAGTGTTATATTTGAGAGTGATATATATGGGAGTGTTATATTTGAGAGTGATATATATGGGAGTGTTATATATGGGAGTGTCATATTTGAGAGTGATATATATGGGAGTGTTATATTTGAGAGTGATATATATGGGAGTGTTATATTTGAGAGTGATATATATGGGAGTGTTATATTTGAGAGTGATATATATGGGAGTGTTATATATGGGAGTGTCATATTTGAGAGTGTTATATATGAGTGTTATATTTGAGAGTGTTATATATGGGAGTGTTATATATGGGAGTGTTATATTTGAGAGTGATATATATGGGAGTGTTATATTTGAGAGTGATATATATGGGAGTGTTATATTTGAGAGTGATATATATGGGAGTGTTATATTTGAGAGTGATATATATGGGAGTGTTATATATGGGAGTGTCATATTTGAGAGTGTTATATATGAGTGTTATATTTGAGAGTGTTATATATGGGAGTGTTATATCTGAAAGTGTTATATATAGGAGTGTTATTTTAGGGAGTGTTCTCTGGAAGCACTATGTGCACCTTTTTCACTTTTTGTGTGTAACACCCCTGTTGTCCTGCTTTCTTCCTCTGGTCAGGCCGGAGCTCTATGTTGTGCAGGTGAGCGCTGCCCCCTGATGGTAACAGTAGGAACTGCAGTATAAATTTATCTGTATTTAACCTGCTGAATGTCCTGCTCTCTGAGTCCTGCTCCTCTGACCTTGCTCTGGCTGTTTGAAGGTCATAGCTTTGAAATGTCACAAATACGCCGGTGGTGAAAGATCACTCTTCGGGAAAGAGTGATATAAATGCAGCAGGGCTTAGTTGCGGTGAGTAACCGATGACATACATGATGCAAGAGTTTCCTCAGCGGTGTGACGGGTGACGGCGTGTGAGGAAATAATAAGTGTGCGAGCTCACTATCGCAGCGCCGCTGTCAGAACCCCGCGGACGGACGGATGGACAGAGGCCAGCGAGGCCTGGTGAAGACCTGAAATTCAGGCCGGAGCTTACGTTCTGAAGGGATCCAGCATGATGAAAACTCGCTCAGCTGTCTACACACTGAAGCTACGCTAGCTTGTTAGCAACCGTAGCGTCTCGGAGCTGCCAAATATCTGACACTTCAGAAACAGAAAGCGTGAGAGTGTACGTATAGATCAACAGTGCGTTACGCTGCCAGACGCCTCGTCTATCTGTCTTATTTCAGCTGTACGTTCAGGCGAATTATAAACGTCCGATCGATTCTTCTTCATGTTCACTTATAGAAATAAATGTTTAGAAAGAAGCTCTTCATAAACACCAAGCTAGACCGGCATATCCCGTCCGTTAACGCTCTGACACTGGAGCGTAATAACTACTCAATACTCCCTCACTATTCACCAACATGCAACATCATAATATCGTATTTTTTACACTATAAGACGCACTTTTAATCTTTTAATTTTCCCAAAAATCGTCTTATGTATGAATTCTACCAGTCAGGTATTGAGGAGCTGTAAAGCCAGTTATTCAGAAGTTAAAATCACTGGTTGCCATGTTTGTGCAACAGTATTCCCCTTTCTCCTGTCTGTGATTGTTATTATCAGGGCTGAAGATCAGGAGGAGCTCAGGTGGTTCAGTGGTGAAGGTGCAGGGTTATTGATTACAGGACTGTGGGATCGATAATTGATTCCTCCCCAGAGTAAAGCTCTTTACCCTCCCTAATCCTGAAGTCCTGTAGCACCATGACCTTACCCTCTGACCCCAGCTTCTAGTGGATGATGCTAATTTACATATTTAAGCTTATAAAGCTTAATAAAACTCGGCATAAACTTTGGCGTGTTTCTATCTTGGCGGCGGGAAACATAGATGCTCAGTAATTCAAAGATAAGTAACAAATGATTAGAATTAGAATTAGAAGTCTATGGAGGAAAAACACCACCAGCCAAGTACAATTGAGATAGGTAGGTGAACAGTTCTGTTTACACTAGTTAAAAGAAAAAATCCACCCCGGGGTTTTGTTCCAACTGTCTGGGCAGCTCTGCTGCGGCTCTGTCGCTGTGCTGTTAGCCAATCAGAGGCGATTTATTTGCATGTATGAATATGAATCATGAGCAAGAGCTGAAATCCTATCGTTTATCCACGCCCCACTCCTCCACCATACTAAAGCAGTGTTATAATGGATCACCGGAGTACTATATTTTATTACAAAACAGCTCACATTGCATTTATTTTTACTAGAGACACAACTAGACATTTTAAAATGAATAAAAACACGATGGAATGAGATCTTTAATGTATCATGAGGCTTTATGGTTCGTCTGTTTCTCCTTGTCCCTAAAATAACGTTAATCTCTGAAGCATCTGCATGAAATCAGTGTTCAGTGAAAGTTATCATTAGATCTAATCCGGTCGCTGCGTTTCCTCCTGACGGCTGAAATTCATCATCTCCTCCACCTCCATCCATCACTGCGTCCTGACCGTCATCACGCACTGATACAATCTACCACATCCTGCACAGATATGTTCATCACTACATTACAGTCGCTGCTGATCAGGAACCACAGGTCTTTATAACCCCGCCCCCAAAGTCAGGTGACTTTAAAACTCTGACTTTTAAGGACAAAGAAGAAAAAAACAAGCAAATGTGGTTAATATATCAAACACAGAGTGAGAAAACACAACATTTATTACACATAAAAAACCCAACAACTATTTACATGTATAAATGTGCACACAAAATAACTTTAAAATATATTTTATTATTAATCATAGTTTTGTGCATTGACATAATTGTAAAAGTAAGATGTGTAATTAAAAACATTAATAAAAACTACTTAGAACAATAGCATTTGTTACCCATTCTCCCCACCCTATAACTATAAACGTGACCAAGAAATATTAATATTAAAATCCTGAAATTGAATGAATACATAAGTTGCTGATTCAATGTAGAAATAAAAAATAGCAATAGCTATGAAAAAGGTAAAAAAGATGATCAATTATAAAAACAAGCTATGAAGAAAAACCTATTGAATTATTTACTAAACAAAAAGTGTTAAACAAAGCAGAATATGTTTTATATTTTACATTATTCAAAGTAGCTCCTCTTGTTTAGATGATGAGTTTTGAACATCTCTGCTGGATTTTCTCAGTCAGTTTTATGAGGTAGAGTCTCCTGGAATTCAGGCTTTCAGTTAACAGCTGTGCCAAACTCATCAAGAGTTAATTACTTGAATTTATTATTTAAGTAATGTTTTAATCCATATTATGAGAAGCAAGAACTACTCAACTAAATGAAGAAATTTACTTTCACTGCGAAGACTATTATAATCACTATAATGATGAAACTGGCACTCATCAGGACCACCCCAGAAAAGGAATAGCAAGAGTTCTCTCTGTTGCATCAGAGTTACGAGCCTCAGAAACCACAAGTTAAAGCACAGCAGATAAGAGCACGTAAATCAGCCCACAGGCTTTAGTCTCTTGTTAATAGTGGTTTTAATCTTCTGGTAAAGCTTCCGTACTTTAGTTCATGAAGTCTTTTTCTGTGAACAGTAGATTGTTTTTTTCCCTCTCCTGATCTCTGGAGATTGATAATGATGTTACTAACAGTAGTTTTAGGGCTTTTCTTTACAGAACTCACAATGTGTTTCTGTTATAAACTGCTGTGATTTTGCTTGATCTACCTGTTTAAAATTTGTTACTCACTACACCAGTGACGACTTTCTTCTCTCAGCTTCACAGCTGCTTGTTTTTCTCTCATAGACTCTCACAGCTCTCTGGTTTAATGTTACTGTAACATTACTGGAATGTTATCTGATTCCAAGAATTCAGATAGTCAGGGCTGTTTATTTATAGTTTGAATAATTAATGTATCAGGACACCTGGACAACAAAACACACCTGAGAGTCACATGATCCAATACTTTTACTTTTATAATAAAAATAGGTGGGTTGAGACAGAAGGTGCTGAATCTTCTGAACTGTGTATCAGATCAGCATCAGCAAAAACCTGGAAATAAAAACTGAAATGTAGATTTATTTTTCTCATATTCAGATTTTAATATTAAAAATCAAATGTTTTCAGTCTACAGCAGAAAGACATGTTCCAATACTTTTGGAGGGGAGTGTTTTATATTATAATCTATACAGTGAAGGATGGTGAGAGGTGTATACATTCACCCACTGGCAGCTGTCTCACACACACACTGAGCTGCGGGTGAGCATTTGTGCAATATGAATAAATAAAACAAACATGCACTTCTCTCTCTCTTTCTCTCTGTCTCTCTCTCTCTCTCTCTTTCTCTCTATTCTTCTCTGAACTTAATTTCACACTCCACTGCGTTTCTCTGACAATCTAGACAAGCTGAAGCCAAAGGCGAGCAGGGAAGAGACAATGCTGTCCTTTATTAGCTTTTCTGAAGCGTCTAAAACTCTGAATCAGTGAGAGAAAAGACAGAAGAATAGATATAGAGCTTGAAATTTCTGTATTTCTAAAATTTCATCCTATCAAAAAACAGCAGAACAGTCACACATACAGCTCTGTAAAAATGAGTCCAATTAAAAATCATGAGTTTCTTTGATTTTACCAAATTAAAAAAACCTCTGGAATATAATCAAGAGGAAGATGGATGATCACAAACCATCAAACCACCAAACTGAACTGCTTGAATTTTTGCACCAGGAGTAAAGCAGCATAAAGTTATCCAAAAGCAGTTTGTAAGACTGGTGGAGGAAGAGAACATGATGCCAAGATGCATGAAAAAACTGTGATTAAAAACCAACCAGGATTATTCCACCAAATATTGATTATTTCTGAACTCTTAAAACTTTATGAATATGAACTTGTTTTCTTTGCATTATTTGAGGTCTGAAAGTTCTGCATCTTTTTTGTTATTTCAGTCATTTCTCATTTTCTGTAAATAAATGCTCTAAATGAGAATATTTTTATTTGGAAATAGTGTTCAGTAAAGGTAGAGTCACTGGTTGCAGGCTGATAGGTGAAGTTTCTTGAGGAAAAGTGTGATAATGCAGGTCATCTGATGAACCACCTTGGGAGGCTTTGTGTACCACCAGTGGAACCACCGTTTTTGAAACCTCTTGGAAACTGATGCATTAAAGGAATTCCTGATTGTTCCCTCTGTTCCTCCGTCAGTCCAGACCCGTCTCTGCTGTCCGCTTCCGTGTCTCTCGCGCTCTCACAGCGTAAAGCTGCGCGATAGCAGCTCCTGTGATTCTTTAGAAAAAGACACTTTTAGCCACGCCGGTCTTTTTGTGGCTGGTTTCCGTGGTAACGGTCCCTCGGCGTAGGCCATTACAGCGAGGGGAAGAGCAGCTCGTCAGTGGAGAAGCTTTCAGTGAGATTTCAGAATCACAAAGTCTATAAACGCCCAGAATCTGAGATCAGTCCTTCTTACTGTTCAGAGAGAAGAGAAGAAAACGAGAGAGTAAAGACTGATACAGATTCATACACCTTCTAACTCTACCTGTCTCTCTGTCTCTCTCATTCTGTCTCTCTCTCTCTCTCTGTCTCCCATTCTGTCTCTCGCTTTGTCTCTTATTCTCTCTCTCATTGTCTCTCTCAGTCTCTCGGTCTGCAGAGCTTTCAGACCTCAAATAATGCAAAGAAAACAAGTTCATATTCATAAAGTTTTAAGAGTTCAGAAATAATCAATATTTGGTGGAATAATCCTGGTTGGTTTTTAATCACAGTTTTAATTTCATGCATCTTGGCATCATGTTCTCCTCCACCAGTCTTACACACTGCTTTTGGATAACTTTATGCTGCTTTACTCCTGGTGCAAAAATTCAAGCAGTTCAGTTTGGTGGTTTGATGGTTTGTGATCATCCATCTTCCTCTTGATTATATTCCAGAGGTTTTTAATTTGATAAAATCAAACAAACTCATCAATTTTAAGTGCTCTCTTATTTTTTCCAGAGCTGTATACAGGTGCTGGTCAACGAATTAGAATAATTTGAAATAGTGCAATCATGAAATTCTTTGAATGCATTTTTTGTGCAGAAAGCAAATCAGGTGTTCACCGCACCTGTCCTACTCGTTAGACTAATCACAGAACTCGTTACCTGGAAAACAATTTGCTCAGCTGAGCTTTCCAAAAGGCCCGTTTAGGCCATTTAACTGTGACACTGTTGTTTTATTGAATTAGAATAATGGAGAAACCGTTTCATTGAATTAGAATAATTTTTATTATAATTACAATCATCACTTTCTCAGTATTTTGTGGCTGCCCCCTTGGCTTGTATGACTGCCTGAAGTCTCCGCGGCATCGATTTGACCAGCTTGTCGCAAGTTTCCGCACTCACAGCTTCCCAGGCAGTGGCGATGTTCTGCTTCAGTTGGTCCAGCGTAGTAGGCTTTCTGTCGCAAATTTTCCGCTTGACGATGGCCCAAAGGTTTTCAATGACATTGAGGTCAGGCGAGTTGGCCGGCCATGCCAAAACTTCAAGCTGTTTTTTAGTGAACCAATCTTTTGTCGACTTTGCCGCATGAGCCGGTGCAAGATCCTGTTGAAATATGAAGTCTTCTTCGCCGAACTGTTCCTCAACAGTCGGAATCAGGAACGTTTCCAGAACATCTTGATATACGGCAGCATTGACAGTCTTCTTGAGGAAGCAGAGTTTCCCTACACCTCGAGCGGACATGCATCCCCAGACCATAACGCTCTGGGGAAACTTGACGGATCTTTTCACGCACTCGTGGTTGTAGGTTTCGCCACCACGACGCCAGACACGAGGACCTTGGTCACCGAAGGAGATGCAGAAGCGTGATTCGTCACTGAAGACCACTTTCTGCCAGTCTTCAGCAGTCCACTCGCCGTGTTCTTTGGCCCACTTCAGCCGTTTCTCCATTTGTTTCTTGTTCAGCATCGGTTTTACTGCTGGAACGCGAGATTTGAAGCCGAGTTCGCGCAGACGACGGTAAGTGGTTGATCTGGAGCTGCTTGTTGTCGCGAGCAGAAGTTTTTCGGATGCCGGAACAGTTGGTGCGCTTGCTGCAGTTTTTCTTGAGAGCTTTGCAGACGGAAGACTGGCTGATGCCGAGCTGCTCAGCAATTTTAGTTTGGGTCAAGCCTTGTTGGTGAAGGGCTTGAATTTGAGCCACTATTCCGGTTGAGAGGTCGCGCTGCTTACCCATGATTGATTTTACAACTTAGAAATTCTACTCAACCCTGACTTTATACTGCTCAGTGAACACTCTTCACAGAAAACAAAAATTTGAGCATTTATTCTAATTCAATGAAACGGTTTCTCCATTATTCTAATTCAATAAAACAACAGTGTCACAGTTAAATGGCCTAAATGGGCCTTTTGGAAAGCTCAGCTGAGCAATTTTTTTCCAGGTAACGAGTTCTGTGATTAGTCTAACGAGTAGGACAGGTGCGGTGAACACCTGATTTGCTTTCTGCACAAAAAATGCATTCAAAGAATTTCATGATTGCACTATTTAAATTATTCTAATTCGTTGACCAGCACCTGTATATACAATTATCTGTATTTAGTAAAATATCAGGCACATCTGTTAAAAACATAAAAAACACAAAGTAATCGATGTACAAACAGAGACAGAGATAATTCTGCCTTCAGGGTTTCCTGACAGAAACAGTGACGGTTAGGAAAAAGACAGAAAGTGCTGCTTCACCTAACTTACAATAATTTACACCTAAAGCAGATTAACACGGCTAACATACATTACCCATTAGTTTAATAGAATGTAAAATGCAGTGAAGACTGTATGAATTGTGTCTCGCGGCTCGAGAAAGAGGGATGTTAATAGGGGTGTGCGATATGGCTCTAAAATAATATCACGATATTTCAGGGTATTTTTGTGATAACGATATACTTGGCGATATAGGAAAACAGAAATAATTCATTCATTTCAGGAATATAGTATAATAGTATAACAGCATAATCATAATGTGGCAAAATAAATAATATAGCATAAAATAATATAATGCAGCAAATAATATTGCAGAATATTTAGTTCATGCATATAAACTGCAAACTAAAACAATTATACAATAAATACACCTAAAGCTTCACAGTAAATAATAGACTACTTTTAAGACAGAACAGCCCTATTATCACGATATGGATTTTTAATATCATGATATTTCTGTGTCACGATATATTTTATACGATATAATATTGCCCACCCGTAGATGTTAGTGTCCACTTTAGCTAATGATGATGGATTGCAAAGATCCTTTTTACACATTAAACGCTAACTCAAACCTAGCTAACAGAGCCACGTTCCGCGCATTACTTGCCTCCAGAAATCTGAACAAGCTCACCTTTCTAAGTATCTTGGTAAAGAGACGCATGCCACACATTTAGAGTTTACTGTTTTCTATGGAACTGCAGATGAACTTATCCTATACATGATGTTTAGTCAGTAAGTGTGAGAGGAGGAGCTGCTGGGTAAATCAGCTGTGTGAATCAGAGTGAGGGGCTCGAGGGGACCGGTTATAAGGATGCTGTGTGAAGAGGCTGCTCAAAAATATCATTTATTACAAAAAATCCCCCATTCCTCAGTCTTTGACAGTTTTGTTTAGTTTTTATTATATAATACATTTTGTCAAAGTTTTCGTTTTCAAGTCTAAATTTTTATTTAGTTCACGTCTCATTTTCTTCATGAAAAACAGGTAATCAATGAAGATTTTTTGACATAGTTTTCATTAAGTAAATGAACACTGGAGTGCTTTCTCGTGTTTACTCACAGTTACACCACCACACTGAAACTACAGCTGACGGATCAGTCTGATTGCAGTGATGTCAGGAATAAATGAGCCTCTTTATTTTTCTGTTTGTTGAATGAAGGAACGTGATGATCTGCGTAGGAAAACATCGTAGACGTTCTGTCATATTTTAATGAAAAATAACTATCAGTATTTCTGCTTGTCAAAACTGCTTGTTATGAGTGCAGAGCTGCAGCGGGAGGTAAAATCTCTTTTCTCTGAGGAGATCTGAGTTTCTGCTCATTTTAACATTTCATTAACTGTAGATAACCCCAAAAACACCCACCACCACCACTATGAGCTGCTGTACTCATCCTTTATTTTTATAAAATATTAGATTGGGGAGATTTACTGCACTGCTGTGATATAAAGCTTGAACAGCTCACATGGTATTCATTCATACTAGAGACCACAACTACACATTTTAAAATTAATGTAAAAACGATGGAATGAGACATTTAAATGAAATTAAATATGTGATTGTCGTTTTTTAATTCACTTTTACATTTTTAGAAGCTAAAATAATCATCAATATCTGAACCTGAGGGTTCTGTAAAATTCTGTTTCTGATTGATGCGATGAGTTTTATCATTCTCTCCTCATCCCTGCTCTCGCACTGCTGCCAGAGTGCCCATCACATTATCTGTGTGTGTGTGTGTGTGTGTGTAAATGTGAGTGTGTGAGTAAGTGTGTGTGTGTCTCTGATTGTGCAAGGTCATCAGCTGTCACTTCATATCCGTCAGAAGCTCCGGCAGCGTCTCCGGGCTGAATATCGATGCAGCTTTATAACATTAAGGTCGTCTGAATGCAGCGTGACTCACCGCCGGGAAAACAGCCCAATAAACCATTACAACAGTATCAGTCTGCAGAGCTTCGGAGATACACCAGCAGATTCAGGCCAGTGGATCTGTCGACAAAAATGTGAGCATGTGCCAGAGACTTCTGTATTCAGTCTTCAGCTGACACTCTAGGATTCTTCCTCACCTCATTGATCATTCTGCATGTGCTGTGCTCTTACAGTCATCTTTACAGGACTTTACCACGCCTAGAGAGAGTAGCAGCAACAGTGCTGAACTTTCTCCATTTGTAGAGCGTCTGTCTTACCGTGGACACATGAACATCAAGGCTTTTAGAGACACTTTTGTAACTCTTTCCAGCTTCATACAAGGCAACAATTCTTAAACGTAGGTCTTCTGAGAGCTTGATCTTTTGTGCGAGGCGTGATTCAAAACTGGTGTGTGTTTTTATAGGGCAGGACAGCTTTAATCATCACATCTCATCACATCCTGCCTCCAATTAGCTCATAGAAAATCATTGGCCCAGGGGTTCACATACTTTTTCTCCCCTCACTGTGAATGTTAACATGTTGTGGTAAATAAAACCATGCAAACATGTTTGTCTGTTTGTCTCACTAGCAATGTTTTATTAGTATTTATATAATTAGTAATGTTAGCAGTGCTGAAATGCTAGCATGAGCGGAACAAAAAAAATGGCAAATGGAAATATTGAGGCGTACGAGTGTAAGATGTGACAGGAGGGATCAAAGAGTTGAGTATTAAATATGGTTTTTGCATTAGGAAATGAAAGGGTTGGTGTGATGTGGGTTAATTGAATGTGCTTTTTTATACTAGCTGATTTTAATTAAACCCAAACCCAGACTGTGATTCACTGCCCAGCTAAATCAATTCATTTAGACCCTGAGAAACACGTTATTTACAGCTTCTGGAAGTCCAGTCTGTTCACTCGTCCTGCGGGGGAAGGAGAGACGGAGAGACAGAGGCTGGGATGGAAGTATTATTTAGTGTCTAAACTGAAAGCCGAAGCATTTCTGAGTGGAGAAGAATATGGATAAAATATTGTGTTTAATGGCATTAATGTGCTGAAACCATCATCCCTGCTAATCCTAATAATAAATTCATTCTAAAAAACGGGGTTTCGGGTCGCTTTTCGCAGGAGTTCTTCTTCTGGCGTCTTTACGTACTTTTATACAACAGTTATTTCCGACCTCACAATCTGATTGGTTGAGAAGTGTTCTAGTCGTGATGATATATGTGATAACATCACAGCCTTCTCACACTAAACTTGTATCACTTCGCCGATGTGTTGCCAAGTAACGGCGTATTTATACACATGACAGTTTTGAATCATCACTTCCAGCAGCTTTAGCATTAGCTTAGCACAGGCTAGCACAGCCATACACCGTTTTGTAGATAAGTTTCAGTTCTGTTACAGTTGTTGTGGAACTACTCTCGTGTTCTATTGCTTAAATGCCACACGTACAGCCTTTAAAAGAGGATCCGGCTCAGTTTTACTGAACGCGAACAGCTGGTGGAGCAATGGAGACTTCAGAAGAGGAAACTCAGAGCTCAGTAGCTCATTCACCCGGTCCTCTTGATTATATTCCAGAGGTTTTCAATTTGGTAAAATTAAAGAAACTCATTACTACGATGTAGAAAAACAGTGTTAAAAATTCTAATAAGCGCCTCTAAAAGTTAATGTTATAAAAGTTTATTATACTCTCAGTGACTGAGCATAATTTTATCTTGGTGAGGCAGAGGTCCTGAAGTTCACTGGTGCTAAAGGTCAGTCTGGATGATCAGCTGTGGGAAATGAAGGAAGCTGTTAATCCAGTTTAATGAGTGTGTGAACAGAACTATTATCTGGAGAAAACAGTTTCTGAATGATCTGAATTGTGTTTCTGCATTAACTCAGCAGTAAAACCAGACTCAGTTCATTTCCACTGAAATAATTAAACTGAGGATTTTATATCACAATCCTTCACTGCTGTACTGAAGAGACAAAACACCAAATTAAACACCACTAATTAACAGGAGCGTTTCTCTCTCTCTCTTTTTCTCTTTTTTTATCTCTCTCTCTATTTCATTCTCTCTTTCTCTCCCTCTCCTTCTGTCTTTAGCGCTCTTTTCCTCTCTTATTTTAGCTCAATTTCTCTTTCCCTCTTTCTAGTGCTCTCTCTCAACTCACTCTGTCTCTCTCTTTCTAGCTTTCGCTATCTCTCTCCCTCTCTTTCTTGTTCTAGCTATCTCTTTCTCTCTCTCACTTTCTAGCTCTTTTTCTCTCTCTGTCTCTTTCTAGTGCTCTCTCCCTCTCTCTCTTTTTCTATCTCTCTCATTTTAGCACTCTCTCCATCTCTCATTCTTTTTCTCTCTCTCTCTCTCTCTTTTTCCATCTCTCTCTCTCCTTCTCTCATTCTTTTTCTATCTCTCTCTTTCCAGCTCTTTCTCTCTCCCTTGTTCTATCGCTTTGTCTCTTTCTAGCTCTTTCTCCTTCTCTCTCTTGTCCTCTCTCTCTTTTTAGCACTCCTTTCTTCTCTCATTCTTTTTCTATCTCTTGCTCTCTTCTGCTCTCTCTCTCTCTCTCTCTCTCTCTCACTTTCTAGTTCTTTCTCTCTCCCCTTCTCTCTTTAGCTTTCTCCCTCTATTTTCTCATCTCTCTCTCCCCCTCTTCCCCCCTCTCTCCTTTTCTGTCCCGCTCTCACTTTCTCTCTCTCTCTCTCTCGTATCTTTAAGTGGTCATTTTCTCTCTAAAATCAGTGGTGCATTCTCGCTGTCGCCCCTTTGCTGCAGAGAATAGCGTAATTATTTTCGCATTTATTATAAAAAAATGGTCCTTTTAAATGCAAATACCCAACGGGCCTGCGCTCGTACCATCAGTTCCCACGGGAGGTTGCGGTGCTAAGAATCGTGGGTAATTGCCTGAGACTCAGACCTCGCCGTTTACCGGAACAAAGCCAAAGATCCCTGTGAAATTACAGCAAACAGGGCGCGAGAGTAAGGTGAGAGCATGCTGTTTTGGTGCATTCCCATTACCAGCTAAAAAGTCGCTTCAGGACGATCTAAGTCTCTTTAATGGGAGCCGGTGGGAAGACAGATGCGAAAACCTCTTGATAATTATCAAACATCAGACCTGCTCTCGCGCTCCTAATCTCTCTCGCGCTCTCTCTTTCACCCCCAGGGGATCAACCACGGTTTCAATCTCAAGGTAAATGGCGAAGGCTTTTAACGAGCTGCTCGCTTTTAATGCATGTATTTCACTAAGCTTCCACTTTAGCTACGAATACAGAAATGATACGAGAAAAAAGCATTTAAACAGAATATATTCATTTCAAGAAGCATAAAAAATATATATTTTTTATCTTAACCAGAATAAGATTTTATATTTTACTTACTAGGTTATTTTCCTGAGTACAGAAAGAAAGAAGCTGAGGGACACACACCTTCCAAAGAGTTCAACTTTTGTCTCATCGGTCCACAGAATGTTTTCCCAAAAGTCTTGAGGATAATCAAGATGTGTTCTGGATAAATTGAGACGAGCTTTAATGTTATTTTTGCTCAGCAGTGGTTTTCCTCTAGGAACTCAGCCATGTCGGCCATTTTTGCCCAGTCTCTTTCTGATAAAGGAGGCATGAACACTGACCTTAACTGAGGCAAGTAAGGGCCTGCAGTTCTTTGGATGTTGTTGTGGGTCTTTTGTGACCTCTTGGATGAGTCGTCACTTCGCTCTTGCGGTAATTTTGGGAGGCCGGCCACTCCTGGGAAGGTTCACCACTGTTCCATGTCTTTGCTATTTGTGTTCAATGGCTCTCACTGTGGTTCGCTGGATTCCCAAAGCTTTAGAAATGGCTTTATACCCCTTTCCAGACTGATAGATCTCAATTACCTTCTTTCTAAATTGTTCCTGAATTACTTTGGATCACGGCATGATGTGGAGCTTTTAAGGATCTTTTGATAGACTTCACTTTGTCAGGCAGGTCCTGTTTAAGTGATGTCTTGATTGAGAACAGTTTTTTTTTTAAATAGCATTTTGTGTTTACCTGTGTTGTCTTTGACTAATATTTAAATTGGTTTGATGTTCTGAAACATTTAAGTGTGACAAACATGCAAAAAAATCAGGAAATCAGGAAGGGGGCAAACACTTTTTCACACCACTGTGTGTTATTAGATTCATAGAGTTGAAAAAAAGATACAATTAATAATTATTTTGGAAGAGCAAATGGCTCCCATTTGAAGGAACGACCCTTAAACAGTATTTGTGAGGGTCTGTAATTGAGAAGCTGGATGCTGCTGTGGATCTGCAGTGCAGTGGTGACCTCTAGAGGTAAAAAAATCAGTACAGAAATCCTGGGGTTACATTTCTGTTCAACACATCAGGAGCAGAATAAGAAAAAAAACATTAAACTTAGTGTTGGGCTCATAATTAATATTATAGAATTATTGACTGTGTTTAAATTAGTGTTAATTAACTGTAATGCATAATATTGATCCTTCACTTTCTTGTAATTCATATGGATATTTAATGTAGGAATGGGCGATTTGTTTTACAATTAATTCGGTTGATTGGAATTACAGTTTTAATGGGATTTTTAAAATGGTATAATCGAGATTTTGCATTTTTACATACCAGTGTGAAACTCTCTTAGTTTATGTTTATGCCTGTGTGAAAACAAACCAAACCAAACAGAGGGAGAAACTGTAGCTCCAAATAAACAAACTCATCAACTGATCTGAATCATAGAAACCTTTCACAACTACAGGTGTAAAAACGCTCTTTTATACTCAGATAATTAAGATCTAATTCAGAAATCCTTACAACCAAACTGAGATGTTTATAATAAAGTAAATAAAAAAAAAAAAAGAATTATTCCAGCGCCCCACCTTACGGCTTTATCCCCCCTCAAAAATTAACACCATTAATATAAATATAATTACATTATTTGACTTACATTCATTCTTTTATTTACATATAAATATCCACTATTAAAACTTCCGTCTTAAGAAGAACAAATGCGATTAATCGCAGTTAATCACAGAATACTGAACTGATTAAACATTTAACTATAATAAACAAGACTATATGCATGTAATGATGGAGAGAATGTGTTTATTAATTAGGAAAATGTGTTGAATTTCTGTTACAGTCATTTATAAACAACACAAATGTACAAAAAATAAAAAAACAGAAGAAAATTTTACACATCGAGATTTCTCAAGAAATAAACCTGATAGAATTTATATAGAAATTCCCCGTGCTTATTTCTGTATCTGCTGTATCTGTAGAATACTTTAAATACCACTCATAACTGAGGCAGTTTCTGAATCTATATATATTCCAGTAAAATGAACATTGATGTTTTATTCTATAAACTACAGACAACATTTCTCCCAAATTACAAATAAAAATATTCTCATTTAGAGCATTTATTTACAGAAAATGAGAAATGACTGAAATAACAAAAAAGATGTAGAGCTTTCAGACCTCAAATAATGCAAAGAAAACAAGTTCATATTCATAAAGTTTTAAGAGTTCAGAAATAATCAATATTTGGTGGAATAACCCTGGTTGGTTTATAATCACAGTTTTCATTTCATGCATCTTGGCATCATGTTCTCCTCCACCAGTCTTACACACTGCTTTTGGATAACTTTAAGCTGCTTTACTCCTGGTGCAGAAATTCAAGCAGTTCAGTTTGGTGGTTTGATGGTTTGTGATCATCCATCTTCCTCTTGATTATATTCCAGAGGTTTTTAATTTGGTAAAATCAAAGAAACCCAACGTTTTTAAGGGTTTCTTTTGTAGAGAGTATTTTTCTTCTTCTCCTCCAGTCGAGTCTAAACCGTCTAACAGAAGAAGCTGTAGGAGGACGTGTCGGCTGAGCAGCCCTCACTTTTTTGGGAGTTTTGGAGATCCAGTAGATCCCTGTTCAATACTGAATAAAACAGGCTGTAGAATTTTACTGTATAAAACTGTATATTATTAAATCTAAACACAAAAAGAGCCAAAAAAGACATAAAAGCTTTGATTTAAATTAAATTACGGCATAAACTTCTCCTTATCTTCCAGTTTGCTGTAGAGGGAGCTGTACTGCACTATATACAGTTTCTCATTAGCTTCAGTATTTATAATACACTCTAATGCAGGTATTGTGCAGTGGTGTGTGTTCATCATAAAGTGTTACCTCCTCAAGAAACGGCTTAGGAACGCCAACATTTCTCTATAAGCTGTGAGGTGCTATCTTGTAAGTGAGGTTGACTGAACACTGGCCACTGCTCATGGTATGTGCGGGTGAATTACGAGTTATGAGCTGTGGGCGTGTCTTAATGGTGTAGACCCCGCCCACATATCCCACAGTTCCGAGTTCTGCACGAGCAGATTAGCGGCTCGTTTACTTCTTTAGCTCGTTAGCCTTCATCAGAGCTTTGATGGCCCTCGCCCTCATCTCCAGCTCCAGCAGGGCCAGCTGCTGCGCCGAGGGCGTGGCTGCGGGACGTGAGGGGAGAGGGGCTTCCGTGGCGACCGGAAGCTCAAGCTCCGCCTTGTTGGTAGGGGGCGTGGTCAAGGCCAGGATCTCGTTCACGCTCTTGTCGATGTCGTGCTGAAGCTCGAGTTTCGGCTCGGCCGATTGGTCGTCCGGTTTAGGAGGAGGAGGAGGAGGAGGAGGAGCGGATTCTGAAGGGGCGGTTGCTACAGTAACGGGGGCTTCCTCCGGCGCAGGTTTGTCATCCTTGTGGCCCTCGATGTCGCTGTCGTCCACGTCGGCGTTGATGCTCAGAACGTCGCTCTCGTCTCCGGATCCTCCTGCAGCACAGATGACGAAACATCGAATTAAAAAATACATTTAAAGAATACACTACTGCAACAAAATAAAAATTACATTTTATTACTGCATACAATATGATACAATACAATACCCCTAAATGAGATATTAAAAAATACTGAATTTTATCAGATTTGTAACATAAGTCATTGATCCAGAATGTCATATTATTTGAATTTGCCAAATTGAAAACATTTTCTGTAAATAAATGCTCTGAATGAGAATATTTTTATTTGGAATTTGGGAGAAATGTTGTCTGTAGTTTATAGAATAAAACAAATGTTCATTTTACTCATTTAAAATTATACCTATAAATAACAAAATCAGAGAAACTGATTCAGAAACTGAAGTGCGACCTTCATTTTTTCCAGAGCTGAATATATGCATACTTATACATACATACACCTACATTTTTATTTACATACAACTAAATAAATTACAGTACCTAAACTGATCAAAAATACAAACTTAAAGCTCGCTACTATAAAATAATCAGAGTAAAATTATAATATTGTAATATAGTGATTACTCATTGTAAGGTTATGATCTTGTTTCTGTGATTACCTTGTTTGTCCTCTGTCTCTTTCACAGACGACGTGGAATCCACATTGTTGTCCTGCCTGAAAACCACAGTAATCTATCAGGTTATAAAGAAAATCATCTCAACATGAAACAATGTGACATAAAAACACAAAAACCTGGACTTTCCACAAAAACAACACAATGACCCGGACAGAGAGTTTGGAGCAGGAGAAACACAAAGCACATGGAGCAAATAGGATACTCGGACTCGCTCTGGCCGTATTCCATCACATATTTATTAATTCATACATGAACTAATGCAGCACCAACACACACAGTGGTTCTCTACGCCCTCAGTGTAGCTACATTTCTTTTATTCATATTTTTTTATATATTGTGCTGTGCAGGGATTTACCCTCACACATATAAACAACACTGTGTGTACAGTCCTGTTATACACTAATATACTAATAATAACCTTCCTATAAAATCAGCATCGGAATACTGTACAAACAGACAGACAGATAAATAGATAAAGTGTGAACTTACTGACTGTCCACTGAATCCCTCTTATCTTCATTCTCCTCGGATTCTGAGTTAGCTATCAATTCTTTACCTTAAAAAGAAATAAGATTAACATAATTATAAAACAGCATGTTTCAGGGTTAAATTAAATATTCACACACACACACACACAATTCACAATTCATGGTTCATGGTTGATTGGATCTGTGTTTTGGGTTAAAAAACGCAGACTGGACGTAGTAGTGTACACAATGTGACTCGGCGCAGTAGTATAAACATAGGCAGCTGCGTAGGGCGCTCACACAGGCTACACCGTACACAACACTCTGATTAGATTGTTATTGTTTAAACTAATAACACAGGATCGCAACACAGAACCGCAAGACTAAAATGCGGTGAAGAATCTGATGTGTACGTTTTCTTTACCCTCCAGTATCTGCAGCAGATTCCTCTGTGAGAGCTGCTGGAGCTGATCCCAGCACAGCGACCTGATCTCCACCATGGAGCAGCTCTGCAGGAGAGAGATACAGGAGAGCAGTGTGATATTAAACATGTGATAAAGATAAAACTCTGATCTGAACTAAACTCTGACTGCAGAAGGAGAACACTGTATTGACTGTTGTAGTTGGTTCTGGTCCTAATTACACGTTCAATAAGCAGAAAAAACACTTCCGGAGTAGCATAATAAAAAATAAATAAATAGATAATAATAACAACAACAACAACAACAATAATAATAATAATAATTATTATTATTGTTATTGTTATTATTATTATTATTATTACTATTATTATTATTATCTTTACATAAAAAGCAACATGTGCATATTTATCTCCAACAAAAATGCAGTAGATTAAATCCAGACGTGTATTTGAAAATTAACTCAAAGTAAGTATTAAATTAATTATGTCATAAATAAAGATGGAAAAGTGATCGGATGAGAAGAATATGGAACTATATTGCTATGGGTAGAGGAGTGTGTGGGGTAACGGTAGAGGTTAGAGGTAAGGTCACAGGTATGGTTACAGGTAATGGTAGAGGTAACGGTACAGGTAATGGTACAGGTAATTGTGAAATTAACGGTGCAGGTACTGGTACAGATAAAGGTGCAGGTATTGGTAGAGGTAACGGTACAGGTAACTGTGCAGGTAACTTTAGAGATCATGGTGCAGGTAAAGGTAGAGGTAAATGTACAAATAATGTTGCAGGTAAGGTTACAGTAGAAGTAAAGGTGCAGGTATGATCTATATAGAGCTGGGCGACATAGCTCCCAAAAAAAATCTTTGATTTATTTTTTAAACATCAGACTTTCGATTTTAATCTGTTTTCCCCATACTAAAAACTACAGATGACAAAGAAATGGTTAAAAACGAGTTTTAACAGTATTTGTGTATTTCAGAAAGAAAGGTTACAGAGTGCTGTTTATATATTTATATTAGTTATTGTGAATAATCTAGCTGCAGTTACAGTCTCTGATGCTGAATTGATTATTATAGATTTTAAACACCTTTAACTCGTCCGGCAGCATCTTCCTCAGCTTATTTTCTCCCAGGACTCTGAAGCACTGCTCCAGCATCTCCTGCCGCTCCGAGACGAAGGCGCTTATGGGTTTTAAAGGAACATTCAGGTCCAGCCCACCTTCCTCCACATCACTCGGCTCCTCAGCTGCTTCCATCGGACCATCCGCCT
This sequence comes from Astyanax mexicanus, assembly GCF_023375975.1. Taxonomy (NCBI): domain Eukaryota; kingdom Metazoa; phylum Chordata; class Actinopteri; order Characiformes; family Acestrorhamphidae; genus Astyanax; species Astyanax mexicanus. Next base: position 461,580 of record NC_064432.1, read on the forward strand.
CCTCCTCTTTACGCTCCTTCAACACAAACACACACAGGCTCTACTATAATAACAACAATAATAAACTTTTATTCATTTAGTAAACATCATTAACAATAATGTAAGATAAGAAAATAAATAATGCAACATTGAAACATCTAAAAACAAACTTACAGAATATATACTGCTGTATATAAACTGCAAATAGACCCTGTAAAGCACCTTGCAGCCACGAACTTAAACGTATTTTATTGAGATTTTAAGTGATAGATCAACACAAAGTAGCAGAAAATAGTGAAGTGGAATGAAAATAATATGTGGTTTACAAAACTTTACTCTGACACTCTCTAAATAAAAACCAAGGCAATCAATTCTCTTCTGAATTCTTATCTTAATGAATTAATAGAGTTAATCCAGCTGTGTGTAATTTAGTTTTAGTATAAATACTGATGGCTGTTCTGTTAGACAACACTAGTGAACAAACAGCATCATGAAGACCAAGGAACTCACCAGAATTAGGTCATAAAAACATAAAAAAACAACTTTTGGAAGCCACTGGATGTGTAAATATATATACAGCTTTGGAAAAATTAAGAAACCACTTCAGTTTCTGAATCGGTTTCTCTAATTTTGCTATTTATATGTATATTGCACCAGGAATAAATGTATAAAGTTACCCAAAAGCAGTGCGTAAGACTGATGGAGGAGAACATGATGCCAAGATGCATGGAAACTGTGATTAAAACCAGGGATATTCCACCAAATATTGATTTCTGAACTCTTTAAACGTTATGAATATGAACTTGTTTTCTTTGCATTGTATGTGTATGTATGTTTACTGTCTGAGCTGGTGCTAATGCTAACGCTAGTGTTAGTGTTCTGACCTCAGTGCTCAACTCCGGACTCCTCCTCTTCCTCTCTCCCTCCGCACTGCTCCTCCTCCTCCTCCTCCTCTTCTCCCTGCTCCACCTCCTCTCCCGCATTCTGATATTATATATATTTATCACTAATAATAATAATTATATATATAAACACTGATTAAAACACAGCCCGCTCCGTCCGCTCACACTCCGCCAGCCAATCACCGGCTGCGGGGGGCGGGACCTCCCGACTTACAGCTCCTCATCCAATCACACTGTCCGCCGCTGAGGAGGAGCAGCTGTCAAAATAAAAGTCCTGCAGCGCCGTGAGTGCGAGCTTCTTTCATTGATCCCATTAAACACACATTTATATACACGTTATTTATATATACACACACACATAGATACACTTTATTTATATATACACACACATATATACATTTCATTTGCACACACACATATACACTTAATTTATATTTTTATTTGACTGAAAAAATGTTTTTAAAAAGCATCTCAAATGTAAGTTATGAAAATCACTGGTTTATATTCTACCTGTTAAAAATAAAGAAAAATAAATAAATTCAACCAGTAAAAATAATATATGTATTTATAAAGGTATAAAACAATTAACAATAAGAGTGTGAGGTGTGGTCATCTCCAATTACAACCTGCAATAGTAAAACTGTTCCCACAGTCTGAGCAGCTACATGGTTACTCTCCTGTGTGAACGCGCTGGTGTCGTTGGAGATTACACTGCCGATTAAAACTCTTCTCAAACTCTGAGCACTGATACGGGTTTTCTCCAGTGTGAATGCGCTGGTGTATTTTGAGCTCATTTTGTGTAGTAAAACACTTCTCACACTTTGAGCAGTGATGCGTTTTCTCTCTTTATTTGAATAAAGTTGAGCTCATGAAAATTAACAGTCTTGCTACTAGATATGATAGTGTAAACATTTCGTCTTTAAAGGGTTTTGGAGGATATATATATTTTACTATAAAAAGAGTCAAACTGATACGTGCCCATGGTTTCTCAGTCTGAAATGTAAAAATGTATGTCCGATTCTTAGCATAAAAGGCATAACACATTTATTAACTATTATTTTGCTCAGCCGTTTCACATGTAACCCATGTTCATATAAAACAACTGATCAAAATAATAGTTTATAAATGTTCAATGCTTTTTATACTGAACATTATAATCATTTCCTCAACACAGAATAACATGAACTGTTTCAGAACAGTATAGATAATTATTAAATTATCAATTAGCAGTTTCAGTTCTTTAAAAACGAGCTCTGGGTGTAACTGCAGCATCAGTAGCAGTAATGCTAATGAATCTACTGACCTAAAAACATTTGTTGTAGAAAATTAAAATATCGGGGTCCGTTTTCTTTTCTTAAATAAAAAAAATACTTTGTTTTACTTTGCAAATGAAAAAGAAAACCCCAGACATGTATTTCTACAGTGTTTTAAATGAGAGTTTTAGTTGTTTAGCTCCATTCAGCTTCATGCACTGAGGACTCCCTCGCGGGCTCCCTCTAGCGGTGATGAGGTATAATGTGATATATCGGGGGAGGGGGCGGGGCTCTCTATAACCCGGATGAGGATGAGTTTGGGGGCTCTGTAGATTTGTTTTGCTGCAGCGTCGGAGGAAGAGCAGGATCAGCTGAACTACAGAAGGTATGAAGAAGTTTTTTTATCTCTTTCTTTAACACGCTGTTTCACTTCGACCCACAGAATAAGAGGATCTGAGCTGGATTTATGGTTTTAAGTGTGTTTTAATGTCCGGTGCAGCAGCAGCTCCGTGAAATAGACCACTGCAGTCATGTAGTCTTCGCCACGTTGTTCAGGTCAATGGAAAAAATTAATGGGCTTTTCAAAACAGGTCTCTATTACATTCTCTGGTAAATAAATATGTTCAGAACCCTGTACGTTTTATTCTGTGTACCTTTACCTCCTAAATATCACTGGATCCTCTGAATTACGAGATCGGTTAAGTAATTAGAAAAATGCTAGCGTTTAGCTAATGCTTAACTGAAGTCACAGCACAGCGGCAGGGAATACCAGCGGATCCGATTCGATTTTGTGTTATTTTTCTTCACAGAGGATCATTAAAGCATTTAAAGAGGTGAAAACAGTATCAGTCTGGTCTTGTTAAGCAGTGTAGCCTTTGTTAGAGCTTTAAAAGTCAGATAAGTTAATTAGAAACAGTTATTTGCGGGTTTAGTATTTATTTACGGTAATTAGTTTATACTGTAGCGTCCGACTGGACGCTGAAAGAAGGACCGAGTAGGCAGGTTAAGTCGCTTTATTGCAAACTTAGAACACAGGTCGCTGTTGGCCGCAACCCCGCCGAAAAATAACAAACAGCTAATGCTAACTGGCTAACTCTAGCTCTCAGCTCACACACACATACACGCACACACACACTGAGACCCGCGCTTTCCTGCTTTGCCCCTCCCCCTGCTCCCCCCAATCACAAGCCCAGAACGGAACAGTGAATTAACCGTAAACAAAACATAAACGCAGATTCGCTACAATACTTACAATACTACAATTACAGCACAGCTGATCCAAATAATCAACTAACAACTAACGTTAACTAATCAATTAACTATCTTCCCTCGCTTAGGCGAGCTGAGTAATACAGCAGGACAGAGCTAGCCCAGCTAATTTAGAACCTAAAAGAGTCTAAAAATATTTAACGTAAGAGAACGGTATTCCGTACACAGTTTCGTTATTTTCCGCGTTTGAGTGGATATTACGAAAAATACCCGAGTTCTACTAGGCTGCAGTGATTGGCTAAACTATGGAATATCTGCCTAGCAACCTAAATAAATTTTGATTGGTTACTTTTGTACCAAAAGTTTTAAAGAAAACCCTAAAAAACTGACCTCAGGCCTCTGTCACCAGTGTGCATCTGGAACATTGGCTTGTATTATTTCGTAATGCACAATGGTTTCTATATGAGCTGAATGAATGGGCTTTTCTAAAACTCTCCTCTATCACATTCTGTGGTAAATAAATATAATTAGAATAAGTTTTATTTGTGTAAATTTTTCTCCTGAACATCATTAGGTCCACTTAATACCGGAAACGCTTAGGAGTCGTGATGAGAATTATGTTTTTATGCTTTTAATGCTTTTAGATATTGCTACAGCGCACTGAACTGTTGTCAGTGCCGTAGAATTAGCTAAAAGCTAGCATTATTAAGTATTAAGTTGTGCTTTTATTAAATTATGTGTCCTGAGTCAGAATTTTGTCATACCAGCGCAAAACTGTATTTCCCAACAACACTAGTTTTAGTACAAAAAATTACAAAAAGAACCTGATTTCAGCGTCAAAATATCTTGAATAACGTTTAATTAGCTAATATGAAGGTTTTCCAGTAATTTTGTTCATGTAATGTAACTGATTTAGGTCATTCTCTTCAGGTAATTGACCTGCTTTTATTTTAATATGCACATATTTTCTTTGTTCTTTTCTAGAAAAGAAAATATTCCAGGGTTGCTTCAGAAATTTATCACCACCAACAACCAGGGCATTTAACCAAGGTGAAGCACAAGACATCCAGAAAACTCTCCAGTAAATGCAAATATTGTTTCCTACATTTCACAGACAAATGAAGGCAAGTCCCGCCATGAAGAAACATCGCCACCCTGTCAAGAGTTTTACTGCACAGAGTGATCTCGAAAAACACCAGCGCGTTCACACAGGAAAGAAACGGTATCAATGCTCAAAGTGTAAGAAGTGTTATACTACACGGGGGACTCTCAGAGTTCACCAGCGCATTCACACTGGAGAGAAACCACATCACTGCTCAGACTGTGGGAACAGTTTTACTACAAGGAGTCACCTCAAACTGCACCAGCTCATTCACACAGGAGTGAAACCGTATCAGTGCTCAGACTGTAAGAAGAGTTTTACAACACAGAGTTATCTCAAAATTCACCAGCGCCTTCACACAGGAGAGAAACCGTATAAATGCTCAGACTGTGGGAAGAGTTTTACTCAACAGTGTAATCTCCAACTACACCAGCGCATTCACACAGGAGAGAAACCGTATCAATGCTCAGACTGTGGGAGGAGTTTTACTATTGAGTGTAATCTCAAAACGCACCAGCTCGTTCACACAGGAGAGAAACCGTATCACTGCTTAGACTGTAAGAAGACTTTTACTTCACAGAGTAATCTTAAAAAACACCAGCGCATTCACACAGGAGAGAAACCGTATCACTGCTCAGACTGTGGGAAGAGTTTTACTCAACAGGGTTATCTCAAACTGCACCAGCTCATTCACCAAGGAGAGAAACCGAATCACTGTTCAGACTGTAATAAGAGTTTTACTACACAGAGTTATCTCAAAATTCACCAGCGCATTCACACAGGAGAGAAACCGTATCAATGCTCAGACTGTGAGAAGAGTTTTACTGCACTGACTAATCTCCAACGACACCAGCGCATTCACACAGGAGAGAAACCGTATCAGTGCTCAGACTGTGGGAAGAGTTTTACTACACAGAATTGTCTCAAAATTCACCAGCGCATTCACACAGGAGAGAAACCGTATTATTGCTCAACTTGTAAGAAGTGTTTTATTACACATGCTAATCTCATAATACACCAGCGCATTCACACTGGAGAGACACCGTATTCTTGCTCAACGTGTGAGAAGTGTTTTATTTCACAGAGTCATCTCAAAAGGCACCAGCGCATTCACACTGGAGAGAAACCGTACTCTTGCTCAAAGTGTGAGAAGAGTTTTACTACAAATGCTAATCTCATAATACACCAGCACATTCACACTGGAAAGAAACCGTATTACTGCTTAAAGTGTAAGAAGTCTTTTACTACACAGAGTTATCTCAAAAAACACCAGCTCATTCACCAAGGAGAGAAACCGTATCACTGCTCAGACTGTGGGAAGAGTTTTAGTCAAAAGGGAAATCTCCAACAACACCAGCGCGTTCACACAGGAGAGAAACCATATTATTGCTCGACGTGTAAGAAGAGTTTTAGTACAAATGGTCATCTCAAAATACACCAGCGCATTCACACAGGAGAGAAACCGCATCGCTGCTCAGATTGTGGGAAGAGTTTTTCTACACAAAATTGTCTCAAAATACACCAGCGTGTTCACACGGGAGAGAAACCGTATTGTTGCTCAACGTGTAAGAAGTGTTTTACTACACATGGTAGTCTCAAAGTGCACCAGCGCATTCACACAGGAGAGAAACCGTATCACTGCTCAGACTGTGAGAAGAGTTTTGCTCAACTGGGTAGTCTCCAACTACACCAGCGCGTTCACACAGGAGAGAAACGGCATCACTGCTCAGACGTTAAGAACTTGGAGTAGGAACTGGGGGGATGAATCAGAAGTAGCTGAATTGGTCCCCCTCAAAAATGATATTGTTCCCACTCAGCTCAGCTGTACTATTAAAGAGGAGACGGGGTTAGTTTCAGGGTTTGTTAGCGTTTGTTCTGAAGTATTGTGGTAAGGGGTGGAAGAGAAGGAAATGTGTGGACCCTCAGTTTTAAATCCACTAAATAAAGAACAAATCTAACTACACATTATAGTGTTGAACATTATATATCAGGATACTTATTGTAAAAAAGAAAAAAGGTCTCAGTAGACAAAATTAAAAACACAGGACACAACACTACTGTGCTTTTATTTTTATTTTTTTTGTGGTGAGTGTCTCTCACTTTCTCTAGGTTGTAAATGTGTAGACCTATGGGTAGATGTAATTACACTATTTGTTAAATCGTTGATGTACTTTTACTATTTTCTAATGTACTGATTTATTTCTTTTCCATTTATATATCTGTAATGCTGAAACAATTTCTCCAGTAAACTCTAATAGGTTTAAAATTCTAAACTTTGACTCAGTGGTCATCTTTTCATGTTCTGGGATTTCTCACATCTGAGTTTTATGTAAGTCATGCTATGATGAATTACTTTACACTACACAGACTACTCTCAAAAACACAGGAGGGAAACCATATTACTGTTCATATTACTGAGTGTGAGAATTTATTAACTCAACAGAGTCATCTCAACAAACATCAGCGCATTCACACAAGAGAGAAATATATCCCAAATCTGTTTACTGCCATAAAAAGTGCAAATCCTAAATCTTTCAGACAGCCAAAACACCTTATCACAGGCCAAATCTTCACTCTGTCACCCGGGATACATTCCACCAGAGACAAACCAGAGCTGAATTTTACAATGGCTTTTTCCTAGGTTCACCAAGCATAGCATAGATTAATGCTATCAACTGCTAGACCCACCCATATGAATCACGTTTAATGTTTAATAACATAATAAGTAGCACTATAAAGTAAAATATATTATTTCAGTCACTGACAGCATGTTTTATACTTAGTTAATAGACAGAATTCTTACAGTGCCAGCACTACTACATACATTGCAGTTAAACCTCTAAAATCCACTGGTTTTGTCTATTTGCTTAGTAAAAAACATGCTGCCAGTGACTGAAATAATATAATATTTTTCTTCTGGTATTTAGTTATTTAATCATACCAGCAAAAAACTGTATTTCCACTTGTTTTAGTACAGACATCACACAACCATATGAATGCAAAAATCTGTATTAGCAGCATTTAACAAACAAACTTGGTTTGGCAAGTGACTGAAATCATTTTCAGTTACAGCAGAATCACAAAATTGTTGACTAGTAGCTAGCTAGCTAACATTACCAGCACTTTGTTTAACTGGGTAGCTAATGTTAGCTAGCTAGCTAAAGTTACCAACTCTTTGTTTAACTGGGTAGCTAATGTTAGCTAGCTAGCTAAAGTTAGCAGCACTTTGTTTAACTGGGTAGCTAATGTTAGCTAGCTAGCTAAAGTTACCAACTCTTTGTTTAACTGGGTAGCTAATGTTAGCTAGCTAGCTAAAGTTAGCAGTACTTTGTTTAACTGGGTAGCTAATGTTAGCTAGCTAGCTAAAGTTACCAACTCTTTGTTTAACTGGGTAGCTAATGTTAGCTAGCTAGCTAAAGTTACCAGAGCTTTGTTTAACTGGGTAGCTAATGTTAGCTAGCTAGCTAAAGTTACCAGAGCTTTGTTTAACTGGGTAGCTAATGTTAGCTAGCTAGCTAAAGTTACCAGAGCTTTGTTTAACTGGGTAGCTAATGTTAGCTAGCTAGCTAAAGTTACCAGAGCTTTGTTTAACTGGGTAGCTAATGTTAGCTAGCTAGCTAAAGTTACCAGAGCTTTGTTTAACTGGGTAGCTAATGTTAGCTAGCATGGTGTGACATGAATATTATTGTGTATTAAATTAAAAAGGGGTGTAATGTGATAATGTATGTCAGTTTAGCAGGGGTGCTAGATATACTTGATTTTTCTGAAAGCATAAAGAGCCATAATTCTCCTTGTAACTTTCAGTGTCCTTCTGGGGGGTTGTTCTTTGTCCTGAAAGAAGGAGAACCCCCACTCCCTAAAGGTCTCCACACAATTACCCATTAAAGAAAAGGAGTATGGCATCACACACCATATGTTATTCATTTTTGGGACAAAATGTTTTACTTAAGGGTGGCTTTAAAATATTATACTCGGACTTTTAGCTAAGTAGACTCACAAGTACACACTTAGATGATCAATAAATATATGATTGATTAAACAAAAAATATACATATAAATTAGCTTGTTTTTATTAAAAATTGAACTTTGTGAAATGTGATTAGGACAGTTACGCCATATGAGTTTTTCTGGTTTGACTGAAAATTAAATGTTAAAAGTTCCATGAATGCTCTGTAAGTTTATATAAAACATAACTTTTTAAACAATATTATCACCGTTTTTGGCATATTCTTCTATAATTTACATTTATTTAACACACTGGCCCATAAAAAAAGACTTGAAAACCACCCATGTAGAATTTTTACTATAAAAATCATTAAAAATGTAGTAATTATTAATTTGCTTAGTTATTTCATATCTAACCTGTGTTTGTATGGAACAACTGTGCAAAGTAATGCTTTTTATACTGAAAATTGTACTCATTTCCTCAACACAAAATAACTTTAAGTGTTTCAGCACAGCAGAGATCATTATTAAAGCTTTTAAACTGCAGTTTTAATTCTTTTAAACGAGCTCTGGGTGTAACTCCAGCATCAGTAGCAGTAATGCTAGTGAATCTACTGACTTAAAAACATTTGTTGTAGAAAATGTAAATGTGGGGGTCCGTTTTCTTTTTCCTATTTTAGTGAAATACTTTGTTCTACGTTCTAAAATTAAAGTAAAACCCCAGACAAGTATTTCTACAGTGTTTTAAATGAGAGTTTTAGCTGTTTAGCTCCATTCAGCTCCATGCACTGAGGACTACCTCGCGGGCTCCCTCTAGCGGTGATGGGGTATAATGTGATATAATGGAGAGGGGGCGGGGCTATCTATAACCCGGATGTGGATGAGTTTGGAGGGGTGTAGCTTTGTTCTCCCGCACCGCCGGAGGAAGAGCAGGATCAGCTGAACTACAGAAGGTATGTATAAATTTCTCTCTCTTTAACACGCGGTTCTACATTCACTCCTATAAAAACACCACCTTCAGCCCGTGCAGTATTTACTCCACCAGCACTGGATCTTCTCCTAGCTCTGTTCAGCAGTCTGCCTCTGTGACCCACAGGAGAGAGGGTTCTGATCCGGTGTTCTGTCGAATTGTCCTACCCATCAATACATGGTTCCCAAAGGTACTGCGCATACACATTTTAATTATTTATCGTGTTTGTTTGTAATTAATCTGTTTTACGTGGGGTTCATGTGCATTAAACAACCTGGACGCACTGTCATCGCACAAAAGTGTAAATGGAAACTAACATTTATAAATATAATCGTAAATAAATACAAAAGCAGTTTGTAATGAGCTATATTTGCCATACACTTGCCATGATACAATGATTTATGCAATTCAAATCTAATAACGTACATTTACTGGAATTTAACTGGGTACATGCTCTAAAATAGAGCTTCTTTTGTATTTTTACAGTTAAATATACATTAGGGCAGCTCGGTTCCACGAGGTAGGACAATTAGACAGAACACCGGATGTGTGGTCAAAATGAGGCATTCTTCCCACTACTTCCGTTTGCCGTTTGCTAGCTCGCGCTAGCGCTTCAGCACTGCTAACAAAAACAACGCTAGTGAGACGAATTAAACTGGCTTTGATATTGATCACGGGCTTCTAACGTGAGCTCAGGCTCGACGTGTGCCGATGTCCGGTGCCACAACAACTCTAAAAAGTTGAATCTGTTGTTGGAAAGTACGGGCTTTGAACACCAGCAGCTTCGTTCGCTTTGCATTCCATAACAAAGGAGAAGAGAAAAGATGCAGGTAACATTAAATGTATTTACTTTTTTATATATTATATATAACTCCTGTCAAGGCGCCTTTTTTAAAATGTAACTGTTCAATGTAAAACATGGGTACCTTTTTTTTTTGTTGTGTAGTGAAAACTTAGTGTATTGTTTAAAGAAAATAAAAAAAAGGAGCACAGTGTGGCCTGCAGCTTTAAAACTGAATTTCCCTCCAAAGAGGAAATAGAGAGCTCATACAGAGCTGCATCCTGATCCGGATCCAATACAAAATAATAATGTATTACTATTCAATATATAGTCCACAGCTTCATGTTATTTACCCACTAGGGCTGCCACCTTTAAGAATTAAAATAAGGGACACCAACCACCGCTCATCTGGGCCATGTCCCCCACAAGCACAACAAACAATTAACGTTACACACCACTTATTATATATACACTGTATTCCTCTGACATATAAACATTTTGACACAAAATGCACAGAGATCTGTACAAACATATTTTTAATCTGAGAAAAAAATTCTTGTGTTAAAATGTTTATATTTGTGAGGAATACCGTGCCCAGTGACCTTCTGGAGACATTGTGGATCAACAAATCTAAATAAATAAGTATAAATTAAAATATTTTATATATATATATAAATATATATATATATATATATATATATATATATATATATATATATATATATATATAAATTCCCATATATAATATTTATATTGGCTTTTGCTACTTTATAAATGACCATTCTTTCGTCAAAACTCAACGTACTGATCAATCAAACCACAATAGTCTACTAAAATACGCTCTGCCCCATGCACTGACATCTTCTGGCAAAAGCACCAGATAATACCATAATAACCTGTAAAATATCAGTCTTATGAGATGAGTGGGGGTGAAGGACTGTGAGACTGATGCTCAGGCAGTGAGACACTGAGTGGGGGCAGTGTTGCTTTCCTGACCCACGCGGTCTGATATCACACAGCTACACCGCGCCCCGCCGACACGTTTTACTATTTAAATTATAATCATCCCCACCCTCTTCCCGCTCACGCCTGTATTTTTTCAGCGATTTCGCTTTTGAGGTTGGAGTACTTAATCATGTAGTGGAGACTTAAAAGGCGCAGGGTTTTAGCTAATATGAAGGTTTTCCAGTAATTTTGTCCATACAATGTAACTGAATAAGATCATTCCCTTCAGGTAATTGACCTGCTTGTATTTTAATACACTATTTGTTTTCTTTGTGTTTTTTTCCCCTTACATTATTCCAGGGTTTCTTCTGAAATTTATTACCACCAACAACAAAGATATTTAACCGAGAGCACTGTTAAGCTGCTGGAAGAGGTGAAGCACAAGACATCCAAAAGAATCTGCAGTACGTGCAAATATTGTTTGCTACATTTCACAGACAAAAAAAAAGTCCCAGTATGAAGAAACATAACCGCTCTAACAAGAGTTTAACTGCACAGAGTAAACTCAAAAAACACCAGCGCGTTCACACCGGAGTGAAACCGTATAGTTGCTCAGACTGTGGGAAGAGTTATACTACACAGAGTTATCTCAGAATTCACCAACGTATTCACAAAGAAGAGAAACCGTATCACTGCTCCGACTGTGGACAGAGTTTTAAACGAAAGGGTAATCTCCAACAACACCAGCGCATTCACACAGGAGAGAAACCATATCACTGCTCAGACTGTGGGAAGACTTTTAAAACACAGAATTATCTCAAAATTCACCAGCACCATCACACGGGAAAGAAACCGTATAAATGCTCAGACTGTGGGAAGAGTTTTGCTTCACAGGCTACTCTCAAACTGCACCAGCGCATTCACACAGGAGAGAAACCGTATCACTGCTCAGACTGTGGGAAGAGTTTTACTCAGCAGCATGACCTTAAAATGCACCAGCGCATTCACACAGGAGATAAACCGTATTATTGCTCAAACTGTGGGAAGAACTTCAGTCAACTGAGTACTCTCAAAATACACCAGCGCATTCACACAGGAGAAAAACCGTATCACTGCCCAGAGTGTGAGAAGAGTTTTCCTCATCTGAGTCATCTTAAACAACACCTGCGCATTCACACAGGAGAGAAACCGTATCACTGCTCAGACTGTGGGAAGAGTTTTAATTCACAGGGTGCTCTCAAACTGCACCTGCGCATTCACACAGGAGAGAAACCGTATCAATGCTCCGACTGTGGGAAGAGTTTTACTTTAAAGAGTACTCTCAATATACACCAGCGCCTTCACACAGGAGAGAAACCGTTTCAGTGCTTAGACTGTAAGAAGCGTTTTACACAAAGGAGTAATCTCAAAAAACACCAGTGCACTCACACAGGACAGTAACCGTATCACTGCTCAGAGTCTGAGAACTCAATTTAGCTTTATGATCTGTGTTCTCTTTTTAACTGTGTCACAATGAGACAAGGCTTTGGAAGTTGTTTGTACTTTTTCTGCTGTTCTGGGACCAGTGTATATGAACTAGGAGACAACAAGCTCTCTGAGTGAAGTGCTGTGAACCTCTCCTCAGATAGCAGCGCATGCCTGTTCTACACAGAGTAAAGTCTTACACAGGCCAGAAGATCTTTCCATCCACTCTTTCCTTCTCTTTCATTTTATCAGAGACTTTAGGGCAGGGGTCACCAACCTTTTTGAACCTGAGAGCTACTTCTTGGGTACCAATTAATGCGAAGGGCTACCAGTTTGATACACACTCGTGAAATTACAACTTTTCTCAATTTACCTTTAATTATATGTTATTATTAATAATTAATGACATTCATCTATGTGAAGACACAGATATCAATAGGCAACACTATTATTATAAATCTCTGCAAGTGTTTACATTTTATATTATATTTTAATATAATATTACATATTATATTACATTATATTGTATAATAATATATAAACTATAGGCTATCTCTAAGCTAATATTAATGTAATATAATCTAAAATTACATCAATGCAACTGTGATTTAAAAAAAAAAAGAATTGCAACAAAAATGCTATTTTTAGACCAGGCCTGCGGGCTACTCATAAGGTCCTTGCGGGCTACCTGGTGCCCGCGGGCACCATGTTGGTGACCCCTGCTTTAGGGTGTTTAAGGACTGTTTGATCTGTACGTGATACAGGATACACGAAGACTGTTTGCTGTGTTCATGAAGGACACAGAGCTGAACAACACCATGATAAGAACTTGTTGCTCAGACGGGCTGGAGCTGATCACGTCATCAGAGCTGAACAACAGACTGTTAACTGGACACTGCTGACGTAAATATATTAATAGATTCTATCCAATTGCGTTTCATTTGCATAAATGTATAACTGCTTGGATGAAGTTGATGTTTGGTCAGTGGAGGAGACGCCCAAGCGTCCTCACCCACTTCTCCTGTTTCTCTCTCTCTCTCTCTTTCTCTTTCTCTGTTATCTCACTCTAATGTATCAATTAATTTATGTAGATTTTGTATATCTGTAATGCTGAAACAATTTCTGCAGTAACCTCTAATAGTTTTTGAATTCTAAACTTTGATTTAATGGTCTTCATTTTATGATTTGGGGTATTTCACTACCTAACTTACCTAATTACCTAACTTCAATGTAATGTGTGTCTTTGTTAATAAACTCTCTGTGCTCTTTCAAATATCTCAGTGCCTTGTTTTAAATGTCAGGGCTCTCAGAATTCTACCAATGATGTGTGAGTGTTAATGTGTGAGTGTAATTTGTTAATGGTGTAAAAACAGTGATTTCTTTACATGGGTAACGGTATGGCACTAGAGAAGAGCAGTAGGAAAGAATAGGGAGAAGACTGGGAAAGGAAGCTCAGGGTGTACCTCTAGCATCAGTAGCAGTAATGCTAGTGAATCTACTGACTACAAATCGGGGTCCGTTTTCTTTTCATATTTTAGTGAATTACTTTGTTCTACTGTATAATAGACCATAAAAACCCAGTAGACCTGTATTTCTACAGTGTTTTAAATGAGTTTTAGCTGTTTAGCTCCATTCAGCTCCATTCACTGAGGACTCCCTCGCGGGCTCCCTCTAGCGGTGATGGGGGTATAATGTGATATAGAGGGGGGCGGGGGCGGGGCTCTCTATAACCCGGATGTGGATGAGGGGGTGTGTGTCTGTAGCTTTGTTTTCCCGCACCGCCGGAGGAGCAGGAGCAGGATCAGCTGAACTACAGAAGGTATGGATAAGATTCTCTCTCTTTAACACGCTGTTCTACATTCACTCCTACAAAAACACCACCTTCAGCCTGTGCAGCATTTACTCCACCAGCACTGGATCTTCTCCTAGCTCTGTTCAGCAGTCTGCCTCTGTGACCCAGGCCCCCAGCTTTTCCCTTCCAAAACGTGTCACCGGAAGTTAAGCTGTCCATTCACTTCTATTCATTTCGTGGTGTCTTTAAGCCAGTAATAAAGGTATTTCCGGGCCGTTTTCGATCATGAAACGGCCAATGTTCTTTTTTTTTACAAAGAACAGATTTTCGGTCATTTGATCAATAAGATTAATACTTTGTTTATAGCGTTAGAAAATAACGTTTTATACAGCTATGCTAACGATGACGTGAAAAAAACGCGACCCAAAATACCGTGCTGTAGATTGCCGTCAAACAGTGTCAAAGTAATCTTATATTATGGAAATATAATACTACTACTAACATTGATAATACATTATAGAATACAAATTCCTCATAATGTTATTCCTGTTGTATTTTATTTTGTTGCGTTTTACTCTTCAATTCTTTAATTGTCTTTGATTAGATGTGTCCAAGGCACTATAACATACATTGTGCATCCATCAAAAAGAAAATAAAACCTTTTGGTAAGAAAGGGATATTTTTTTTTATCATTATTTTGTTAATGTGTGAAAGAGGGGAGTCAATGTCTGGCTTCATAATGCATCCTCAGTAAAGAAAACGTCAATAGGAGGATAAAGGGACAGTCCAAACCGTAAAAAGACCTGAATTTGGCTTAATATACTAAAACAATTAGGAACACCAAACTTCACTCATTTATTACTCTTGATTACTTCTCTCCACTACTGTCATTAAATGGTATTAAAAAAAGAGATATACACAGGCAAATGGCTAGAGAGTGATTTGTAAATAGAAATTAGCCAGTGAGATTCTCTTGTTGCAGCTACAGAGGACAAACCAGCTTAATAGTATAGTGAGCAGTGGTGAGTACTCTAATGGTCACCAGTAATAAATCTCAAAGCAGAATGGTAGATTGAGTCTAATAGTTTGAGAGCACTGGTGGACACTTTTTTTTCCCACCATAGTCCAGGACTGCTAGTATGGTTGCCTCCACTATTCTTTTTCTAGCAAGCACAGGTAGACATGATTTATTTCGATAAAAGAATCTGATCTTTAGTCTGCACCTAATGGCGAGTTGGTTAATATGGGATTTAAAAAAAGTTTTTGCAGAGATATTTATATACATTGAATAACATGAGCTGTTTTCCAGATACTGGGAATTCTACTAGATAAAATAGAAAAATTGAAAATGTATGTAATATGTTGTAAAAAAAATAATAATAATAATAACTGGGGTTGCGAGTTGCAGAATGTAGGGGTCCAGACCGTCCTCACTTATTGTTTTTTTTTTGTTGAGGATTAATAGAAGAAAGGGGTTAGCCTCTATGTAAGGGGAGCAGGTATGGACAGTGAAGATATCGAGTTTCTGGGAAGAAATAGTAGTAGTGATAGGCTGATCCACAGCAGGTCCAAATTAGGCCTTATGAAGCTTTGAGGCTTTCCTTAGAATTGTGCCGAAAATGATTCAAAGCATCAAGGCTTCAGTATAAGTAATAACAGTGAGATCTAGTGGTGGTCTGAAGCCATAGCACCCGCCATTCACTATAGCCACTGATGCCATAGCACTATAACACTGAGACGGCTTTAAATCCCATATCAACAGTGAAGGTTTTAAAAGTAGTGTATTTGTTTTTTTTTTTTTTGTTTTTTTTTTTTCATCACAATACATTACACAAAAGTAAAATAATTATCAGCAATTTGTTTAACCAGGTAGCTAACATTAGCTAATATGAAGATTTTCCAGTAGTTTTTTCAATATAATGTAATTGATTTATGCCATTCTCTTCAGGTAATTGACCTGCTTTTATTTAAATTTACTTTCATTTTTTTTTCAGAAATGAAATGATTCCAGGGTTTCTTCTGAAATTCACCAACAACCAGGATATTTAACTGAGAGCAATGTTAAGCTGCTGGAAGAAAGAAGAAAACTCTTCAGTACATGCAAATATTGTTTTCTACATTTAACAGACATGGAGAAACATCACCACCCTGTCAAGAGTTTTACTGCACAAATTGATCTGAGTATAGACCAGCGCATTCACACAGGAGAGAAACCGTATCATTGTTCAGACTGTGGGAAGAGTTTTCCTCGACAGGGTAATCTCCAACGACACCAGCGCATTCACACAGGAGAGAAACCGTATTACTGCTCAGACTGTGAGAAGAGTTTTACTACACAGAGTTATCTCAAAATTCACCAGCGCATTCACACTGGAGAGAAACCGTATAACTGCTTAGACTGTGGGAACAGTTTTTCTGCACAGAGTGATCTCAAAAGACACCAGCGCATTCACACTGGAGAGAAACCGTATCACTGCTCAGACTGTGGGAACAGTTTTACTACACAGAGTCATCTCAAACTGCACCAGCGCATTCACACAGGAGTAAAACCGTATCACTGCTCAGAGTGTGAGAGGTTTTTTACTACACATAGTGAATTTAAAATTCACCAGCGCATTCACACAGGAGAGAAACCGTATCACTGCTCAGACTGTGGAAAGAGTTTTACTCAAAAGGGTACTCTCCAACAACACCAGCGCATTCACACAGGAGAGAAACCGTATCACTGCTCAGACTGTGGAAAGAGTTTTACTCAAAAGGGTAATCTCCAACAACACCAGCGCGTTCACACAGGAGAAAAACCATATTATTGCTCAACGTGTAAGAAAAGTTTTATTACACATGATAATCTCAAAATACACCAGCGCGTTCACACAGGAGAAAAACCATATTATTGCTCAACGTGTAAGAAAAGTTTTATTACACATGATAATCTCAAAATACACCAGCGCATTCACACAGGAGAGAAACCAAATTATTGCTCAATGTGTAAGAAGAGGTTTATTACACAGAGTGATCTCAAAAAACACCAGCGCATTCACACAGGAGAGAAACCGTATCACTGCTCAGACTGTGGAAAGAGTTTTACTCAAAAGGGTGCTCTCCAACAACACCAGCGCGTTCACACAGGAGAGAAACCGTATTACTGCTCAGACTGTGAGAAGAGTTTTACTACACGGAGTGACCTCAAAAGACACCAGCGCATTCACACAGGAGAGAAACCGCATCGATGCTCATACAATAAGATCTTAATAATTGGAGTAGGTACCGGGGGGGATGAATCAGAATCAGGTGGATTGGTTCCCCCCAAAAATGATATTATACCTGCTCAGCTCAGCTGTACTATTAAAGAGGAGACGGACCACTGACCGCTGTGTGAATGAGAAATCTTTTAACGCCAATCATGGAGCCGTTCAGGGAGAAAGTTTATCAGGAGAATCAGCCAATCAGCTTGCTGGTTTTGCGGAGCGTGGAGGAGAGTGGGATTTTTCTTTTTTTTTTTTTTTTTGGCAGTTTAAAGTAAAATCTTCTCTAGGAAATTTCACTGAATTAGAGGTTCATGAACTGATATTGAAGATTTAAAGAGTGTGGATTTTTATTCATTTGGTTCATTTATATATCATTTACAGCCGTCACAGATTCTCATTTGTTTAAATAAAAACACTTTCTTTATTTTCTCAAATTGGATTCAGTTATTTAACATTCAAAAAGTTGTACAATGTAACCCTGTTTAATGCTGTTCAAACAAAGGGATTCATTTATGTTTTACTTTTAATATGAATGTTTTGAACGTATTGTTTGACCATGCAGAGATTATATGGTTTTGTTTTAAATAATCAAAGTTAATTATTAAATTTTTCTTTAGAACATATTGTAGATTTCTACAAGTGAACATCCCAAAAAAATGTAACCTGTCATATCCTTTGTAACTGACATTTCACTTGGGGGCGTGTCCCAAGTCATTCTGTTTTTGCGAGGCAGACAGCTCAGTTTTATGGTAGTTGCAGTAAGAGCTCAGTTCTGAAGAGGGGGAGTTTGTTGGAGTTTGGTTAACATAACTTATTCTTTAAAATTTATATGTTATAGTTATTAGGAGGAGAGTACGATTCTTAGTTTGCAACTTTATGTTTATGACAAGTCTTCTGGCTTGTGCTTAAAGTTTTTAGTATATATAGATAAAAAAATTTTCATCAATATATAAGATCTATGTTTTCGCTCTGCAGAAGCTGACTGTTCTTGGTTCACCAAGAGTAGCGTAGCTTAGTCCTATAAACTGCTAAATCCACCCATATCAATCACGTTTAATGTTTAATAAAAATAGCACTATAAAGAGAAATATATTATTTCAGTCACTTACAGCATGTTTTATACTAAGTGAATAGACAAAATATATTCATATAGTGCCTACACTACTACATACATTACAGTTAAACCTTTAAAAAACATTAATTCTGTCTGTTTGCCTAGTATAAAACATGCTGCCAGTGTCTGAAATGATATAATATTTATCTACTGGTATTAAGTTGTTTTTATTGAATTATGTGTCCTGAGGCAGAATTATATCATACCAGCGTAAAACTGTAATTCCACTGGTTTTAGTAGAGGGGTTATCAAAATTACAACAAGAACCTGAGTCCTAGCTAGAATAACATTTAATTTTAAGCAAGTTAGCTAAAGTAATCAGCACTTTGTTTAACTGGGTAGCTAATGTTAGCTAGCTAGCTAAAGTTACCCAAGCTTTGTTTAACCAAGTAACTAATGTTAGCTAGCTAGCTAAAGTTACCAGAGCTTTGTTTAATCATGTAACTAATGTTAGTTAGCTAGCTAAAGTTATTAGAGCTTTGTTTAACTGGGTAGCTAATGTTAGCTAGCTAGCTAAAGCTACCCAAGCTTTGTTTAACCAAGTAACTAATGTTAGCTAGCTAGCTAAAGTTACCAGAGCTTTGTTTAATCATGTAACTAATGTTAGTTAGCTAGCTAAAGTTATTAGAGCTTTGTTTAACTGGGTAGCTAATGTTAGCTAGCTAGCTAAAGTTACCAGAGCTTTGTTTAATCATGTAACTAATGTTAGTTAGCTAGCTAAAGTTATTAGAGCTTTGTTTAACTGGGTAGCTAATTTTAGCTAGCTAGCTAAAGTTACCAGTGCTTTGTTTAACTTGGTAGCTAATGTAAGCTAGCTAGCTAAAGTTACCAGCTCTTTGTTTAACTGTGTAGCTAATAGTGTGACATGAATCTTATTGTGTATTAAATTAAAAAGGGTTATAATTTGATTCCTCATCTCTCACATATAAAGAGTTTTTTTTATTTATTCTGAATGTCACACCAAATGACATGGTGTCACACCATGTGATAAATCACACCACACATCCATATGAATGCAAAAATCTGTATAAGCTGCATTAAGCAAACAAACTTGGTTTGGCAAGTGACAGAAATCATTTTTAGTTACAGCAGAATCACAAAATTGTGAAAGAACAATTGAATTCTACTCAGCATACTGAATAATGTTTATGAGACATTAACTAATCCACTTACTGTATTCATAAGATTGCACTTGCGCTTTTTATTTTAATCTGTTGAATGTTAGCCACGGGAATTCTAATAATCTTTATTAAATCATTGGAATCTTTTATATTCAATGCATAATTTCATTTTAAAATCAGAATGAGCAAAACAATAATTGATCAGAAAGCTGTTTATGTATTGTTAAAAACCAATAAACATCGTGACACATTGTGGCTTCTACTTAAAGAAACACATAAAAACGAGAGAGTTTCTCGTTATAACATGTTGAATTTTTTTTATCATAAGTGGGAGCAATACGCTTCTGTACTCTGTAACAGCCCTTTTTGAACAATATCATCACATTTTTTGTCATATTCCTCTATAATTTACATATATTTGACGCACTGGACCAAAAAAAGGCAACGTCATGTCAACCACCCATGTACAATGTTTAGTATAAGTTCATGCTTTTTATACTAACAATTGTACTACTTTCCTCAACACAGTATAACATCAACTGTTTCAGAACAGTATAGATAATTATTAAATTATCAATTAGCAGTTTCAGTTCTTTAAAAACGAGCTCTGTGTGTTAACTCCATCAGTAGTAGTAATGCTAGTGAATCTACTGACTTAAAACATTTGTTGTAGAAAATTAAAATATCGGGGTCGTTTTCTTTTCGTATTTTAGTGAAATACTTTGTTCTACTTTATAAAAATTAAAGAAAACCCCTGATAAGTTTTTTTCTACAGTGTTTTAAATGAGAGTTTTAGCTGTTTAGCTCCATGCACTGAGGACTCCCTCGCGGGCTCCCTCTAGCGGTGATGGGGTATAATGTGATATATCGTAGGAGGGGGCGGGGCTCTCTATAACCCGGATGAGGATGATCTTTGGGAGTCTGCAGCTTTGTTGTCCTGCAGCGTCGGAGGAAGAGCAGGATCAGCTGAACTACAGACGGTATGAAGAAGTTTTTATCTGTTTCTTTAACACGCTGTTTCACTTCGACTTCTGACCCACATGATAAGAGCATCTGAGCTGGATTTATGGTAAAAAAAATAAAATAAAAAAAAAAGTGTGTTTTAATGTCCGGTGCAGCAGCAGCTCCGTGAAGTAGACCACTGCAAATGGAAAAAATTAATGGGCTTTTCAAAA
The DNA here is from genome assembly GCF_023375975.1 of Astyanax mexicanus. NCBI lineage: Eukaryota > Metazoa > Chordata > Actinopteri > Characiformes > Acestrorhamphidae > Astyanax > Astyanax mexicanus. The sequence goes on from NC_064432.1 coordinate 482,580, forward strand.
CAGGCCTCTATCACATTCTCTGGTAAATAAATATGTTCAGAACCCTGTACGTTTTATTCTGTGTACATTTAATTCCTAAATATCACTGGATCCTCTGAATTACGAGATCGGTTAAGGTTAGTAATTAGAAAAATGCTAGCGTTTAGCTAATGCTTAACTGAAGTCACAGCACAGCGGCAGGGAATGGCAGTAGACCCGATTCGATTTTGTATTATTATTTTTCTTCACGGAGGATCATTAAAGCATTTAAAGAGGTGAAAAAAGTTTCAGTCTGGTCGTGTTAAGCAGTGTAGCCTTTGTTAGGCTAACGACTAACTAATCACTTAACTATCTTCCCTCGCTGAGTGATACAGCAGGACAGAGTTAAGAGTTACACCAGAACCACAGAGCTAGCCCGGCTAATTTAGAACCTAAAAGAGTCTAAAATATTTAATGTAAAAAGGCTTAATGTGTGTTTTTTTTTCCTCACGGAAACCTGTTTTAAGGACCAATCTTAATGTGGCTTTATTTATTTTATTTATTTATTTATCTTAATGTAGCAGCCGCTCAAGTACCGGACCTCACTATAACACTGAGACGGCTTTAAATCCCATATCAACAGTGAAGGTTTTAAAAGTAGTGTTTTTGTTTTTTTGTTTGTTTTTCATCGCAGTACGTTACACAAAAGTAAAATAATTATTAGCATACCCAGAAATATAATAAATGGTATTTCTATGAGTAACACAAACAAAAGATTTAGGAAAGATTTTTATTGAGAAAAAAAAAATCAACAGTCTGCTTAGCTAGCTAAAGTTATCAGCAATTTGTTTAACCATGTAGCAAACATTAGCTAATATGAAGATTTTCCATTGATATTCTGATTTAGGTCTTTCTTTTCAGATAATTGACCTGCTTTTATTTTAACAAACATGTTTTTAATTTTTTTTTCAGAAATGAAATGATTCCAGGGTTTCTTCTGAAATTCACCAACAACCAGGATATTTAACTGAGAGCAATGTTAAGCTGCTGGATGAAAGAAGAAAACTCTTCAGTACATGCAAATATTGTTTTCTACATTTAACAGACAAATGAAGGCAAGTCCCGTCATGGAGAAACATCACAACTCTGTCAAGAGTTTTACTGCACAGAGTGATCTCAATATAGACCAGCGCATTCACACTGGCGAGAAACCGTTTAACTGCTCAGACTGTGGGAAGAGTTTTACTCGACAGGGTTATCTCAAAAGACACCAGCGCATTCACACTGGAGAGAAACCGCATAACTGCTCAGACTGTGGGAATAGTTTTACTGCACAGAGTGATCTCAAAAGACACCAGCGCATTCACACTGGATTAAAACCGCATCACTGCTCAGACTGTGGAAAGAGTTTTACTCAAAAATGTACTCTCCAACAACACCAGCGCATTCACACAGGAGAGAAACCGTATTACTGCTCAGACTGTGGAAAGAGTTTTACTCAAAAGGGTAATCTCCAACAACACCAGCGCATTCACACAGGAGAAAAACCATATTATTGCTCAACGTGTAAGAAGAGTTTTATTACACATGATAATCTCAAAATACACCAGCGCATTCACACAGGAGAGAAACCAAATTATTGCTCAATGTGTAAGAAGAGTTTTATTACACAGAGTGATCTCAAAATACACCAGCGCATTCACACAGGAGAAAAACCGTATCACTGCTCAGACTGTGAGAAGAGTTTTACTCAACTGGGTAGTCTCCAACGACACCAGCGCATTCACACAGGAGAGAAACCGTATTACTGCTCAGACTGTGAGAAGTGTTTTACTACACAGAGTTGTCTCAAAAGACACCAGCGCATTCACACAGACGTGAAACCGCATCACTGCTCAGATAATAAGAACTTAATCACTGGAGTAGGTACCGGGGGGGATGGATCAGAAACAGGTGGATTCATTGCCTCCCAAAATGATATTGTTCCTGCTCAGCTCAGCTGTACTATTAAAGAGGAGACGGGTCACTGACTGCTGTGTGAATGAGAAATCTTTTAACGCCAATCATGGAGCTGTTCAGGGAGAAAGTTCCACCTTTCAGGAGAAACAGCCAATCAGCTTGCTGGTTTTGCAGAGCGTGGAGGAGAGTGGTATTTTTTTCTTTTCTTTTTTTTTTTTTTTGGCAGCGAGCTGACGTTAAAATAAATCTGGATATATACTGTGATTTTTGGGAAAGAAATGTAACTGAGCTAACGTAAACTGTGATGACATTGTGTCTGAAAGCTGGTTAAAAAGACTTAATAAAATGCAGCTTGTGACCAGTCAGTTAGCTAGCTAGACAAGGTTTTAGAAAGAAAAAAAATATATATACAATATTTAACCTGCCCTGATGTACCAGATAAGCTAATAACGGTTTCATTATTGTGTTTAATCATTTAGAATCGCAAGACTTACTGTAAGCTATAATGAACGAAAATAAATTTAGCTCAATAGTTAGCTAGAAACTGGATGTAGTGGATAGCCAGAATTCAGTACAATACTTTATGTTGGTAGTTTAAAGCAGTTTCTTAACCCTGGTCTCTGCAGTAAAATTGTTTCCAACTGATCAGCTAATAAACAATCCTGTACTGAATTTATCTATTAAAATCCATTAGCCCCCTATGGACCATAAATCAATCAGTATGTATATCAACAGTGTATTAGACATTTTAAAGCAGAGAGCGCTCTAAAATATGCAGAACAGTGGGAATATGCAGAATAATAGGGTTAAGAAACATTAATCTAACCACTTCTGTTCATTTGTAGATCACAGTAAGACCACACCTCCTGAGTTAATAGTGGGATTTCTGGCAAATCTAAGTGTTTTTTCTGGATTTGTTTTACTGTAATTGTATATGTTTTGAGCAACTATACAGCTTACAGTAAAATTTTCTCTAGAAAAATTCACTGAATTAGAGGTTAATTGCAGTAGCCTTTAGAACTGATATTGAAGATTTAAAGAGTGTGGATTTTATTATTCATTTGGTTCATTTATATATCATTTACAGCCGTCACAGATTCTCATTTGTTTAAATAAAAACATTTTCTTTATTTTCTCAAATTGTATTCAGTTATTTAACATGCAAAAAGTTGTACAGTGTAACCCTGTTTAATGCTGTTCAAACAAAGGGATTCATTTACGTTTTATTTTTAATAATTTTGAACGTATTGTTTGACCATGCTGAGATTATATGGTTTTGTTTTAAATAATCAAAGTTAATTATTAAATTTTTCTTTAGAACATATTGTAGATTTCTACAAGTGAACATCCCAAAAAACAGTAATTTTGTCTTTTTAAGGCAGACAGAGCTCAGTTTTATGGTAGTTGCAGTAAGAGCTCAGTTCTGAAGAGGGGGAGTTTGTTGGAGTTAGGTTAACATAACTTATTCTTTAAAATTTATATGTTATAGTTATTAGGAGTAGAGTACGATTCTTAGTCTGCAACTACAAGTTTATGACAAGTCTTCTGGCTTGTGCTTAAAGTTTTGAAAGCATTTAATCAATTAAATCTCTTTTCTAGTATTATTTTTCTACTGGTATTAAGTTGTGTTTTTTATTGAATTGTGTGTCCTCAGGCAGAATTGTATCATACCAGCACAAAACTGTATTTCCACTACTTTTAGAGACATTACAAATTGTCATAACAAAAATCTGAGTCCAAGCTAGAATAATGTTTAATGTTAGTTAGCTAGCTAAAGTTACCAGCACTTTGTTTAACTGGGTAGCTAATGTTAGCAAGCTAGCTAAAGTTACCAGAGCTTTGTTTAACTGGGTAGCTAATGCTAGCAAGCTAGCTTAAGTTACCAGAGCTTTGTTTAACTGGGTAGCTAATGTTAGCTAGCTAGCTAAAGTTACAAAAGCTTTGTTTAACTGAGCTAATGTTAGCTAGCTAGCTAAAGTTACCAGAGCTTTGTTTAACTGGGTAGCTAATTTTAGCAAGCTAGCTAAAGTTACCAGAGCTTTGTTTAACTGGGTAGCTAATGTTAGCAAGCTAGCTTAAGTTACCAGAGCTTTGTTTAACTGGGTAGCTAATGTTAGCTAGCTAGCTAAAGTTACAAAAGCTTTGTTTAACTGAGCTAATGTTAGCTAGCTAGCTAAAGTTACCAGAGCTTTGTTTAACTGGGTAGATAATGTTAGCTAGCTAGCTAAAGTTACCAGAGCTTTGTTTAACTGGGTAGCTAAAGCTAAACAAGATCTGAATTTAACAATGGCTTTTTAAAAATTCAGCAAAAATAATCTTATCTGGGGATTATGTTTACTGAATTCCATGTTAGGAACTTAGATTCCATGTTATGAAGCAATAGACAACATAAAGTGCAGGAGTGACGACAGTGCAGCATAAAATTATAAAATTATAACACTAAATAACAATAAATACAATAAATACAAAGGAGGAGACAATTTAAAGACAGGACAGTGCAGTACTGATGCAGTATAATAAAGTGTGTAGTGGGGATAAGGTGCCGATATATATATATATATAATATATATATAATATAATGTATAATCTGATATTACATCATTAAACTGCTTGGATATGAGCAGCTACAATAACAGATAAGGATAACAGCTAGCTTACAATTAGTAGAAATTCCAAAGTATAAGCACTGTGTATTATTTATATGAGAGGAAATTATATCAAAAATATCTATTTCCCTTTTTTAATGAACTTGACCTACTTAATATTTAAATGGTAGTATAAATATATAATAATAAATGTTTAGGTCTGCATTGTCTTCTTTTAAAACAACAATAATAATAACAGTAATGGCGATTAAAAAACTTTATTTTTGCTGTTTTTAAAAACAACAAAGTTTGAGAGAATTATGCATTATTATGTTAAAGAGATACACACAAAAAAAAAGGTCTTCATGAATGACACATCAGTCACATCCAGTGTACTAATGTATACTAATGCATTTATTTACTGTGGTTTTATAAGTACTGATTTAGGAAAAACTATACATGTTTCTGATTAATATATGACAAAAGAAGCATATTGATAAGTGTATAAAATTAATTCAATTATATTTTATATGTACATACATACACACATATACATAAATTTGCACATAATACATCAACAATGGATTTAAAATGACTTATATTTCCTGTATGTTTCTGCAAAGTCTTGCTTCTCTTAACCTATTCTTTCTTTTGATCAGTTCAGTCCTGATCAATTCAGTTTATTTCAGTCCTCTACACATTTTTCTCTCTCCAGCTCCACCATCTCTTCTACCCCTTCTCAATAATAAATTACACCACAATACTTCAGAACAAACTCTAACAAACCCTAAAACCAAGCTCGCTGCCAAAACTCAAAAGAAGTGAAAAATCCCACTCTCCTCCACGCTCCGCAAAACCAGCAAGCTGATTGGCTGTTTCTCCGGCAGAACTTTCTCCCTGAACGGCTTCATGATTGGCGTTAAAAGATTTCTCATTCACACAGCGGTCAGTGGTCCATCTCCTCTTTAATAGTACAGCTGAGCTGAGCAGGTATAATATCATTTTTGGGGGCAACGAATCCACCTGATTCTGATTCATCCCCCCCGGTACCTACTCCAATGATCAAGTTCTTATTGTCTGAGCAGCTATGCGGTTTCTCTCCTGTGTGAACACGCTGGTGAATTCTGAGATAACTCTGTGTAGTAAAACTCTTCTCACAGTCTGAGCAGTGATACGGTTTCACTCCTGTGTGAATGCGCTGGTGCACTTTGAGATTACTCTGTGTTGTAAAACACTTCTTACACTTTGTGCAATAATACGGTTTCTCTCCAGTGTGAATGCGTTGGTGTATTTTGAGATCACCCTGTGTAGTAAAACACTTCTTACACTTTGAGCAATAATACGGTTTCTCACCAGTGTGAATGCGCTGGTGTATTTTGAGAGTACTCTGGTGAGAAAAACACTTGTCACACTCTGAGCAGTAATACGGTTTCTCTCCTGTGTGAATGCGCTGATGTTTTTTGAGCTCACTCTGTTTAGTAAAACACTTCTCACACTCTGAGCAGTGATACGGTTTCTCTCCTGTGTGAACGCGCTGGTGTAGTTTGAGAGTACTCTGTTGATTAAAACTGTTTCCACACTCTGAGCAGTAATACGGTTTCTCTCCTGTGTGAATGCGCTGGTGTCTTTTGAGATCACTCTGTGTAGTAAAACTTTTCCCACAGTCTGAGCAGTGATACGGTTTCTCTCCTGTGTGAATGCGCTGGTGTATTTTAAGATCACTCAGAGTAGAGAAACTCTTTCCACAGGCTGAGCAGTGATGCGGTTTCTCTCCTGTGTGTATGCGCTGGTGTTTTTTAAAATCACTCTGTGTAGTAAAACGTTTTCCACAGTCTGAGCAGTAATACGGTTTCTCTCCTGTGTGAATGCGCTGGTGTATTTTAAGATCACTCTGTGCAGTAAAACTCTTCCCACAGTCTGAGCAGTAATAAGGTTTCTCTCCAGTGTGAATGCGCTGATGTTTTTTGAGATGACTCTGTGTAGTAAAACACTTCTGACACTTTGAGCAATAATATGGTTTCACTCCAGTATGAACGAGCTGCTGAATTTTGAGATCACTCTGTGCAGTAAAACTCTTGACAGGGTGGTGATGTTTCTCCATGACGGGACTTGCCTTCATTTGTCTGTGAAATGTAAAAAACAATATTTGCATGTACTGAAGAGTTTTCTGGATGTCTTGTGCTTCACCTCTTCCAACAGCTTAACACTGCTCTCGGTTAAATATCCTGGTTGTTGGTGGTTATAAACTTCAGAAGAAACCATGGAATATTTTTATTTCTGGAAAAAAAAAAAAATGATTTAAACAAAGCACTGTTAACATTAGCTAGCTAGCTAACATTAGCTACTCATTTAAACAAAGTGCTGGTAACGTTAGCTAACTACTTAAACAGAATACTGAGAACTTTAGCTAGCGAGCTAGCTAAAATTAAACATTATTCTAATTAGAATATTATGAAATTGAAATCAGGTTGTTTATTTTTTTTTAGTAAACAGTTACACTATATGGACAAAACTACTGGAAAACATCATATAGAAAAAAGGATCATGATATCAGCAGACATGAACAACGCAGTGCATTTGTGCGATTTTAAGACTCGGATACTACGGCAGAGACAGGCGGTTCGGTTTTATTTATTTAATTTAATATACAATATGATGAAATGATGAATGCTTGCTGTGTTATCAAGAGCCACAATTGCTCTCACAACCGTAGGGGAAAGTGGGGTCTAAGTGAAAGACGATAAAACACAAAAATAAGCTCCTCCACTCCGGATCGGGTTATACTCAGTAAGCCGCAGTTCCGCTCAGATATAATTAAAGGCACGGTGCAGTTTGCGCGCTGCTCCCCTCAGAATGTTTATAACTGCGCGGTTTAGTGAACACGGCTGCAGGTAAGACTGTAGAAGGCTACTGAAGACTATTAAAGTCTTTTATAGGTTATTAAAAGGGTTATTGGGGACAGAAATCAGTACAGGCTGGTTAGATAAGTGATTCACGTCCTCACTGTGGAAAATACACAGCGCTGTCACAGTTTCGTAAAATAAAAAAAGTCTTCTTCCGTGTTGTATTGTTTATTAACAAAATTTAAAGCAGATTTAGCTCATTCCAACTATTTGGAAATTTAGTTAAAAGCTCCGTTTTATTGTTGTAACGTTACTTACTAAAAATGCAGAGTTTAAATTAAGTCCGCGCTCGTGAGAACAGTTTATATGAGGGCAGGCAGAGTCAGGCTGGATTTTTAGCCCAATCTAAGCTCTAGCTGGAAGAACAACAGCTCTAGATTACTGTTGTTCTTAATAAAATGATATTATTAGTTTTATATTAACAGTAAATATAAGCTATTTTAAGCAGTAAGCCAACTCCGAAAAACAGGCTGTGAGGCGGCTGATGTTGGGATACATTTCTGCGGTATTGGCAATATAAATATAAAAATTCTGGTGTCTTATAACTATTTACACATAACTTATATCTCTCCTGAAAAGCTTTTTTTTGTTCAGTAACACTCTTGTTTATTTACTATCAGTGTAAATTACCATTGTTTGCTTAGGCGTGGATGTAATTAGGGGAATCTATACCAGGTTTGTCTGGCACCTGTGTGGCATTAATGTGGCATTTGGCCCCGCCCAAGATCGGTATCGGCCGATCGAGATGAAAGATGATCGGCGATCGGAATCGGCCCCAAAAACACTGATCGGCCCATCTCTAATTTCAACCATAACTAACTGTAAGTAACTGGGCTTTTAAAAACTCACCACAGATTATTTGTCTTATTTATTTTGAGTTACAGGAAGGATTACAAAAGCTATTAAATTTAGCAATATATAAAATTTGATAATTAGTAGAATTGGCAGTGTATCATAAACATAAAGAGTGTGTGTGTGTGTGTGTTTGCTGCCACCTAGCTGTATCATACTCACTTGTTTTCATTGTTCTGTGTAATTCGGTTTAAATTCTATTGATTTTTTAAATATATAAAAATGTAATATTCACTAGAATTGGCACTGTATCCAAAATATAAATGTTGTGTGTGTCTGCTGCCACCTAGCTGTGACATACACAGTCGCTAAAATGCTATTGAATTTGTGAATATATAAAATATTATAAAAAATAGAGTTGTACGCATTTTGCATAATATTAATGGGTGTGCAATTTTCCTCCTGACTCAAAGTAAACATCCCCGTTAATTTAATGTGTATGAATCCTAAGTATATGGAGCTATTGGTGTTTTTGTTTTTCTTAAAGCCATCTATTCTTACATGGGAACAATTATAGGCATTTTTACGCACTGAAGTGATTTGGAGGTAAAAGAAATGAGTGTGTACAGATGTAGAGGTGGTCTAGAAGTGCATGCATTTTATTTTAAAGTGCTCTCAGTTTTTCGGTATTAACACTAAAAGGGCGTTGCGCAAATTTAGTAACAGTAAAAGGAAGGGTGTGCGTCACTTTCTGTGGTCGTACTGTCCTGATTATTTAAGTATCTGTTGGCTACCATCCTCCGTTCAAAAGTTATTAGAGCCGAAGAGTCGAATATAAAACTGAAACTAACTTTACCGTGGTTCTTCTCAGAGGATCATTAAAGTATTCATAGTTCAGTCTGGTCGTGTTGAGCAGTGTAGCCTGTGTTACTGTTAGAGCTTGTAAAAGGCAGATAATAAGAGAAAGTGAGCATTAGCTGCTCAGTGGTTCTCAGTGCTGATTCTGGAGTAGCGCTTCTGCAGCTTTTAGTGTTTTTATACAGTAATTATATAGATTTATAATACAACTTATCCATACCTTCTATAGTTCAGCTGATCCTGCTCTTCCTCCGGCGGTGCGGGAAAACAAAGCTCTAGACTCCCCAAGATCATCCTCATCCGGGTTATAGAGAGCCCCGCCCCCTCCCCCGATATATCACATTATACCCAATCACCGCTAGAGGGAGCCCGCGAGGGAGTCCTCAGTGCATGGAGCTGAATGGAGCTAAACAGCTAAAACTCTCATTTAAAACACTATAGAAATACCTCTCTACGGTTTTCCTTTAATTTTAGAAAGTAGAACAAAGTATTTCACTAAAACAGTAAAAGAAAGCGGACCCCCACATTTACATTTTCTACAACAAATGTTTTTTAGTCATTATATTCACTAGCATGACCGCTACTGATGCTGGAGTTTCATCCAGAGCTCGTTTAAAAGAATTTAAACTGCAGTTTAAAAGCTTTAATAATTATCTCTGCTGTGTTGAAACAGTTCATATTATTCTGTGTTGAGGAAATGAGTAAAATATTCAGTATGAAAAGCATTATTTTGCTCAGTTGTTCTTTCAAAACTCGAGCGCAAAACACTCAGTCGAGCACAAATTGCTGCTGCAGGTAATTCACACAGCACACAAGGAACAAAAACACCCAAGAGGAGAAAAATTTAACTTTTTGCTCGCTAGTTTCACATTTGTGCTCACTAGAAGTTCATTTACACACGCAAAATGTTAAAATACGCCGGCTAATTTTTTTCACCTGGTATCAAACTAAGAATCCTACTGTACTCCTAATGACGATGACATCTAAATTTTAAAGACTAAGTTATGTTAACCCCCTCTTCAGAACTGAACTCCTACTGCAACTACCATAAAACTGAGCTCTGTCTGCCTCGCAAAGACAGAATTACTTGAGACTTGCCCCCAAGGTGAAATTCACCACAGCATGACTCAGATGTGAGAAATCCCAGAACATGAAAAGATGACCACTGAGGCAAAATTTTTCATTTAAAATCAATTAAAGTTTACTGGAGAAAACTTTTCAGCATTACAGATATATAAAAGGAAAATAAATTATTCAATACATTAGAAAAGTCAACAAATAGTATAATTCATTCTTGATAGGTCTACACATTCACAACCCAGAGAGAGAGAGAGAGAGAGTGAGAAAAGGCCAAGCGAAGTGGGTGAGAACCCTTGGGCGTCTCTTCTATTCAAACATTAACTTCATTCAAGCAGTTATACATTTATGCAAATGACACATAAATCAATAGGATCCAATGCAATTGGATAGAGTCTATCAATATATCTACGTCAGCAGTGTCCAGTTAACAGTCTGTTGTTTAGCTCTGATGACGTGATCAGCTCCAGCCTGTCTGAGCAACAAGTTCTTATCATGGTGCTGTTCAGCTCTGTGTCCTTCATGAACAAAGCAAACAGTCTTCGTTAGGGGTGCAACGGTACAGAAAATTCATGGTTCGGTTCATACAGAGGTATAAACTACATGGTTCAGTTGGTTTAAGTTCTCAGACTCTGAGCAGTGATACAGTTACTGTCCTGTGTGAATGCGCTGGTGTTTTTTTAGATTACCTTGTAAAGTAAAACTCTTCCCACAGTCTGAGCAGTAATACGGTTTCTCTCCTGTGTGAATGCGCTGGTGGTTTTTGAGATCACCCTGTAAAGTAAATCTCTTCCCACAGTCTGAGCAGTGATACGTTTTTTCTCCTGTGTGAAAGCGCTGGTGTGTTTTGAGATTACTCTGTGAAGGAAAACTCTTCCCACAGTCTGAGCAGTGATACGGTTTCTCTCCTGTGTGAATGCGCTGGTGTTTTTTTAGATTACTCTGTGCAGTAAAACTATTCCCACACTCTGAGCAGTAATACGGTTTCTCTCCTGTGTGAACGCGCTGGTGTCGTTGGAGAGTACTCTGTGTAGTAAAACTCTTTCCACAGTCTGAACAGTGATATGGTTTCTCTCCTGTGTGAATGCGCTGGTGTCGTTGGAGATCACTCTGTGAAGTAAAACTCCTCCCACAGTCTAAGCAGTAATATGGTTTGTCTCCTGTGTGAATGCGCTGGTGTTTTTTGAGATCAGTCTGTTGATTAAATCTCTTCCCACAGTCTGAGCAGTGATACGGTTTCTGTCCTGTGTGAATGTGCTGGTGTCGTTGGAGAGTATTTTGTTGAGTAAAACTCGTCCCACAGTCTGAGCAGTAATATGGTTTCTCTCCAGTGTGAATGCGTTTGTGTCGTTGGACACTACTTTGTGTAGTAAAACTGTTCCCACAGTCTGAGCAGCGATACGGTTTCTTTCCTGTGTGAACGCGCTGGTGTTTTCTGAGATCACTCTCTGCAGTAAAACTCTTGACAGAGTGGTGATGTTTCTTCATGGTAGGACTTGCCTTTATTTGTCTTTGAAATGTAGATAACAATATTTGCATGCACTGGAGAGTTTTCTGGATGTCTTGTGCTTCACCTCTTCCAGCAGCTTAACATTGCTCTCAGTTAAATATCCTGGTTGTTGGTGATGATAAATTTCAGAAGAAACCCTGCAATAATTCCTGGAAAAAAAAAGAAAAAAATGTGCGTATTAAAATAAAAGCAGGTCAATTACCTGAAGAGAATGACCTAAATCAGTTATTTAATCAGAACATTGATAACTTTTCCTAGCTAGTAGCTACCCAGTTAAACAAGCCCTGGTAACGAATCTAAATTACACTTGTATGCAAATTAAATACAATGCAATGTAAATTAAGCCATTTAAACATACTATTTTCTGACATATCATTACAAATCAACACTACAATGCAGATTTATGAGCTCAGACACATAAACAGTGTAATCACAGACACTGTTTCTTGTGCATATTTTAGTGACACCAGCAGGACCAAAGTCTGTAAGCCCCCATATGGTCACCATATGGGAGGATTTCATGCATTTCATGTATAACATGTGCTGATTCTATATCTGATAAAATAGCCTGAATATCTGCATATTCTTAACAGTGTCCTGCTTAAGAAACATGTTACAAGCCTCGTGTAAAAACAGACATAAAAACCAAAGAATTAAAAATTTACTGTATTTATCTTCCTGGTCCCAAATATTAAACTAAAAGGCAGGAAATGTCTGTTTAGGAGCGAGAGCACTGCCCACAGGAGAGGCTATGGATAATGTCTTTATTCTCGTAATATTACGTCTTTATCCTCCTGACAATGTCTTTTTTTCTCAATGTGAACTGTTTTTATTTTTTTAAATGTTTGTACTAAAACTATTGTTGCTGGGAAATTTTTTTTTGCTGGTATAATAAAATTCTGACTCAGGGCACATAATTCAATAAAAAAACACTACTTAATAACATTAGTAAAATATTATAATATTCCAGTCACTTGCAGCATGTTTTATACTAGGCAAATCAGTGGATTTTAGAGTTTTTACTGTAATGTCTGTAGTAGTGCTGGCACTGTATGAATATATTCTGTCTATTCACCTAGAATAAAACATGCTGTCAGTAACTGAAATAATATATTTTTCTTTAAAGTGCTACTTTTATTAAAGATTTATTATTGTTTATCACTGGATGCTCTGAGTGGTAATGATGTTAGCTTTTAGCTAATGCTACGGCGCACTGAACTGACGTCAGAGCGCAGCGTCTCAGCACGCAGGCAGCAGTGATAGGACACCGGTTGTAGAGCTTCGGTCGCATCACGTTCTGGATTATTATCCTTCTTCTCAGAGGATCATTAAAGTATTCATAGTTCAGTCTGGTCGTGTTGAGCAGTGTAGCCTGTGTTACTGTTAGAGCTTGTAAAAGGCAGATAATAAGAGAAAGTGAGCATTAGCTGCTCAGTGGTTCTCAGAGCTGATTCTGGAGTAGCGCTTCCCTGCAGGATTTAGTGTTTTTATACAGTAACTGATTTATATCAATTACAGCACTCCTGATTCAACTAATCAACTAACTAGTAAATTAAAAAGCCTTTGCTGAGGCCAGCTGAGTGAGTTACAGCAGAAAAACACTAAAACTAGCAGGACAGTGTTACTCCAGAACTCCAGAACTATAACCTAGTTATATGAAGAATCAATAAGAATCTAAAACGATTAATGTGAAAAGGGATAACGTGGGTTTTCTTACAACTGAACCGTATTATCAGAAAAATATATTATAAATAAAATAAACAAACCAGTGCACTATAACTATGGGTGGGCGATATGGCCTACATTAATATCGTAATATTTTATGGTATTTTTGCAATAACTTCTATATTTATAACACTCTAAATTTCTCCATATATCCAGGACTAAAGTAAAATAAATAATAATGGATATAATAGTCTGTAGTAGATATGTAAAAGAATGCTAAAAACAGCAAAAATAGAAGTGCCCCAATGTGTAAATTAGGGGTCGGACATATGGCAAGGTATTTAGGGGTATAATATCGTTCACCATATTCAAAAATGTAGGCAATATTATTGTGTACAGCACCATATGACACACCCCTAACTATAACCCACATTACTAACCTGCTGTAAAATATAGAGAGGCTGGATGAGTAGATCTTGACCAGAACAGTGTACGAGATTAGATTTAAGTGGAGTAACACTGTCCTGCCTGTTGCACTAAATTGAGTCCGCTCGTGTTCTGACATCATTTCAGTGCGCTGTAGCATTAGCTAAAAAAAATATATAAGCATAAAAACTTTATTCTCATTATGACTTTTAAGCGATCCCGGTATTCAGATGATCCACTGGTGTTAATAAGAGAAATGTACACTGAATAAAACTTATTCTAAATATATTTATTTACCACAGATTGTGATAGAAGCGACTTATTAAAAAGCTCATTCATTATTATCTTATATAGAAACTCAGCTTAGACACGAAACAGCAAGTATGTGCATACGGGGACTACAGAATGACGCAGGACTACAGTGGTCTGTTTCAAGGAGCTACTGCTGACATTAAAACACATAGTAAAGAAACAAGGCCGCCCTGATCACCACGCAGAGTAAATAGTACAGCGGTAAGCGGATCTGACCCGCATTCGGACTGAAGAACACGAGGATCTGACCTGGTTCTGATCCGGTATCAGTCTGAATCCAGAAGCAGATCCATGCGGAGACTGGACCGCTGAGCAAAACAAAGAGCAGCGTGAAGACAGCAACATTAGAGGGACAAGTCCGACGGCGTGTTTCAAAATAAAAGACCCAAGCGGTTAATACATTTTTAGTTAATATTAGACAAAATGCAGGTAAACCTATGATAAATGAGAAGAAAAAAAAATCAGAAAATCACATTGTCCGATTTTTAAAGAATTTATTTGAGAATAATGGTGGAAAATAAGTATTTGGTCAATAACAAAAGTTCATCTCAATACTCTTTAATTATATATCCTTTGTTAGCAATGACAGAGGTCAAGACATTTTCTATAAGTCTTTACAAGGTTGGCACACACCGTTCCTGGTATATTGGCCCATTCCTCCTTGCAGATCTCTTCTAATTCAGGGATGTTTTGGGGCCGTCAACGGGCAACACAGACTTTCAACATCCTCCAAAGGTTTTTTATGGGGTTGAGATCTGGAGACTGGCTAGGCCACTCCAGGACCTTGAAATGCTTCTTACAAAGCCACTTCTTTGTTGCAGTCCTGGCAGTGTGCTTGGGATCATTGTCATGCTGAAATACCCAGCCACATTTCATCTTCAATGCCCTTGCTTATGGAAGGAGGTTTGCACTTGAAATCCCACAATACACGGCCCCATTCATTCTTTCATGTACACAGAACAGTTGTCCTATTCCCTTTGCAGAAAAACAGCCCCAAAGCATGATGTTGCCACCCCCATGCTTCACAGTTGCTATGGTGTTCTTTGGAATCAACTCAATTATTAAGTAAACAGTAAAACAATATAGGTATATATAAATGTTTAAAACAATTAAGAATATAAGTGTGAAGGTGTGGTCATCTCCAATCACAATCTGCAACAGTAAAACTGTTCCCACAGCCTATGCTATCCTGTGTGAATGCGCTGGTGTTTTTTAAAATTACACTGTGTTGTAAAACTCTTCCCACAGTCTGAGCAGTAATACGGTTTCTCTCCTGTGTGAATGCGCTGGTGTATTTTGAGAGTACCGTGTTGAGTAAAACTCTTTCCACATTCTGAGCAGTAATATGGTTTCGCTCCTGTGTGAATGCGCTGGTGTATTTTGAGAGTACCGTGTTGAGTAAAACTCTTTCCACAGTCTGAGCAGTAATATGGTTTCGCTCCTGTGTGAATGCGCTGGTGTATTTTGAGAGTACTCTGGTGAGAAAAACATTTCTCACAGTGTGAGCAGTAATAAGGTTTCTCTCCAGTGTGAATGCGCTGGTGAATTTTGATCTCCTTCTGAGTAGTAAAACTCTTCCCACAGTCTGAGCAGTGATGCGTTTTTTCTCCTGTGTGAATGCGCTGGTGTCGTTTGAGATGACTTTGTGCATTAAAACTCTTCCCACAGTCTGAGCAGTAATACGGTTTCTCTCCAGTGTGAATGCGCTGATGTTGATGGAGAGTACTCCGTTGAGTAAAACTCTTCCCACAGTCTGAGCAGTGATGCGATTTCTGTCCTGTGTGAATGCGCTGGTGTTGTTGAAGAATGTACTGTCGAGTAAAACTCCTCCCACAGTCCGAGCAGCGATACGGTTTCTCTCCTGTGTGAATGCGCTGGTGTTGTTTGAGAGTGCTCTGTTGAGTAAAACTCTTTCCACAGTCTGAGCAGTAATACGGTTTCGGTCCTGTGTGAATGTTCTGGTGTTTTTTGAGATCACTCTGTGCAGTAAAACTCTTGACAGAGTTGTTTCTCAGATGTTTCTCCATGACAGGACTTGCCTTCATTTGTCTGTGAAATTTAGAAAACAATATTTGCATGCACTGGAGAGTTTTCTGGCTGTCTTGTGCTTCACCTCTTCCAACAGCTTAACACAGCTCTCAGTTAAATATCCTGGTTGTTGGTGATGATAAATTTCAGAAGAAACGCAGGAATATTTTCATTTCTGGAAAAAAAAGAAGAAAATTGTGTATTACAATAAAAGCAGGTCTGGATGAAATTACCTAAATCAGTTATATTATATGGACAAAACGTCTGGAAAACCTTCATATTAGCTTATGTTAGCTACTTGGTTAAAAACAGCACTGGTAACTTAAGCTTGCTAATTAACGTTTCTTACCCAATTAAAACAAAGTGCTAATAAATTTAGCTAGCTAGCTTAAGTTAGCTACCCAGTTAAACAAAGTGCTGGTAACTTTAGCTAGCTAACTACCTTTAGCTACACATTTTAAGAGCTAGTAAATTAAAGTAGCTAGCTAATGTTATCTACTTATTTAATCAGAACATTGATAACTACACAGTTAAACAAAGCGCTTATAAATTTAGCTAGTGAGCTAACATTAGACAAATAGACAAAATCAGTGGATTTTAGAGTTTTTACTGTAATGTCTGTAGTAGTGCTGGCGCTGTATGAATATATTCTGTCTATTCACCTAGTATAAAACATGCTGTCAGTAACTGAATTAATATATTTATCTTTAAAATACTAATTTTATTAAACATTAATACTGTTGATCACTGGATGCTCTGAGAGGTAATTAGAATAATGTTAGCTTTTAGCTAATGCTACGGCGCACGGAACTGACGTCAGAGCGCAGCGTCTCAGCACGCAGGCAGCAGTGATAGGACACCGGCTGTAGAGCTTTGGTCGCATCACGTTCTGGATTATTATCCTTCTTCTCAGAGGATCATTAAAGTATTCATAGTTCAGTCTGGTCGTGTTGAGCAGTGTAGCCTGTGTTACTGTTAGAGCTTGTAAAAGGCAGATAATAAGAGAAAGTGAGCATTAGCTGCTCAGTGGTTCTCAGTGCTGATTCTGGAGTAGCGCTTCCCTGCAGGATTTAGTGTTTTTATACAGTAACTGATTCATGCTAAAACTTAAATCTATTTTCTGGCAAATATATTTTAAATAAAATAAACAAACTACTGCAATATAACTAGGGGTGGGTGATATGGTATATATATAGAGAGAGAGAGAGAAAGTTCTCTATACCTTCTGTAGTTCAGCTGATCCTGCTCTTCCTCCGGCGCTGCAGGACAACAAAGCTACAGACACCCCCCCCACTCATCCTCATCCGGGTTATGGAGAGCCCCGCCCCCTCCCCCTCTATATCACATCATACCCCATCACCGCTAGAGGGAGCCCGCGAGGGAGTCCTCAGTGAATGAAGCTGAATGGAGCTAAACAGCTAAAACTCTCATTTTAATCATCAAAATTTTACATTGTGCCTTTTTTGGTACAGTGTGTCAAATATATGTAAATTATAGAAGAATATGCCAAACACTGTAATGATATAGTTCAAAAATTGCTGTTTTATATGAATTTGCAGAGTATGGGATTAACATTTTATTTTTTCACAATTTTCAGTCACACCAGAAAAAGCTCAAATGGCATGAAAGTTCGATTTTGAATAAAAGCAAGCAAATTAATTATTTTTTTGTCTAATCAATCACATATTGACAATCCACTTGTGTCTACTTCTGAGTCTGCTTAGCTAAAAGTTTAAGTATAATATTTTAAAGCCACCCTTAACTAAAACATTTTGTCCCAAAATGAATATCATATGGTGTGTGATGCCATACTCCTTTTCTTTAATAGGTAATTGTGTGGAGACCTTTAGGGAGTGGGGGTTCTCCTTCTTTCAGGAGGAAGAACAACACCCCAGAAGGACACTGAAAGTTACAAGGTGAATTATGTCTCTTTATGTTTTCAGATTTTAAAACGTATTTGGACTTTTTATGGCAGTGGAACAGATTTGGGACAGATTTCTCTCTTGTGTGAATGCACTGATGTTTCTTGAGATGATGTTCAGTAAATCTCTTCTCACAGTGAACAGTAATATGGTTTCTCTCCTGTGTTTGAGAGTAGTCTGTGTAGTGTAAGGTAATTCACCACAGCATGACTTAGATGAAACTCGGATGTGAGAACCTAGAAAGATGACCATTGAGTCAAAGTTTAGAATTTAAAATCTATTAGAGTTTACTGGAGAATTTGTTTCAGCATTACAGATAGATATATAGAAGGAAAATAAATGAACATTAGAAAAGAGTAAAAATTCATAAACCAGTCAACAAATAGTGTAATTAAATCTTGATAGGTCAACACATTCACAACAAGCAGTTATACATTTATGTAAATAAAACGTAAATCAATAGGATCCAATGCAATTGGATAGAATCTATCAATATATCTACGTCAGCAGTGTCCAGTTAAGAGTCTGTTGTTCAGCTCTGATGACGTGATCAGCTCCAGCCCGTCTGAGCAACAAGTTCTAATCATGGTGTTGTTCAGCTCTGTGTCCTTCATAAACACAGCAAACAGTCTTCGTGTATCCTGTATCACGTACAGATCAAACAGTCCTTAAACGCCCTAAAGTCTCTGATAAAATGAAAGAGAAGGAAAGAGTGGATGGAAAGATCTTCTGGCCTGTATAAGACTTTACTTTGTGTAGAACAGGCATGCACTGCTATCTGAGGAGAGGTTCCTGGCACTTCACTCAGAGAGCTTGTTGTCTCCTAGTTCATATACACTGGTCGTGGTTATGCGTGCAATTTCTGAATTATAGCATATAAGACAAAAACCAATCAGTTATCACCTAATATTTAAAATAACATTTGGTTAATATTATTATTCTTACTACTATGTATTGGCATGTCAATTCTGTTGTATATTTGTATATTTACATTTACTCCACTCAAAAAAAACAATAACTCAGAATTACTCATATATCCTGTATGTTTCACAATTTAACTATTAAAATAAACTACATTTGCAACATTATCCTTCTCTTTATACTTTTCACAAATTTGTTTAAACATTGTCACACTACTGAATAAGTTGCTGTGTAGTTGCTCAAAACATACACTAATGAACAACAAAAAACAAACAAACAAAACAAATATTAGCTGATCTGGTACATTAGTGCAGGTAGAAAATTATACATTTTTTTTTTCTGAAACCTTAACTACCTATCAATCCTATTCCTAAATTAAGCTAACTGACTGTCCCAAGCTGCATTTTATCAATGGGTTTGATCTGTGTTTTAATTCAGAGACTAGTCTTTTTACACCAGGTATCAGAAACAACATCATCACAGTTTACATGGTTAGCTCAGTTACCTTTTGTTCCAAAAATCAAAGTATATATCCAGATTTATTTTAACGTCATTTTAACGACAAAACTAAAAAAAAAAAAGCCCTCTTTCCTCCGTGCTCTGCAAAACCAGCAAGCTGATTGGCTGCTTCTCCCGAAAGGCAGAACTTTCTCCCTGAACGGCTTCATGATTGGCGTTAAAAAATTTCTCATTCACACAGCGGTCAGTGGTCCGTCTCCTCTTTAATAGTACAGCTGAGCTGAGCAGGAACAATATCATTTTTGGGGAGAACCAATCCACCTGATTCTGATCCATCCCCCCCGGTACCTACTCCAATTATTAAGATCTTATCGTCTGAGCAGTGATGCGGTTTCACGTCTGTGTGAACACGCTGGTGAATTCTGAGATAACTCTGTGTAGTAAAACTCTTCTCACAGTCTGAGCAGTGATACGGTTTCTCTCCTGTGTGAATGCGCTGGTGTCTTTTGAGACAACGCTGTGTAGCAAAATTCTTCCCACACTCTGAGCAGTAATATCGTTTCTCTCCAGTGTGAACACGTTGGTGCACTTTGAAATTACTCTGTGTAGTAAAACACTTATTACACTTTGAGCACTGATACGGTTTCTCTCCAGTGTGAATGCGCTGGTGTAGTTGGAGATAAGAATTGCGAGGAAAACTCTTCCCACAGTCTGAGCAGTGATATGGTTTCTCTCCTGTGTGAACGTGCTGGTGTAGATGGAGATTACCTATTTGAGCAAAACTCTTCCCACAGTCTGAGCACTGATACGGTTTCTCACCAGTGTGAATGCGCTGGTGCAGTTTGAAATGACACATTGTACTAAAACTGTTCCCACAGTCTGAGCAATAATGTGGTTTCTCTTCTGTGTGAATGCGCTGGTGCATTTTGAGATTTTTCTCTGAAGTAAAACTCTTCTTACACTTGGAGCAATAATATAGTTTCTTATCAGTGTGAAAGTGCATGTGTCTTTTGAGATTACCATGTGTAGTAAAATGCTTCCTACACTTTGAGCAATAATATGGTTTCTCTCCAGTGTGAATGCGCTGGTGTTTTTTGAGAACACTCTGTGTACTAAAACACGTCTTACACAATGAGCAATAATTTGTTTTGTCTCCTTTGGGAATGCACTGGTGTTTTTTGAGTTTACCATGTGAAGTAAAACTCTGCCCACAGTCTGAACAGTGATATGGTTTCTCTCCAGTGTGAATGCGCTGGTGCTGTTTGAGATTACTCTCTTGATTAAAACTCTTCCCACAGTCTGAACAGTGATACGGTTTCTCTCCAGTGTGAATGCGCTGGTGCTGTTTGAGATTACTCTCTTGATTAAAACTCTTTCCACAGTCTGAACAGTGATATGGTTTCTCTCCTGTGTGAATGAGCTGGTGTTTTGTGAGATAACTCTGTCTAATAAAACTCTTCTTACAGTCTGAGCATTGATACGGTTTCTCTCCTGTGTGAATGCGTTGATGCAGTTTGAGATTACTCGGTGTAGTAAAACTCTTTCCACAGTCTGAGCAGCGGTACGGTTTCACTCCTGTGTGAACGCGCTGGTGTTTTTTGAGATCACTCTGTGCAGTAAAACTCTTGACAGAGTGGTGATGTTTCTCCATGACGGGACTTGCCTTCATTTGTCTGTTACATGTAGAAAACAATTTTTGCATGTACTGAAGAGTTTTCTGGTTGTCTTGTGCTTCACCTCTTCCAGCAGCTTAACATTGCTCTCAGTTAAATATCCTGGTTGTTTGTGGTGATAAATTTCAGAAGAAACTCTGGAATATTTTCATTTCTGAAAAAAAAAAACAAAGAAAAAGTTTAGTATTAAAATAAAAGTGAGTCAATAACCTGAAGAGCATGACCTAAATCAGTTACATTATATGGACAAAACTACTGGAAAACCTTCGCTTTTATTAAATATTAGCTAACGTTAGCTACTTGTTTAAACAAAACAATGGTAACTTTAGCTAGCTAACATCAGCTACACGGTTAAACAATAAGCTGGTAACTTTACGTAGCTAGCCAAAATTAAACTTTATTCTAGCTAGGATATTTTAAAGCTGAAATCAGGTTCTTGTTGTAATTTTGCATTGCATTGTGGGATTTGAGGACACGGATACTACGGCAGAGACAGGCTAACGGTGCGGTTCGGCTTTGTTTACTTAATGTAATGTACAATACGATTAAATGATGAATGCTTGCTGTGTTATCAAGTGCCACAATTTTTCTCACGACCGGAGGAGGAAACATTTTGCGAATGGATTGTGTTTTTTTAGCTGTCCAGCTTGAAACAACACGGAGGATCACAGATCAACAACATTAAACAACATTACCCAATGAGGTCTAAGTGACAGACAACAAAACACAAAGCTTATAGCCTTACTGTTTTACACTAATCACCAGAAACATTTCATGGAAGTGTTAGCTATTTATAATATGAAGCAAAGTTAGCTAGTTATAACGTATAAATTAAAGCTAGGTTAGGTATTCAAAACTTATATGAGAAAAAGCTTAACGTGAGTTTTCTTACAACTGAAACCGATGCAGCCGGAGAATCCTCCTGTCTGCAGGCTGGAAGCGAAGAGAGCGCGAGCATTCCCACCTCTCTCCAACCCGCCACCCGATTGGCCGGCTGGATTCATTGTAAACCAATAGGAAAAATGCTAAATAAAATAAATAAAAATATATTTTTTTCCACTTTTGTATTCCTGTATTGATTTATAGCGAACTATTTCTTTGTTTGATTATAGCTTAGCAATCACAATATTTAATAATATTGTATTATTTACATTTCATGTATATATAAATATATACATATATATACATGAAATGTAAATAATACAGTATTAAAAAAATATATATATATATAAATACACGTGTAAATAATTGTAAAGGTAAATAAATAAATGAAAAGATATGTGGAAATGTTGAAATAAATAAATGAATAAATACATAAATGTTTAAATAAATAAATGCACATATAAAGGAATAAATATATATATATATATATATATATATATATATATATATATATATATATATATATATATATATATATATAAGAAATGTCATTATTAATGTATTTATTTACCTATACAATTATTTATGCATGTATTTAGTTATTTACATATTTATTTATTTATTCATTTATATGTGCATTTATTAATATACTTATTTCAACATTTATTTATTTATGTAAAGAAGTGGACTGAAAGAATGATAAATGCTATATATATATATATATATATATATATTTATATTTTATATTTATCATTCTTCCAGTCCACTTCTGTGTCACTAATGCACGGGGGAATAAATTGAATGTTAACAGCCACAGTGAACAGTGCAGTGAAATAATGGTAATGATCATGACCAGGAGCCTCTGCCTATTATAATCCATGTGAAGCAACAAGTAACTCTTGCAGAAATCACATCCACATTTAATGTAGCAGACCCCGCACACACGTACACCACAGGTCAGTCTGTCCCCCTGTAGTTTTCTTTAGCCTCTATAGGACATGGCAAAAATAATGGGACACTATATTGTTCTTGTACGTATAAAATATAATGATACATCTACTTATTCCAGCGCAAAAAGTCATGCAATAAAACTGAAATCTAGTCCATTTTCTTGAATATAAGCACACAATCAGAAACGGACACTTAGTTATATCATAATTATAGCATGCACAATTATAATATCTATTTTAATATTGATTGCTAGGTGATCATACAGTGTAAACACTAAGGTAAGTTAAAATATGAGCAGCAGGGGGAGCTAAAGATCCAGGTTTGTTCAGTGTTACCTCAAGCCATTTTTTCAGTCATTTTTGTAATTATGTGTGTATATATGAAAGAGAAAAAGTAAGAGAGAGAGAGAGAAATACTTTCTTACTGGGTCGTGACCTCTGTTCTTTCTTTATCTTTCTTTCTGATTAAAAAGAGAAGGAGACTAAGAAGAATGAAAGGAGAATATAACCTCACCTTGAATAATTCAATAATGCCTGCCAGACCTGAGCCTCTGCTTTACTGAAATATAGACTTTACTTTTTTTTCCACTGTTTCCTGATTCACATCCACCCTTCGGCAAGCAGACGTGAGTAATAAAAATGTAAAGCTTGCATAACCACACTGAACCCTTTTATCAGCGTTACGGGCATATCATCCTCCATTTAGAATTCAGTGCCATTCAAACTACTGTTTTCACCATTCAGTATACCTTTGTCACTGTCCCTGTTTATAGATATCAGTGTATCACACTGGGCCAAAACCCACAATAGTAAGTGTCTGAATGGGTTTCTGAGGTGGTTAGTGTTCTTCTTAAATCATGTTTTTATTTTTTGGGTTGGCAATAGTTATTTTTTTACAAAAATATGTTGTTGGTTTCTTTATGTGTCATTAAAAAAATCACACAATAGTCTTTAAGGAGTCTTCCACTCCTACTGAGTTCTGGCTGCTTAATGGGAACTGGAAATATAAATGTGGGGAAAAACTACTAAAAAAGCTTATATAATGACTATTTTCATAAAACTTTATTGATTGTTATACAATTCTAGCCATATGTCACAGATCACAATCATTACAACCTACTGCACTGTATACTGTGGATGTTAATGCCTTCTGTAGTATTTCTGAAATGTTAAATGCATTCACATATAATGTCCTTTCCATCTGGCACCCACTATCAAGCCTAAGATCAATTTACTTACTGCTATACCATGACTTTTGACACACCAGTGTATATGTTCACATTGTGTCAAAATGTACCATTATCTCCATAGTTAATGCCCATATGCCATACAGTTCATAAATTGATAAAATAGACCTTTTTTAATTTGTGTGTTTGTACATTGTATACGCTTATACAGTCAACAGCATTTTAGTTAGACTGTCTATAGACTGCTTTTCAAGCCTTCATTTATATACAGTATATACTGTATATGAGAGTCTTATGCAACAACTAAAAAATAAAGCATATTAACAAATAAAATGCTCTCTCTGGTGTTCTCTAGACCAAAATAGGAATCTTTTGGATTCATTCTGATCGCAATAAATCAATAAAGTCAAAGTTAATGTAAGAAACCAGATTTTATACCTTTTTTAATTATTATTCAGCAATTTAGCGACATCCCAAGCAGGGAAAATGTGAAAAGGCTTACGCAAGTGGTCTAAATCCTCTTATCTGCACTGCAAGCATATCGTTCATCATGCTCATTCTTCTCACACTCTTACCTCTGGCTAGCCTTTGTTTCCAGAATAGGGTCCATTCCTTCTGAGCTTTCCCCCTATTAGCACACGGATGCCAAACCTTGCTTAATGCGTTACATCGTATGAATGTGATGTGTTCTTGCAGAGGGAAGATTTTTCATCGCTGTGGGCCTTATTGTAAGCCTGATTGCCACAGGATCTCTGGAAATAGGTGTTCTCTACAGGTAATGCAGCTTTATCCTACGAAATCTGATACTGTGCTGTTATCACTGCTCTGTTCTGTACTGTCTTGCATGTTATCCTATCTTATATTACTTTCTACTCAGGAAAATGTCTAAAAATGGTACATTAGCATTAATGGTCTAGCGGATCTGAAATATTATGATTATTATGATGTTTTGAGGAATGGAAAGATTAGTAATTATAATAAATGGCATTCACACATTATAAAAGCCTCCCTGACAACCCAGATATGGGTTGATAAAATATACATACTTTATGTCCTAATATGTGTGGATATCCCCAATGATGAATGCAAGTCACGGGCCACAGACTCTATAATAAAACAAATAATGAAATACACCACTTTAAATAATATTTTTTCTGATTATTTCATTTACACACCATTTTACTTGACTAACTGTCTTTATCTTTGACAGTGTTGTGTAAACTAAGATATTTCAAATTGATGTTTCATTTCATGATGTCTCTAAATATTAAACTTCTTAATTATGGCAACTTTTAGACTCTTTGGCCCGTTTTTCTGTGCTACAACTGCGCATCCTCTCCGCTTTTAGACTCTTTGCCCTGTTTTTCTGCGCTAGAAATGCGCACTCTCTCCGCTTTTAGACTCTTTGGCCCGTTTTTCTGTGCTAGAAATGCGCACTCTCTCCGCTTTTAGACTCTTTGGCCCGTTTTTCTGCGCTAGAAATGCGCACTCTCTCCGCTTTTAGACTCTTTGGCCCGTTTTTCTGTGCTAGAAATGCGCACTCTCTCCGCTTTTAGACTCTTTGGCCCGTTTTTCTGCGCTAGAAATGCGCACTCTCTCCACTTTTAGACTCTTTGGCCTGTTTCTGACACCTAGCGTTCAAACTTTGAATCTCACATTATAAAAACCTGCTTAACAGCGGGACAACTTTCATTCTATTTCTAAAATACCTCGCGGGCCGCTCCAAAAAAGGAGCCGTAGTTTGGACACCCCTGAAATATACAGAGAAAGAGGGACCACTAAGAACTATGAACGAATTAATAGACCATCAAATTAAAAGCACTTAATTCTTCCATCATCAAGAGAAGAAATCCACTTTATCCTTAGATTAAAATGTTTTACTGTCAGATGACAACTCAAGGCTGTTGGTCTGACTGGATGTGGGATGATCAAGAAGAAGCTTTTACTAAGAAAAAAAACAGAAACGAAAGATTAGAATAGAATTAAAGAAAGAAGCTTCTGTTTTTTTTTTTTTTTCAGAATAACAGAACAATAAGCTGAGCAGGCCGATAGTGCAGACCTCAACACTGATAAAGGATTGTGCTGTAAATAAGTGATAGGTGGTCTCTGACTTGTGCCCAGTACTGCTGGGCTGTAGATACCAGGGATATAAAGTAAATCTCCTCCTTATTAACTTACATAAGAGTAAACAGTGCAATAAAATGACTTTCAGACTTCAGTCGGTGATTCTAGATTTATTTGATGGCATGTGTACGCCTGTCTCTTCTTCCTTGCTTCTCTCTGCCACAGACATTTAATATACAATGTAAGATTATAAAAAGAGATTTGATTTACATTAAAGCATATTCTTTTATTGTTTAATAATGTTATTTCTTTATCTTTTAAAGTTTCTTTCATAATCTGGTAAAAAGGAATTCAGGTTTTTTGCAAAGTACACTGACATGCCAGAAGTCATGGGACAGGTAGTCCCACTAGTATCATGTACCGTGACTTTTTACTTTTGCCATGTCCCAGGGAAGCTTAGGAACACTAGAGGTTGAGAATAACTGCGCAGAAATGTCATTTGACTGATCGCATGGACAATTTTAGTCTTTACCACCCACTGCACTGTCCACTGTGGGTGTTAATGCCTTCTTTTATGTATTTCCGGGACTCCTGTGACAATGTGAATCAAGGAATGTGTCCCATCCATCTAACACCCACCCACTGACCCACAGTTTAACACTTGACATGTCAGTGTGCTATTCAGTAGTTAGAATGAGCTTTAATTAATCAGTAGGGGTGTGACGAGACACTAATATCACAAGACGAGACGAGACACTGGGATACTGGGTTCACGAGAACGAGATGAGATGAGATTTAAAAATAAAATTTTAAAGAAAACGTTAAAAAAAAAATTCAAAATCATGTAACGCAAACTTAACAGACTGGTTTCTCTCACACACTGATTCTATTAAGAAATAGAAATAAGAATAAGAATAAAAAATAAAAATAGAACTTTTCTAGGTCTAGCTTATATAGTGCAAACAATAAGTGCAAACTTATTGCATCCTTGACCCGATATACATACCTTTAACAGCCTCCTATTTTTTGACAAGGATTTGGTATGGAGATCAGCAATGACTCCCCCTAATGGAGCAGAGTTTACTAATAAAGAGGCGTGTCCACAAACCTTTGGACATACTGTGTAGCTCATATGTCTTCTCCAGGACGTCTAGTATGATAAGTACTGTGTCTGTGTGTGCTCCGTGTCACGTAATTCTGTTGGTATTGTCCATTACTTTTAATGCCAAGTCACACTGCATGGTCATCTGTTTATGTCACAGCTTGTGGTTTAGCATCTGCTGGTAATGATTATGCCGTCCTCGTGCGGTCGTATTAGCAGCGTTCAGTTAGCTGACGTATTTGCAAACATTTCAATCTGCCTTAAATAACTGCTTTCGCTACTAGCTCCTATTAGGACAATTACTTTTTCCATTCAGATCATGTTCTTGCACCCACCAGGCCCAGCTCTCCAGATCTAAGTCTCTACAAGCCTCACTGGAGTCCATCATCTGCGGCATCGGCATGAAGGACGGGCCCTCAGCCCACTGCACTGCAGTTTATAATGTGAGTCTATAAGCCTTGACCTTTCTTCCTGCTACTTTTTGCATCAGTTAACATTAAGCCATATGGCAGCCTTGACCTCATGTATCTGTCTGTTGTACAAAAGGCCACACAGAAGCAGTTTCATCCTACAGGGAAGGTAACGCAGTTAAGCGCTGAATGAATGTAGCGTGCCATAACTGTGCCCTTCTCTCTGCCTGCGTTTGATTAAGGAGACTGGAGATCTGCTGTGTTCACCTTTTGAATGTGAAGAATGACCTGCTGACTGACCTCAAACAGGCGAGTGAAGCTCACTTAAACATCACTGTTCACATTCTGAAATAATGAATAGATAATTTACACATTTAAAACTTGAGACGAAGGATTATTTGAATGTTTCCATGAAGGATCGTTGAGGAAACTTTAAATCAAAGAAGAATCTTTACATTCGTTATTGAAACAAGTGTGTTTCTTCTGTGGTATCAAGCATAGTACACTGCTATTTCAGATAACAAGTTTTAAATATTAAAAAATATTTTTGTTGTTTAATTACAGTGTAAAATAATGTTACTGTGAAATACACTACACTTTATATATTATTTTATTACAGACAATTGTTTAAGGAAAACATTTCTTGTCATGTTACCTGTTTTGAGGTGGTAAAAATGCTCAATTAGCAATAAATCTGGTGAACAGGCAGTTCAAGAAGGGTTTTAATCTGGCGTAAATCTGGGTTCCTGTAAAACCCTTGCTAAAACCCTTGTTTGGGTCCTGCTGAAAAAAATGCAAGTTGGGAGCCCTGTCATGACAGCCAACGCATGTGGCTGCAGGATGTCCATGCACAAATTGCTGACCTGTTAGTGTCCCTCATATCACTACTAAGAATGACCAATTATTGTATGTAATGGTTTCCCAGATCATCACACCAGCAGTTGGAGCAGTGTGTCGCTCTACAGCAGGGGTGTCCAAACTTTTTTTGTTGGGGGCCAGAAGGAGAAATATATTTGAAGTCAGGGGCCACAGACTCTGTGATAAAACACATAATGAAATAAACCACTTTAAATAATACATTTTCCCTGATTACTTTCATTTACACACCATTTTACTTGACTTACTATCTTTATCTTTAACAGTGTTGTGTAAACTAAGATTTTTCAAATTGATGTTTAATTTCATGATGTCTCTTAATATTAAACTCCTTAATTACGGCAACTTTTAGACTCTTTGGCCCGTTTTTCTGAGCTAGAAATGCGCACTCTCTCCGCTTTTAGACTCTTTGGCCCGTTTCTGACACCTAGCGTTCAAACTTTGAATCTCACATTATAAAAACCTGCTTAACAGCGGGCCAACTTTCATTCTATTTCTTAAATACCTCGCTGGCCGCAAATGGCCCGCGGGCCGTAGTTTGGACACCCCTGCTCCGAGGATGTGCACTCTCTCAAAACCTGTCAGCTTTGCTAAAAATGTCTTTAAGTGCATCGTAGAGGCATATCTAGCAGTTAGCGATCTCTCACCAGGAGGTACACTATCCAAAAGTAGCACCTGAGAGTCTGCCTGAGACACAACTGCATGATGTCAACATTTGCAGATTTGCAGATCATGTACAGACATGCATATAAATAAAGTCATCATTTATTTTTGTTAGTGTGTCAGTAGTTCATCTGGAGCAAGACTGCACTGCAAAAAATCCATTGACAAAAACTAGAAAAAAATATATATGCAAATTAAGACAAATATATGTATATTAAGCAAAAAAATCTGCCAATGGGGTAAGCAAAATTGTCTTAGTAAGATTTCTTACAAAAAGCAATGGCAAAGTCTCAAAATGTGTGAAGAAACACCTAAATCAAGCAAAAAAGTCACTGTTTTTGGACACAAGAATCAGAATAACTTGATTGCTGCTTGATTGTGTTTATTTCGAGTTCAAATTACTTAAAATAAATTCCTAAAATATGAAAAATAATCTAACACTTACACACAATGCTTAATAAGACAAAAAGTCTTATCAGAGAAGAAAATAAGATTTATTGCCTGAAATTTACAAAATTTCACTTGCTAAGATTTAGTTTTTTGCAGTGTGACTGACCATGTTTTCCAAAAGGTGTATTTTTCTGCTTTCCAGTGCGGAGATCTGAGCCACCAGAACATCTGTAAGTTTATCGGAGCCTGTCTGGACCCTCCTCAGCCTGTAATCCTGACTGAATACTGCCCAAAAGAAAGTCTGCAGGTTTTACACCTCATTTTATAACCACTAAGCACTCTCCAGACATAATCTCATCATGAAGTGCTAATAGTTTTACAGGACGAAATGCATCAATCAAATGACAGAGCTGACAGAACCTCTCCTCTTTATTTCTGCAGGACATTTTAAAGAATGAATCCATTAAAACTACTGAAGACTGAAGCTTCAAATGTGAAGGTAAACACAACCACTCAGTGTGTGTTTATGTGCATGTGTGCGTTGACAAGATGTTGGAAAAGTTGGTCTAACCAAAAACCCATCTGAAATCCCCTGATTAATCATAAATATCTCCTTCACTGCCACTCGCAACCAGAAACTGCTCGCAGGAATGCACACTCCAAGCTAAGGAAAATTCTGACCTCTCTCACAGGAAAACAGCCCTGACACTACAGCTTCACAACTGCAAATGTGTGTGTGTGTGTGTGTGTGTGTGAGCAGGCTTGCTTTATAGCTTGTGTATATGTGTATAGCATGTGCTATACCTAATTTTTGCTTGAATCCTCATGTAGTTACGAGTAGAACCCGAGTTTAAAGTATAGCATTAGTAACTTATTACATTTTATTAGTAAGGAACATACCAAGGTTTTTATTACATTTGTGATATTTTTCACCCTTGAATAAATAACATACCCTAAATTACCCTAATCTGTATTTTTGTATTATTTGTTCAAACAAGTAGTACAAAAAGTTGCAAAATAATTACAAAAATATTTATTGTACACTTAACATGGTACCACTTTAAAATAAGACTATCTTTATAAAGGGTTTATAAATGGTTTACAGTTTACAGGCTTATAAATTTACTCATTTTTCTACCTCTTCACAAACTCGAATTATGTTTTCGATCTGACAGATACAAGCTGAACAGGACTAGGACATTAATGTTAGCTAATCAAGCTTTAGAATCTTTTTTTTTAACAAAAGACTGATTTAACGTAAATTCATGACAGCACTGAAGGGGTAAATATATGACTAGAACTGCACTGCTGAGGTAAATTCATGCTTATATTAGCTCTGTTGAGGTAAATGCAATGTGTTTGTTGGTGTGTCTGGTGGTAGATTAAAAATATTAAGGGTACCACTTTAAAATAAGACTACCTTTATAAAGGGTTTATAAATGGTTTACAATGAGTTTATTAATGGTTACTAATTAGGTCGCAAATGCCTTAAAAATCATTAATAATCAGTTATAACACATGCGTAGAAATAACAACAATATAGATGGCTGTGGGTTTTCACTATCTGGCAAACAACAGGCCATTGTTGCCCTTTCTATGTATGTGTTATAACTGATTATTAATGATTAATGAACAGAGCTAATATAAGCATGAATTTACCTCAGCAGTGCAGTTCTAGTCATATATTTACCCCTTCAGTGCTGTCATGAATTTACGTTAAATCAGTCTTTTGTTAAAAAAAAAGATTCTAAAGCTTGATTAGCTAACATTAATGTCCTAGTCCTGTTCAGCTTGTATCTGTCAGATCGAAAACATAATTCGAGTTTGTGAAGAGGTAGAAAAATGAGTAAATTTATAAGCCTAATATTTTTAATGTAGAGCATAAAAATGAGCTCCCCCACACTGGCTGTTGTGTACACAATAATACTCAAAGCAATCTAAGAAGTCTGTTAGTGAAAACACAAAAGTATATCATAAAATAAAGTTTTAAAAGAGCTTTCTATTTACATTTTATTTGAAAAAACAAAAACAGCAATTCCAACCTTTTGAACAGTTTGACCCCTTCATTACAGGGTATCGACTACCTGCACTGCAGCGCCCTGCGTTCCCACGGCTGCTTGTCCTCCTTCAGCTGTGTAGTGGACAGTCCCTCTGTCCTAAAGGTCCCTGACTTCGGGCTTAGTGCTGAGAGACACTCTGGGAGCTCAAGGGACAACTCGAGCCAGGACCACTGGACCTGTGAGTGCACATTCTAATAAAATATCACATCTTGAACAGCAGCAATGACTAATGTTTACTTTAAGTCTCGTCTCTCTTCCTCTCTTTTTATTCGCATTTGGGAATTTTGGAATTTAACGCCAAATATTTTCCAGTGAACTGTAGAGATGCAGTAATTGTACCATGACTGAGGACAAATAGAGAAAAATGACTTCCCAGATACATTATTAATGCTGCCTTTATGTGCTTTTAGATGGTCCACTTTCATATTTCCCTCTTGCATATACATAATAACGACATTTCCTTTAAGTGCTTTGCACTTATTACTGTCACGTCCTCTCCTTGCTCTGTGTTTTTCTCTGTTTTTTCCTTATTTATTTCTTAGTTTATTTATTGTATATATTTCCCTGCCCTGTTTAGTTTGTTTCTTACTGTCCCTAGTTGGTTTAGTTTATGTTCTTTAGTTTATCTCGTTTGTTTTGTTTTTTGGTTATTTGTTTATCTATTTTCAGTTCCTTATATATATATATATATATATCCCTATCTATTATATGTTTACATGTTTACTTGTTTCTCGTTTCTTTGTTTATTTATATATATTTATTAAATTTCTTTCTTACCTGCACTTACGTCCGTCTCTATGTCTTCCCTACACCTCACCCTGACAATTACTATATTTTACATTACCTTTGACTTTAATTTGAGGCAATATGAACCCAATATATTTCATGTTTTGTCAAATTCACTTATTTTATTAATATACATCAATTCCTGCATTCCAGACCTGAAATACAGTTCAAAAAAGTTTGTGACACAAACATATAGTATTGAAATTAAGTTGGCCAGACAAAATATTAGTATTAAAATGCAGCTTCATTAGTACTTCATTGTATACAGGCACACACTGTCTATATGTACAGTATATGCAGCATTAATATATAACCATTATAACCATTGTCCCAGTTTCATTGTTTTAGGGGGTATCTTTGAGACTAGTCGTTATTTCCTTCAGGACAGGCGTTTTTTTGGGGTGTGTGCATGCTTGTTTGTTCTTCCTCTCCTCTCTTTCAGCGCTGTTGTGGAGGGCTCCTGAAATCCTGAAGCTAATGGCACTCAGAAGGGGGATGTGTAGAGTTTTGTCATCATCGCACAGGAAGTGGTGTACCGCCGAGGACCCTTCTACATCCCCAGCAGCTCTCTGGGGGCCAGAGGTGTGTGTGTATGTGTGTGTGTGTGTGAGCTCAGGCTGTAGCTGGTTGTGCTTTTAAAGTCTTGTGTGTATGATGACTGCACTCAGGAGGCTCTCAGGAATGCTGTTCCTGATCAGCTCTGAGTGACGGAGAGACGAGGCGGCGGAGCTTCCGTTTCTCTGTGATTCTCTGCTGATCGTTCATTATGCAGCTCTGTTGTTTTTCAGCCTCCCAACTAGAGCTCAGATTCTCTGCCCGAACCCGACCTGACCCCAGGTCGAAATCGGGTCGTGTCGGGCTCCAGAGAATATTTAGAGGTGTAGGCATCTGTTTTTTAATTATATTTTTATTTTATATAAAGCTCTGGTGTGATAATCACAATATTGCTAAGTAACCAATTATTATTGTTTTTAAAAAAGAACCAAATAACGAAAACTGAAAGTTAAAAAACATTTGTGTTAACTGAATCTAATAAAAACGATAATTAAAAGGATAAAACGTAACTAACTGGAACTGTATTGTGTGTTTATTAAACTAACTAAAACGAACTGAAATGACTGATAGAATTCCCTCATTTTTGTGTTTAATTCATTTATAAGCGCTGTTTTCATTCCCGGAGTTGTACAGCGGGCAGTGTTGTGCCGATTCTGTTTGAGAAGCGGAGTCGGATTCAGCAGGGAGTCGGATTCGGCACAGCAGCAGCAGCGCGCGGCACCTCGTGGTCCGTGGTGTTAGTTCTTGTTTAAAGCGCTCGCGCTAGCCGCAAAATACAACAAAAACACTGAGAAACTGCAGAATTATGTACGGGATTAGAATATATATAAATAATGTACATATAAATAATACTTTCTTCTTCTCATTGCACATGTTTTTTCTCTGTCATGCCCAGAAACACCATCTGAATATTAAATTCAAAATTTCCTTTGATTTCTACACTCAACACTTCAATTTTCGAATAGATGCTTAATTTATTTTCCTCTCTTTTTGTGCAATTTAGTTGCAATCAATTCCCAAGGTGGCCAATTACTGAACTAGGTGTCTGTGCTGTACAGCTTAGTAGCCTCTCAAGTTTGTTTAGATGAAGGTCAACACAAACCCCCTCAAACACCAGCAGTAGATGAGCAGAGATCTGTGTCTGGCTCTAAATGTGTTTTAATAAATTGTATCTCATAGGTTGGGGGAAGCTAGCTTTTCAAAACATCAAAATATCAAAATATACTCTCCTGATCTAGACTTTAAAAGAAAGGCTTCTGTAGGTCTGTAAAAGAATTTAGACGTAATGACATTACCTTTGACTTTTGACCTTTTGACCCTAATGTATTAACTTTTACAAAGTTTATACTGTTTAAGTTCTTATTTTCAGTTGTAGAGCTCTGTAAGTGTGCTGAAAAATAGTGTGTGTGTGTGTGTGTGTGTGTGGCGGGGGTGGGGGGGGATGTGGTGTCGGTATTAAAATACAGTACAGGAGTAAGGTGGGGGGGGGGGGTACAGACTGTCATTAATAACACTTAGGGATGACGGCACTTTAATCAGCTACACAAACACGCAGTGTGATGGGCTTCCCCGAGGGGAGCAGTGACACGCAGCAAAGAACACACACACTGTCACACAGTATCACCACACACATTCATCCTACTGCCCGAGAGAGAGAGAGAGAGAGAGAGAGAGAGAGAGAGAGAGAGAGAGAGAGAGAGAGAGAGAGAGAGAGAGAGCAAGAGCGAAAGACTCAGAGAGAGAGAGAGAGAGACAGAGAGAGAGAGAAAGACTCAGAGAGAGAGAGCAAGAGAGAGAGAGAGAGACTCAGAGAGAGAGAGACTCAGAGAGAGAGAGCAAGAGAGAGAGAGAGAGAGAGAGAGAGCAAGAGCGAAAGACTCAGAGAGAGAGAGAGAGAGAGAGCAAGAGTGAAAGACACAGAGAGAGAGAGAGAGAGCAAGAGCGAAAGACTCAGAGAGAGAGAGCAAGAGAGAGAAAGACTCGAAGAGAGAGAGAGAGAGAGAGAGAGAGCAAGAGTGAAAGATTGAGAGAGAGAGTAAAAAAGAGAGAGAGCAAAAGCGAAAGTCTCAGAGAGAGAGAGAGCAAGAGTGAAAGACTCAGAGAGAGAGTAAAAGAGAGAGAGAGAGAGAGAGAGTGTAAAAAAGAGAGAGAGAAAGTGAGCAAGAGCGAAAGACTCAGAGAGAGAGAGAGAGTAAAAGAGAGAGAGAGAGGGCTGCACTCAAATATTAAAACATTCTTTTATTAATCTTTAACCTTGTTTTGCTTTTCCCAGTAAACACGGCTGGTAGATTTCAAGTGCCCCGGCCAATCACAGGCCAGTCTTGGTATTTCATATGAGCTAATGCAGTTTCTATGCACTTCAGTGGTAAAAAAAAAAAAAAGAAAAAGAAGGAAGAAAAGAAAATTTATAATAATTCAGCCTCTTAAAATAGCTCATATTCTGGTAATGTCCCCTGACTGAAATCACTCTCCTTCATTTCATACAGGACAGCTCTGTCACAAAAGCACTAAGTGATGTAAACGTC
This sequence comes from Astyanax mexicanus, assembly GCF_023375975.1. Classification (NCBI taxonomy): domain Eukaryota; kingdom Metazoa; phylum Chordata; class Actinopteri; order Characiformes; family Acestrorhamphidae; genus Astyanax; species Astyanax mexicanus. Next base: position 518,078 of record NC_064432.1, read on the forward strand.
GCTTATCTGCAGTAACACTACCATTTAGAAGATGACAATCTGTGTTCTTACTCATTTATATATTCAGATAATTGGATAAAACCAGAGACTGTAAAAAAAGATGGACGCTGTGTCGCCGTTCCCATTCATTTAATTAAAATGAAGCCAAAATCTTCCTCCATGTTGGTGATCCTGATACCCGAGTCTGTAGAGCGCAGTAGAGACCAGAGGAGGGAGAAAGACTGTGGAGAGACAGCCTACTCATTTAAATAACCCCGCCCCTGAGGGCTGCCTCGAGGTCACAGGCTGCAGAGCCGAGCGGATTACTCTATTCCCAGATAAAACCCTCCTGAACTCACTTATATTCTTAATTGTATTAGAGACATGCATTGTAAAACTATATATATTTATATATATATATATTTTTTTTCATTTTTATTAATTTTTTTTATGAGCAATGTCATGACATAGAGGGTTATTAATGAACCTCATCAGGTATATTTTCTGACGTGAAATGTGAAAAGTAGCAGTGTAAAAAATTCTGATCTCAGATCTGACAGCGAGGACGAGCTCCAGAACTACATTTCCATATAGAATTCCTACCTGAACACTGCAACTGTCAAAACAACCCTGATGCTTCTATAGAGCTGGGTGTGTTTCCCAGTGTTTGCAAGCTCACCTTGAAGTGTGTGTGTGTGTGTGTGTGTGTTTGTGTGTGTGTGTGTGTTTGTGTGTGTGTGTGTGTGTTTGTGTGTGTGTGTGTTTGTGTGTGTGTTTCAGAAGCAGTGAGAACATCCTTGATGACCTGCTGTCACGTCTGGAGCAGTACGCCTGTAATCTGGAGGAGGTGGTGAGCGAGAGAACAGCTCAGCCGATGGAGGAGAAGAAGAAGGCTGAGGGCCTCCTTGCACAGATGTTGCCACGGTAACCTCATCACATCCTGTCTGTGACACATACACACGCACATGCTCTGAGTAAAGTATGCTGATGAGATGCTTCTCCCGGGTCTCGTCACTGTACTCTCTCTCTCTCTCTCTCTCTCTCTCTCTCAGACTCCGGCTGCTGATGGAGAAACAGCAGCATGACCTACTGTACTCTCTCTCTCTCTCTCTCTCTCTCTCTCTCTCAGACTCCGGCTGCTGATGGAGAAACAGCAGCATGATCTACTGTACTCTCTCTCTCTCTCTCTCTCTCTCTCTCTCTCTCTCTCAGACTCCGGCTGCTGATGGAGAAACAGCATCATGATCTACTGTACTCTCTCTCTCTCTCTCTCTCTAGCTCTAGCTCTGTGTCTACAGTCCAGAGGAAAGTCCAAAGCCCATACCCTTTTCATGCACGTTCATGCTTTTATAATGTGTGCAACATGTGGTTTTGCATTGTCCTGTTGAAAAGACGCTTCTGCATTAATGCTGCATCACAGAAGTGTACTGGCACGAGCCCATACCATGACAGTTCCATATCCTTTGTTTGGACTTGCTAATAAGAGTCTGCATGCTTGTTTTTGTATTTAGTAAAGACCTCAATGTGCCCATTACTTCCAAAAAAATGTATTACTGATTAAAATTAATCTAACAAAAGTTCACACTTCCACTATGTAATTACACAGTTGTAAGTGATATTTGTAAATCTAACTATGTATTTAAACTTGTACCCTTACCTTTAAATGGTTTTGTATCAAATCAAGATTACAATCACCTGTTTTTAATGTATTTACAAGCCTAAAATGCAGTCAGAAAATTGGGTTTATGATGCCTGCAATGAAATAAAATATTTATTTTTCATACTGTCCCAACACTTACTTATGAATTACTATTCTATTGGCAGTGCTTTTCTGTATTCAGTACTGCACATTAATTTAAAACCACTGGTACCATGTCATAAATATGCCAAGCAGTGGCAGTGTCTAGGTTGAAGCAACTGTCTCTCTCTCTTTCTCTCTCTCTCTCTCTCTCTCTCTCTCTCTCTCTCTCTCTCTCTCTCACTAATCACTCACAGTGGGAGAAAATAAGTTGTGAAGTTGCCAGATCTTGCACCTGTCCCAACTCCACTTCTGCGTGACGAACCAGCAAAGTCCTCCCGCCTTTTAAGCCTACCTTTTAAAATCCTTCTCGGCTTTTCCCTGTATTTTTAGATCAGTGGCTGCTCAGCTCATAGCTGGGAGACGGTCCGCGTCGAGACCTATGAATGCGTCACTGTTTATTTCAGTGACATTGAGGGTTTCACCGCCATGTCCGCCTCCCTCAAACCAATGCAGGTGATGATAGACATTGAAACAAGCCTTTAAACAGTGGTGGCATGAAAAAACATATATTTTCAGTGTTTATAAAGGACTTATACTGTATGTAATTGATTGCAGGTGTGGCCTGATCAGTCACTGGGTCATAAGTGAGATAGCAGTGTTAAATGTTCAGTGTTAATAGGACACTATGCAGTGCACCATTTACTCATGCTAGTGTTGTTTATTAACTCATTAGTGTTGTAGCACTAAAACCTAAAGTGTTAATTTTACACCGTTTGGAGTATATATATGGTCCCACACTACAAAAAGTAAATATTACATTATTAAAGTGTTAAACCTAGTATTAATGACATTAAATGGTGAAAATGAAATAAAATAAAGACGAAAGCATATCCTTTTGTTCAGTTGTTTTGGTATTTTTACTTAAAATGCATCACATTTAAACACATTCATAGATATTAATCTAATTGCAGTAGGGTACAACAGGAGTAATAAAAAAAAACGCAGTGCAAAATTAACTATTTAAAAAATTCCACCTTAATTGGTAGCTAAAGAAGTTATCTAGCTTCCTGGTTTCCTGAACGAACTATCAATTTCACCTCAGCTAGCTAGCTACTTAACTTTAGGTATATATATATATATTCTCACAGACAAAAAACTAAACACACCAAGAAGGAGTACCGTATTTTTCGGACTATAAGGCGCACCGTATTATAAGGCGCACGATGAGTGAACGGTCTATTTTTAGTGTTAGTCCATACACAAGGCGCACTGGATTATAAGGCGCACTAAATGAAACTTTATTTATATCAGTAACAATAACTCTGAGCAATAAATCCTTCACAATATCTGTGAAAAATAACAACATCTCTGAGCAATAAATCAACAAGCACAGCAAGTACGTATTACTCCGCGACGCTCCTGACAACGGTAGCCGCAACGCTCCGACAGACCATAATATTATGTTGAAGCACAGCAAGTACCGCATTACTCCGCGAGGCTTCTGACTATAATAGCGTGTTGTGCCGAATTCGGTGAATAAAACGGTTTTAAAACAGAGATAAAGATTGGATAAGTTTCATTTCTGGATGAAGTGATTTCCAGCGCTGTTTGGATATAACTGTGGATTACAGGAGACTGGATTGATGGATTCTCTTTAGTCTGGACGCGTTTTGAAGGTAGGACCTGTGGCTGAGCGCGGGTGTGTGTTCGGGGGGTGGCGGCAGTGACCGGAGGTTACCCCAGGACAAAAGGAGAGCCTTTTATTACTGGAAACATGCGCTCTGACGCAGCTCTAATTCATGAAACATACATCCTACAGTAAAAGCACAGTTCTGGAATCCGGAGAGCCAGACGGTTCGAATGGTGTATGACATGACCGCATTCGATGAAATATGGACGAACGATAAACGCAAATATGAGAGTTATGAATTATTAAAATCATAACCAAGGCATATTTCGCCCTAAATGTTTATTTTCTGAAAGGATATTCCGCTAAATAGGCTAAATAGCTCAAAAGCAGAGATTCTAAGCTTTAAAATGGTATATTGGATGTCTATATTGAACCTGTAACTGTTCATAACTATTCAGAAACACAGCCAGTTATGAAATATTAAATATTTCTGGCCCGCCGGTGGGCCAGCGCGTGTTAAGAGGTTAACTTTACTTAGAAGTGGGCGCTAAAAAGAAACAGTTTGTGCTATTACCCCAGAACGGGTGGAAAGGAAAGTTTACCGGCACCTTGTTCTGGCCACGGAGCTACAGTGGAAACTAGCTACCCTGAACCACAGCCGAGAGGCAGTACGGCAGTCAAAGGTAACCGCGCGCTAGCCCAAGAGGGGGATCTTTTTCTGGCGTGGGTGAGGAATTCTGCACAACAGAGCGCCGTGTACCACATAAAATCGAGGTCAGTAAACACAAGCAAAATCCATACACAAGGCGCACTGCATTATAAGGCGCAATGACGATTTTTGGGAAAAAATAAGTATTTTAAGTGCGCCTTATAGCCCGAAAATTACGGTAGTTGGAATGGGTATTGTGTTAAGGATAATACAGTTGGAGGCTTCAATCTTATAGGCAACACCTATGGCTGCAGGATGATGGTATAAGTGATAACAATACTGCAAAAAGTTACCGAGAAAAATGTACAATTGCATGGAATATATATATTTCATAGTGATGTAAATTAAAAAGGTACTCCATCCATTTCCTAGCATTCAATGGGACTGGGACTCCTTTAGGACCAGGCTTGAGGAACATTGGAACCGACAATCCTTCAGAGTTCTCACACAATCTACCATATGGAAAGGGATTTGCCTCCTCTCTAGAGTGGATCACATGTTACTGGGTGATTGGCACTTTTTCCTGGTGGCATGAGGTCTGCAGAATCCACACAGCACACCAGGCATCTGTTTACTTAGCTCCAAACTCTGCCAGCATGCCTTAGTCTTAAAGTGGAAATCACAGATTCACACAGGCTTATTTTAGAGCAGTGCTGGAACTACACAGCTGCTGTTCAGCGGAAAACCATTGTCACCTCGTTTGTGTAGCTGCATGCTTGCGTGTGTCTAGGAGTGTGTGTGTGTGTGTGTGTGTGTGTGAGGGTGCCTTAAAAGTGTGTGCATACAAATATTAGCGCTGAAAACAGTTGTTTTCTTGTTTTGTGAAGGTTGTGAATGTGCACGTACTTCGACAACATCATCAACAACCATGATGTTTATAAGGTTGGTAGACTATGATAAATCACATATAAATTGACATGCCAAAAGTCATGGCACATGAATATGTAAATTAATTGATTACGAAACGTGTTTTTTTTAGGGGACAGGCCACATTTGTATAAGCTGTGAGGTGTTATCTTGTCAGTCAGGTTGAACACTGGCCAGTGTACTCATGGCAAGGTGTCATTATTTTCGAATTCTGTCCTAACATTTTCTAATTTGAGGTTTTAAAGTTTTAAACCTCATAGTGAGCATTTTAGGTAAGCTACAATGTTCTGAAATATGATGCACAATTATGTTGTTGTTTTGCCTTTCTGACATTTTCCTGACATTTTTTGTTAGTCGTCCTCAATAACCCACACTGAGCCACAGTATATGTAGACATACATTAGTTCATCACTTCTTGCTGTGTTCCAGGATCATGTGTGGCTGGTGTTGCCCCGATACTGTTTATTTGGAGACACTGTCAACATTGCCTCGAGGATGGAGTCGCATGGTTTACGTAAGATGAAATCTAGAGAATGTTATGACAAGAGTGTGGTAAGGACATGAACCTTAATGTTGTAAACAAGCGCTGCATGTCCTGCTGATTTCTTGTGTTGTCAGAACACGACGGCTCGGAGTATGAAACAGCAAACTGAACTTAGCCATGAAGTTTTGGAGTCAGCTCTAATGGACATTCGTCATAAACATCTTGAAAAACAAACCTTCTGTTGACTTTGTCGGACTTTTGAGAACTTTTTGATCATTAAAATCAAATTCATGTAAGCAGTTCCAACAAATTGCTGTTCCAGAATTCCAGTTCGAGTTTTTACATTACATTACATTTGGCAGACGCTTTTGTCCAAAGCGACTTACAATAGTAAAGTAATAGGAATTAAGATAAACCATTTTTAGATAGGGCCCAAAGGAGGTCGAAGGGAAATAAAGGGATAGAGAAGTGAAGGAGGGGAAGAAGGAAATGAGGTTAGAAGTAGTTAGTGTGTTAGAGGTGTTAGGAGAGTAAGTGCTCTTTGAAGAGCTCTGTCTTCAGGAGTTTCTTAAAGATAGTGAGAGATTCTCCTGATCTGGTAGTAGAAGGTAGTTAGTTAGAGGTGTTAGGAGAGTAAGTGCTCTTTGAAGAGCTCTGTCTTCAGGAGTTTATTAAAGATAGTGAGAGATTCTCCTGATCTGGTAGTAGAAGGTAGTTAGTTAGAGGTGTTAGGAGAGTAAGTGCTCTTTGAAGAGCTCTGTCTTCAGGAGTTTATTAAAGATAGCGAGAGATTCTCCTGATCTGGTAGTAGAAGGTAGTTTGTTCCACCATTGGGGAACTCTGTATGAGAACAGTCTGGATTGCTTTGTGTGAATGTTTGTTTGGTAAAGCGAGGTGACGTTCATTGGAGGAGCGCAGCGGCCGGGAGGTAGCGTAAGTCTTCAGGAGCGAGTGCAGGTAGGAAGGAGCTGTTCTGACATCACCTTGTAGGCGATTGTAAGAGTTTTGAATTTGATGCATCAACTGGTAGCCAGTGGAGCTCAATGAGCAGCGGGGTGACATGAGCCTGTTTTGGCTGGTTGAAGACCAGACGTGCTGCTTATTCTGGATCAAGATTGGACGTCCACATCGAGGTACTATTGAGCTATTCAAAATGCATTTAATTCATTCACCTCCTCATACAATCAACATCGTCAAAGAAATGGTTGGAAAAATTTACACACACAGAAGGACATTGTTGGATTAAAAAGATAAAAGTTACTGGAATATCAAACCTGAGTGTCCTTTTGTTACAGGACCTATTTTAACCTAACACCGGGCTTTCAGAGTGCCTGTAATAAAGAGAAAAAGTGGCTTGTAGGAAATTGCACCCCGCACCATGACACCAAGCACAAACCGCTGATCTTGATGCTGACCGTGGTTCCTCATTGGTTATCTCCAACAAGAAAAAATGAGGACTCACAAAATCACTCTGTGTTTATGCCATCTGACTGCAAATACTCCTCAGATGATCAGTGTATTTCTCACATCATTCAGTTTACTGCACTGATCTGTTTTCCTCTGTGTTTCCATTTCCTCAGGGAAAGCGTTTAGTGAGGACGTACTGAGAGAGGGAGAGGAACACTAACTGGGACGTCGTTCGCTCATCATTACATTTTCCGTGTGATTTGAATGCACTTTGTTATGGGAGCGTAATATATTTTTAATAGCACTCGTTTCTCATTATTTTCTACCGCTCAAGGCTTGTGTGTAGTTTTTAGGGTTCACTGAGCACATTTTGCAGTAAATCGATGTCATTTCTTCACAGTAATGATGGTGATGATGTGATGACATGCGTCTGTGTAAATGATCAGTTTTCTTAGATCTGTTTTGACAGACTTGAAACGAAGACCTAATTTCATCCGATGTGTTCCATTACAATTTACAAACCTGATAAGTATTAAAATTTAACTGATTTCAATATATTACACCCAATCAAACTCCCAAACCTTTTATTTTAGCTTCATACAGTTCAAGTCTTTGTGAACACCCTTTAAAATGAATGCATCTATTTAGCTGCTTTGTACTGCACCCACTATGCATACACTGCTTGTCTAGCCCCTTTACAGAACTACTGACAAAAGAATAGGACTTACTTGAGTAGATAAGCATGAACTTAATGTCAGGCATAAAGGGTTTAAAGCTCCCTATATTGTGGATGGGATTTCTGCCTGTGTCACTTATTTATTTACATAATGGACAATTTTAGCCAGAAGCTGCTGCTCTTGATCATTACCACATGCAACTGCGCTGTCCACAGTTGGTGGTAATGCCTTCTATGATATACTACCAGTATGTTTGGTCAGTAAAACAGCAACTATGGACAATAATATCTGAGCTACGCTGGGCAGACGACAGCTCCTGCGGCGTGGGGGAGCGGATTGCAGCAGACAAAGGGCAGTAGGAGGAGGAGGCGGTGCGAGCGGCGTCAGAAGAGAGGGAAACGTGCTGTTGTGCTAGCCAGGCTAAAGGCTAATGCTAACCAACCCCCGATTCCGTCGCTTTTCCTGTCTAACGTCCACTCTCTGGATAACAAGCTGGACCTGCTGCGGCTGAGGATGAATGTTTCTGAGGAGATGAGGAACTGTGCTGTGATTTGTCTCACGGAAACCTGGCTGAACCAGACCATGCCGGACTCAGCCTTCCAGCTCGCCGGCCGGCAGCTCCTCCGAGCGGACCGCAGCCAGCTATCCGGGAAAGCCCGGGGGGGGCGGTTTGTGCGTCTACATAAACAAAGGTTTGTGCACAAACTGCGTGTTGGTAAACAGCCACTGCTCCGAGGTGACAGAATAGCTGACTGTGAAGTGTCGCCCCCACTGTCCTCGTGCCTCGTGAGTTTTTAGCGGTGTTCATGATTGCTGTTTACATAGCACTGGATGCTAATGCTAACAACACGCTGATGGAGCTTTATGACAACATCAGCTCGCTTCAGAACAAGCATCCGGACGCGTTCTACGTGGTAGCGGGGGATTTTAACCACGTAGAACTGAAGAACACGCTGCCGAGGTTGTACCAACACGTGAACATTCCAACGCGAGGTAATAACACGCTAGACCGTGTTTACACGAACCTGAGGGACGCATACAGAGCCTTCCTCGGCCCCCACCCCCCGCTTCAATGCTCCAAACCCACACAGAAGACCAACCATCACTGTGTGGCCCAGTGACGGCGACGCTGTGCTGCAGGACTGCTTCGACTGCACAGACTTTTATTTTATTGTGTTCTTATTTTTATTGATTTTATTTGATCTATATTTATCTATTTTAATAACAGCTCCTGGGTGTAAACTGGATCGTGAGATCACAATTTCAGTCCACCTCATGTACCACATGTGATGCTAATGACAATAAAATCTCCTTGAATCCTTGAATCCTATACCTGAGACACTGAAGCCTGAGGAATGTTAAATGCCCATGCAACTTCAGAAATGCATCTAGCACCCACTATTAGGCTTTGCTCCAACTTTGATAATTCATGAAGCTTTGCCAGTCTATAACTATAATTTATCAGAAAATTCCCCCTTTTTGATCCAGGCTATTCATTACAGTGAGCCACGCTGACAAACTAATGGAATGGGTAATTAATTTGAAAGCATTCTTGCACTTGTTTTGTCCGTAATGTCTTTCATGTTTCATGCCTATTAAGCTCCTGCTTCCTTCCCTGAAGGCCACCCAGACTTTTATAAAAGCATTAAGCTGCCCTGCGCTGAGTGCCAACCTCTGAAAGATCCCAGATAAGATCTTAATGGTGTTTGAATAGAACAGCACACGTTTCATTACTGCTATCCTTCTCAGCTTCATTATAGCACCCAGTGACTATACCAAGCTGAGACTAGCTGTCTGTGAGGTCCAGAAAATAAGGATATCTGAAGGAAATCATTTGATTGCCACATGTAAATAATACTTAATACCTGTCTTTCAATGTTCTGAAGCATTGCCGTGACCCTTTCTTTAACACTATATATACATAAGTATTGGGAGCTGGAGTATCTGTTCTAACAGAAAACGTGCTATATGGATTAAACCAAAATTTGACCGGTGCAAAAGTATGGGCACCCTTATCATTTTATTGATTTGAATACTCCTAACTACTTTTTTACTGACTTACTGAAGCACAAAATTGGTTTGGTAACCTCATTGAGCTTTGAGCTTCATAGCCAGGTGTATCCAATCATGAGAAAAGGTATTTAAGGTGGCCAATTGCAAGTTGTTCTCCTATTTGAATCTCCTCTGAAGAGTGCCATCATGGGCTCATCAAAACAACTCTCAAATGATCTAAAAACAAAGATTGTTCAACATAGTTGTTCAGGGGAAGGATACAAAAAGTTGTCTCAGAGATTTAACCTGTCAGTTTCCACTGTGAGGAACATAGTAAGGAGATGGAAGAGCACAGGGACAGTTCTTGTTAAGCCCAGAAGTGGCAGGCCAAGAAAAATATCAGAAAGGCAGAGAAGAAGAATGGTGAGAACAGTCGAGGACAATCCACAGACCACCTCCAAAGAGCTGCAGCAGCATCTTGCTGCAGATGGTGTCACTGTGCATCGCTCAACAATACAGCGCACTTTACACAAGGAGAAGCTGTATGGGAGAGTGATGTGAAAGAAGCCATTTCTGCAAGCACGCCACAAACAGAGTCGCTTGAGGTGTGCTTTTGAAATGGCTGTTGCAAACACCCAAATATTTAGAACTAAAATGATTAAGATTAATAGGGGTGCCCAAACTTTTTCATATGACTGTACCTGCCTCCAGCAATCTGTTCAGTTTGAGATTACATAATTGCTTTAAGTATTTGATTGATACATACATGTACCTCATTATTCAACATTTCCAGCATCCTATCATCTTGTTAGAATTCTCCACAGGAGCAGAGAAGCAACCCTGGCAGAAATTTCATCCACATTCAATTCAACATCACATCCCTCAGGTCAGCTGAGTTTTCTTTAGCTTCTACAAGACTTAGAAAAAGTCATGAAACATGATATAGTTATTTTATTTTTGTCTTTGTTGCAGAGTAACTCTCTCTACTGTCCAGGGAAGGATTTCTACTAGATTTCGGAGGATTTGATTGTATTCACAGACGAGGTAAAGGTTCATGACCTCCACCCTTTATACTATCCATGGATGAGGTTAGGTATGATGTCAATAAAACATTCTATTGATAACCCTGTTCCTTACTGACAGTACACTTACATTCAAATCCTTATTGACGTTATTGAAAATGAAATGATTGTTATAGAAAGGACTGCTGGGCTCATTGGGAATTGAAGCACTTTTTGTAATGACACACTAAAATGTAATCAATAAAGTGAATGTAAGTGTATTGATTACTGATTGTAGAAAGAAAATAAATCAGTTTGCCTTTAAAACCTGCCCTGTTATGTAGTTACGGTTTACAGGCCTGTGTGAGGTTTAGCCTAAACCTGTTAAGCTCAGTACGAACCCCATACTGTTTATGTATGAGAATTGGATTAATGTATAACTGGAATAATGTATTTTCCAGTACCTATGATGAAAATAATACGTGGCTGTTAAAATGTCATTATAAACAGCGTAATTTACATTAACATTTATTTAATTTCAAACAGCATGACCGATTATATTACAAATTTTGTCTGCTCAACTTTATTGCAGTTTACATATATCCATATATACTGCATTTCAGGCCTGCAGCAAATAAAAAAAAGTTCAGATAATAAAGCGTTAAGCATTTTGTATTGTTTCCATTCCTTCTTACAACATTTAAACAACGTTTTGACACAGAGATACCAAGTAATAAAGTGTTTAAAAGGTTATTTAGTCCAGTTAATCCTGCTGACACATCTTAAGGCGTGTAACAGCAGAGAGTTGTTGTTGTTGTTGTTTTATTTATTTATTTATTTTTTATTCTCTCCCTGTATTGTTCCATCCCAATCTTTTTTGGAAAGTGTTTAAGGCCTGTAAAGTAGGGATGAATGTATATTAACAAATGATATGAAGTTGGACAGACAGAATTTGAAATATCTTGGGTTTGTATTGTTAATATACTTTCTATACTGCTGTGAATAGGCAGAGCAAAACTATTTTCATCACAGTATAGAATCCAAACATTTCAGGTTTTTACAGCAAAGTTTTCCTATATTAATAGTATGAACTGAAGGATATGTACTTTACTATAGTGCATTGTGTAATAGGCAGAAGCTAAAGATTTCTGAAGTATTCTACATGTTTTCCTCTTCAGCTTCAGCGTCTGCACTTTCTCACTCTTTAGTAAAGCAGAGGAAGGCCTCTTTTTTTCCTGCTTACCCGAGGGAACGCCATCAAACGTTCCAAAAAGCCTTATCTCTGTTTTAATCTCGGCCCCCCGGGTACGATAGGAACAATGATCTGCCTTATCGGACTTGGTCAGAACTCACTCCAGCAGCAAGTAGCGTCTGTGTGGATACAAAAGCTTTCACGCAGTGAAAAGATAAAGCTTTTAGATGCATTTTCTCATTGAAATACTGTGAAATAAGTGTGAAATCGCTTTATTTTAAGTCCTTGGAAGCAAACATGTATATTCCAGTATACTTAATTATGCCTAATTAGGCACTTTGTCTTATACATAAACTTTGTGCTGATCTAATTAGCCATGAAACTAAAGACTTTTATCAGTGGATATATAGATATATATATATATATATATATATATATTCTCACAGTTGTCCTAAACTCATAATGGTCAAGTTTGATTAATGCGAGTCAGAAGTAAAACAGATGCAAATGAAGCTGTAATTGATTTTTGCAGCATAATGTGGCCAGTTTTAAAACAGACATATTTTTTGTAAAAGCATTCTTAATCAAAGTGATGCGGCGAGGAATTAATTCAATCTAATTCCCTCATACATATTTCATTGGCCTCATTATGGTCACAGAGGAGTTCCTGGACTGGGTCTGGTCTGGAAACAGCATTTTAGTCCCTTTTTATCTTTCCTATAAATCTATAATCCATTAAAGGTCGTATTTCCTATTTTTATGTATTAGTTTAGGTCAGTAATTCACATTTACAGGAGGTTTTAATACATTTGCTTTATCAATTTTCCATATACTAGTAATAATTTCTGTTACTGTGCCTTTAAAAGACGCATGTAGATACATGTAAATGTACTAAAACACTAGATTTAGTTCAGTAGGTAGATATGGACACGCCAGACATGCCAGAAGTCATGGGACAACCATATCTAACTTGATCATGATCATGTCTTACCCAGGGGGACCATTTGGGAACACCCATATCTGTGTATGTTGTGAGGTGTTTTGGGTTTTGTGTGAGGCTGCACACTGTCCAAAGTTCTCATGGCAAGGCAACATGAATTTAACAAACAAATTAACAAATGATCAAAAGCAGCAATTACTTTGAACATTTTTTTTAATTCACTGTGTCATGTTTGTACAGGGAGTTCGTCGTAGATTTATCCATGCTTACAGACAGTCGACTCTGGCAGAAATCACATTTATATTTAATACAGGAGGCATCAATGCATATCCCACAGGTCAGTGCAACAAACAACACATAAAAATAAATCAGCAACTATACTATTACAACTACTATTACATAATACCCCTTAAAATGATTAATCATGATTTATTTTTAACCTTATGACCTAAAACGAAAGAAATTCTCCTCATAATGCCCTGTGTTTTTGTGTAAAAAAAATCTGGATGTGGCTTTCTAAGAAGCCATTTCCCTTCTGGGAGTGAAAGTGCTGGTGCAGTAGGTGTTACGAATCCCCTCTGGGTCATTCACAATGGACAGGGGGATGCCTGTGGTGCGCTGTGTGTTTGTTTTGGCCTCCTGTTCGGGCAGCACAGTCGGTCTGTATATGCGCGTCGTCATTAGGTCAGGTCAATAGGGCTGTGCCTATGAGCGATAACTGGAGTCTGATACGGGGAAAATGCAGGAGACAGCATGTTTGCTTCTGTAGACAATCAATCTTCACGCTATAAAAATACGTGAGGTTGTCAAAAATTAAAATGTTCTTAAAAGGTCAAGACCTCTGAAGGTGTCAGCTGTGGTATCTGGCACCAAGACGTTAGCAGCAGATCTGGGGGCCTCCTTGATTGTGTTATCAGCAGAGGTAAAAAAAAAAAATACTGAAAAATTGTAATTAAGTAAAACTTAATAACGTAATACTTTTACTTTGCTAAAATTCTGCTCAAGTAAAGATAAAAGTACCCATCTAAAAATTTACTCGAGTAAAAGTAAAAAAGTACTCAATTTAAAATGTACTTTGAGTAAAAGTTACATAGTTACTTTTAATTATTTGATGTAAAAAAGTAAAAACAAATCATAAATTAAATAGTTTTTAATGAACTTTTATTCCACATAATAATTTGGATCTTTCAGGCAGTATTTGTTCAGACCCCCCCATAAAACATTTTCAAGAACAAGTGGTATAGGTTTCTATGATCCATTTTTTTTCTTTACTGTTAAAAAGTTATGGTAATATATGTGACTATAAACTGTAATTTTATAGTTTTACAGACAATTGTTTTTTTTTCCCAGCATTTTATTTTTTACTCAGTAATTGGGAGTTTCCCAATGTAGCAAAGTAAATTACTTGTGTTAAAATGTACTTGAGCAAAAAAATTACTTGAGTAAAAAATTACAAATTACTCATAAAATCTACTCAATTACAGTAATGTGAGTAAATGTAATTCATTACTTTCCACCTCTGGTTATCAGCCAGTTCACTGCTTGTCTTTTTTCTGAAAACTTGGTAGATACTGACCATTGCATACTGGGAACTCCCCACAATGACATGATGAAGCCTTTTGAAGATTTTTGACTGTTTGCTTGCTGCCTAATGAAGTATGTGTAGTCTATGCTTTCACAGGTATTATTTGTTACCAGTTTGTTATCAGAATGGCTCCAGAGACAAGCATGCAAGAAGTTAAAGTCAAAGGTCCCATTATCCTAAGCCCAAGTCTTGTTACTTCTGGGGGATGGGGAGGGAACTGGCTGAAACTCCACCCTCTTTGACTAGGTCTGCCTAACAACAGAGCGATCTATATTCTGATTGGCTCAACGAGAGTACATTATAATATACATCTGATGGATTGGCAAGCGTGAGAAATACAATGTGTGGTGTGAGGTGCGTGTGTCACACGCTCAAAGCGTGAGACTTGAGAACACTGCTGATCATATTCATAATCACTGTAGCTCAGTGAGAGTCAGGCTCTTCAGTTAAACCTGGTCGCTGGTCAATGGTCGCTTCTTGTTCAAAAGCACAGATGCTCCTTTCCTTTCTCCCAGAATTACACATGAATAACCGGCCTGCAAAAACAATAGCACTGCAGTGGGCCATTAAAAAACCCACACGGTTAATTAAAGCACATCTGCTACACTCGTGGGATGGAGGGTGGTGACGGTGGTTGACGTGCGCTTGAGTTATGCAGCGTGATTCTACTCTCAGCAAGCTAATACACCTGAGCCTTAACATGCACACAAATGTTGCCAACTTAGAGACTTTGTCGCTGTATTTAGCGACTTTTCAGACCCTCTGGTGACTTTTTTTTTGTGAAAAAGCGACTAGCGACAAATCTAGCAAGATTTTGTGGTGTTTCTGGAGACTTTTGGCGACGCTGAGATGAACACTCGTGCTCCTCAGCTACTGTGCTCAGCGAGTAGCGGGTGCTGCCGCCGTGAGCCCCGCCCACAACACTTACAGTGCAGTCTCTCACAGTCAGACCACACCCACACCGCTCCACGAACCGCTTTAAATCAACTGAGCATGCCCAAAGCCGCCGCTTACTGGCCCCGCCCCATATTTACAGAGCAGAAATATAAATATAAAAGTGTCTTCAGTGTGACACAAAAAGAAATCACTAATTTTAACTCACACAGTCTCAGTTACTCACCTCATTTACCACGTAGCCAGTGGTCCATAGCTCACCTCGTCCACAGTCTCTGCCTCTTTGTGAAAAGCTAAACATCTAGCTAGCTATAGCTCATCACTGAACAATTTGTCTATAATAAGATTAAAAATAAACACAATAAAAAAAAACTTAAAAAATTAAAAAAAACTCTATTTTCAAAAATATATATTTCTGCCAACAAAACTGACAGTAACGTAATGTTATTTTTATTTGTTGCATCATACTGAGTAACTGTAGAGACTGCTTTGTTAAAATGTGTAAGAGTTCAGCAGAACCATCCCTTCTGACACCATCAATCATAACAAGTTCAAAATCACTGAGATACACATATTTATACGCATTTTTCACTCCCTCAATGAATAGTTGTTGAGTGCTATTTTACCCTTTGTTACTGCACTTCTCCATGCATTTAAGACCTGGCTGTGAAGTGATGGAGTGCTATATAATAAAAAATAAAAAAACACTTACTACACTGTGATTAAAGTGTCAACAAAAATAAGGTGCCTTATATAGGTTTGCCTCCAACACAAGCTGAGAAAAATGGAAGAACATAAGAATTAAAGAGTAATTACAGTGTACCCTGTAATCACAGCTTGATCCAACTATACAAATGCTACGCTAGTTTATTAGTCAGCACATGAACATATCAAAAAAACAACTGTGAGTGGATAACAATGTCACCTCTACATATTCAGTCGGGCTGACTTTGATGATTACATTAGAGATACACAGAAATAATTCAGCGAATCTGCTGGATACAAGAGACAAGATCTTATTTGCATGACAATGCCCACCTCTGAATACCCCCTGCCCCTTACGCCCGCCTACATTCAGATAAAGAGGGACGGTTTTGCTGTAATTAATGTACTGCATTCAAATTAGCATACACACACACTTAGAGACACACTGAAATACGCTGACGCAGACATACACACAAATACACACAGACACACACAAACACACACAAACACACACAAACACACACAAATACACACAAACACACTCAGCGCCGCGTTCAGTCCACCTTCACCACAGAGCGGGGGGACGCGAGAGCGCCAGCGTCCTCATCATTAGATCATTAGTGAACCCGTCACTGGACCCGTCACTGGACCCGTCACTGGACCCGTCATCCGTCTGTCAGAAATGGGGCGAAAGGAGGCGAGCTGAACCTGAGGGAACACTTTCACTGAGGAAGTGAGTAATGATTATTATTGATTGATTGATTATTATTAATCATAAAAATGACTATTATTTTGATACTACTAAATTTGTTATTACTACATTATCATCATTATCATCATCTTATTTTTATTATATTATTTATCTTATTTTATTATTTTCCATGTAGGTTTTTATTTTTTTTATATTTTTATTATATTTTATTTCTAAATTATATAAAAATACTTTATTTCATACTTACACTATCATAATATTTTGTGTTTTGTTTTGCTTTGGCTCTCATATACAATATGTTCCTACAAATATAAATATACTGTTATTGTTGTTATTGTGTTGTTTTTTGATGATGGTGATGATGAAAATGATTGTGATTATTATTTTTTTTATCATTTAAAATATGTTAGAAAAAAAGGTTCAATTAACAATATTACTTGCAGACTAAATTTTGTAGTTTATTTTCGTTATCATTATTATTAATGCTACTCCTACTTTTTTAAGTAGTTAATTTGATCATTTAAATATATTTTGATTTTGCATACAAAATTAAAAAAAAGTTAAATATATGTTTATTTTTTAAATGTTAAAAATTGTATGTTTGCACTATTCTCATCTATGCATTGTTCTATCATTATTCTATATATATATATATACTGCCAGTTATATTTTAGACAATTCATTTGCATTATGTGATACCTATGGTATCGATGCTACATCAAAAACACTTTACAATTTGGGTCACAAAACAGTACGTATGACAATAATAAACGTTGTTAAATGTTACGTAATGTCAACTATACTGGGTATTGGGTATTCACATATCCACTTCTCAGAACTATGTTGTAAAAAATGCATATTTCTATTTCTATTATGTTTATATGGCACATCAGTCACTTTTATAATCAATGTCTTTGCACCTTGCACTTGCTCCGTTAATTATTTAATTATTTAATGTCCATTAGCAACATCTACTGCACTGCTCCGTTTACAGATAGATCTTTATCTTGTAAAATCATTTTTATAGCCTTATATATTTCTATCTATCTATCTATCTATCTATCTATCTATCTATCTATCTATCTATCTATCTATCTATCTATCTATCTATCTATCTATCTATCTATCTATCTATCTATCTAAACTATTATTAATTAACACTAGTTAAGAACTTTGTAAATAGGAACTTCAGACATGAGTTAAAGAAATGTAAGAATGAATAAGTACTGTTAATTAATATACCTTTCTTGTAAAGTGTTACCACTACATTTACTACTGCTGCTGCTGTGTGTCTGGGATTGTGTTTTGCTGCTGGTATTGACCTTGTTTTTGCTTGGATGCTGATTAAAGTTAGTATATTTATTTCTGATGTGTATGTTTTTCACTGCACACTGTTGTGAAGAGGTTCTTATCAGTCATGGTGTTCATTAGAGTGTAAAGATGTCTGTAGCTGATAGATGCTGCTGTATTTACTGCAGTCTCTGTGCTGTGAGGAGCAGCAGACTGGCAGAGCGCACCGCTGGAACCCCTCGCTCACACTGCTTTCTTTGGACGGAGCTGAGGGCGACTCGTTCAAGAATAACACTCAAAGCAAGCGCAGCGAGAGCAGCTTCCAGAAGACCACCCGAGCCCCCTGGCTTCCAGCACAGGGCTTACAGACAGTCTGTATCGCCTGCTGTAGAGATTAAACAAAGGGAGGAATCTAAACAAATAAAAGGATTTTATGGCACTTTGCGTCTCTTTAAATTGAAGCAGAATGGCTTTCGAAAGAAATCACAGTACTAACGGATAGAGTCTGCAGATCAGGATGAGTGGAAAAAGTTTATTGGAAAAAAAAAGTAGCAGCAGAGACGGGAAAAGACACGACCCTCCTTACTTGGGCAGCAATAGGGTCTCGGGTTTAATCCATATCTGGGTGGAGTTACTACTGTATGTTCTCTAGAGGTGAAAAGTAATGAATTACATTTACTCAAGTTACTGTAATTTTTTAAAGTAGTTTTTAAAATAGGTAATTTTACTTTTACTCAAGTACATTTTAACACAAGTAATTTACTTTGCTACATTGTAAAACTCCCAATTACTGAGTACAAAATAAAATGCTGAGGGGAGGAAAAAACAATTGTCTGTAAAACTATAAAAATACAGTTTATAGTCACATATATGACCATGTTTTATGGGGGGGTCTGAAAAATACTGCCTGAAAGATCCAAATTATTATGTGGAATAATAGTTCATTAAAAACAATTTAACTCATGATTTGTTTTTACTTTTTTACATCAAATAATTAAAAGTAACTATGTAACTTTTACTCAAAGTGCATTTTAAATTAAGTATTTTTTTTTTTTACTTTCACTCGAGTAGATTTTTAGATGAGTACTTTTACTTTTACTTAAGTAGAATTTTAGCAAAGTAAAGGTACTTTTACTTAATTACAATTTTTCAGTACTTTTTCCACCTCTGATGTTCTCCCAGTGTTCATAGTGGTTTCCTATGGGGACTCCAGGTTTCATCCCATAGTCCAAAAACAATGTAAAATTGTTAATTATTCCAAATTGCTATGATTTGCACCCTGTTCTGGACCAGTCCTTCATGCTGACGGATGTTTCCGGTTGAGATTATGCTGTGATTGGCTTAATTTTCACATTATTTTAGCGTATTTGTTTCTAGCTTATTGTTCAGTTATTCGCTTAATTTCTGTCATTTTTTGTTCAGTTTGATTTATCTTCACTTATCACTTTTTTTATGTTCTCAGAAAATGTTCTCAGTATGTAAACTGGTTATGAAAGCTTGGGAAAGGTTGTGTCTGTGTGAGTTGTTAGGTGTTATCGTGTGAGTGAGATATTAATAAAAAAACGTTGGACAGAATGTTTGTGGCAGGCAACGTGAATTATGGGAATCTGAGTAAAGACCTGAGTAGGTGCCAAGTGGATTGGATGTTCCATATCTAATGTTCTGAAGTTAATTTTTGCCACGCTTTTGTTTAAATTAAACTTGAATTTTTTCAACACAATTTATTATTTTTTATGTACATTTTGTTCCATTTTTGTGGTGCTACCTTGGCTACAGCCTAAACTTTTGAACACAGCTAAGGTCACTGGCTTTCACTCAACAGTATGTCCGTACAGTCTGTTCTTAATGAGCATCCACTTCACTCTGAGTGGTCAGATGGACAGGCGAGTGTGTGTGTGTGTGTGTTCCTGTTTAAAGAGGTTATCTGTTTGTGCAGTCATGCTGGGACATTACACAGAAATGGCCTTCTGAACTTGTGTCCTGTAATGATGTAACTGTAACTGTACAGTATCTGAGTGAGTTTAATTGTTCATTTTCTATTGTCTTTTTACTGGAACTACAGGAAACTACAGGAAGATTTACAGTACACATTGCCATTGGCATTGTCCAGTGGTCTAAAGCGCTGCCACTATGAGCAGGAGGTCGCAGGTTCGAATCCCGCTCATGCAGCTTTACCATCAAGCTGCCGGCGATCAGAGGGAGCACAATTGGCTCTGCTCCCTCCGGGTGGGTACAGTACAGTAGACGGCGCTCTCTCCCCACATCACCCCTAGGGTGATGTCTGCAGCACAGGGCGTCTGTGAGCTGATGTATCAGAACCGAGTGTTAGCGCTGTGATGCTACTCGGTAATGCTACAGAATCAGCAGCAGCTCGAAAAGAAGATGAATATACCAAAATAAATGCCCCCCAAAAAATACAATTATAAAAAATAATATATATTTTTTGAAAAGCTTCCATTACACTGATTTGACAAAAGTCATGGGACAGGAACTAGTATCTAGACCATTGTCATGTCCCATTGAAACTAAGTCAATTGTATGTTTGGATGGGCAGTTATAGCCAGATGCCACCTCTCACAATCATTACCACCTACTGCACTGTTCACTGTGGGAGGTAATGCCTTGTAGGATGAATTCCAATTCAAAAATTCAGTCTTGCCATTAACACACTGGCCAGTGTTTAAGCTCTCTCACAAGATAGCACCTCATAACTCATGCCCACAGGTGTGGGTAAAACCTCACAATCAATTCAGCAGTGCCAGTCATTTAATTCAACCTGGCTCTTAGAAATTAGTGGAAAATACTGTATATTGACTAAGAGGGACTCAAGCAGGAGAAGACACCTTAGATAATGCGTCCCCTGACGCTCGTCCCATTGGTGCTAATTAAAGTTTGACTGTTAGTGAACTAAAACCATTTCCCTGCCCCCCCTCCTTCATTTCACAGTCTCTGCTCCAGACTCCCAGATGTTGTTTTCAGGTTCCGTCACGGGCTGAGAAACTGATGCTTCCCTCCGCCTAGCACTGTAGGTTTGACAGAATTCAGAATCCACTGGTGACTGGCGTTTAGGAAGGAGCTTTCCCAGAATCCTTTGCTGTGAACAGCTCATCAACAGCTCAGTAATGCGAGTTGAGCTGAAAGCACTGGTTTTGCACTCAAATTGTGAGTTAAAATCCCTAAAACGGCCTCTGTTATCACTCGTTTTTCTCTAAATAACAAACAAACATGGAGTCCAAGCACAGAGGAAGTTCCGCCCCAGTGATGTTGTTGACCGATTCCCCACAGGAATAATCTGCAAGGTTCCTCTGGGGCTAACTGCAGGAATCCCGTCCAGTCCCACAAGAAAAAGGTCGAATAAAGGCCTCTGCTATTGTTTTTGACGTTTAGCCAGATCAAAACTGTTCAAGCCATTGCCCCACCAGAATGCCAGAGGCACTGTGCAAAATGATTTAAATGTTTTTAGCTCGCTGTGATCAGATTTTGGACATTGTTTTGGAAGGCCTGTAGCTCAAAATAACAGGAGATTGCCAGAATTGATTGGCATTAACTGGCGAAGATGCCATTGACAGGCTTTGCAGCATGACCAAAATGTTTTGTGCTTGCAAATGATGTAGTTAACTGCAACAAAATACAACTATGATTGCATGACTACATATACTGTATGTTTTGTTTGTTTTAAATGTTCACTGACACACGCTAAAAGTAGGCTTACCAACCCAATTGAGATCAAACGTACTGTTAGTACTATTGTTCCATCAAGTAAAGGCACAATGTTGATTAAATAATTGTAAGGCTATAGCTAATGTTGTATGCTAATCCATTAAATTTGTCTGAAGTGAAACTAGCTTGTGCTATCTCATAAAAAAACAATCAAATAAAGTCAGATTGTAAATGTAAATTTCAAACAGTCATGCTGTGGATACAAAATGCACATTATATTGGAATTGATCCATTTTCTGAGCAGACAACTATTGAGTAGCCAACTATTAACTATTGTCCCTGTTTTTTTTTTTTTTTTTACCAGAGTCCTTATAAAGTCATGGCAAACTCCTCTGATTGGCTGGAAGACAGCAACGCCTCATTGGTTGGGGATCTGGAAGCCTGTACCACAGCAAGGAGCCCAGGATCTCGCATAGCCTTGTACATCTTCATAATCATAGGAATCTTCTGTACAGTGGTGGGCAACTTCCTGGTCGTGCTGGCCATCGCCTACTTTAAACAGCTCCAGTCCCACACCAACTCCTTCGTCATGTCGCTGGCAGTGGCCGACTTCCTTGTGGGCTTGGTGGTCATGCCCTACAGCATGGTCCGAACTGTGGAAGGATGCTGGCACTTCGGCGCCACCTTCTGCCATCTGCACTCCAGCTTGGACGTGATGCTCTGCACGGCCTCTATCTTCCACTTGAGTTGCATAGCGTTCGATCGCTACTACGCAGTCTGCAATCCGCTGGTGTACTCCTTTAAGATGTCCCGCAGTCGCGTGGCCTTGCTGATTGTGGTTTGCTGGGCCGTTCCTTTGCTCATCTCCTTTGGACCCATCCTTCTTGGACTGCACAAGCTTGGAGTGAACGTCTCCTTGCCTGAGAACGTTTGCATTTTTCTGGTAAATCGTGTCTACGCAGTCATAGCTTCTCTGGTGGCTTTTTACCTGCCCATGGCCACCATGCTGTTCGCCTACTGGAAGATTTACAAGGCAGCCAAGCGTCAGGCTATGCAGATAAGTGCTATGGAAGCTCAAATGGCAGCAGGAGTGGGAAAGGACTCCAGCAAGAAGCAGAAGCACCGGAACTCCATGAGGAGGGAACGGAAGGCTGCCAAAACCTTGGGGATCATCATGGGCGTGTTCCTGCTCTTCTGGTTGCCTTTCTTTACCGTGAACATCGTGGACCCTTTCATTGATTACAGTACAGCAGGGGTGATATGGGATGTGTTCCTTTGGCTGGGTTATGTGAACTCCTCCTTAAATCCGTTCCTCTACGGATTCTTCAACAGGTCTTTCCGTAGGGCTTTCCTTATGATCATGGGCTGCAGGATATGCCTTCCTGGTTCAGCCCCAGGCATGGATCTCTCTCTTTCTAGGAAGGACGCCAATGAGCGCACAGAGAACCACTAGGCCATGTGACTCCAAGAGCCTTTCATAGAAGTTTCTTTAAATAAACTGTTTTGTATATTGAGGACCTTTTACATTTTTAAAGAACGTCATGGTATAAAGGTTCTACATTATTTAAAGATCTTTAAGAGCAAAGTAAAGCTAAATACTGCAAAAAAAAATATTCAGGCTCCCAGAGATCCGTTTTTTGACTCACATTTAGTAATTTTATTTATTGTCCACAATGACAATGTTTTTTTTTGTTGAGACACATTTTTAAATCACCATTACAAACATTAGTGAAAGACATATTGAGCTCTTTTTTATTTTATCTGAAAGCTGTGTTTAATTGCTATATTATCAGAATCTTTTTAATGTTTTCTGGCCACAGTTAAAAAAACTAGCACCATTGAAATTTGTGTACCAGGTAACACACAGTGTTTTACAGGAATTAGATTATCAGCAGCTGATAATCCAAAATCCAAAAGAGCGCAATAGTCCATGCTCTTTCTGGATGAGTAGATGGTGCTCTCTCCCCACATCACTCCTAATGTGATGCTGGCTTTACACCAAGTGTGCTTCTGGCTCGTCTGGTCTTCACCCTCCGAGTGTTGGGGGCATTACTAGTGATGGAAGAGTTCAAATGGATAAGGAAGGGTAATTGGCATTCCAAATTGGGGAGGAAATGGGGTGAAATTAGAAACAAATAAAATAAATCACTCGGATATCAGTCTGATGTTATGGTTACTGCTCCTCTCATGCAAAAATGATAAACCTTTACAATTGCCTGCCTGCTGCCTGTGCATCAATAAAAATAACAATAAAAAGACAAATGCAAACTAAATGCACTATGCATTGTACACAGGGGTTACTCTTTTCTAAAACCAAGTTTAGAAATAACCTTTGATAGATTGAAAAAACTACTACCAAATCTGATTTAGTTTAATTTGTCCATATTATTAAATATTCAGTTTTTGATAGAACATTTCTGTGTGTGCCTGATAGCATGTGGTGGGGTATGCATATACTCTGGATGTCCCCACTGTAAACAGTAGCATTTGAAATCTGTAGATTTAATAAAAAGAAAACCAGGGGGCAAAATCAGAGGCCATAGCAATGTTAATATACCTTTAAAATTGATGTTTCTAGACATCTAGATAGATATCCCTTTACTGCATTACTACTACTACTACTGCATTTCAGTTTATCTGTACTGGTCAGGTCAGGCATAGAGCAGCACAATGGAAAACTCTCATCAATGGCCGCAGAGCGAAAGCACGCCGGGTGACAAAGTGCATACAAACTTTGCAGTTTGGTAGCAGATTTCCTGTGTAAATGCGAGAGGTTTTCCCATCGACTGTTTGTGTTTGCCGTGTAAATAAATGAAGTGTCAAGCCTGCCTTTTTTCATTTCTCACAGCTACAGTACGCTTTTCCAGAACAAATAATCAGCGCTAGCAGTGCATCATTCATCATCCCCAGTACTGGAAGCTATTTGTTTATCTTTAAGTACATCATGCAGTGTACTAGGAGATACAGATCAGCTATGAACATTACTGTTATTCAATCTTCCGCATAATCCGCCTTGGAATTACAAGCCAATGACAGTTTTCCCTTTAGGATTTCATATTACACATCCCATAATAAACAAAGCTGCCCTGTGTTTGATGCAATGCATTCATGTGAGTATAAATAATACCACTACCATCCAAATTTCAGCATGGCTTCCAATCCAGTTATTAAAGTTATAAACAGAGCATGCAGGGATTAATATTTCCCTGTGGTGAGAATGATGATGACAGTGGATGAAGATCCGCTTTATAAACACTGGGCTGGAGGGCTGGACATTTATTTATTTAGTTTGGAATTTAGTTTTGCTGTAGTACTGTATATTTGGTGCATGCTCTAGTTGAGCTGTGAATGTTTTTTTGTTTTTTAGATCTATGGCTGTCTGTATCAATCAGAAAACCAATAGTTTTGAGAAGTAATCAAGCTTCTATTAGAGTTTAAATAAAAATAAATCTACATTTTCTAACAGATAAGACTCAAATAAGGCTGCTTTTCAACTGCTTTATTAATAGTTTTTATTAGCTTAAAAATACTTTTGAAAAAGTGATCATTATCACCCACTGTGCTGTCCACTGTGACAAGGCCTGGGAATGCCCACATGTAGGAGGTGTTGTGTTGTGAATGAGGCTAAACACCTGCCCGTGTGCTCATTGCAAGTGTGACAAAAATTACTGGAGAAAGTCCTGATAGTGAGTGCAGATGGATGGACATTCCTCAATTCACAGTGGCCAGTGTGTAGCCAGGCCAGGTCAGGTTAAGTCACAAGCCAAGTGAAGGCAAGCTTCAAGCCAATTCATAAGCCAAGCCAAAAGTCAAGTCACAAGTCAACTGATTTTATTTAATTTGAAGCCAATTTATGTCAAGCCATAAGCCAAATCACAAAACTAGACAAGTCACAAGTCAAATCACAAGTCAAGTTACAAGTCAAATCACAAGTCAAATCACAAGTCAAATCACAAGTCAAGTTACAAGTCAAGTTACAAGTCAAGATACGAGTCAAGTTACAAGTCAAGTCAACTTATAAGCCAATTAATGTCAAGCCTTGAGCCAAATAAAAAAACTAGCCAAGTCAAAATTCAAGTCAACTTATAAGCCAATTCATGTCAAGTTAAAAGTCAAGCCAGGCCATGTCAAGTCACAAACCAAATAAATCACAAGCCAAGTCTATTTACAAGTCAAATCAGGTGAAATCACAAGAAAAATAGGTGAAGCCAAGTCACATCATAAACCAAGTCAATTCACAAGCCCAGCCAATCCAAGTCAAGTCAAAGCAAGTCAAGTCACAAGTCAGGTCAAGCCAGTTGCATTGCAGAAGTGTATGGATCGTGAATGGTGA
This sequence comes from Astyanax mexicanus, assembly GCF_023375975.1. Classification (NCBI taxonomy): domain Eukaryota; kingdom Metazoa; phylum Chordata; class Actinopteri; order Characiformes; family Acestrorhamphidae; genus Astyanax; species Astyanax mexicanus. The sequence continues at coordinate 543,876 of NC_064432.1, forward strand.
CATCTGATTACTCTAGAAGTGTCCATGCGAACAGATGAGCAACTATGGCGCACATGACATTCATATTCTATGCAGGAGACCCCACACAAACATCCCACAGGTCAGTACAGTGCTCGTGATTGGGGTATGGAAAAAGGCATGGGGCATGGGGCGAGTTCCAGTTTGATGGATTTGATATTTCAGTGTATATATATATAAATGCAAACATTTACTAAACATACAACTTGGCTTGGGTTTAAAGCCAAATCAGCTGGACCTGCTGTCTACGGCACAGATTTCTGTGTTTCTGTGGGTCACAATCTAACATCTAATCATTTGTGACACATCCTTCCGGTAGCGCCGTCTCTGGATGATCACTAATAAAGAGCTGCTGGATGTCCGTGTCACACAGACCCTGTAAAGATATTCATGAGAGGAAACAGTGATGTGAAAATGGGACTCTGGGACACGGTCACATGTTCTCCTATGATAATTCTTGATTTCAGTCTGAGGCGAGACAGACTGGGTCAAGGACTGGCACCAGCTGGTCTGTGCCAGAAGAGAGAGAGTGTTATGGTTTGTTCTGTACAACGTCCAAATGTTTCTGGAGCTATTTGTAGCTCAGTGTTCTTTCAACAACAATGTTCTACCCTGACTACACTATAAAACACGATGACCCGATATTTACCCAATAAAATTAAGGTGGCACATCATACTCAATATTTTACTACTAAATCAATAGACCTAGCTCCTAGAGCCTCGCTTTGCCAAACATTCACACAAAGCAATCCAGACTGTTCTCATACAGAGTTCCCCAATGGTGGAACAAACTACCTTCCACTACCAGATCAGGAGAATCTCTCACTATCTTTAATAAACTCCTGAAGACAGAGCTCTTCAAAGAGCACTTACTCTCCTAACACCTCTAACTAACTACCTTCTACTACCAGATCAGGAGAATCTCTCGCTATCTTTAATAAACTCCTGAAGACTGAGCTCTTCAAAGAGCACTTACTCTCCTAACACCTCTAACTAACTACCTTCTACTACCAGATCAGGAGAATCTCTCACTATCTTTAATAAACTCCTGAAGACTGAGCTCTTCAAAGAGCTCTTACTCTCCTAACACCTCTAACTAACTACCTTCTACTACCAGATCAGGAGAACCTCTCACTATCTTTAATAAACTCCTGAAGACAGAGCTCTTCAAAGAGCACTTACTCTCCTAACACCTCTAACTAACTACCTTCCACTACCAGATCAGGAGAATCTCTCACTATCTTTAATAAACTCCTGAAGACAGAGCTCTTCAAAGAGCACTTACTCTCCTAACAACTCTAACTAACTACCTTCTACTACCAGATCAGGAGAATCTCTCACTATCTTTAATAAACTCCTGAAGACAGAGCTCTTCAAAGAGCACTTACTCTCCTAACAACTCTAACACACTAACTACTTCTAACCTCATTTCCTTCTTCCCCTCCTTCACTCCTCTATCCCTTTATTTCCCTTTGACCTCCTGTAGGACCTGTATAAAGATGTTTTACCTTTAACTTCTATTACTTTTGTACGTCACTATTGTAAGTCGCTTTGGACAAAAGCGTCTGCCAAATGTAATGTAATGTAATGTAATGTAATGTAATGTAATGGTTTTGAGTTAAAATCAATAGACACTTTTCACTTCTGACTTCGAAACAACAGGAAGTCCTTATGATGAGTCAAAGCACACATACACTTATCCCTAATGGACCTGTTCACTGTTCACTTTATGACTGCCATGTTCTCTCAGCTGTGTCACGCTCTCTGTCTCCTTTTTCGCCTGCTCTGTGTCGTTTGTGTTTTTGTTGTGTTTTATTTCCATGTGCTACCATCTCCCAGTGTTCTCCCCAGTACTTTTCCATTCAGCTGTACTCTCCTCTTGTCTCATTTGTAACTCCGCCCCCTCGTTACCTGTCCAGGTGTTTGGAGTTTTGTGTGTGTGTGTTTTCTCCAGACCTCCAGACCTACTGCAATCCTGACCAGGAAAAAGAGATGGATGCATAGATAGAAGAAGATAGAAGAAGATAGAAGATTTAACAGATGGATGCTTGTGGCACTTCCACTCAAGGTAGGAACTCAAAGGACACTTGGATTGGATTAAAGTATAGGATAATTTCTATTTGTGGATGAACGAGAGTGGTGGGTAAACAAATCTAATCCCAGTACAATGTTGTGTAGAACATTGTGTAATTTTCCCACAAAAGGATGTAAGAGAACTTCTAGTACTTCAAGTTATTGTTGCCAGAGGTGGATATATATTATTGAGTTACTTTATATGGTGTTCTCATTGTTTCTCCACTTGGTTTCTGGATGTTGGTATATTTTTGGCAAAAAAAAGGCCAGCACATTTTTTAATCACACTGTCACCTGAGGATATTTTTGAATTTATTGAAGTTGCAGAGAAACATATAATTATTTAGGCCCTGATAAATACAAATACAGAAGTGAAGGAGGATGTAGTTCCTTTTCCCTTGACTGTACAACCCCCATTCCAAAAAAGCTGGCACACTGTTTAAAATATAAATCTTATGCCCACATATTTTATTCACATCAGAACATAGACTACATATCAGATGTTAAAAGTGATAAAATAAAAAAACTACCGGAGACGCTTTACTTGGCAAATATATCTTTAATTCTTAATAAGGAAAAAAAAGGGGTGGAGCCGTCGTCGTATGGACCTATCTCTCTTCTCGGGAGCGACCTGAAAGTATGTATGGTAGAATTAATGAATGCATTTCTTCTATTATACATCAGGATCAGACTGTATGCAGATGAAGTCCTTACCGCCCTTGTTTAAACGTATAAAAAGATTGTGGTCATCTGTCTGGACACACAGTGATTTGGGCAAAAAGTCAATATATGCCACTATATGGCTAATTTAAATGTTCTTAATGTGCTAATAATAATAAACACTGCTGGGAAAAGTTCAGCTGCGCTGCCATGGAGAACAAAACTCAATTTTTGTTTTTATTCAAACTATTTTTTTTTTACTGCATTTTATTTTTTACTTGAGTAAAAGTAAAATTACCTATTTTAAAAACGACTTTAAAAATGACAAATTAGTCATAAAATCTACTCAATTACAGTAATGTGAGTAAATGTAATTAGTTACTTTCCTCCTCTGAAAAGTAGTTAGATGCACGCAGATGTTTGTTGGTATTTGGTTGTTGGTTCACGTCTGTTCCACCTTTCTAGCAACGTGATCCGTCCTCTGGGGGTGAATTAAATGAAATTCCTCTTTATATTATGAGTTTATATCTTATGAATGCCTCTGTTTGCCAGAATAAGGCATCATTTAGTGCTGATTATTTAATGAACACCTTTACTGATACAGCAAATTAAGAGTGACATCTACTGGACATCAAAGATCACACATTTACTGATACTGATGCAGTGTGTTGATCTTAGCTGTGGTGGCATATTACAGATATTACAGATAGTGAGCATTTTAAAACCACTTTAAAGTTGGTAAGAATCTTTAAATAAGGTGATGGAAATTGTTCTTAGTGGATTTGCTCAAAGAATACTTTGCAAAACAAGGTGTAAACTCTTACTAATCATTTGAGGAATAAATTTCTTTACCAAAATTACTTGCAAAACTGGGACTAGTTACTTTGTGCAGTTCTATTAGTAATAGAATGAATAATATTGGTGGAGGTTTAGGGCAACAAGTACTTGCTGTCCACATGCATCTAAATGTCCTCAGAAATGACTTTATTATTTTTACTAGTTCGGACCATGATATATATCAATGCAGTGGAAGGAGAGATATGACAGTATGTAAAAAAGGAATGATATGGGACTTGTCATGAGCATGTGAACAAGGTAGAGATATATGTATTTATAGGATATAAGATTGGGAGAAGGGAGGGGCTTGAGGGATGCTTTGGCTGGGGAGTAGAGAGAAAATTAAAGCACCATGACCAGTGGTACGAGACAATGACTTTTCTGTAGCACCCCTTGCGACACTGCTCATACTGGATTACGTACTGGATACCCACTTGCGCTGAATATTAAAATGTGTTGTGAAAGCGACTTTGTGTGAAACTCAGTACTGAAAACTATGATCTGCTCTGTAGTGGAACCCTTCAGCAACATGCAGTAATTTGCGTATATTTCTAGCCTTAGATAGATGGATGGATGGATGGATGGATGGATGGATGGATGGATAGTTTATTGATCCCCGAGGGGAAATTCACAATTGACAATTATTAAATCCTTATTGACCAGTTAGGAAATATAAATATCATAAAACTGATAAATATAGATGCACTGAATAACCAAGACTAGGAAAAGGACCAAAAACTCTGACAGGAAGTCCACTTTTATCTGATTTATTTTGCTTTATATCAGACATTGATGGACGTCATCACATTTGCAACTACAAACAAATTCAAAGCATCTCTCGACAACGCTAGCGACTCTGAAGAACGTTAATTAAGTATGCCTCTCACTTTCACCCACTCTCACTTTCACATTCATGTGTCACTCTCTCTTATTGGTCAGTTTTGAGTTGGAGACTGCCTAGACAACATGCTCATGTGGGGTATAGCTTACAGAGGTGCTACCTATCTGGTCTAGGTGGGTTTAAGGTTGATTGGGATTGTTTGGGATTGTTTGAACATGGAAATGGGCGCCACCAGTTAGCCCACCTAAATCTTACATGGGTCCTATTTAGGCCTATGTACAGTATATAACCTACATGGAGTCCATGTTTAACCCTTAATACTGTCCCTTTACTGACCCTGGTGGGCGACTATACTGTTTGTGGGGCCAACATGGAGCCCATGGACAAATCCTTCCAGTTCCCTGTTGGGCTGCCCATTCAGGCCCCATATGAGCATGTTTCCTAGGCCATCGAGTCCATCTGAAATGAGAACATTTCAGCACAATTTTATAAAGTTTATATAAGTCATATGTTTCACGAAATGTGTCTCAAAAGCATTTAAATAACAATCAGTTCAACCTTAAGCACTTTGCCCACGTGAACGCCACACTACGTCCTGGCAAATCACAATATAAATAGTAAGCAGTGCCACTGGTTCGTCAGTCCATTGGATATACAATCACAGTAAAATCTTGCTCCCCAGGTTCGGGCCTTTTTGGCCAGTTGTGTAGTACGACTGATTGACTGTAGAGTATGAAGGAGCTCTTCAGTGTTGCTCTACTGGCTGTGAAAGAACTGGACAGTCTGAAAGGATCACTTTAAAAAGGCCTCGTGAACTTTTACAGTGCACAGTTAACCAGAAGCACAGAGTCTGTACGCCGAGTGTCGGCTTTCGCTGTGGTTGAAGCGTCTTCACAGGAAGAAGGACAGTCATTTGCACCTTGTTCACTTCTCAAAAAGGAAGTGACATGGTTAAAAACCCACATGATTTTATTCCTTACAAAAAAAAAAAACATGAAACAGAACAGTGCTCCTCGTCTTTTTCAGTTTTCGTTCAGAAACTGTTCCTCGATTGTGCTTTTGTCAAAGCTGCCCGTTTAAGTCCGTCTCTGAGCGGGCTGCTTTTAGTCTCCCTGCACTGGACAAATGAGATCTTGGCAAGTGAAAGCGTCTTACAGTAAATGTAGGCAGTATCCTGTTGCTCTTACAAACAATACAAACAAACAAACAAACAAACAAACAAATATCACTGTCACCCAAAAACTGTGTACCCATATCCTCCAGTTGCAGTTATTTTTCAGTTTTTTAACATTATTTAAACTGGCAGTTGTTGTGTGCATTGTGTTAAACTTTTATCATGAACAACCAATAGAATCCAAAAGTAATTGAAATGAAATATTCTTCTATTGACTTTCATTCCATTAAAATTCTGAATGATTATTTTCCCTTCTTCTCTAAAGTTGCTATTTTGGAGATTTATTGTTTTTGTTCTACAGTGATCAAAATTATATAATAAATATAACAACTTGTAAATTTTAATTTCTATACATTGTTTCATGTTTAATGTTGGCTTTGAAGATTGGCTTTGAAGAGCCAATTATAAAGCAACAATTAAAAACACAATTTGGTCCTTTGTAGAGACTTTTTTTTCTGTCACTCAAAAACCTGTAAAAAAAAAAAAAAAACCCGGTAAATATATAAATATATAATTGGACCAATTACTTTATTTATTACTATATTGCAAATATTTTTTTTCATACTTTCTTCTGTAAAGAAGATCTCAATTTCTGAGATACACTGATCAATCGAGTGCAATTCCTTATGGTACTGTTCAAATCTCTCTTTGACTTTTTATATATATATATAACACTATAAAGGAAGATATTCCAGAGATTCATATTGGTCCTGTTGAAAACACTGTATTATTATCATATTATATTATTGTTATTTATATAAAATAATCATCTCATCACACACAAGTAAAAAAAAAAATCAGATTTTTTATAGTATTTTACTTTTTGACACTGCTGTACCCAAAATCATGGAACAGCAGTGTGTAAACTGGTTACTCTAAAGAGAACAGTGTGGGAACACCCACCCACACCTGCTGTAATGCTGAACACCAGTGGCCAGTGTGCTCATGGCACTGTGTCTGAGCTAGGAATTTTGGCTGAAGTATGGTATGAAGCATTGCTGTGAGGATTTGATTGCATTCAACTCCCCAGCTTATCCAAAAAGTACTGGATGCTGCTCCACAGCTCAATGCTAGCATTAGCCACAGCGCCAATAGCTTTATGCTACATATTGCACAGTATAACATATTGCACAACTAAGGATTGGACATATAGTGTACATTAGGGGTGGGCAATATTATATCGTATACAATATATCGTGACACAGAAATATCATGATATTAAAAATCCATATGGTGATAATAGGGCTGTTCTGTCTTAAAAGTAGTCTATTATTTACTGTGAAGCTTTAGGTGTATTTATTGTATAATTGTTTTAGTTTGCAGTTTATATGCATGCACTAAATATTCTGCAATATTTTTTGCTGTATTATATTATTTTATGCTATATTATTTATTTTGCCACATTATTATGATTATACTGTTATAGTATTATACTATATTCCTAAAATGAATGAATAATTTTTCTGTATCTTTTCCAATATCGATAAGTATATCGTTATCGCAAAAATACTCTGAAACATCTTGATATTGTTTTAGAGCCATATCGCCCACCCCTAGTGTACATATAAAAAAACGATTCCACTCTTATAACGGCCTCTTAATGAGAAATATTACAAGTATTGCCTACATTTACAATGCCTTCACCCGCAGAGATTTGCATTGTTTGCAGTGTGCATGCCCGACAGCAGCAATGTGATGATCCGCAGACCCTTCACCTGCGGTTAGATATCCGTCTCCTTCAGGCCGTAGCATTCCGGGAGGTCATAGATCTGGTATCCGCCCGGATCTCCACACTCGCTGTAAATCCCCATAGCCACGGTATCGATCTCGGTCCTGCCCAGCGCGGGCGCCGCGCTCTTCCCCGCGCCGCTCTTTATTTTGTTGGACAAGTTGTTCATCTTTTCCTTCAGGTGGAAGGAGGATTTCTGCAGCGGAGGGAAGAAGCTCCAGCTTTTGATCCGCAGCGAGCGGCCTTTGCTCCTGGACGAGAAGACAGAAGAGCCTCCACACGATTCGTGGAGGGGTAACCCCACTCTGTATTCTCCTCGAGAGTCCCTGGCAGGGCCTTTGATGGCCGTACGCCAGCGCTGGTCGTAGAATCGCCGCAGAGCTCGCCGCCTCCGGTGGCACTGGCAGCGCAGCAGGCGGGTGAAGGCCCGCTGGAACTCCTTGCTGGAGCACGGGTAGATAATGGGGTTTATGCAGCTGTTGAAGTAGCCCAGCCAGAAAATTACCTTGAACACCATGTCCGAAGGCTTCAGAGCTGGGAAAAAAGAGCCTGGGGGGCAAAAAGAGAGAAAGACAGAGTCTGAATACGGAAAATATCAAACTTTACATTTCGATTTACATTTACACTGCAATAAAATAATATTTAAATAAGTATAACCATATTAAATGTTGACTAAATATTTACTATTTCTGATTTCGAACTAAATAAATGATTTTTGTTCTGCTGAAAGGGCAATTTTGAAAGATAATTTTGCATATTTCAAGCATTAATCGAAACGTCAGCTTTCATAACATTACAATCATCAGTTTTAAAGGTGCTAAATTAGAAGATAAGACAAGACAAGACAATAGACTATAGACAAAAGGTTCAAAATGTTTGTTATTTAGCTACTAATCAGTGGTGCATCAAAAACATAGAACTGCACATGATCTTCACATTAAGAAGGGCTTAGTAAATATGAATATATCTGGATACTCTTCAATGTACAATTAGGATTAGATACCACATTACAAGAATTACTAGGTTACAAAACCCACTCCTGTGTTAGATAGAAACAGATAGAAAGGAAAGTTTGGACCTGCTGATGGTACCTTAGAGTTTCAGTGTAAAAATTGGGGTACTGTAGATACAGTTCATCTTTAATAAAGGACTACATCAAAACACACTGAGGAGGTTTTTAGAATTTTTAGTGCACAGCTATGGGGCAGTGCAGCCTTTAGGATTTCTATATGAATGCCACGCTGACTGAGATTCATTTGTAGACTGTACTGAGTGTTTACCCTGCCCAGGCAGCGGTATTATGTGCCTGCTGGGCACGTTTTAGATCGGACGCTGTTTTGCATGATGTTAATGCCAGTGTAGCCCGCAGCACTGCAGGCTGTTGTGAAAGTATATGCATTTTTTAAATAGTCCTGAGGCCTCCTCACATTGCGTCAAACGGTTTCCCATTGAGATTGATTATTCTGGCCAAGAGGGGCAGCAGAGTGGGCCGCAGAATCCTCAACAACCATCTGCTGTACAAAAACTCCGACTCAAACTCAAACAAACACCGGGTGAAGAGTCTGATAGACAAGCCGCACCACACTGATCCAGTCATGAAGTCATGAACCCTCTAAACTGCCCTGTTCCATTCCTGCAGGCCCAGAAAGGTTGAGGTAAAGTGGGAGAAAATAAACTTGCGACGGGGGTCAAAAGAATGCTGGTTTCAGAGGAGTGGAATGCAGGGACTTGTAGATGTGTTTTCTCCAAGTGTTCACTCCTGTCATCACACGCCTTTCATTCTCAATCCCCCCTTTATTTTACTATTTCCTGTCTTTTATCTTTAATAACTCCCTACTTCTGTGTTTTTCCTACACACTGAATACAGTGAAGCAATGATTTTATTATTATTAATTCCACTTTGAGTTACAGAATCAACTGGAAATTAATAACAAAAAATAGCATTTTTATTACACACTGGAAAAAAAAATGATTAATGGACTTCAGAATATCATATCAGAATCCATCAAAAAACAAAAAACGATGAACTCAGACTTAGTTTGGACATCTTTGAAGCTATAATAAGCTATAAACTTAAAACCACATTACACTACCATATGCACTATATGGACAAAAGTATTAGAAAAAACATCTTTTTATCATGGGATATAGTGAACAAAAAATTGTTATAAGTAACAGCGTTAGTTGGAGTGGTAGACCACTACGTTAAGGGATTGATTGCATTCATCAACCCCTCACAGAAGCTAAATAAATCTGAAATGACTGAATGAGGATTAGTCAGGGACGCCTCCTGCAATAACAAACAAAAATCCCATAATCCCAAATAAGAGAAAACTGGTGAATGTCAGAATCTTCGTAAAAACAATTTAAGAAATATCTTCTTTTAAAATGGTTGATGAATATAATTCTTCTTAGCTATGCGATACTGAATATACAGTAAAATAACTGAAATAACACTGAAAACAATCTTATCTTATCTTATAACCTAAATACACGGTGTTCTCTTAATTAGGATTTGTTTAGTTTACAAAGACAATGACAATCAATAAAAAACAGAACTGGTCAGAACTAGGGGTGGGCGATATGGCTCTAAAATAATATCACGATATTTCAGGGTATTTTTGTGATAACGATATACTTGGCGATATAGGAAAACAGAAAAATAAATAATTAATTCATTTCAGAAATATAGTATAATAGTATAACAGTATAATCATAATGTGGCAAAATAAATAATATAGCATAAAATAATATAATGCAGCAAATAATATTGCAGAATATTTAGTGCATGCATATAAACTGCAAACTAAAACTTATATTATACAATAAATACACCTAAAGCTTCACAGTAAATAAATAATAGACTATGTTTAAGATAGAACAGCCCCTGATTTTTAATATCATGATATTTCTGTGTCACGATATATTGTATACAATATAATATTGCCCACCCCTAATCAGAACAGAGGTTAAAAAAAACATTATAATTTCATTAGGACTTTTTTCAAGAACTCATTTCTCAGGACAATTCTTTTTTGGTTGATTTTGGTTGAAAAGACGCAGTGTGACGGACGTGGACCCTCATTCACACACATTTCTCATTTAATTGCTAAAGCCCAGCCAGAGCAGAGCCTTTAGTTCAGTGCACTTTTGGTTCTCTCAGATTTCCCTCCCAGCCTCGCGCCCTTTCCGCAGGGAGGGAAGGAGCCGGACATTATCTCCACATTAAACAGTCGTCAGCCCCCTCGGCTTTAGACGCCATGCGGCCATCCTCAGAGTTACGAGAGGTCAGGGTCCCTCCCTATCAGAGTCGCGCTTTATAAATAGCCAGGCAGGGCCGTTCAGAAGAGCGAGTACAGGCTGCTCTCGCTGGGAATAGCGCCTTGGGTTCAAACCATTTTAATGAAGACAGGAGATTTTGACCAAGTGGGGGGGGATGCAGCCGCTGGGCGTAATTGAAGCTACGAGATGAAAGCTTGTTCTATCCAAGTTCTTTTTTGGTAATTGGTGTGTTTATGGGAGCCGACAGGCAGGATGTTTGGCTACAGCCTGAAGAACAGTACTTCCTGTCTCTTTCACCAGAATCTACTTTTTCCTTGAGAGGAAAAAGTACTGAAAAATTGTAATTAAGTAAAAGTACCTTTACTTTGCTAAAATTCTACTCAAGTAAAAGTAAAAAAGTACTCAATTTAAAAATCTACTCGAGTAAAAGTAAAAAAGTACTCAATTTAAAATTTACTTTGAGTAAAAGTTACATAGTTACTTTTAATTATTTGATGTAAAAAAGTAAAAACAAATCATAAATGAAATTGTTTTTGTAATGAACTATTATTCCACATAATAAATTGGATCTTTCAGGCAGTATTTGTTCAGACCCCCCCATAAAACATTTTCAAGAACAAGTGGTATAGGTTTCTATGATGCATTTTTTTTTCATTACTATTAAAAGGTTATGGTCATATAGGTGAATATAAACTGTATTTTTATAGTTTTACAGTTCATTATTATTTTTTAACTTTCCATTGCTATGCTTTAACTGATATTTACATGTTTTATTTTTAACATTTAAGCAGATAGTTCAATGATAAAAGTACTTACACCACATGCTTTCTCAGGTTTGATGTGGAAGTTTTGAAAGCTGCAGTTTTGTATTGCATGAGGACGTTATTGCCTCATTATTCCACGCACGAGCATCCGTGACCATTTCTTTTTTTTAATTCAGCATTTTATTTTTACTCAGTAATGGGGAGTTTTCCAATGTAGCGAAGTAAACTACTTGTGTTAAAATGTACTTGAGTAAAAGGTTATGTTTAAATTACCTATTTTAAAAACTACTTTAAAAATGACAAATTACTCATAAAATCTACTCAATTACAGTAACTTCAGTAAATGTAATTCATTACTTTCCACCTCAGCTCAAAACCATTGTAAAGATCTAAACGTATCTAAATCGGGTGTCATTTTCTAAAGCACGCACCGGTGCTGTGACCCGGTGATAGAACTGAACAAGAAGCCTAACCGTGGTTCTCGAGGTGCTGTTTCCTCTCATTGTATACGTGGTGCTCACAGGTCAGGGAGTATGACCTCACGTCCTGATCAGCGAGCCACAGTGTCACATGACTCATCTACACAAAGTATACACCCTGCCAGCTCACCAGACACACCAGCTAAAGGTTATGTTTTCTTTTTCCCGTGCAGGGGTGTGTTGAATTTAAACACTTTCATCCCAGTTGCTGACATCCACCGCATTCCTGAAGATTCACTTTCATTTCAAGGCGCTCCTTCCAGAGTTCATGGAAAAGGCACGTACGCAGAGCCGTATCTCTCTACACCTGATGCTTTTTCCATTCAACTATTCAACGCTCTACTTTTCATTACTGTCAGTTCCAAAGTTCTAACTTTAAACACACCCTTATGTAGAGCCGCACTGTATTAATAGTTATTTACCACAGTTTTCTCTATATTCTAGACCAGGGGTGTCCAAACTACGGCCCGCGAGCCATTTGCGGTCCGTTTCCTTTTTTGGAGCGGCCCGCGAGGTATTTTAGAAATAGAATGAAAGTTGGCCCGCTGTTAAGCAGGTTTTTATAATGCGAGATTCAAAGTTTGAACGCTAGGTGTCAGAAACAGGCCAAAGAGTCTAAAAGCGGAGAGAGTGTGCAGTTGTAGCGCAGAAAAACGGGACAAAGAGTCTAAAAGCGGAGAGAGTGTGCATTTCTAGCGCAGAAAAACAGGCCAAAGAGTCTAAAAGCGGAGAGAGTGCGCAGTTGTAGCGCAGAAAAACGGGCCAAAGAGTCTAAAAGTTGCCGTAATTAAGGAGTTTAATATTAAGAGACATCATGAAATGAAACATCAATTTGAAAAATCTTAGTAAGTGGTATATTTCATTATTTGTTTTATTACAGAGTCTGTGGCCCGTGACTCTAAATATATTTCTCCTTCTGGCCCCCAACAAAAAAAGTTTGGACACCCCTGCTCTAGACCACAGATTCACCTCCACCATTCATGTTCATGTTAGCAGCCATTTGTTATCTTCTTATAGTTTTCTCCTGTAGGCCTCAACAGGTATCATTTCCAGACTGCTAGGGCTGCTGATTAGATAAAAACTATGGCTGCTGATTACTATGGCTGTGGTACGTGTTTTGAAACTCCCATAGCTGCAGTGTGTCACGCTCTCGCTCTGTTTCCCTGTGTTTCTGCGTTTCCTAGTGTGTTTCCCCAGTATTTGTAATTTGTAGCTCCGCCCTTTCCCCAGGTGTTCATTGTTTCATGTTAGTATAAATAGTACCCCTTTGTCTATGTATCGGTCGGTCTTTCTATGACGTAGGGAAGCAGACGGGAGGCGGACATAAAAGCAGGTAAGACAGACTTTAATAAATAACAAATAAAAAAACAAACAAATAAGGAATTAACGAGAGAATATATAAAAATAAACAAACAGGGAAATAAACAAAGAGCTAAGCTAAACAGATAATAAACTAAACAGGACTAAGAAAAAAATATACAAGGAATTAAACATAAATATATACAAGAAATAAACAAGGAAACAAACTAGAGATAGAAACGCGGAATAAACAGAGAAAAACTGATGAACAAAGAACTATGCAACGTGGAATAAACTACTGAAAACGTGGCAAGACAAACGACAAGGGAAGGTGCAAAGACTGACCGCAAACATACTAAACAAGACTAACAGGTACTATTTATACTAACATTTAACAATGAACACCTGGGGAAAGGGCGGAGCTACAAATTACAAACATGTGACAGAAAAATACTGGGGAAACACACTGGGAAACGCAGAAACACAGCAAAGCAGAGCGAGAGCGTGACACAGTGCAGTATTTTATAGGCCTTATAATAGAACCTTGGGGAACACCAATATTCCTGAAGGTTTTTGCAGTAATCTAGGGTTCAGTGAAATGACATGTATGCACCATAGTTCTCTACATCATCCAATACTTTTTTCCCCTCAGTTTCAAGCTTTCTAAGATGTCTCAGTAGGCATACTGCATTTGCCAGAAGCAATGATCAATAATTTGCAGATTTCAAGAGCAGTCAAGGCCAACATGGCAACCCCAGTAGGTGGTACTTGGAAGGTGGTCTAAAAAGTTTGAGAATCACTGCTATGATATAGATACTATTTGAAAGGTTATTACACAGTTGCTAGTTAAGGGCCCAACAGTGATATATATATATATATATATAACTTTATCGAATCCATTGTTGGAGCTATATAGTCATTTTAAATGATTCATTGAAGGATTAAGACAGGGATTAATACGTGTTCTCGGCTTCACAGCATTTTAAATAAGATTTTCCACTGAAAGAAAAACATAATCTATGACTAGGCTAAATCCCTTTTCAGGAAATTGACCCATAGTATTGTAACACCCACAGTTGCACGTAATGTATTGTTTCATCAAATTAGGGGCATCTGGTGCTGGATGACGTCTGTGGATCTAACTATTATATACACTGCAAAAAAAAAAAAATCTTAGCAAGTGAAATTTTCTAAATTTAAGGCAATAAATCGTATTTTCTTCTCTGATAAGACTTTATGTCTTACTAAGCATGGTGTAAGTGTTAGATTATTTTACTTATTTTAAGGATAATAATATTAATCATTCTTAATTAGAATTTGTATCTGATTTTAAGTGATTTTAAGTGTCCAACAGTGACTTTTTTGTTGCTTGGTTTAGGTGTTTCTTCACTCATTTTGAGACTTTGGTATTGCTTTTTGTAAGAAATCTTACTAAGAAAATTTTGCTTAATCCATTGGCAGATTTTTTTGCTTAACATACATATATTTGTCTTAATTTGCATATATTTTGTCTAGTTTTTGCCAATGGATTTTTTGCAGTGTACAAAGTGCCTGAAAACCCTCAGACGTCCCACTCCAGATTGATTATCCAGACGTTGGGACTGATTTTGTACAGGTGAGATTGAGACAGATTGAGACAGTTTTTGTAGCCGCCACCAGAGCTGGATATACTGCTGAGTTATTCATCAGGATTGAAGAGATCTCAATTATTTACGATTATACATATTTATTATTATAGGGTGTTCACTCTGTAATTAGGAGAGGTTTTCATATTTCTTAATTATGAAGAGATTGAAGCTGAGTGATTATTTTACATAAGACTGGTTGATACAAAAGCATTGGGACACCTTCTCCTCTTTTGTTATTATACTGAATAGCATTAATTATCCTGCTTTTGTTTGAGTACCTGTCTCTACTGTTATCTAGTAGAGATGGATTTTGTATTTGAGCATTGGTGTGTGTGTATTTGATTTGTGTATTTTGTTGGGTAAGTTGTGACGTTTTATGATTGCCACCGCAATCATAGGGGGATATGCAGCGTATGATTTTAAAACGTAGCCCCCCCCCACCGTTGACGATTTTAAGACATATATCTCCCCCCCCGCTGATGATTTGGAAACGTATCTCTCCCCTCGGCCCCGGCTAATGATTATACAACGTATCTCTCCCCCACCCCCCTGATGATTTTAAACCGTATACACCCATACACCCCAAAAAACATGTAATTACGCCCCTGGCCTCAATCTCCAACTCATCTCAAAAATACTGGATGGCGCACCATTTTCCTCATCATTCCAAAGAATTCCACAGCTCAGTGTTTGAGGCTTCTGTAAACCTCTAGTCTAGCCCACGCCTGGTATATTAGACATTGTGAACCAATGCGTTCAACAAAACACCAGGATTGTAGGGGTTTGTTGATGTTACTGGCCATGATGGCATAGTATCTGTATCTTTACAGCAAGATCTTGAGGCGGCAGCAGTGTGGCATCCAGAGAAGGTAAAGCAACAGGTTGCAGGACCTTATCAATGGAAAGTCGGGCTGTCAGAGTAGACTGTAATGAAGACCAAAGGTGATGTGGCATGTTATAAAATTACATCCCGTACATAGCGCTTTTCCACCAAAAAAACTCTGGTTCTTGAACCAGTTCCATTCGGGCTTATAAGAACTGTTTTTCCACCAGTTTTAGAGGAACTGCCAAAACATAACATCATACATTATCAACAGAGGCCGTTGCACAGCTTTGGTGAACATGGTTCACACTGAATTTGGTACTTTTGTTGGTGAAAATGCGGCAAACGGTTCAACATCCACAACATATTTGAACTCACACAGAGACAGAAGAACGCTTATTTGGTTTACTGGAGTAGGAAATAACACGTACAACAGCTCTCCATTAGTTAGTCCAGTGTATTGGGGTAAAAAAAAATACATTACCCATCATCCTTTAGTGCTTCTAGACTACAACTACAGATAGCCATGTAGGTCACAGTATTGTCCAATACACTACACTAAATAATGCCGGTTCCACATCAGTGGGAAAGCGCTAATACTCAGCAATTGGAAAGCACAGCACGTTTAATAGACCATACTGTACTTTTGAACCCAAAATGAGCCCAGGACTAATAAGGCAACTATGTAGACTGGTCAGTGCGGTCACTTATATTAAAAAAAAAACATTTTATTCAATAGGAATTCTCATAGAAGGGAAAATACATAGTCCGGTACCTCAGAGAGCTCAGCTTGTTGATGGAGTTCTCTGAGCTACTCAGCCCATGCAGTGGATCTTTGCAGTAGAGCAGTGTGCTGTTGGAGTCAGGGACATCAACACTAAGTGTTATAAAAAAGTGTTGGCAGTCAGCACTTCATAAAGTTGCCAACTACTTAAAACACCAGAGATTTTATTGTGCTGGTGATATGGGATAACTTGAGTTTTCAGCAAGCGTGCTCTATAATATAGGGTTTCCCATTAAAAAATCCACTATAAATATATAAATTGTTGAGATTTCCATTTGTCCATAGGCAATATACTGTATCATGCATTATTCATATATTGCACACACACACACACACACATATATATATATATTTACCTGTATATGTAGGTATCACAGGTATACATAGTACACAAAAGTTACAACAGAAGGATAAGATATATTGATATATATATGTCTTTAGTGTCTGTTTAATGGAGGCAGTGCAGTTAAACACAGTAGAAAATGAACACCAGTTGATGTGCATAATGTGAGGATAACTGATGTCAGCCATACAGATAATAATTTAAATTTAGCATTGCTGCAAACTTGTAGAGATGTACAGTAGTACAGAGTGGACAGTGAATAAACTACTAGTGCAAAATAATAATAAAGTAAAACTATAAAAATAATGCATATGCATAAAACAGTAATGCAGTAGTAAACATGAGTAAATATCAGTTATAGTATACATAATATATGTCATATATGTGATATTTGTGATCACGCCCTGTAATCCCTTTTCATTTTTAAATTTTTAATCTCAATTAATTTGAATCGATCAGCTGTTCTGTAAGTGCATTTTAAATATTAACCAATAGAAATGCTCCAAATGGCTTGAAATAAAACATCATACATTGATTTTCATTAAGCATTATGAGATTTCCTTATTTAAGTTGATTATTCTCTGTAGTGTATATATATATTGTTCAAAATGACAACAACAACAACAACAACAACAATCACATTTCTATACTACAATTTCACAATTAATTCAATACTCCAGTTTTAAAACCTTCAATTCTTTATACTTTATAAAAATAGCAAACTATAGGTTAAACTAAATTTGATAATAATCAAATAATGTAGGATTTCATACCACATGATATCCAAATACGACAACGACATACCAGCCCCGGTATCAACCACACTTCTAGTTAGGGGTGGGCGATATGTCTCTAAAATAATATCACGATATTTCAGGGTATTTTTGCGATAACTATATACTTGCCGATATAGGAAAACTAAAATAATTAATTAATTTCAGGAATTATTAATCATAATGTGGCTATATAAATAATATAGCATAAAATAATATAATGCAGCAAATAATATTGCAGAATATTTAGTGCATGCATATAAACTGCAAACTAAAACAAATATACAATAAATACACCTAAAGCTTCACAGTAAATAATAAACTACTTTTAAGACAGAACAGCCCTATTATCACAATATGGATTTTTAATATCATGATATTTCTGTGTCACGATATATTGTATACGATATAATATTGCCCACCCCTACTTCTAGTACTATGACAACCTTTGATATTGAGCCTACATTACCACCCTGTTCCATAAACATTATCCCTCCGTCTCTCAGTTTCTCCATCTTCTACAGAAGTGTGAATAACGGCTGGTTCTCATCCGTGTTTGAAGGCAAAATTTGCATAGTTATGGGCAGTTTCTAAACCTGCATCCAATAGCAGGACAGAAGTACTTTGATCTTCTTGTTTAAGCCTCCTCAACTGCTTCTTCTTTCTACGAAGTCTTCTTTCTCATAAGTCTGCGTTTGCCTGTGTTACGTGTGGACTAGAGCCATCTCATCTCCTGGCTGCATCCTGGAGGCTGAGCACATGTTGCCAAACGCTGCTAAAGGAAACCACCCCCTTAAACTCAATTAGGGGCACAATTAGGGCAGCGGAGCGTAATACAAGTGAGGTCAGGGGGGGGTTCTCTGGAAAAGCCAGCAGATTATCAGCCTCTCAGGCAGCCTCGGCCTAACTTCCGCCACCTAAATACCAACTGTTGGTGTCTGAAGGGTCCTGGCCAGACTGCTCTCAGATCAGCATTGAAGTGGGCTTTCCACAGTCAACCCGTGCCAGAAGATGCTATCAGCTAAAAGCCCTCCTTCCTCTTGGAGAATGTGAGCAGAATACCAGCAGGCATGGCCTTAATTACGAACTTTGTGTGTTTGGGTGTGTGTGTGTGTGTTTGGGTGTGTGTGTGTGTGTGTGTGTGTTTGAGTGTGTGTGTGTTCTGTATGGCAGCACTAATGCAGCAGCTTTGTGAAGCTCAGTGAAAACAAAAAAGAGCAACTCAAAATGTGTTTTAATTTAATTAGAAAAGCCTGAAAGCCCAAAAGGGTCCCACTGTAACACAATAAACAATAAGCTAAACCTTTACAGTGCCCATTTAATCCAGTTTCTATTTAGTGTAGGCCTAAAGAGAATTATCAGTAGTAAATAGATTTTTCTAAAGCAATTTTCTTTACTTTTTCAGAGAATTCCTTAAGCAATTCTTTTTTTGCTTCCAAAAGAAACATTTTCAGGATACTCGCTTCATAAAAGCAGGAATTTATTGGCCTATTGCTCAGAGTTCGCTATCAGGAGTTGAGAATGTTTGCTTTGGGTTCTTCCAGGTGTACAAAAACATCCCTAAGGAATTTACCTCAGTTTGATCAGGCTGAATTTTATGCACAAATCCAACCACAAAAAATTTTAACATAGACCAAATAAGTTTTGTCAACTAAGTTTAACCAAAACTCAGTTTTTTTTTCTCTTTTTGATTTTCCCATTTTCTCCCCAATTTACACTGCGTACTTATTAGGACTCCCCCTATCACTAGTGATGCTCCAACACACCGGGAGGGTAAAGACTAACACATGCTTCCTCTGATACATGTGAAGTCAGACACCGCTTCTTTTCGAGCTGCTGCTGATGCAGCATTACCGAGTAGCATCACAGCGCTAACGCTCGGAGGAAAGCGCAGCGACTCGGTTCTGATACATCAGCTCACAGACGCTCTGTGCTGCAGACATCACCCTAGGAGTGATGTGGGGAGAGAGCGCCATCTACTGTACTGTACCCACCCGGAGGGAGCAGGGCCAATTTTGCTCCCTCTGAGCGCCGGCAGCTTGATGGTAAAGCTGCATGAGCGGGATTTCGAACCTGCGACCTCCTGCTCATAGTGGCAGCGCTTTAGACCGCTGGACCACTTGGCGACTCAGTTTTAAAACTAGTTTTAATGGGGAGGAAATAGTACAATGTGAAATTAAAGCTAAAGAATGTTACCTGTGGGATATGTGTGTTGGGGGGGTATGGACTCTTCTAGCCAAACACCACTGGTCACGATAATTACCACCCACTGTACTGTCCACTGTCCCTCATTCTCCCTGAAACACTCTTTTACAATTCAAGCCCCATGAATCCATGAAGCCATTGTCATCTTGGGATATGCCCGTTCCATCAGGGAAGTAAAAAATAATTGATGGAATAACCTGGTCTATATTCAGTATATTTAGGTATATTCACATAAAGTTTTAAAAACCTAAACCTGACCAACTGCATCAAACCCAGATCATAGCACTGCCCCCACAGGCTACACTAGGCACTATTCATTATGGGTGCATCTCTTCTATAGTGCGGTTTAATTGATTGCTGATCACAATCATTTAATATTTATTTCTGGCCACATTTCGTACTCAGAGATGATGTTTCCGCTGCTGTCCATCCACTTTTTAATTTTTTTTGTTGTTGTACAGTTCTTAATCCAATTTTAGTAGTTCAACAATCTCCTTAGAGATGTTTTCTCTGCTTGATTCATGCCAATATATATATATATATAACAGATATTTTCCATGACCACAGGTCTTGTCCCTTTTTTCACATGGTCAACAAATGAAAAGCTTCTCAATGCATCATTTACGATTTAATAACTTGGGGTGGGCGATATGGCTCTAAAATAACATCACAATATTTTATGGTAGTTTCACGATGAGGGTACTTTTGGCGATATGATAAAACACAATTATTTAGAATTTTATTTTTGCATGCAATATGATATGGCTAACTGAGATATTAAACAAATAATTTGATCAGATTTGTAACAGAAGTCAATGATCCAGAATGATCAGTCATGATACTAATAATAATAATAATGCACTCCAAGTATCTCCATATATCCAGGATTAAAGTAAAATAAATGATACTGGACAGATATAATCTGTCTCTAGTAGATAAATAATGGGAAATGAGAACAGTGTGAATTTTTCTTTTGATAAAAACTGTAAAAAAGTGGAACCCTGATGTGATAATTAGGGGTGGGTGATATGCCACGATATTTCAGGGTATAATATCGTTCACGATATTCTACATTTTTGGCGATATTATCACGTACGATACAATATGGCGATACACCCCTACCGTGCAGTAATTATTATCCAATGGGAGGCTTTTTCCTTTTTGCTTAGTTAAATCAAGGTGGTAACCTGGTCGGGCAGTGTGTATATGTTTTGTAGGTGTAGTAATATTACACCTATATAGCACGGGTGGCCCTACAGACTAACTGCTGCTCTTTTAAGTGTGAGGAGCTCATAAGTTCCAGAAAAGGCTCACTGATTGGTTGTTAAAAGCCTCCCAGGCTTGGGTTGGACCAGACCCTCAGATAGCAAGATAATAAAACAACAACAACAAACACAGAAAACCGGTTAGTGGAGAAAAGATGTGTGTATATTAAATCAGGCTGCTGCCATGATTGGGTTTGGAGCCTCTGAATCAACACGCACAGGAGCTTTCTTGTCTGTGCTGGAGATGATCTCCATATGGAGTCAATTGTTGGTGTCCAAAGGAAAAATGTGGATCTTCAAAAGAACAAAAAAACTTTACTTTGAGTGGAAGTCACTGACTTCAAATTTTCAAGTATTTTTTTAGCATTTCTTTTGGTGCATTAATAAAGTTTTTAGACGATTTTGCTCAAAGTATGTAGTAAGCTAAAAATAATTTAATTTAATTATGGGCATGTTTTTTTCTCAAAGAACCATACGTGCATACATTAAATGCATACGTGGCATTAGCTACGTTAAGTTAAATAGCTACTCATATAATTTCTGGCACGGCAAAAACCTTGTATCCTCATTTTTCACTTTTTTTAACATAATGCAAATTCGACAGTTGTTCTTTACTTTATGTAAATTGTATGATCAACGAACCAATACAAATGCTACAAAAACACTTGGATTTTTCCCTTTTCTTTCCTGCTTTGTGTGAGAGGGACAAAATCCAGGGAAAATGCTTACAAATAGGGATGTGCCATTATATATCGTACACGATAATATCGCCAACTTTTTGAAATATCCTGAACAATATTATACCCTGAAATATGGTGCTATATCATCCACCCTTAATTATCACATCAGTGTACTAATTTTTTTTACTAGTTTTAGCAAAAGAAAAATTCACACTGTTCTCATCATTTCCCCCTATATATCTACTAGAGACTACTAAAGATTATATCTGTACTGTATCATTTATTTTACTTTACTACAGTTATGGATATATTTAGAGTGAATTAGTAAAATAAGTATAACGACATTCTGGATCATTGACTTCTGTTACAAATCTGATGAAAATTCTTGTTTTTTTTATATCTCTGTTTTAGGTGTGTCATATCATATCGTATGCAATATTATAATGTTTTTCTCATTTTGTTGCAGTAGGGTATTTTTGAAATATTTATTTTTTAATTGAATGTTTTGTCATATCGCCAAGTATATCATAATCGCAAAAATGCCATGAAATATTGTGATATTAGTTTAGGGCCATATCGCCCACCTCTACTTACAAATAAAGACAAAAAGACAAAGTAAATTAGTTTTTTTGCCTTACAATGTGGTAATCCCATTTTGCTTACTTATAAAAATAAAACATTTTATGCAATTACTGTATGTCTTAGGCAGAGATTTCTTCTGTCTTTCCAAAAGTGTGCTCCCCCCGACCATATACAATTTATAAAATTTATGGGACCAGCTGGGTTACAAACTTCAACAGGCACCACTGCAACATCTGTGGGTAAATGTGCTGCTGGATGCCATACAGAAACTCTATGCCTCCATTGGTGCCCCAACTGTGTCTTATTTGCATCCAGGGTATTAGAGCCCCCTTTCAATGGTTAAATTCCGGCAGTCTGTGTATCCATTCACTTATTTAATATTGCATCACTTACATGCATCATCATTAAATTCACATTCACAAAATTATCAGAAGAAAGCCAATAAAACTTCTCCCTGCTTAAGCTCCATTTATCACTGCATATTGATGTGTGGTTAGAATGCTAACTGTGACTTTTGGTCTTGCATAAAATCCATTAACCCCCATTAATTAATGTCATCCCTGAAGCATAAATGGCTCAGGGACTGTGACGGGTGAGCTGATGGCTAAAGCATGGGCCGTCCTATCATACAGTAATTAGTTTTGATATGGGACAGTTTTGTCGTGCAACAACGAGAAGGTTGTGGCCCCTAAAGACCCTGTTAGTGCTCTTACCACTGGAGCTGGATGCCTGTCTTTTGTATCCTGTCATAAGTAAGGGCTAATACAAAATTAATGTTAACCTGAAAGCCAATATAAATCAGTTGCTCAGCTTAAAGAATTCATAATTACAAGATTAAACTCTGTACAATAAAACAAACTAGAAAAGTGGATCTGGACAATTAAAATAGACATGTAAACATGTTTTAATTACAAATCTTTGGTTCATTTTTAACAGTAGACGTGTTAATCTCTTAGAACTACTTTCTTGAGGTTGGTATCTACCAGCTTTAATTCACCACATCTGATTGCTGAAGAGGTTTTTGCACATGGCATAGAATAACTACTTTATATGGTTTTATAAGAAACCATTTGTATAAAATAGAAAGTCCTTAAAAAACTGCTAACGATCCTTTACAGCTCTTTAAACTGTAAAGTTGTTTTTATTTCTTTTACAAATATGTTTTGATATGGAACAAAGGTTATTTTATGCACTTGATGATATGGTTTGAGCAGTACTTTGCAGTACAGTCATGAGTGAACAGCAGTGGACTGAGCACACAGCCCTGGGGGGTGCCGGTGCTCAATATGGTGGATGGTTGTGCTGGAGGTATTTTTTTTACCAATCCTGACTGACTGACTGATATGGTCTCTGTGGATATAGTGTGCTACTTTTTGTTTTACAGTCTGAAACTGCATTAACTGCATTAACCGCATTAACATTTACTCACCATAAGAGTGCACTTAACACTGAGAATGTGCTGTACAGGATATATGGCTGAATCCTAAATGAAGTCCATTCAGAATATAATGCACTGCTGTTTAAAATGTATGAACCTGTCTGAGAAGGCAGTAGCTGCATGTATATGATATAGAAGCACTGTTTTAGACTGTACAGCTGCTGCTTCAACAGGGGAATCATCTGGCTGTATAGTTTTAATCATAGCCTAGAAAGGCAAGAGCTTGGCTATATATATATATATATATATATATATATATATATATATATATATATATATATTGTGGCACAGAGAGTAAGGTAAGAAATTGCAATACTTAAGATCAATTTATACGTCTGTATCTTACCTACACAGAAATATAACTGAAATGTAAATGTACACCTTCCCTTCCCTGTGATTGGTCCACTGAGCTATCCACACTAACTGTTATACTAATAGTAAGGTTTTATATTGTGATACTAAGAGTAAGAATATATTTTGCCATGCTAAAAGTAAGGCAGAATATTACGATACTAAGAGTGAGGCTTTACATTGTAAATACTAAGAGTTAGGCAATATATTGCACTACTTATTGTAAGGTGTTATATAATGATACTAAGAATAATGCGATATATTGCAATACAAGGAATAAGATGTTATATTGATATACTAAGAGTAAGAAGATACATTAAAATACTAAGAATATATATATATATATATATATATATATATATATATATATATATATATATATAGCATTTCTAGGAGTAAGGAGATATACTGCAATACTGAGAGTAAGGTAATATACTGCAATGCTAAAAAATAAGGTGATATATTGCTATACTAAGTGTAAGGCAATATATTGTGATCTTGAGAATAAGGCAATATACTGTCATATTGAGATAAAGGCGGCGATATATTGCAATGTTAAGAGTAGGGCGATATATTGTGGTACTAAAAAGAAAGCAATATATTACAATTTATTTTCCAGTACCTTAAAAAACAAACTATCATATTTATTAATATATATATGTATGTATTTTTATATATGTGTGTGCATATACAATATTGTAAAATATATACCCAATCCTTGCTATTTGTGCATATACATGAGCATATATTACATTTTAATATGGACAGCCACAAATTACTACAAATTAAAAATTCACTGAGACTCAAATCTTTATCCTGACTCCTCCAGGAAAACCTCAACCCCTAGATCAAATATGTACGGACACTACTTTACAGTACAATGTATTACTGCATATATACTATATAATTTATATATAGTTTCAGCACCATCACTGCAGTGTGATCATGTGCAGTGTTATGTAAGGGGAATGTAACTTTTTAGCTGTTTGATTCACAAGAAAAATAAACACAGTCCTAATGTTCCATGACATCTTGGCTAGAGGTAGACTTTTATTGTCTAATATATATATATATATATATATATATATATATATATATATATATATATATATATATATATATATATATATATATATTTATATATTTATATATTTTAATATTATTGAAATTAAATGCATGATTAATATCCTGACATGCTGGGTCATTTGGTTTTTTTTTTATATCTCAATATATATTGCATATATATTGAACAAAAAAGTGTTCAGCCCTAGGATATACCTATATCTCTATATAAAAAAACTGTAAGTATGCAATCATTTTACACTAAATTGAACATGATACAGGGCGTCCTTGTATTTGTATTGGTGCCATGGAAAAACATTTTTTGTTCAATGTGCATGTTTGAAGAACCAGTGTACACGTTTTTGTCCTATCTTTTTCCAAAAATGTTTTTTTATCTAGAGACAAAAAATGTCTCCTCTTTTGCTTCACTTAAAGAACCCTTTAAACTACCTCTGAAAGAAAACATGTACATATCTACAAATTAATCCTGCTTTAAATTACCTTAGATACATTAAAGTGACAGTTTCCCTTTTTAAATGTATTAATTGTCCCAAGTGTAGTTAAACAGCTAATACATTTGATGATTTACTGAAGCTAAAATGTGCATTGTAGAATTACATATATTTGTTTTATATAAGCATCCCTAAGAAGAGATCTTATATTTAGCACATTTGTATCGATACAATATAATTTTGATATGAATAATGATTTGATTGATATGAACAATATAAAAGCCACAGATAAACTGCTCAAAACAGATATCTGTACCTGCAAACGCATGCACTCTTGTAACAAACCACAATCAGTTCTGTACAGAGGCTGGAAATCATCTATATTGAAATAAATATTGAAAACATGTTGTAAAATCATATTACCATTAGTTAAACATATTCTATCGCAAAATATATATATATTTATATATTGAATTACTAGAAAACAGTGTAGAATACATTTGATTTATTATACCTTCTAAAACAAACTTCCAAGACTTCAATATGAACCCCCAGCAAAAGCAAAATAGAATAGAAGAAGCCCATTACATACCCAACGGCAGCACAAAGAAGAAGGGTAGCCAGCACAGCACAAACATCCCGACCACGATGGCCAGAGTTTTGGCTGCCTTCTTTTCTCTGGAGAACTTCATAAGTCGCACGGACAGTGAGCTGCGGAAGGGCTGACCCCTGCCCCGGCTGCGACTGTGCTCCAGAGCCTCCTCGGGAAGGCTCCTGCAGTGGATGCGCAGCACCACATCCGTGGAGGTTCCCCTTTCCCGTTTGACGCCGGCTTCCAGACTCCGGCTGGTCCTCCGGGCCACCACGTACACCCGGAAGTACATCACCAGGATGACAGAAAGTGGCAGGTAGAAGGAGAAGAGCGAGGAGAACAGGGCATAGCCTGGTTCCTCGGTGATGCTGCAGACACTTTCGTCAGCTGGTGGTGGCTCCTTCCACCCTAGGAGAGGTCCTATGGAGATAACGGCAGATGCCACCCAGATGACCACCAGGATGACACCTGCCTTCCTTTCTGTCATGATGGTGGGGTACCTCAAGCAGTACTTGACCCCAACATACCTGTCCACAGAGATGATGCACAGGCTGAGGATGGAGGCTGTGCAGCACAGGACGTCCACCGCTGCCCAGATGTTGCAGAACACCCGGCCGAACACCCAGCATCCCAGAACCTCCAGGGAGGCGCTGAAGGGCAGGACCACGACTCCCAGCAGGAGGTCAGCAATCGCCAAGTTCACAATGAAGAAGTTGGTGACGGTTCGCAAATGCCTGTTGCAGAGTACTGACAAAATTACCAGAATGTTGCCGACAATCGCCACCGTGATGAAGATGGCCAAAAAGACCCCCACTGCCACCACTTGGGGCTCCAAGAGGATGCCAGTGCAGGTCAGGTTGGCGCCTCTACTGCTGGTGCTCCTTTTTGTAATGGTACTGTTGACCAATAAAGGCTCCACGTCCAAAGTCTCATTGAGGGCTTCAATGGCATCTTTGCTCTCGTTCACCAACTTGAAAAAGGTCATTTTTGACACTCCATAAAGGAAAGGAGAAAAGTTCTACTGCTCTGACTCCCTGCAGTGGACGGGCAGGATCATCATGTCCAAGCCCGTCTGGGCTCCCCGTCCCAAGCTGAGTTCCTCCTGGCTCTCATTGGGTCTGCTTTCTCATCCAACTGCATCCATCCACTTCTGAACCATCACATCCTTGGACCAGATCTTCTCTTTTTGCACCTCCAGAATCCTCCAGGACTTTGTTTCCAGCCCTCCCAGAGGAAGAGGGATCCGGGGAAGCAGTTGAGACAGTCCGCAGCGCTGCAGAGTCAGCGCACCGTCACATCTCCACAAGTGGCATCTTCAGCCGAGCGCTCCAAACTGGATTAAGCGCGCGCACCGCGCTCTGTTTCCCCGCCCGTTTTCAGGCAAGCCCCGCCTATCGCAACTGTGATTGCTTGGAGAGTTCTGCTCCCTGAGCTGTGATTGGGTGCAAGTAAACATTAGAGAATGTTTGCACCAGAGCGCTTGTTTGAACTATTAGCCAATCACGGCGAAGGGGGCGGGGTTTTCGGAAAACGGGTGTGGAACAAATCTCAATTCATTCGGTGCAGTTCTCAGCGGGACCAGCAGAGGGGGGTGGGTTATACTGCAGGAGGTGAGAAAAATAATCATTTTATTTCTATTTTGTTTTGTTTTTATTTTAAAGCAAAAATATATACAAAATATGTAAATATTTTTTTATTTTAATTTGTATTAATTATTTGAAATTATTCGTTCTAAATCCACTGTAAATGTGTATTATCTTATTTTCTGTTTATTACTTTCATTTGTACTGTTAATCTTTTTGTAGTTCTTTACTCAATAGTTAGTCTTGGTTTCATTATTTGTTTTGACTCATTTTACTTGTTTTAAAATGATATTTTTGGTTTTATTTGATCTTTTATCATCTCATATGGATTCAATCTTAATTTGGTCTTTTTGTATTAGTTTAAATATTAGAATAATTAGATGAAATAATATTATTGGTTTTATTTTTATTTTCCAGTCACTGTGTTTTGTAAATGCTCAGCTACGTTAAAAATGAAAGTCACTCTGAGTGTACCTCAAAGTAAAAATAAAGGTTGATTGATTAACTGATTGATTGTTTAGATGATTTACTGTAATTAAATGAACCAACACGATTTGAATGAGACTGAACATGAGACCACTTCAAAGGAAAAGAGCTGCCTATATGAAAAAGAAATCTAATGTATATTTTTATAACATACATAAATAAAGACATTTGTAAATGTATGAAAATAGCCCAACATTTTTTTCCTTAATATAAGTGTCTACATATACACTCTTAATGTACACTATTCATACATTTTTGCACTGTTTAAATGTACAGAGTAATAACATACAAACTATACATAATTATAGACACTTACATGCTTATGTAAATAGTAATTTGAACATCTATATGTTCATAGTGTATATTTTTATACATTGTACATTTAAACAGTGCATTAATGTGTATATATAAGTGTATATATATATATATACTCTATTTTTATTTTGTTTATATATTGTACTTTTTACTACTAGTTTTTAATTTAAATTTATTTATAAAAAAACTATTACAATATACTATATATATATATATATATATATATATATATATATATAAATACATATAAAAATGCATGAAGATGCTCATGAATATTTATCTTTAAAATGTTACATTATATAAGAATATATATAAAAGGTATTTAAAATGTATTTTACCCATAAAGAAATCTATGCTCATATATTTATATTTATATTTCTGCATGGGGCCACAAGTTGGCTGAAGCCCTATGGGGTTAAAAAGGAGGAAAAAATATTCCTGTTCTGAATAATAGAGACTGAATTAGAGCTGTTTCCACTGACGCAGTGCAGCTGCCGCCCCTGGGCCCAGTGCAAATAGTTGCACAGCTAAAGCGATGGGTCTTTATAAGCCACCAGGGGCCCTTGATGAGGGGTTAGAACTGTGTACAGAACAGCTCTGGGAAAACAACACTGACCAGTGTGAAAAAGAAGACATAAGAGTACCGGGGGAATTTATTACATACATAACAAAACAAAGGCTGCGTCCCAACTGTGTACGACACGCTAATACTATGAGATATATACTGTATGCTAATCTCAATTTGGTTTGGCAGGTTAGTACAACTAAATATTAATGTACTAACTCATTTTATGCTAACAGGAAGTTATTTTATAGACATTTTCCAAAGTTGGAAAAGCTAATGTTGTCAAACTTGTTTAAAGTGCCTACAAGTGTCATATTATGGCAAAATGGCAAAAAAAAAAAAAAAATGGAATATGGAACCAGTATTGTGTTTAATGACTTTTGCCATGTCTCACAGAATACAAACAGAAAATGTTGCATTGAATGTGGATGTGATGTGATTATTTGCATGGGCAATTCTAGCCAGACAATGCCGGTCACAATCATCACCACCCACTGCACTGTCCACTTTAGGTGGTAATGACTTATATGGTGTATTGCCAGTACACACAACACTGTTATTTTAAAGCCATTTTAAAGCCAATATTAAAAAATATTCAGATGCATTACTCAGGTAGAAGTATAGACACTAGGGTTTAAAATGTCTGTATCATTTACATTACAAGTAATATTAGGCCTGCACTACCCCCCCCCCCCCCCCCCCGCGCCCTACAACACATTTTTCTAAAAGCCATAATGACTATAATGTTATAATAAAATGTTAATGTTGAAAAAATGCAATGCATTAGGCTCCCTGTTTCAGCTGCATATGTATATATGCCCATTTCAAATAAATGCATTTTAGTACAATGTAAATATATTAAAGAAGCTTAAATTGGGATTGAATACTTACAGTAGTTGAGATTGAAGAGCTTGAATACTGCATGTCAAGAGAAAAAGAACATCACACTATCATACCGTATGTACAAAAATAAAAAGGAACGCAAAATTAGTATTAACACAACATCTAGCAATTTTCTTAATTTAGCATCTACGAGAAAACACATTTGTGGTTTGAGCATGATATGTTAAAATAAGATAAATTATGTTCCTGGGCAAAATAGATCAAGAGAGTGGCCTGTTCAAAACAGTAAAACTGCATGAAATAGATTGAAATGCACTTTTTGTTGCATTGTTGTATCTGTAGGATAGAGGCATGCATACAGTGATGCTTGAAAGACAGGAACCACTCAAAAAAATGTAATATTGGTTAATTTTTCTTTTGTTCCATTTGTTTAAGTGTGTCCTCTTTATCTACCTTTAGGACTTTGATATTTTTTATGTCATATTTTGCAAAACAATTAAACAATAGAAAATTCTAAAGGATTTACTAACCTTTTGCCACTGTAGTTGTAGAAAAACGTTTAATTTTGACAGAAAATGTAGCGATGTGATCTAAATATTTGTAAGTGAAGCCTTTTGTATAGACTCCTGCATTGGCCCTGGTCTTCTAACATCTGAATCCTTGCAGATCCTGCCACACATAGACGACAGTGCCAGAGCCAACCACCTGGACGTGACTTACCTGGTGGCTGCAGGATGGAAAGTGGGAGAAAACGCAAAGTCAGCTTCTGAAAGCAGCAGGGTAAGTGTTTGGACCATGGTTCCTGTTCCTGTTTTAGTTGCATTGTTTTTAGGCTGCATTTATTATAGTTAGTTATGGTTTCTGTCATTGTCATCACTTATGTGGGCTGAGTCTCCCTATATCTATCACTAAAGGTAATGTTACGCCCTCGCTATGTTTTCCTGTGTTTTCCCCGTTTCCTACTGTGTTTCTCCAGTACTTTTCCGTCACGTGTGTGTAATTTGTAGCTCCGCCCCTTCCCTAGGTGTTCAGTGTTTCATGTTACTGTTTATAGCTCACTTTAGTCCATGTTTATCCGTCGGTCTTTGCACCTTCCCTTGTTGTCTGTCTCGCCACGTTATAGTTATTCCTCGTTTCTTGGTCATTTGCATTTATACGTTCTTGTTTATTTCTAGTTTGTTGTTTTCACGTTTAGTTCCTGTCTGTTTCTTTGTTTATTTTGTATATTTTTCACTTATTTATCCCCTGTATATGTTCCCTAGCCCTGTTTTGTTATTATCTGTTTAGCTTAGCTCTGTGTGGGTTTTCCCTGTTTGTTTATGTATATAGATATATTCGTTATTCCCCTGTTTGTTTATTTGTTTATTTGTTTATTTGTTATTTATTAAAGTATTGGTCTTACCCGCATTTAAATCCGCCTCCCTTCTGTTCCCAACGTTACAGGTAAAGGTGATTAGAGTCTACTAGTAAAACATTCCCTAAAGCTTTATTCCTGTTTAAATTAGCTCTGGCCTTTAATACAGAGTAAGTTTTTGGGGATTTCTGTTTACACTCAGTTTGGAAGTTGACACTAAATCTTGCGAGGCCGGTGAATGCCTGAACAGTCTTACTTTTAAATGACTAGAAGACAGACTGCAGTTGTCACTGTAGCCTTGAGCAACATGCTTCAGCCCTCACAGAAGCAGTCCCATAATTGGCATCCTCACGACTGCATTAGCAAGTCAGATGAAGATCAGCTGGACGTTCCTCAGAGAGGCTTTTCTGTAGTCCTGCTCAGTAATGCTGGGACCGATTCCATCCATTCTTGGGATTCTGTCTGATCAGGGCTGTAGTGGTTTACACCTCCAAGGATTTTTTTTGTTCTTAATCCATTATGCAATCTTTTGGCCAAAAGTAGTGTTTCCTCCTGCAAGAATGGATGAATTAAGACTTTAAGATTAAGATTAAGATTTTCTGCAAGTGTTTAAGTGAGAAAAGACTAAATAAATAAAGTACACAGCAGTGTCTCAATAGAATGCATTTTAATGTGTAACCTGGTGTTAATTTCACTTTACTCTCTACAAGTTTACATGTTAAGGACATTTCTCAGAGGCACATGCTCACTTTACTGCAATTTTATAACTGCACTACTGAACTTTTTGCACTTTTTCATATTCCACTGCTGTAGATAACATGCACCTACTTGTAAATAATATCCATAGCACACTACTGTGTTCATGTATATATTTCCATTCTGAATGGAATGGAATCTAATGTTTATGCGGCATACTTGGCGAGGAGCAAAGAAATAATTTCTTTGTACGAGGAAACTTGTTTCTTACTGTGCACATCACAATAAACTCTTTGAATCTTGAATTGCTTTCCTTCGTATTTTGATTGCAAAAATCCCTTTGTGCATGAATATTGGCACAATATCCCTCTCTTCCTGCTTTACTCTGATTGGATGCATTCAGACTGAGAGTGACGTTCATATCATGAGCATCAGCAATACTGTACAGTACAGTTTATTACACTGTATAACACTGATTTGTTTTAATACATAACCAAACTGTAACAACCATCCCAAAAATAATGTGTTTCCTGCTGAAAAGAAACAACCTGGCAGCTTGAATTTGTTGATTTCTTTTCAAGCGGGTTGACGAGCTTAACTCTTGACGAGCAGAGGGTATGTTCTCCTTTGAGTTTAATGGTTTAGCTGGTCTACAAGCTGGCACGGATCAGACACTGCAGTGCTGCTGGAATTTTTAAACACTGCTGGACTGAAAATAGACCATCAACCAGAAATATCCAACAGCATCCTGTGGGCAGCATACGGTGAGCAGCATCTGGTGGGCAGCTTCCAGTGGGCAGCATTTTGTAGGCAATATCTTGTGGGAAGCGTCCTGTAGGGCAGCGTCCTGTGGGCACTTATGAAGGATTAGGGAATGACCGACACAATCTCTGCAGCAACACATTCAGAACTTCTGTCTCTGACTTTACTTTATCTGCAAGGTGGAGCAGCTCAGGTAGGAGTTACTTATAGAGTGGAGGACAGTGAGTGAACAGAGTGTTTAAAAACTCCAGCAGCACTGCTGTATCTGATCCTTTATACCAACAGAACAAACACTAATCATACCACCACCACCACCACCATACCAGTATCACTGCAGTGCTGAGCTGCTCTGTGGTGTTGTTGACCATTGAAGAACAGGGTGGTGGATATTAATGCATGTGCATAAATAGAATGACTACAGACCATAATTACAGACCTACAGAGTGCTCATATATGATCAGTGGAGCTGAACATTAAATGGACGATGGGTGTAGAAATGAATAGAAATGAATAGGGCTGTGTATAAGAGGTAAAGTAAAAGTGTTAAATATTCTGGAGGCATTTTGTCACCAAAACAGCTTTAACCCTTTGAGATATGGACTCCACAAGACCTCTATAGGTGTTCTGTAGAATCTGACACCAAGATGTTAGAAGCAGATTCATCAAGGCCTCCATTGATCACATTGGTGAGACTTGTGTAGTCACTAATGACCCTGTCGCTCACTAGTTTTTCAGTTGTCCTTTCTTGGAGCACTTTTGCTCGGTACTGACCGCTGAATGCTGGGAACACCTCTCGAAATCTTACCCTCTAGTTGTCTGAACATTACAATTTGACTCTTGCCAAAGTGATTGCGATTCTTAAACTTGCCCATTTTTCCTGCTTTTGCAAATGTACTAAATGCAATGTTTCAAGCTTTGCTGGTGCATGTGCTGTAAGCAAGGATGGGCCTTGTTCTGTACCTTACTATATAAGGTCGTTATATAGTTTGGGTGTGGGGTCCAGGGCAATCCGGGGCAGACCGAGCGGGTTGTTTGGATGTTAACATAGCCAGTTGGCTAACTCTCATGCTGTCTGTAGGCAGTACGTCACAAACCCTGCAGATATCAGCCAATAGCATTCGCTGAGGAAGGTGACCCTGACCCCGCCCCCAAACTGTCAAAACCACCCCTTTCAAAACTCGAGCACAAGAAACTCCCTCAAGTGAAAACAGCAGTCGCAGGTAATTTGCACGGTGTGCGAGGAGAGCTGTGAATTTGAGAGGAAAAAAACAACAGAGGAGAAAAATGAAGCTCGAGAGCGATATTCTGTTCAGCACAGACACAATTCCCCTTTTTTTTGCTCGTGAGTTTCACAGTTTACACACGCACCTGATATTTATGCACCCTCGACTTTTGACATTGATGTGACGCCATCAGTATAACAAGATAAAGAATAGTATTTATAGTGACCATTCACCTGTCAGTGTGGTTTTATTATTATGGCTGATTGCTGTAGTATATCAGTCAGCCCAAAATAGAATGAATTAAAATGAATTCAACTATTCTTGGTGCATAAACACCCCCATAAACTGACAGCCATACTTCAAATATAGTGTTGCTTTTTCTAAACTCTGAACTGGAATAGAAGAAGACGGCCCCCTTTTTGAAATTTTCCACATCAGTGGCTGCAGCTGCATTGGACACACGTTTGTCGTTATTTCCATTGGAGCACAGTTTGTGCAGCTGTCACCTCCACTGCCATTACTCTCCCCTATCTGAAATGTTTATAGACAGGGTCCTCGTACCCGTCCAGAACTGCCCACCTCTCGGTTAGCGAGTGGTAATTGCTTCCCCCTCCTGCCCCTCCCCTCCTGTCCAGCCCTCTGCAGCAGCGCTGCTTCACAGTGTATTCACTGTATTCTCACTGTCAGCTCCTATAAGAGCTGAAGAGGCTTGTGTAGTTTTCTTTGTGCTAACTTTCACCATTTGTCTCTAATTCTCAACGTCATGGATCATTTTATGCACTTTTCTTACACACACACACACACACACACACACACATGCACATTTCTTAAGGCAGTTAAAGGAAACAGTATATCGGTCCTGTCAGCCAAAAAATTAAATCTCCATTTTTCCCGTTTTTGACATTCTTGACACAATGTGAGTCTGGCAGTGGTTCATATACTATGTCAAAATGGCAGAATGAACGAACCAATGGAAATGCTTCAAAATTACTTAAAATCTAAATCGTTTTACTTTGACTTTCACTGAAAGCTGATATATATAAATATATATTTTTTCGTTTCTCCTTTAAAGTTGCCATTAGGGAGATACAAGGTTTTTGGCCACAATTGATAATATGCATTTTTTTTAATTTTAGATTTTTTTTTTTAGAGTTATCTCAACCTAAAGGAAGAAACTGAATATAGTTTAGCTGTGTTAGCTTAGAGCATCTTGCTTGAAAAATGTTTTTTTTTTGTTAGTTTGTTTTCTCTCCTCTTTTTTTATATGTTAGAATCTGTATTTTTGGGTATTCTTGATTATATATGACCTTTATGATGATCTTTAAATTAGTCTCTTACTAATAGTTATTTAGTAATTTAACAATGACTGATATGCAGATTGTGCTCATCACAAGGACTAAGCATAGTCAAACCAACATGCATCCTGCTTTTCTTCAATCGTCCAACGAGGCACCACCTCTCTATGTCTGTCAACTGGACATGTATTGTGTATTGTAGAGGCATGTCTAGCAGTCAGCAGTCTTTCACTAAGAGGTACACTACCCAAAAGTAGCCTCTGAGAGACGTTTCATAGGGCAGTGGGCAGGAAAGCACCTGGTGATGAACTGTAAAAATGTCAGACTTGATCTAATTGAAGCCCGTTTTAATACAGCTTTATTTTTATTACTCGTTCCTCACATTCACTCTTATTATTTTTTAGACATTTTAGACATTCTGTGTCCCAACAGCCACCAAACTTGAAGCATGAACACCATCAGGACAAGTCCCTAAGCTCTGTTCCACAGATATCCTGATACACATTCATCCATTTATCATTTTTTCCGTTCAGAAATTGCACATTTCCATTTTTCTATACGTGAATCTATATGAATGAGCACTTATTGTACTAGAGCAAAGGTCACTAATGGGCGGACCACGCTCCGGGTCCGGACTCAACCCTACTGAGAAGGATTTAATTGTATACGTGCTTTATTGCGGCGCAGTAAATCACAGACCCATCCTGTGTGGTGTAAGATCATCAAACGCTCTCTTCTGCCAATCAGATTTGTGTAAGATGTGGTAAGTAAAAAATAAATAAATAAACACATCGCTCCTCGCACGGGATCGAACCCGTGTTGTCGAAAAAACGCCTTTAAAAGGAGTTAAGGAGCCCAAGAACGGGCAGAAAAACGAAAACGGGCGGAAGCTAAAGCCACGCCGAGCGTGACAGAGAGAGAGAGAGACAGGGGAGGAATGTAAACAAAATCTGGCCAGAGAGAGGCATTTTTATAATGATTATATATTTTTATCATAACAGTTCAAACAACCTTACATGATATAGCACTGAATAATAACACAAGTTAAAAATCAGTCTGGACCTTGGCCTTTCGAAATTTTCTCTAACTGGACCAAACTGAAGTCTTATTAAATACCCCTGTACTAGAGAATGACACTATATATTCACTATATGTTCACATTATATTTTTTTTATACAAAAACACACACTGCACACAAAAATAAGACTTATCAGTCTGAACATTATTTCTGTGAATGTGAACATATAGTGAATATAATGTGAACATATAGTGAATATAATGTGAACATATAGTGAATATAATGTGAACATATAGTGAATATAATGTGAACATATAGTGAATATATAGTGTCATTCTCTAGTACAGGAGTATTCAATAAGAATTCAGTTTGGTCCAGATAGGGAAAATTTCTAAAGGCCAAGGTCCAGACTGATTTTTAACTTGTGTTATTATTCAGTGCTACATCATGTAGGGTGTTTGAACTATTATTTCCGTTTACAAACACTGTCACTTTACCCGCACTGAGACACTTTATCTTTTACTGCTCTTAATTCACATTATCAAGCTGCTATAACAAAATTTACACTCTGCACTTCATGTTGCTGCTACCTGTCTACTCTCTCTATTAATTTTTTTTTTTTTTTTTTGGGGGGGGGGGGGGGGGGGGGGATTTATCTTTTTCTATTTTGTATATTCTATTTTTATTGTATTATTTTATTTTATCTATATATCTGTTTTAATAACAGCTCTTTGGGTGTAAAACTGGATCATGAGATCACAATTTGGTTCCACCTCATGTACCACATGTGATGCGAATGACAATAAAATCTCCTTGAATCCTTGAATCCTTGAACAGTAGTGTGAGTCCAGAACTAAATCGGTTTCCTTTTTTCTTCCTCACATGTTGAAGGTCTCTCTGCAGTAGCGATGACATGCTGTGCATTGCACAGTCGAGAGGAGGAGGGGGGGGGGGGGGCTTAAAAGCTGAGTTTTATATATAGTTTAAGTGTGAATTGGTGAGATGGCTGCTCCACTTCCGCTGTTGTTGTGTTTCTGCATTCTGCTGTCCTTGAGCCCCCTGTCACCCTGCTCCCCCCCCCCCCGAAGAGTAAAAAAATCCCTGGTATTTCCTTTGATGGATTATACTTCAGTTTCAGTTCTCTTATCCAGAAGCTTGCTAGAGTCCGTGCATGTTTGGCAGAAGGATGCCGGTGGCCTGTTTGTTTTGGTATGTCTGCAGGATTTCTCCTCCTGACCTCCGCGTAGCTTTCCTTCCACAAGCTGGCAGCTTTTGTTTACATGTTTTTTTCCCCAACTCAATGAGCAGAGTCTTGACAAACAGCACAGCGATGGCTATCTAAATACCCTCAGTCTGTTTCTAAACCGGGAGTCATCAAAGGGCGCTCCATTTAGAAGGCAGATATGCAGGCTGAAAGAGCGTCTGCAGTAGCGTTAGCATTATGATAATTTTTAGCCCTGAGGTTTTATTACTTATTAGTAATCTTCATAACTATAATTCATAATCCAGCTCCAAACTGGAGAAGCAAACACCAACCGGTTGTTCAGTGCAGGCTGAAATTTGGCTACATAGAATACATTTGACTTTATTTACTGTTTGTTTATTATACCATAAAATATACTATAAAACATGCTATAATCATACATGCACTGTATGTCCCAGTGTTTGTGGACACTTCCTCATTTAAGTTTCAAAAATTGATAGAGGTGGGCGATATGGCCCTAAAATAATATCACGATGTTTCACGACATTTGTGCGATAACGATATTCTTGGCGATATGACAAAACAATCAATTAAAACATAAATATTTCAAGAATACCCTACTGCAACAATATGAAAATAACATTTTAATATTGCATACGATATGATATGACACACCTAAAACAGAGATATAAAAAAAATACAAGAATTTTCATTTTTCATCAGATTTGTAACAGAAGTCAATGATCCAGAATGTCGTTATACTTATTTTACAAATTCACTCTAAATATATCCATAACTGTAGTAAAGTAAAATAAATGATACAGTACAGATATAATCTTTGGTAGTCTCTAGTAGATATATAGGGGGAAATTATGAGATCAGTGTGAATTTTTATTTTGCTAAAACTAGTTAAAAAAAGTAGAACCCTAGTGTGATAATTAGGGGTGGGTGATATTATGGCACGACATTTCAGGGTATAATATCGTTCACAATATTCCAAAAAGTGGGCGATATTATCGCGTACAATACGATATGATATGGCACACCCCTTGTCCTGCAACCAGTGGCCCTATACCTTTTCTAAACAGAGATGCTCTAGACACTGTTGTTTGCTATTTCAGCAGGACAATGCTTGTCCACATACTGCTGCATTCTCAGTGGCTTTCCTTGAAGACACAGATATTATGCTACAGCTTGCTGCATCTCCAGACATATTCTTGATTGCATTTGCAAACATGGAAGGTTGCATGGGATCATGGCTGGAATTACTGACCAGGCCAGTGGGGCCAGTGCCCAGGAACCCTTGAGGTTTGGGGGCCCCATGAGGGCCCTGGCCCAAACCATTTTGCGATGCCTAACAACATTTTTGCTACAATATATTTTTATTTCTGAGGTCCCTCAAATCTGAAGATTCTCTGACTATTAGGGACTTTGACCCCTTGGTCCCTTGGGGGCCCTAGCCATGCTTTTAGGGGTCCTAGCCATGCTTTTGGGGGATCTAGCCATGCTTTTGGGTCCTAGCCATGCTTTTGGGGGTCGTAGCCATGCTTTTGGGCCCTAGCCATGCTTTTGGGGGATCTAGCCATGCTTTTGGGCCCTAGCCATGCTTTTGGGGGTCGTAGCCATGCTTTTGGGGGCCATAGCCATGCTTTTAGGTACTCTAGCTATGCTTTTGGGGGCTCTTCCCATGCTTTTGGGGGCTCTAGCCATGCTTGTTGGCGCACTAGCCATGCTTTTGGGGGTCCTAGCTATGCTTTTGGGGGCCCTAGCCATGCTTTTGGGGGTCCTAACCATGCTTTTGGGGGCCCTAGCCATGCTTTGGGTACCCTAGCCATGCTTTTGGGTGCCCTAGCCATGCTTTGGGTACCCTAGCCATGCTTTTGGGGGCCTTAGCCATGCCTTTGGGCCCCTTATGAAAATTGATGAGGCATTGTGGCACTGCTCTGACTTTGACTTCTGGCTATTTAGGGTCCTAGGAAAGAGGGGGGGCATATTTTTAGAGGGCCCTGGTTATGAGAAGAGAAGGGCATACCATTAGAGGGCCCTTTATCACGAGGGTCTCTGCTATGGGTCCCTTGACTTCCACAGAAGTTGTTTACCATGCCTCCTTGACTTTCCAGGGACCTTCCATATATCATACCAGATGTTTTATTGCAAATAAGCGATTCAGGCCCTTACTTACTGTTTCTGAATTTGCCCACGGGCAATCCTTAATCCATCCTTGCATGGGATGGATTATTGTAGGACGCACATCTTTACACATGAGTAACACATGATTAACACATGATTAACACATTAATCACTATTTCTCTGTGTGTAGGTCAATAAATAAAAACTTTCTTGCTATAATCTTCATCTAACCTTTAAAATGTGGGTAGCTCGAGGGTATCTGTCCAGTTTCAGCATATCTGCAAGACTTCACCTTATGACCTCCACATAGCTTTCACTCCATGGTCTGGCATGTTTTGTTTACGTGCTTAACTCCCTGTATGATGAGAAGAGTCTGGACAAATAACACACTGACAGCTGAATATCTAATTACCACTGTCCTGTTCTGAGCCACAAGCCATCAAAGTACCCTCAGGACAGCAGACAGCCAGGCTACGATCTGTAGATCTGATAGCACCCAAATATAACACTATCCAGATGCTTACCTTTTATACTGGAGTGTCTGTGTGATGCTAACTAGCTTATTAGCCACATTAGCACCAGTCAGTTTGATTTGCTTCATCAAACTGAACATGCGGAGTGTAGGGTGACCAGATTTGGGTTTCTGAAAAGGAGGACACCTTTTTTTTTTGGAGCAGGGGGGGGGGGTTAAATTTATGTCTAATATGTATTTTCTGAATTTCTCTGATATAACAGCTCAGTTCTAATTCTTCAGGTTAAAGGTGCTTCCTCCTTTAAACAGCTATAACATGTATGTGTATCAGGCTACAAGCAGGGCTGCTTTATGAATTCATGCAACACAACTCTGTCTAAAAAGGTCTAAAAAGCATTTTACTCTGATTTACTCTTATTCAGTGTGGGCGTACCTTTTGCTAATATTACTTTTATTTTTTTTACACTTACTTTTTAAGGTTAACTGATCATTTATCAGTTTTAAAATCTGTTATTTCACTTGTTTTAGTGCTTTTTAAAACATGTTGATCCACAGCACTGAGGCTACAAAACTCAAACTATGCAGCCTTTCAACACAGCTTTAACCTAAATATTTAAATTAAAATGTAAATGTAGCCTAAAATACACACTCGCTGCTCATCCAACACTTCTCAGTCTTCACCGTTTGCTATTTTTATCAGCTATTGCTCATCATTATCATGTAATAGAGCTAACGTTTCCTCCATCACCTCAAAGTCCCTGTGTAATTCTAACTTTACTAATGTTACTATCTGTTTATGTGCTACACATTCCTGCTCAGTCTGTAGAACCGGTGGACACACACATGCTTTAGCTTGTAAACACACGGGGATAGACTGGCAAGCCCACGCTTTCTTCTTCACACACACAACGCAACGTAGATAGATTTGAGGAGAAGGGCGTGACTCATTTGCGATAATGAGAAACGTGGAATGGAGTGGAATGGAAGGCTGTGGGCAGTCAAACAAAATCCCGGACGATTTTGAAATTCCTCCCAGACATTTTTTTAGGTCTTAAAAGTAGGACATGTCTGGGAAAAAGAAGACGTCTGGTCACCCTAGAGTAGTGGGCAGCTCTATAGGACTGGTATGTTGTTATGACCTTGTGACCTCTGAATGGACGTCTGTGGCTATTTTATTTACAGGAGTCTTTCCCAGCGTGATGAGTCTCTCAGAGTCTGGACTGATAACATGCTGATAGCTGATCTAAATACCAACCCGTTCAAAGTGAGTTCCATTTAGAAGGCAGACAGTCGGGCTAAAGTAGCGCCGCTGGTAGCACACCAAATTTAACACTATTCAAGGACTCACAGTCTTGTCTTTCTGGTAATGATACTCCACTTCACCTCTATCTACTTCACCCCATCTACTTTTGAACGCTGTGATGATTTTTGTGCACCGCTGGTGACAGGGCTATGTTCTTTTACCCGGGATTGACGTAACCACAACAGAATAAGCCCCAGGCACCGGGACGGCACTGATAAGGACCATCATCATCTCGCACACCAGGGTCCGGCGCCTGCTCCTCGCAGCTGAAACTGCCTGTTTAGACACATACCTGATCTGAGAGCAGATATTGTTTTTTTTTTGAAGAAGGCATTGCTGTATCTGAGGCTGATCTTGGATCAGAACCAGAGAAACATAATTTTAGCTGTATTCCCAAGAACTATACTTTTTATCATTTTTATCAAGTAAATAGTACTGTACCAATAGATACTAGGAATAATTACACAATAAAAATAAAGACTGATATGGTCAAGTCTTGGTTTTATTTGTTATTTATTATTTATGAGTTATTATTTATGAGTTATACAGAAGTAGCAACACATGTGTAACCTAACATGCCTTGAGATACCTTGATAAGCATTGTCCTGTTGGAACGGAGAGCCTTTCTTCAGAAAGAGTAAGAGTAGGGTCACTGGTTGTCGAACCTTTTTAATGTACCATTGGGCTGTTAAAGTGCCTTTAAGCACATTTAGTCATTATTCCTGCTCATGTGTTTCGATAGCAGCAGCAGTATGTGGGCGAAAATTGTCCTGTTGAACTGAAAAGGTGGGGAAACTACATGCAGGATCTTATTAACCCTTGTGTGGTGTTCATATTTTTGTTACTCGTTTACTTTGTTACTTGTATTTAATTCAGCAAAATTAAGCAATTTTACATTAAAATGCTTTATACATACTTGCTTCAGCTAAATTGCAAGTAATATAAACAGCTTACATGGTTAATATTTGCCCTTTACCTTTCTTATGTTACATTTCTTTTAAAAAGTGCTACTCTTTTTTTATTAGTTTTTTAATAAAATGTAAAAGAAAATGAATTAAACTCAAGATATGAGTAGAAAATTTTCAAATTTACAAATGAAGCAATGTTTATTAGCCCTTGGCCAAACATACTGTATGTAATATAAATGTGTGTGTGTGTGTGTGGGGGGTGTACAGTGTGTGTTTATCGAAAATGTGTTTTGATATATGTTTTTCACCAAAAATGAGCCAATGCCAATGAGTTTGAGTTAGAAAAAATATTTTTTTAGAATCATTTGATGAAAAATGAAACACCACACAAGGGTTAAAGTAATGTTGGAAGGTAAAAGTGCCAGTAATAAAGACCAAAGCTGATCTATCTTCATAGAAAATTGCTTGCTGCACCTTTTTTTTTTTAAATAATAGAGCATGTGCATGTCCAATTTCACTGCAGAAATCGCAGGACTTGGTTGCAGCTGAATGTTGCTGCAGCAGGTGCACTTCAGTGTCAGTTAATTCTGTAGATTTCACAGTGTGATACAGGGCAGACATAGCAGCCAACTCACCCACACACACTCTCAGCACATTCGCTCATTACTCCAGCTCATGTATTTTTTCCTCCAATGTCCCCATGCAGGCTACCACAGTCTGAATCCATTACCTCAGAGGGTGATGCGGAAAATACCTCCTGCCACTCAGCTGGCTGATAGAAAATCTGATCTGTTGCAGGATGTTATTTTAAACCTATAGGCCACCTTTACCACAGATCAGGTATCACACGCCATGCTCCCTCCCAGAGACTCAGCTCCAAGCCTAATTCCAAACACCTGGATCCACTAAAGGAGATCT
Source organism: Astyanax mexicanus (assembly GCF_023375975.1). NCBI lineage: Eukaryota > Metazoa > Chordata > Actinopteri > Characiformes > Acestrorhamphidae > Astyanax > Astyanax mexicanus. Next base: position 587,085 of record NC_064432.1, read on the forward strand.
GGAGGAACATCTGTATGCTATAGCGCGCTGTAGTGCTGAAATATGGCCGCACTCTGCAGGAGGGAGCTCTCCAGGAGATCCTCACAACCTCTTGAGCCTTAGGCCAATTTCAGTTCCTGCCTGATTTTAGCTGTAAGTATTTCATAAGGCTATCATTAGCATGAAACTGTATCTCCCTCTATTAATGAGCAGCAAAACATCTTTTAGCAGTTCAGTTTAGTGTTCAGTTATTTTATGCCTCATGATTAGGTCCCTGGGGATAGATTACATTGTGAACATTACATATTGTTCTAGACAACAATAGAAAGATCATGATGATATGTTTTTGTCTTCCATCTCATAATTTTTAAAGTATATCAATCAACCAATTAATCAATCAATCAATCAGCCTTTATTTAAAAGGAACAGTAATGGTAACTAATAACTAGATTGCAGTTCCTACAGAAACTGTGAGTGTGGTTGCAGTGCTGGCTGGTATCTGTGGTGGTTGCTATGGTGTTGCTAAATGGTTGCTATGGTATGGCTAAGCAAAAATGGCTAAGCTCGGCTATGCACGCAAGGTTGCTCTGGCAGTTCGGGGGTGTCCAAACTTTTGACCAATAGCTGCTTTATCCAATAGCTGCTCCATACACTCACAGTACTGGAGATCTAGCTGCCGTCCTTCAATGGGCCCCATTCATTCCTATGGGGCCACTTCGTACGACAATTGTACGAAATCCGTACGTCATAACGTTTCGTGACGCATATTTTCGGAAAGAGCTCAATAAGTTCTATAGGTTCCTCTATAAGGTTCGTCTTCATATCTCAAAACTTGTGACGTACATTCATTTTTAATGGGCAAAAAGCGCATATTTACGAAGTTTTTACGAAAAACGTAATACTGCAATCACACTAATTAGAAGTATTGTTGAAACTTGTATTTTTGGAATTTGGGACATTAGGTTAAAATGCTACTAAAAACAATACAGTGTTTCTTAAATTTACATTTACATATTTATTATTTATTTATTCATTTATTTATTGCATCTTGTTTCTGACTGCATTACAGACCGAAAACAGCATATATATATACATTTTTTTAATCACTGTAACATTATAGATATAAATGTATACTCTGCCTTGTTAGTTGGGATGCTGCCAGCCTTTAGTTCAGTGTGTAGATTTTTATTATTTTTTTAATGCAGTGGGCAGAACTAAACTGAACTGTTTTTTGATTGGCTGATGGATAGATTACAGTTTGTAATGTGTTTTATTTGCAAGAATAAAAAAGAAACACAATGTCCACTGCAGTGGATGCCCGGTCTGAAAGGGTTAAATGAGTTATATAAGGGTTACTGAAACTAGACCAGCTTAAGAGAGCCCCTTCTAACTCTGGAGCCTTGCCTCCGAATGGTCCGAGTTCCATGTCGTGTCCTCTGAGCTGCAGCTGGGTCCCATGGGGGTGATGGGGAGCGGTGCCTGGGACATGGCGGTCCACGGGGTCACGCTTTTCACAGATCTCCCCCAGCAGGGGGACATCCGCATCACACAGAGTGCAGGACCCCTCTTTAGCACACACACAAACACTCTCATACACACTCGGACTCGTCCACGGCTCCGGGCTCCGGCTCCGGGTTTTGACCCGAACCCAAACTGAACAAAAAGTCACACCTCAACAAACACAACACTGCACGCAAGCCTGACATCACATGTACACTTCCACTCACACACGGGCTGCTCACAGCTGAACACTTAAATCAGCAAAAACACATAAAAAATATCCTAAAAAATATTAAATATGAAATTATACAGTGAACAAAAATCTGTTTTATGTTTTAGCAGTTTAGCTTTAAATTCTGCCAATGATTGGACAGTATTCAGTATAACTACTCACAGGCTATTGTGGGTCACAGATTGTTGACTGCTAGACATGCCTCTACAATGCACTCTGACATTTTTCCCAGTTGACAGACTTTAAAAGGTGACAATCATTGGATTGAGTGAAGCAGTGTGGAGGCCTTGTTATAAGCACTAGTCACTAGGTGTGTCACGATTTCGATATTTCATTAAAATCGATCAAAATTATGTCTTGAAGTCAAAAAGAGAATCGACGATCCCTCCCTCTAAGATACGCAAACGGTGCAGCACACTGTAGCTCAAAGAGCAGCTCTTTCTCCAGAGAATGTGGACGTTCTCATCTTCTTAAAGAAAAACTTGAAAATATAAAAATAACAGTTGTTTTGTCTAGCCTCAAATATGTTAGTAGTTTTGGTACCTTAAGGAGCATCTTTCTCTCAGATAAAGTTAATAATATATCTTTATTAAAGAAAAACACTTCTCATTCTCAGGGAGCGAAAAAGTCTTAAAGTCTTATTTTTCATGTTTAACTGTTATAGTAGGATAGAGTTCAGTTTGTTAAGGCTCTAATTGTTCTATTATTTTGTACATGACTGTTCCTGTATTTTTTTATTATTTATTTTGTTATGTTGCACATTGCTGTTTTAATAGTGCACACTGCTGCTACCAAAAAAAGCCACTAGATGGCATTACATATATATCTAAATTAAATTATTTAAATTAGACCATTAGTGCCTAATGTGGTGTATTACAGATCACTTGTATCACTTTGCATCACTTTTATCAAGCCCACCTTTTGAAATAAGATATTGTAAATTTGATGGATCAAACCAATGACTGACCATAGACTAATCTAAAACTGGCATAGATGTCTCTGCTGTATCGAATCGAATCGTGACCCTAAAATTGGAAATAAAATCGAATCGAGGATTTAGAGAATCGTGACACCCCTACTAGTCAGTCACCCTTAGTAATCATATAAGGGACAATAAAAACTCATGTATAAAAGAATAAAATCCATATTATTTGTCCATATTTTCAATATATAATACTATAAATATGTTGAGTACTCAGTGTTCTATATTTTTTAATAAGCTACAACAATCACACACAGCTATTTCATCCTCAAACACTTGAAAAGCCTCTCCGCTAACCTGTAAGACAACTCAAACAGAGCAGAGCAGCCCCCACCTGTCCTCTGGCTCCAGGCTGGAAGTGCAGACAGATGTTTCAGCCTGTAGCTCTCGCTGTTTAAGAGCTTCTCCACCTTTCTAATGATTCATCTGTCTGTACGTGTCTAAAAAGCTCTTTAAAAGACAGAAGCCCCTCAGCAGAGAGACAGGTTAGATAAAACCTGCTGCAGTTCAAGCTCTTTATAGACTTTATAGATGCGCAAATGACTGGAAATATCACACACTCACCTCCTGTCTTCCCATTAATGCTAATGCAACCAGAGGAAAACAACAGACTGCTCCATGTGGCTCTTAATTGCACTGCATTGCGTAAGATTCGTTGTGATTTGCATACAGGTCTCTACATTTGTTGGCGCACCGTCTTAAATATAAAGGGGCTGCAAAGGGGTTTTTAAAAATAGGAAGAAAATGGGTCTTTGAGTATGTAGTGTACATAGATTAAAGTATTAAAGCTAAATATCCAGAAAACATGCTCACAACAGCTCAGTTTTACAGTGTGGTTACAATAGAGATACTAACTCCAACTGACATTTACTATAGACAAATAAAATATATGTAAAATGTAAAAAAAGGAAAAATAGGACATATTAAAAAGATCATAAAAACTGATACATAAAAAATAAAGAATGCATATCTTTGACTAATAAAAAATAAATGAATAAATACAATGAATATATACAAAACTCATAAAACAAAACTCATTTAAAACAATCACAATCACTTTCTGATGCGCAGAATAATAAGAGTTTCAGTTTTAGTTCAGTTTCAAATCATTGAAACAGCTCACCAAAACCTCGACCTCTCCATTATATTTGACAATATTTGATTATCTTTACAGGTCCTCAATCGTCTTAATTTATTTAACTAAACTGAGTTTTATATTATTTATAAAGAAAGAGAGAGAGAGAGAGAGAAAGAAAGAGGCGCAGCGCATTTTGCCCGATGCCGTCTGGGATAGGCTCCAGCCCCCAGCCCTCCCCCCCCCCCAAGACCCTTAACGGATAAAGTGGTTGACAATGAGTGAGTGATGAGTGAGTGAATAGTGAAGTGAAATAAAATACAATTATCTTCAGTTAAAGTTCTTTTCTCTTTGAATTTTTATTTCTAAAACTCAAGCATTTGAGTGAGAAGAAGCATCTGCTGAAATTCTTAAACAGCAGAATGCCTGTGTCTGCTATATTAAAGCTCCACTAGGTAGGATTGAGATTTTGTGCTCGTGGGCTCCCCCTACAGTTGTAGAGTGTAATAAATGTTTCAGGTGGATTAGTTTCTCTTTCTGGTTTTCTGTCTTTCACAGACATATTCGGTCTCTTTCCAGCTTCTGCCAGAGTGTCTGTATGTTAGTCTGTAAAGAATGAACCAGTAGTCCTTGTAGAACTGTTAGAACTAAAGGTCGGAAAGCAGGTCGCAGTTCTGAAACCAGCACAGAATTTATTTAAAGCAGTGCTCTCAAATAATTATAACACTCCAAAGGCATGTGTTGCGGTAGTGCAGCCTTGACATTTGTAGAGAAATGTTAAATTCTTGGGTTTTGGAAACCATTCATCTCAGTTCCCTTGGCTCATCATTATGAGTATGATCTACTTATGAAATTTTCCCATTAACCCAGTTCACGTCAAATGTGTGATTACATGACAAACAGCTGAAATGTGAGATTATTTGGCAAAATACGTTTCACTTGAGAGATTCACTTGTTTCTGTGGTGTAAGTTCAACAAAGTTGATTGAAGAGGGATTAGATGCAGATGATTAGATGCAAGTATTTGGAGTAAAAAAACGTCTGTGATGAGAAATTCTCTCTTTTTCTATTTCCTTCTGTCTCAAAAGAAGGACATTATTTATCTTTTAATATTTGTTTCTAAATCGTTGGCTCTTTAGTGACCACACGAGGGCCTTTATAGACACATCTATCCTGATATTTCACTTGTGAAAGTTAAGCAGAAAATAAATGTTGGCCTTGCTGCATTTTTAACCTTTTAATCCTGTTCTACAGTGAAGGGTCTCGACTTTATCAGGCTGAGGAATGTATCTGTCTCATTAAATGGCATGCTTTTATATGAAGAGGATGTTCTGGGTACTGTATTAGTACCAAGAATTTTGCTGTGGAGAAGCCGTGTACAAACTCTGTTCTCTCAGTTTGGCCTTTTCTGTTTTTCTGAATACTTTATTTTCCTCCATTTGCCCTTTTTTCAAGGTTATTAGACACGTTTAAACATGTCAGTGTCACTGATAGAGTGAGTAAACACAGTGTTTAAAACCTCCAGCAGCACTGCTCTAACCTCTAATTGGCCAGCTCTTCTAATGTATTTATTTTTTCCTGATGATCCACACAGTGTCTGTGATATATTCCTGATCAAAGAAACTGGACTGAATCTAGACATTTACTTAATAAACATAGTTTATTTGAGGTCATGTTTACCTGCAAGCCAACATAGTTTGACTTGACAAAAGTATGGGAGACCTAGCACCTTCCACAATCAGAACTTACTGTATATCCTATTTACATTTTATCTTTTCGTACATCATGAGTATCAGGATTAAATCTGGATTACAGCAAAACTGATACAAATTCAATCGCTCAAATAATTTCAGGAGGTGGTCTGAGATACATTTAAAAATCCAATAACCATAACCATAAAGGAGGTAGTCAGAAACACAGTTAAAACAGATGCAAATCTGGATTTTAATCTGAATAACTGAAGACGTATTTAACTATCAAGTGTAAATCAGTTGCCCAATGCTTTTTTCCGCTGCCAAAAGAGAGAAACACGCCAGAAATGTACCTGAACACACATCATTTCCAGACCACGTTAATATATTGCTGAAGTCCAACGCGATTTTGATCTCTGGTGAAGTCCCTGCATTTCTGGACAAGCTGAGAGATGCAGAACAATTACTAATTGTGAGAGAAGCATATGGACTGTGACGGTAAAGTACTATTACAGGATTTTTAGAATTAGGTTTACACAGCACGGCATGTTATTCTATCTATTTCAGTCAGTAGGTCAGTTGACCATCGACTTGATTTTGCAGCTGATTTTCTAAGGCAAAATCCCTACGTTTAACTACAACACAAATCTCTCTTTCATGATGCACCTCTGTTAACAGCAGTATGAGCTTCCCTGCTGTCTCTAAAGCACGCTGTCAGGTTTCCTAAGATGACAACAGGCTTTTACTGTGGTAGTAACACAGCTACGTAACTGTGCTCCGCTCCGAGACTCTAACAAAAATAGACCTCAGCAATTACAGCTTTTATAACACGTTTGTTTTGGTGTCATAAAGCTGTCATCATGTATGTGGAACTGCGGGAGACGTTCCAGAATTCACAGCAGTGCAGCAGGCCGAGTGGTTAGACATACAAAAAATCTAGTTTGAACGTTTTGGCCTGTATCAGTCTGGAACACATTTAAACTGTGGTAAGCCTCGTCCACATCCTCACAAACACTACTGCCAATAGTGTTCACTTGTCGGATTTCTGCATGCATACGAATTGAGTGACGTTCCAACTTCTGAAAAAAAGGCTTTTCACCAGGTTTAGTGGTGTGTTTTTCCGGAAGCACGTTTGTGAGGTCAGACCCTGATGTCGGATGAGAAGTTCTGACTCTCACTCCCTGCTTTAGATATAAATGTGTCTCAGAAAGTGATGGTATAGTTACTTTGAAAAAGTAATCCGATTACTGATTACTGATTACTCCTTTAAAAAGTAACTTAGTTACTTTATGGATTACTTGATTTTAAAAGTAACTAAGTTACTTTATTAGTTACTTTCAGCAGCTGCAGACACCACCTCCCGCCGCCTTAACATAAACATTATAACCAGTTTTCCCAAAACTCCCTTTATTGGAGAATGAATTTTTAACAGCAACAATGTATCTCTAGACGTTTAAAGTTGAACTATTTCCTGAAAAAAAGAAGTTTTTTTACAAAAATTAAAAAAAAAACATTTATCTTGAATTAACTTAACATAAATAACTGTTTTTATAAAAAAAATAAAATATGGTCTTTCTTGATTTCACTTAACATAAATACTTGTTTTTATAAAAAATATAAAATAAAGAAAGTCTTTCTTGACCTGAAATATTTAACACTGTAAATCTGAACATTGAACCTGTTGTTCTCAGTTGTGCTCAGTTATTTTTTATAATTTAAGACTTTTGACTTCCACCGTGTGTAAATAGGGTCTTTGTTAGACTCACTCTTATAGTTAGACTAACATTGAACCACTGATTTGCATAGAGATGGAGATACTGGGAGAGTTGGGATGCTGGTGTGTTGAAAAGTGAGAAACTGAACATGTTTGTAATCATGTGAAACAGTGAGGGACAGTTTGGGATGAATGTTGACAGGGATTGATTTAGTGATGCTGATGCTGATGCTGATGGAGTGAGAAAATACAGAACCATTTTGAAAGCCAAAGAATGTTTCCTGCATCCTTGTTTTCCCTTAACTTGATCATTTATTTCTCTCTCTCTCTCTCTTTTTAATCTGTAGTGTCCCCAGTGGTGGCAGAGCACAGGCGCTGCTGTCTAATGGAAATCTCAGCTGGATGTCGTGAGGCAGAAGTATTTGCTGCTGTCATTTGTTTGCGGTAAGTCTGTTGTATCTTCTTCAAGCTTTACTTCCAAATAAAAATATTCTCATTTAGAGCATTTATTTACAGAAAATGAGAAATGAAACTGAAATAACAAAAAAAATGCAGAACTTTCAGACCTCAAATAATGAAGAACAAATAAAGAAAACAAGTTCATATTCATAAAGTTTTAAGAGTTCAGAAATCAATATTTGGTGGAATAACCCTGGTTGGTTTTTAATCACAGTTTTTGTTTTCATGCATCTTGGCATCATGTTCTCCTCCACCAGTCTTACACACTGCTTTTGGATAACTTTATGCTGCTTTACTCCTGGTGTAAAAATTCAAGCAGTTCAGTTTGGTGGTTTGATGGCTTGTGATCATCGATCGTTTTTAAGTGGTCTCTTATTTCCAGAGCTGTATACATAGTATATATACATAATAATTGAGTACACACTCATAGTATATGGATCATTAGTCACGTCACAATAACAACAAGTGTACAGCTAAGTGAAAAACTTAGGTACATAGTTATTTTTAGTAGTAAGAACACATTATATACAATATAATAAAGACATGTAACAAGTTTGCATATACATATACATATATAAGTAGACAGAACTATGAATAGAAAGATCTGTAGGGGGTGGAGATGGAATATCTTGTGGAGTGCAAAAGATGAGAGGTGTTTGATGGACTCTGGACTGAACACTGCTACTGGCTGTTCAGCATCCTGGTGGCCTATGGGAAGAAACTGTCTCTGAACCAGAGGGTTCTAGTATTCATGCTTCTGTTATTTAGGTTTTATACATATTGTTGTTGTCCAATGTCATTTTTTTGCAGTGGTACTTTAAATTGTGTCAGAATATATGTATATATCTATAATTTACAATATATGTTGGAAGGCAACACAACACAACACAAACTTGGTATATCTTGCTTCTGGGCTCCCCTATAGACTTTCAGCCACTGCTAAAGAAAATGATTTACACATGCTTTTCTGAAGAAGCTGATAGATATTGACATAACCTTTAGTAAAAACTAGTAACATTTGAGATGAGGCATTATATTATCAGCAATTCAAGTTACATAGTGCAGATAGCAGTGTGATCAGCCTGGACTAGCAATGACCTCACTATTCTTCAATTTCAATCAGTAAAGCATCACAACGACTTAAAGCAGTAACAAATACAGACATACAAAAAATTAAATATCTGTATTAAATACAAAGCCTGTTGAATACTCCTAATAGGTGAGAAATGATTAATATAGATTAAATTCTAATATACAGCATGCTTTATTTATCAGCAATAATAACTGTGGCTCCTAAAGGTTAATATATTTTCATCAAATCCAGGATGCCAGATAAGGTGATGCACAGCTGAGAGCTCAGCATGGGAAATAATCTCTCACAGTAGCCGGAGCCAGCCTGTGTGTTCTGATCCATGCAGATGAAACACACACACACACACACACACACACACACACACACACACACACACACACACACACACACACACACATACTGGTTTTGGTGGTTTACAAGGTCATTTCCAAATTCCGGTACTGGACATGGTTTAAAAGGACACATATTTCTTTCAATCTTTGCAACATGATAAATATTTTAAAAAATAGTATAAGCTTAAGATATGATACATCCAATTTAAAATTTCAATTTTGTGCATTTTCTTTCATGATATGATGTATCTGACCTTTTGGTGGTTTACAGAGACATATCTGTAACGCTGATTATAAGGTCAGACATGGTTTAAAAGGACAGTACATTTTACACTACACATACCTGGTAATAATCTGTTTTAGAAGAACAACCATGAATAACAAGGACAGCCTGAACACCACACACATACCTGGTAATAATCTGTTTTAGAAGAACAACCATGAATAACAAGGACAGCCTGAACACCACACACACACCTGGTAATAATCTGTTTTAGAAGAACAACCATGAATAACAAGGACAGCCTGAACACCACACACATACCTGGTAATAATCTGTTTTAGCAGACCAACCATGAATAACAAGGACAGCCTGAACACCACACACACACCTGGTAATAATCTGTTTTAGAAGAACAACCATGAATAACAAGGACAGCCTGAACACCACACACACACCTGACAAGACTCAATAGGAGGAACCACCCATTGGGCTATATCTACCCACCACAAAAGCCCAAATAAGACATCGAGACCTGCCTTGCATTTCAAGCTGTGCTGCTGTGTATAGAGAAACAAGATCCATAGGCCTGAACAATAAGATTGTAAAGAAAAATAAAGAAGATTCTTTTAGTTTATTTTTGGGGTAGTAGTGTTGCCTACTACCGAAAGGTGGAGGGTTAGTTTAGCAGTGATTGTGGGGAGACCACAAACGTTCAATAACAGAAGAGCCATTTTCTGGAAATGGAGACATTAAATCAATAAGAGGGTCTGGAGTACAACAGAGCACAATAATATGAACATTGTGAATAGTAGCAGCAATTGAAATTAATATGATGTTCAGCTAAATCAGACCTGAACTTTCCCGATTCTTATTTAAAGACCAGTAGATGTGGGAGAAAACAAAAGTGCTGCAGGAGTGGATATGTTCTGAGATGCAGTGTCTAAACAACAACAAAAAAGTGTGATGTGCTGTACTTGCTCAGTGGACAATTGCAGGTGACTCTCTTGTCTTGCTCCCAGAGCTGCCAGTGTAAAAAACAAAAAGTTACCAGCCAAAGTGTTCAGTGACAAGTTACAATTTGCAAAGAAAATCAGGCCCATTTGATTTCAGAATATTAAATACCTAGAGCCCTGACAAATTATCTTGAATGAAAGGAAGCAAACCATCAATACAATGAACAAAGTCCAGATTTGCTCAGCACTGCCACCAAAACTAAATGCACTAAAGTATTTATGACCCTGATCAGAAGCCAAGCTGGCCAGTGGTCACTTTGGAGCACTTATAAAGTGCAAGCAGACATTTTGTCTGCTTGCATATTATAGACTCATATATACACAAATTTCTATTAAAAAGTTGTGGTCCTGTGCAATAAATAAATAAAGGAGCTCAATGATAATTTAATAACTGTATTTAATTGAAAAGACATCAAGATATCCAACTTCAAACTCTCTAGTTTGTATGGGCTATTAGGTTTCTTTTATATTTGGCATTCTAGTTCAATTAAGTTAAAAAGTTTCATTGTTAAAATGTTTGTTGAAAACAGATAAACTTCACAAATAAGAAAACAGTAACTGACTAAAAATTACTGAAATTCATGCTGTGAGTAGATCAGATATAGCAATGCTGCTAGATTTTAAAACACCTCAAATTTCAGTCTAGTAGTGACTGTCAACCAACCAAAACTTTCCAGCCAACAGCGTCCTGTACAGTAGCAGAGGAGCTATAAATTCTCTGACTTCTACAAAATGGATCAACAACAAAGGATTGTTTAACAGAGTGGATACAGTGTGTAAAAAAACTAGCAGCACTGTTGTGTCTAATCCACTCACACCAGCACAACACACAATAACACACCACGTCAGCCGCTCCACCAATCGGGTACTTGCCCTATGGTCGTACTGTGGGAGTCCTGACCAATGAACAACAGGGCATAAAAGTATACAGTGACACAGGCAGTAACTGTACAACTATGCAGTGCTAATATACAGTACATGGATCTGATCTACATATATGGTAAAATTAACTATTAATTAGAAACAAGAACGTGTTTTTAAATGTTAAGGCTTATCTGTGTATCTAGAAATATATGGGAAAGTTTCTCAGACCGGGATTAAGCCTAGTCTTAGACTGTATTTTCAAGTCAATGGGAAAACTCCATTTAAAATGTAGTGTAAATTAGTCACTTGTGAAAATTAGTGAAATGTCTGTTCAATAAAGCCCTAACATGGGACCATTGTTGACTGTTGTTGACAGGACAGAGGCAAAAACATCTAATATTTTTTTACTGATCCACATCAGTCTTCATTGTCATGTCTCCTAAGGGATATACCCCTATTTCTCACAAAGTCTCGGATATTTTGAACTGTTCTGGCTGCTAATACCGGATGCTCTGCCATTTTGCATTTTTCACAGTCCTCTTTGGAGGCAGTACGTCCATCCATGATGTGACCCTTTAGGTGTCTAAAGACAGCTTTAGTCTCATCCTGGGACCATGGCCTCTTCACAACAGACCTCGTCTTCTTCGCAAGAATGCTGGATGAAACACTGGGTATACCTTGCAGAAACAAAAACAGATTTGGAACAAACTCATTGACAATATAAGCACAGCATTAGTTACGAAAAAGTATATTAAACATGAAATTCTGCCAAGTTATAGTAAAAAAGAACAGATTATATTCAAATTAAAGTCTGTTCATGTTTATCATTCATTTCCAAAATATAACAGCAATATGTATAGAGAAAATTCTATCAAGTATGCTATTCACTGAGGAAAAAACAACAATCAAAGCCCATTGACTCCACGCATCTAGTGTTAGTATAGGTTGCTATGCGTGTGCATTGAGTGTCCTACATTGTACTAGCATATGCTAAAGCTAGTGTTAGAATAGCTGGCTAAAACAGCACTGAAAGTGAATGAATGCACTGCGCCAGAGTAAAACGCTCAGACACCACCAGCATCTCAGTCTACTACCCTGGATTTAATTACCGGACGAGGATCAGCTTCACTCGTGTGGAGCTCGGTTTGGACTCGAAAAGCCGGACATTATTCTAAACACGGTGACATGTAAACTCTGTAAAAACTGCTTGACATTAAAGATAGCTCGACAACTAACTTAACCTGTTCCATCATCTCCGTACAAACCATCAGACAGAGTATGAGTAATATGAAAAGCTTCTGGATCCCACTGTCCAAGACGAACCTAAACCACCTAGGTAAGGTATCCAAAACACGAACTCAGCAAACTTCAGAGTCACTCTATAAAAAAAGTGCCTACGACAAAAAAGGCAGCAGATGGCAAGAGAGAACAAATGCAGTTAAGTACAAATGAAAATGTATAAGAGATTACTTGTCTTCTAAATATAAGGCAGCTAAATAAATAGAAATATTTTATTACGATTAAGTTTATTACGATTTAAATAGCCATGTTCTGTATTTCAGTTATGAAGAGTACTTATCTTGGACACGTGTTCATTTTAAAGTGTGTTTAAAATGTTCTTTGATTTGTTGTAAATTTTTGCGAAGAAAATCAGGTAGGCCACATGCCTTGCACATTCTTGAAATGATCTGTATACTGATCTGTACACTGTTAATAAGTAAATAAATTGCCTTAAAATTGTTTTGTGCGCGCGCATAGAGACATATTTAACTCCTGACAAGAAATCATTGTGCTGTTTTAAAATTTCTCAAGATCTTGTGCCATCTATATATATCTATATATATCTATATATATATATACACATACAGGGGTTGGACAATGAAACTGAAACACCTGGTTTTAGATTGACCCTGTGGAGCTCCCGACGGACAGTTCTGGTACCCTGGATACCGTGGCTCTTGATACATCACAAAGACTTGCTGTCTTGGTGCACGTTTTGCTGGAGCATCTGTGACCAACAATTTGTCCTCTTTTGAACTCTGGTATGTCTCCCATAATGTTGTGTGCATTGCAATATTTAGAGCAGAACTGTGCTCTTACCCTGCTAATTGAACCTTCACACTGCTCTTACTGGTGCATTAATGTGCAATTAATGAAGATTGGCCACCAGGCTGCTCCAATTTAGCCATGAAACCTCCCACACTAAAATGACAGGTGTTTCAGTTTCCTCTATGTATGTATGTATGTATGTGTGTATATATATTTTCTGATTTCTGCCCTAAACGTTTCTGTTATCTTGACCCGCAAGTTGCGTGGCGCAGCGATATGAATGACGTGCGGAGCTGCGGAGAAGTTCGCGTGTAGCATGGCCACAGACCAGCGCTACGTAATTATAATACCATACAAGTACATTACATTTATCACCTGTGCAACATCACAAAGATCACGGTTTGCTTTGTTACTTTGCTGTATTGTGATTATTATCATTCAAAGCGTCATAGACCGTTTTCCTGAAAGCGGTGGGAATTCGGCTCGGGCAGACAGTCTAATCACATGTGAAGCCTAGTGATAGGTAGGTACTCATTGCTGGATCTTCCTTGTTTGGATTTATGCTGCTTTTCTCGGTTCTTTAGGTTAGAGATTCAGTGGCTGCTTCACCTGAAGCTTCAGGGTATTTTGCTGTTAAAGACTCATTTATCTATGATGTGTAAAACACATAGCACAGGACAACCCCTCCCCTCAGACTCTCGCTAATAACACAGTACCTCCTGTGACTGAACTACACCAAACCAATCAACCAGCTCCAACTAAACATGCTTTATTTTACAAATAAATTAACTGTTTATCAACTTCGCATCTTACATTACATTTGCTGAACTATTTTTTTATTTAAAATAATTTTTACTTTGTAAAATAGAAATAGAAAATATTTTGCCCTATGGCCCCCTTTTAGATATTTTAGAAACTTTTTCATGGTAATGCTTACATCATTTGTAATGTAGCATCTGCACTTAAAACAGAGTACATGTACAGTGTGGTGTGTATGTGTGTGTGTCATAAAATCCGAGGTGAGCGACGCCCGCTCCGACCGGTGTTCTGTCCTGCTTCCCTAGTGTATATTTAAGGTCTCGGTAAAACGCATAATCCACCAGAGATCAGATTTAAACCTGTAATAACTTACACAAGACAGCTAACGTTAACTAGCTAATGTAAACACAGCAGTAGCTCTTTGGCTGAGATACGGTGTCTGCTCTGGGGCTGCTAGTTCAGCTCTACCTCTGGGTGTTTCTCGAGCCAAGGAGGGCGGGGCTATGAACGGCCATCTACGTAGTCAGCCCCTGTGCATCAAAACAGATTGTTTTTCTGAGGGGTTTCTTTCCTTAGCTACTGCCGACAGTGTGGGCTGCAGAACAGTTTAATGTGCAATTGTACACATACAACTCTGAGAGACCTACTGTATTCCACAAAGAACAAGAAAACTTGGATTTTATCGGAAGGGGACCTTTAATACACCAGTACACCTCACGTAACTGATTCATACAGCAGTACCCCTCACAGAACTGATTCATACAGCAGTACACCTCACAGAACTGATTCATACAGCAGTACACCTTTACTTATCTATCTACTAATGTGAGTTTGGTAACAGATCAATACTGTACTCTGTCCAGACTGTGTGAGATGTAAAGATAAATACATGGTATGTGAGGACAGGGTGGTTAGGAAGGACCACTACTAATGTGAGTTTGGTAACAGATCAATACTGTACTCTGTCCAGACTGTGTGAGATGTAAAGATAAATACATGGTATGTGAGGACAAGGTGGTTAGGAAGGACCACTACTAATGTGAGTTTGGTAACAGATCAATACTGTACTCTGTCCAGACTGTGTGAGATGTAAAGATAAATACATGGTATGTGAGGACAGGGTGCTTAGGAAGGACCACTATTTCGAGTTTGGTCACAGCATCCACTTAAAAAAAACACTTGGCAACATAATATCAACCAGCTAACAGTCACCTAACAACCACATTGGATATCACAGTCACTGCTTAGCAACATCGTAGCAACCAACCAGAAAACTGCATCAACCACCTTGCAATGCCCTAGAAAACTGCAGTACATTAGCAACCACAGCTAGAAGCTTAATGTCAAAGACACAGAGCTTACTTAGGGCGAGACTGACTTAGGGCGAGACTGACTTAGGACGAGACTGACTTAGGGCGAGACTGACTTAGGGCGAGACTGACTTAGGGAGAGACTTAGGGTGAGACTTAGGGTGAGACTTAGGGCGAGACTGACTTAGGGCGAGATTGACTTAGGGTGAGATTGACTTAGGGCGAGACTGACTTAGGGCGAGACTGACTTAGTGAGAGACTTAGGGAGAGACTTAGGGCGAGACTGACTTAGTGAGAGACTTAGGGAGAGACTTAGGGCGAGACTGACTTAGGGCGAGACTTAGGGAGAGACTTAGGGCGAGACTGACTTAGGGCGAGACTTAGGGTGAGACTTAGGGTGAGACTGACTTAGGGCGAGACTGACTTAGTGAGAGACTTAGGGAGAGACTGACTTAGGGAGAGACTTAGGGAGAGACTTAGGGGAGACTGACTTAGGGCGAGACTGACTTAGTGAGAGACTTAGGGAGAGACTTAGGGCGAGACTGACTTAGGGCGAGACTGCCTTAGGGAGAGACTTAGGGTGAGACTTAGGTAGAGACTGACTTAGTGAGAGACTTAGGGAGAGACTGACTTAGGGAGAGACTTAGGGCGAGACTGACTTAGGGAGAGACTTAGGGGAGACTGACTTAGGGCGAGACTGACTTAGTGAGAGACTTAGGGAGAGACTTAGGGCGAGACTGACTTAGGGCGAGACTGACTTAGGGAGAGACTTAGGGTGAGACTTAGGTAGAGACTGACTTAGTGAGAGACTTAGAGAGAGACTGACTTAGGGAGAGACTTAGGGCGAGACTGACTTAGGGCAAGACTGACTTAGGGCGAGACTTAGGGAGAGACTGACTTATGGAGAGACTTAGGGTGAGACTTAGGAAGAGACTTAGGACGTGACTGACTTAGGGCGAGACTGACTTAGGGCGAGACTGACTTAGGGCGAGACTGACTTAGGGAGAGACTTAGGGTGAGACTTAGGTAGAGACTGACTTAGTGAGAGACTTAGGGAGAGACTGACTTAGGGAGAGACTTAGGGCGAGACTGACTTAGGGCAAGACTGACTTAGGGCGAGACTTAGGGAGAGACTGACTTATGGAGAGACTTAGGGTGAGACTTAGGAAGAGACTTAGGACGTGACTGACTTAGGGTGAGACTGACTTAGGGCGAGACTTACTTAGTGAGAGACTTAGGGAGAGACTTAGAAAGAGACTTAGGGAGAGACTTAGGGAGAGACTGACTTAGGGCGAGACTGACTTAGTGAGAGACTCAGGGAGAGACTTAGGGCGAGACTGACTTAGTGAGAGACTTAGGGAGAGACTTAGGGTGAGACTGACTTAGGGCGAGATTTAGGGAGAGACTTAGGGTGAGACTTAGGAAGAGACTTAGGGCAAGACTGACTTAGGGCGAGACTGACCTAGGGCGAGACTGACTTAGGGCGAGACTTGGGGAGAGACTGACTTAGGGAGAGACTTAGGGTGAGACTTAGGAAGAGACTTAGGACGTGACTGACTTAGGGCGAGACTGACTTAGGGCGAGACTTAGGGAGAGACTTAGGAAGAGACTTAGGGCAAGACTGACTAAGGACGTGACAGACTTAGGGCGAGACTGACTTAGGGAGAGACTTAGGGAGAGACTTAGGGAGAGACTGACTTAGGGCGAGAGTGACTTAGGGAGAGACTTAGGGCGAGACTGACTTAGGGCGAGACTTAGGGAGAGACTTAGGGTGAGACTTAGGAAGAGACTTAGGGCGAGACTGACTTAGGGCGAGACTGACTTAGGGCGAGACTGACTTAGGGCGAGACTGACTTAGGGAGAGACTGACTTAGGGAGAGACTTAGGGTGAGACTTAGGAAGAGACTTAGGACGTGACTGACTTAGGGCGAGACTGACTTAGGGCGAGACTTAGGGTGAGACTTAGGGAGAGACTGACTTAGTGAGAGACTTAGGGAGAGACTTAGGGAGAGACTGACTTAGTGAGAGACTTAGGGAGAGACTTAGGGAGAGACTGACTTAGGGCGAGACTGACTTAGTGAGAGACTTAGGGAGAGACTTAGGGAGAGACTGACTTAGGGCGAGACTGACTTAGTGAGAGACTTAGGGAGAGACTTAGGGCGAGACTGACTTAGGGCGAGACTTAGGGCGAGACTGACTTAGGGCGAAACTGACTTAGTGAGAGACTTAGGGAGAGACTTAGGGAGAGACGTACAGTGAGATGAAAAAAGCCACAGTAAAAGCCACACTAACCTGAACAGAGTCAATAGTATTGATCAACAGATCAATACTGTACTCTGTCCAGACTGTGTGAGATGTAAAGATAAATACATGGTATGTGAGGACAGGGTGGTTAGGAAGGACCACTACTAATGTGAGTTTGGTAACAGATCAATACTGTACTCTGTCCAGACTGTGTGAGATGTAAAGATAAATACATGGTATGTGAGGACAAGGTGGTTAGGAAGGACCACTACTAATGTGAGTTTGGTAACAGATCAATACTGTACTCTGTCCAGACTGTGTGAGATGTAAAGATAAATACATGGTATGTGAGGACAGGGTGCTTAGGAAGGACCACTATTTCGAGTTTGGTCACAGCATCCACTTAAAAAAAACACTTGGCAACATAATATCAACCAGCTAACAGTCACCTAACAACCACATGGGATACCACAGTCACTGCTTAGCAACATCGTAGCAACCACCCAGAAAACTGCATCAACCACCTGGCAATGCCCTAGAAAACTGCAGTACATTAGCAACCACAGCTAGAAGCTTAATGTCAAAGACACAGAGCTTACTTTGGGTGAGACTGACTTAGGGCGAGACTGACTTAGGGCTAGACTGACTTAGGGCGAGACTGACTTAGGGCGAGACTTAGGGCGAGACTGATTTAGGGCGAGACTGACTTAGGGAGAGACTTAGGGAGAGACTTAGGGAGAGACTTAGGGTGAGACTTAGGGTGAGACTTAGGGTGAGACTTAGGGTGAGACTTAGGGTGAGACTTAGGACGTGACTGACTTAGGGTGAGACTGACTTAGGACGAGACTGACTTAGGGAGAGACTGACTTAGGGAGAGACTGACTTAGGGCGAGACTTAGGGAGAGACTGACTTAGGGCGAGACTGACTTAGGGCGAGACTGACTTAGGGCGAGACTTAGGGTGAGACTTAGGGTGAGACTTAGGGAGAGACTTAGGGAGAGACTAAGGGTGAGACGTACAGTGAGATGAAAAAAGCCACAGTAAAAGCCACACTAACCTGAACAGAGTCTGAAGAATGGTTGGGCACCACTCTAAGCTGAGTCAGTGATCTGATCTCAGTGATATCAGTTAAACTGCTCGGTCCACACATCTCAGGATTTTCACAGCCAGCCTGGTGATTCTCCTGACCAGTAGCTACAGAATAAAACAGCAGAAACATCAATGAAGTAAAAGCAGCTTCAGTGATTTTACCATTGCTGAACATTACAGCCTGCAAACATATGATGGTGTTGCTTTCAAAGAATAGTTTTCCAATAGAGTGCATCACACAAAAAGGTTAGGCCACAAATATGTCACAAAGTTTTGTGGAATTCATAATTAGAAATAGCCTTATTGTTTAACTAACATAAAATTACTAAAACATCTTACTTTCAACAGAGACTGATGACTGTGATTCCTGGATTATCCGCTGTTAAAACAGTAACAGAGAGGAAGAGTGAATGAGCGGGAGGAAAGTTAGGGAGATTAAATAACAAAACTTTCAACGTGAATGTAAAGATAAATACATGGTATGTGAGGACAGGGTGCTTAGGAAGGACCACTATTTCGAGTTTGGTCACAGCACTTACTTTGGGTGAGACTGACTTAGGGCGAGACTGACTTAGGGCTAGACTGACTTAGGGCGAGACTGACTTAGGGCGGGAGAGACTTAGGGAGAGACTTAGAAAACAAAGGTGTAACTAAACAAAAAGAGAAAATAATGATTTGATGGTTAATCAAAAAATATTTAGTGTTGAATGTTAAAAAAATCTTTAATGGATTATAGCAGGATTTGTCATGAACAGGATTTGTCTTATGTTCCATATAATAAAGCAAAGGTTCTGTAAAGGCTAAAAGAATATGATTTATTGGCCGAATAAGAATTTGAACAATATATTAATAATAAGAATAGGAGGTTTTGTAATGACATGTCATAGTAAAACAAGCAAAATATGACTATGGTTTTTCAAATTGAGCATAATTTGTCACATTAAATTTCAGCATGTGTAGGATTACTTACATTAGGTTTCTTAAAGCAGATTGCACCCAAGGCCCTGACAGATAAACCAGGTTTGACAATGAATATGTGAGTGATTAAGGTATCTTACGACTCATCTGAGCAACAGAGCTGATGAGTGCAAAAAGTTTAATGACATATAAAAATGGACTTACCTTTTGTAAATTGTCATTCCGCTGTCATTCCACTGAAAAGCTGTGTCCTGTTTTCCTAGTTCTTGCTTACATTCCACTCAGAGCATGGCCTTTCTTTGCAGTCTCTTTGATAGGAAAAAACTCTCCTCTCAAAAGCCAAGTAAGACAGGGAAAGCATTCTTGGTAGAACCACAATGTATATATTTTTTGGGTGACCAGATTGTAGTAAAGACATTGGCCACTCCGGCCACCCCTTTAAGACTCTGCTAATGTAGCTTTATGTATGAAAATTATATTGTAGAGAAAAGAGGAATGTATTACAGAGTTTTGTTCGTTTCATGGGCACCGTCGCCATTGAATCTGAGGGGAACCTGCCCCCTTCACATTTCATGAATGTTTGTTTGGACCCTCCAACCTTTAACATAAAATATACAGTCAACCAGCACTGTTTCTATCGCTTTGTGAAAGAACCCATTCCATGTGATTGATAGGAGAAAACACACACTACCATGAATCATCAGTGCAGTCAGTGCACATTCAGCTCTATACAGGAGGAGGCAAGGCGTGGTGTTCGTCTGAATAACGGACCATGTTAGATTCATTTTTATCAATGCCAAACGGGCATTAGCAGTCAAGAGTTGTGGGAAATGTGTCTTCATTTCTTGTGTTTCTTGCTTTTTGTAATTTAACCCTTTCAGTTCCGGTTCAAGCTATGTCAAGTAAGGAAGGTTTACTGGCTGTGGGATCACTAATTTATTCACAGGGCTTTATGTCACTGTTTACAGGACTCATGGTGTTGAGTATATTTAACTTCTAGATTGAAAAGCCTGCTCCACTGAAGCTCCTTAAGAAAGCACATGCGTATTTGCCGTGACAGGATGGTGACTTTAAGTTATGGAGGGTTTTTTGGCAATATTAAATAGTTATAAACATAATGAATACAGAACCAATTAATTAAATGTTACAATGTATTACTATTATTTAAAATAAAAGCCTCAATAATTAATAATACATTCTTTCAACATTATCAATCAGTGGGCAGGGCTTACTTCGGCCACAACTCCAAACACAAACCCATAACCCAACTGTACTATAATTTTATTGGGTGACTACACACTTCTTGGCATTCTAAAACTTTTGTAACAGTGGCCCCTTAAACCCAGCACAAAGTAGTCCACAGCCCACAAAAAAAGAGTATTACCCAAAAACAGCACAACAACCAATATAGCTATTTCAGGTTATAAGCACATTCAACACATTTAAAAATGGTGTCAATGGTTACTATACTGCTGATCCAATGGCTAGCTTTGTTGTTCACATTATCACATTATCATTTAGCTCAATATTTAGCTAAACACACTGTATATTTATATACATGTATAATTATGTTGCAAATGGTTATGTAATATATGTCACACATATGTCTATTTCTGTTTGTTGAAATTTTTCTATTTACGTGAAGGAATGTATTTTACAAAAAAAAAAAAAAGAAAAAGAGCAAAAAACTGTTGGCCAATGGCCCCCTTGCAGTACCACTGAGGGTCCACGGCCCACAGGTTGAATAAAACTGATCTAATGGATATATAAAATTTCTAATGCTGGAGACATAGATAAGTTATTACAAAAAAGTCAGATTTATTGGTTTATTGGGTCATGTGTATGGGACATGTGTATGGATTGTAAGGACGTGTATGGTGGCTGCAATACCACTTATTGCCTCTGGGGGCAGCAAAATGATACAATCTGATACAACAAAAGTCCGATTTTTTGGTTTATCAGGACATTCAAGGAAACTGCATCAGGGGTCTTATAGGAGTCGTAAAACATCATTTGTAATCTTTAGTTTACAAGGACACAAAAATGTCTGGCTAAACCACACTGTCCTCTTAATACACTAAATTGTCAGGAAAAATGTCCTCATATACCACCCATACCAACACACACACACACACACACACACACACACACACACACACACACACACACACAGTCAGGAGCCGAAGCAGGACAGAGAAAAGCTTTGGAGATCGTTTGGGGTAGAGGAAGATGGATGTTTTGCTCGTGTACAATGACTTTAACAAACCAACACAAACAGCCTGAAGAAATACACAAAACCCCATATATGCACACACACACACACACACACACACACACACACACACACACACACACACACACACACACACACACACACACACACACACACACACACACACACACACACACACACACACACACACACACACACACACACACACACAAACACAAACATATCTCAGCAACCATATGCACATCACAAAATTAGCTAAAACTAACGTTTACATAATAATAACAATAAAAATACAATAAATAAATTAACAAAAAAAAAATAAAAGCAATAATAATAATAAAAATAATAGTAATAACAATAAAAGAAAATCAAAATAAGTTAAAAAGCAATAATACAAAACTATTAAAAATAATAATAATAATAATAATAATAATAATAATAATAATAATAATAATAATAATGAAAAATTTAATCAAATAAAAATAAAATAAGGAAACAATTACTCGTACCCCCTTTTTGCTATAGACCGCTCTTGTCAAAATCGCACTCTTCAGGCTTTTGGTGGTTCCGTACTGGTGTTGGCTGTATTCTCATTGCATGGGTTGGGCCAATTAGTTTGGATCAACCGAAACAAGTCATTGAGCAGTGCTTTTGGTGCCATGGACTTCATGTACCCAAACATTGATTGAATAATCCAGTAGGATAATAAACCATGCCATTCTGAACCATGCCATCGGGCCCAACTTTTCCAGAATTGGTTTGAGAAGCATTCTGTAGACTTCTGCTGTACAGTGTAGCCCGCACGTTCCTCCAACAGGAACCCGATCAAGCATTAAGCATCCTGCACCTACAAATACCACAGAACTGTGGGTGGCTGTTCAGATGATGTAGCTTAACACCCTCCAGTCTTTTGTCCACTTGTAGAAGTGGCCATACTGAGTTTCAAAATTTCACAGGGTTGAGATGATACTAGTTCCTGCCTCTTGACTTTGCCATATCTGTGCAGCTTAAAGCTATGAGCAGGCACATTGTGGGTTTATGAGTGTGTGTGTTATGAGAGTGCTAAACATCAGCCAATAGCCAGATCATCCCTGTGAATGCCAGCCGATGGGCAGATCATCCATCGTAAAGGTCAGCCAGTGGGCAGATCACCAATGATGCCCACTTTGAACAGCAGGAAATTGGCTCTTCAGCTTTTGTAGCTTGGATCCAAAGTGACAGAACAGTTTTCCCTGTGAGTGGGCAGGAGCACTGTCTGGCTCCAATTGTGCTCAGCGTGTTAAAATCTTCACCTCGTGAGGTTGCCATAAATAGCCATAGTTGGCCTTAAAATGGAAGCTTTTCTGTGAGGCTCCCTGCTCTTCCAACATCCCAAGAATTCCAGTAAGGGAGCGGGGCTGATGAGGCTTTTAAAACCTTATTCTGTTAAAATATTGTATGAAAGCGCAGTTAGATATAGAAATTAAGAGATAAATAGCTTTGGCTGCAACTGATTTTCTGTATTACGTAAAGTAGTTGAGTTGCATCCATCAGGCAACTAGCTAGCTAAATCATAATGTTATTGATCATGTGGTGTTATTGTGCTATTGGGCGCATTAACGAACACTACAGTTTTTCGGAAATTAAGTATTAGCACAACTTACTTAGTTTTTAGTTAGCCACCTAATGTAAGTGTAGTTAGATGTATGGAATTTAGTAGCTGGTATTTAAATTCTGCATTGGTCAGCATTCCTAATATTGTTTTCTGGTCTGGACCAAGAACAAAAAATTATATATATATATTTACAATATATATTTGTATTCTTTTAAACATAACATTCATAATGGTGCAATATGTGCAATCTTTCCTACTGCCCTCTGAAGTCCTGTTAAGAGCATTTACAGAAACATGATCACAGCAAAAATCCCTTATTTTTAAATCCAAAACTTGACATGTATGTCCATAGATGTAGTAGACAACAGCTAGCTCTACATTAATTAACAGCAGAGAATGTGGCTCTAGAGCCCTTGGCAACCCAATACTTCAAACTCACATCACAACTGACCTTTGTCAACACTGACCTTTGACCCCCTGTAAGGTTCAGATTATCAGTGATAACTGATCTTGTCTAATCCCTGCTGGGATCTCCACTCTGAAGAAGCTCCCCCCCGGAAGAATTTCACGCTACAGACTCGCCTTCAGCTTCATGACAATGTCTGGCCCAGTGACAGATTCATCTGGAAGATCTTATCTTATATCTTATTTTCTGGTTAGAATATGAGTTAGAGATATTTGCTGTGATGAGGGGGATGGATGCTGGGTTCCAGGGCTCACACTTTCATTATTGATCTGTTAGGATCTCGGGATTCATCAGATACAACAGTCGGTCACCCCTAGTAGTGATATGAGGGACGTTAATATCTTATTGATCTGTGAGGACACCCTGTGGCCACATGTGTTGCCTATCAAATGGGAACTGGAAACATTTCAGCAGGATAGTGCTGGTCCACATGTTCTTGCTCCATTTAGTTACCAGATCATCAGTTCATCAATTCAGCTATCAATAATTGAGCATTTATGCAACCAGCGGGAAGTATGCAAGATTTACATGTGCAGATTCAATATCTGTGGACAAATGTGTTTGAGCTTCTACGTCCAGTTCATCTGAGTATGAGTTGACTAGTTCTTTAAAAACTATATTATCATTTAATGTAAAGCAGCAGAAAAACAGCAGAAAGTGGTCAAATCTCCTTGATAATAAAGTGGTTAGCATTGGATGCTTAATTTTGAGCTTTTTTACAATTGTGTGCATCCTGGCTACTGTTTGTTTTTTTCTCCAAAAGCTTTCTGCTATGGAGAGTAAAGAAAATCATGGTTGAATCGTCAACTAGTTGTCTAGTAGTCTATGCAACCTGTAGTGTCCATACTCATCTAGTATGCAGGCCAGAGGCGGGCTAAGTAGGGACCTCCTTTAGGCCCTGTATAAAGATGTTTTCACCTTTAACTTCTATTACTTGTACTTCACTATTGTAAGTCGCTTTGGACAAAAGCGTCTGCCTAATGTAATGTAATGTAATATAATGTAATGTAATGTACTAGAGAAGAGTTGTACAGATTTCCCATTATTCTTAACCTTTGTGTGGTGTTCGGGTTTTTATTTTTCATCAAATGTTACAAAAAAAATTCAAACTCATTGGCATTGGCTCATTTTTTGTGAAAATCATATATCAAAACACATTTTTGATAAACACACACTGTACAAACCCCCCCCCCCCCCCCCCACACACACACACATTTATATTACATACAGTATGTTTGGCCAAAAGGGCTAATAAACATTGCTTCATTTGTAAATTTGAAACTAAACAAATTTTCTACTCATATCTTGAGTTTAATTAATTTTCTTTTACATTTTATTAAAAAACTAATAAAAAAGGAGTAGCACTTTTTGAAAGAAATGTAACATAAGAAAGGTAAAGGGCAAATATTAACCATGTAAGCTGTTTATATTGCTTGCAATTTAGGTGAATCAAGCATGTGTAAAGCATTTTAATGTAAAATCGCTTAATTTTGCTGAATTAAATACAAATAACAAAGTAAACGAGTAACAAAAATATGAACACCACACAAGGGTTAAATTTTCATTCACTTTTCAATCACTCATCACATAAATCATCATTACATTCACACTTATAATCTTTATAATCATTCTATTCCAACAACCGCTTCTTGGTGCGTTATCCTTTTTCAATGAGTTTATATATGCCAAATTATATCCATAAATCACATATCAGAGTAGTGGAAGGATAAACAGGAGAAATAAAGATGGGTAGAGCGGTACAGCTGAAGCTCTGGGTTTGCTTGCGTTGTAAATTACAGCTCTTTTTTTGTGTGGGTGTGATAAGCAGATGGAACAATTAATTTGTGTTTGTGCCAAAACTACCAGCTCAGTCTCAAAGGTTGTTTCGTTAGCGCTTTCTCTTCTTTTTTCCAGTGTGTGTTACAAGCTAGTTTGGACAAGCCAGCTGGGACTCATTTTAGAACGCACTGCACTGTGCTGTTTGTTTGGGGAATATCAGAGCCAAGAGCCGCCCGCCGCTTCACATGTCTTTCAATACTCAACACATTTAGATGCTAATTAAACTGTTCAGATCTACCTGCTATTTACATAAGCTCGTATTATTATCTTACAAAGACTTCATTATTATTTGGTTATAACGTCTTTCTTTATGTTGGCGAGAAAGTCCTCAGTACAGCCTGGTGCGTAGCGGCTCTGTTGATAACCTCAGCCTGGGTCACGACCCTTTAGTTTCTAAAGCCAAGCGTGAAAGGTACATTACAACCCAATCTGAACTCTGCCAAGATCTTATCTCCGTACTGGATTACACTGAATCTGCACACGAGCTCTGCTCTGCGTACAGGCAGTTCTTGCGTTGGCGTGTGATGATGGCGCGTTTCAGAAGATGAAAACGAGCACAGTCACAGTTACAAAGCTTCTCGTCTGATTTATTCACTCATACAAAGGCGACAAGGAGTGACGTTTCAGCTACAAACAACCACATTTGTTGCCCTTTGCATGATAACGTTTATTTCCAATATTGAATATCAATTTTTCAGTTTACAAACATTCATTTAAACTGCTGGGAAGATTTTCTACCTACAAAGCAGCAGCACAGCAGCAGAGCTTCTTAAATTACTTTTGTCTATTTAACTTGATTTCATTTGTTAATATACATTAACGGTGTGAAAATAAATGCACAAGAGGATACCAAGTGATGAAGGGGTAACATGTGTTGAAGCATTAAGAGCTTATTTTACACAGGAAATTAGGCAGTGTTAAATCAACACTGTTAGTGTTAAACTCTACACTCTCAGTGTTAATTTAACACTGCCAAATTTCCTGTGTACTGGAACTAAAGGTCCGAACCCAACTTCTGAAAAACAACCCCATACCATAATCCCCCCTCCACCAAACTTTACACTTGGCACAAAGCAGTCTGGGTAACCACCAAACCAAACCCAGACCAATCTCTCTAGAGACTCAAGAGACATTGCACTTTGCTCTGTTAATTATTTAATTATTTAATGACCATTAGCAACATCTACTGCACTGCTCCGTTTACAGATAGATCTTTACCTTATATAATACGTTTTTTATAGCCTTATATTTTTTCTTTTCTTTTGTGTTTTAATTTATGTCTAAATATGTTTCTTATTGTACATTGTTGTTGCTGCTGGATGCCTAAATCCATCCATCCATCCATCCATCCATCCATCCATCCAATTTTCATCCATCCATCCATCCATCCATCCAATTTTCATCCATCCATCCATCCATCCAATTTTCATCCATCCATCCATCCATCCAATTTTCATCCATCCATCCATCCATCCATCCATCCAATTTTCATCCATCCATCCATCCAATTTTCATCCATCCATCCATCCATCCATCCAATTTTCATCCATCCATCCATCCATCCATCCAATTTTCATCCATCCATCCATCCATCCATCCAATTTTCATCCATCCTTCCATCCAATTTTCATCCATCCATCCATCCATCCATCCATCCAATTTTCATCCATCCATCCATCCATCCATCCATCCATCCAATTTTCATCCATCCATCCATCCAATTTTCATCCATCCATCCATCCATCCATCCAATTTTCATCCATCCATCCATCCATCCATCCAATTTTCATCCATCCATCCATCCAATTTTCATCCATCCATCCATCCAATTTTCATCCATCCATCCATCCATCCAATTTTCATCCAATTTTCATCCAATTTTCATCCATCCATCCATCCATCCAATTTTCATCCATCCATCCATCCATCCATCCAATTTTCATCCATCCATCCATCCATCCATCCAATTTTCATCCATCCATCCATCCAATTTTCATCCATCCATCCATCCATCCATCCAATTTTCATCCATCCATCCATCCATCCATCCATCCAATTTTCATCCATCCATCCATCCAATTTTCATCCATCCATCCATCCATCCATCCAATTTTCATCCATCCATCCATCCATCCATCCAATTTTCATCCATCCATCCATCCATCCATCCAATTTTCATCCATCCATCCATCCAATTTTCATCCATCCATCCATCCATCCATCCAATTTTCATCCATCCATCCATCCAATTTTCATCCATCCATCCATCCATCCATCCAATTTTCATCCAAGCAATGCAACTGACCTCGTACAGTGAATTTATTGGGGAAATGTGTTGTTGGGGGTTATAGGGATTTCCATCAACTGTAAATAATGGTTCTCTCTGTTTTGGTTTGGTGTTCTATGACTGAGAAAAACAGCAGGATGATGCATCGTGTGTGTGTGTGTGTGTGTGTGATACTGGAATTTGGGCTCTGTCTGCATTAACCACTGTCAACAGCATTAAATTACAGTCATGTGTATTCATAAGCACAGCACACACTCACACACTGTACACCAGACCATGTGTACCACACACACACACACACACACACACACACATGCAGATATACACCAGGCCCCTCCCCTTCCCCGCTGACACACACTCGCACTCATCGTCTTGTCCTGTTCTTGACACAGAGTGTAAATCCCTGTTGATTGCAGCTCAGAACAGTGCGCTCCCTGTGGGACGTCTCTGTGCGGACCCTCTCCTCTCCCGGTCCGGAAGCCTGGCCCGGCTGTTCTCACGCTTTCTGTAGAACACGTCTCCGGACGCGGCGTCACTATACAGCCCCCTAAAAACAGCTCAGCGAGGTGGTGGGCTTTCTCAAACCATACCAATCAAAAATAACCAAAAAACAAAAAAAAGATTCCCATTCAAAACGTGTAAAACTATAATAAATAACAAAATATCTAATAAATAAATATAAACATGCCATAAAATAGCCCAGAACAAAACACAAAACAAAAATCACACAGCAAAATTTAAATGATTGTCCAAATATCAGTAATAAAAAAGTATATAGAGATAATTAACAAGAATAGTATTAAACTCACTATTAAAGCCACATATTTACTGATATTTAATTTAAAAGAGAAATCAGGCAAAATGTGCTGCCTCTCTCTCTCTCTCTCTCTCTCTCTCTCTCTCTCTCTCTCTTTGCTTGATTAATATTCAGTGTTGTCATCAAGCTGACGGCGTTAGAGGGAGCAAAATTGACTCCCTCCGGGTGGGTAGTCTTCACCCTCCTGGTGTGTTGGAGCATCACTAGTGATAGGGGGAGTCCTAGTGAGTGGGTTGGGTAATTGGCTGTGTAAATTGGGGAGAAAATGGGAAAAAATTAGATATAAAATTATAAAAAAATATATATATATTCAGTGTTGTAAACCCAGTTTTTACATCAACAATAAACAGAATAGAGAATAAAATAACGTCACTCTTCTCTTAAATGAGCTGCTGGTGTATCTTCACAGCCTGACGCTCAGTCAGTCTCCTTTTCGCTCTTAAGAAAGAAAGGAACGATAGGAATGAACAGAAGTCAGAGCTCTTCTGTTTCTTAAAGGTAATGCCTACAGACACACTGATTGGTTTATTTCACGTTACGCCCAAAATTAACCACACCCATGAATTATTAAGAGGATTAAAACACACCCTTTTTTAAGACGCGCAAAGTGCAATTAACTAGTGCGCTATAGATCGTTAAAATAGGGCCCTAAAAGCATTTATTTTAGGCAACTACTGGACCCTTAGCAAGATCCAAGTTTACAAAGTAAATATTTTAGCTGGTACTTCCAAAAACACTAACAAAACACCTAGACGACTAGATGAATAAAACATTGAGTTAGCTTTTGATATGCAACTTGATTCGATAAAAAAAATCAGTCTGCACTTTTAAATGCTAATTTTCTATCTTTTTTCTGATAAAAGTAATTATAAAAAGTATTTTTACCTGCACCACAGAGGGAAATTCGGATGTGTTGACTGAGCGTGTGCTCCGTACTTGGAAATTTATGCGGAGGAAATGTGAGAAATTGAGCAATTAAGCACATTTGAATAGATTTTCCCTCCAGTTTATTCTGGAGATATTCTGAAGCGAATCTTGCGAGTGTTTAAGCAGATTTAGCATGCATTGTGGAGTGGGGTTTTAATGCTTTACAGGGAACACTGGATGAACTCTGGTTGAATTAAAAAAAAGGTTGGCTCATGTTTCCCATTTCAATCAGCAAATTTATGCAGATTGCATTTTGCGTCGGCTTAAATGCGACATACCTACCTAAAAGAGACTCAAGGTGGCCCATTCTTCTGTTCCATACCTTAAATTATCTTTAAAAAAACACTTGAACCCGTGTGTTTGGTGCAGAAGGGAGGATACGGTGACTAAACAAGGCCGATTTACAATTACACACACCCACCTCCAGTCTACGGCCAATTCACACTGAATGTATTGACATTTTAGAGGAAATTGAAGGCGCCTTAAAAGTGATAGAAGCAGAGGAAGCCTTGAACAGGAAATCCATCACAGTGCTATTTTCGCATCTTCAAGGTTAGAGGAGTCATTTAGCACAGCTGCTTGCTCTCTGGCCCAGGCTTTCATTGATTGCACATCAGCTCACTAATGTAGCACCAAAACTTACTTAGCCCAGTAATGGACTACAGGCTGAAGAGGATTTGGGTGTGTGAGGCAAAGGCTGAATGAAAAAATGAGGTGGAGGCTGGATCTATTGAAACATACAGGTCCTACTTTAAGTCTACAAGAGAAGAGAAAGCAATACCATTAAAATACCAATACTACACTAATTAAATATGAAGCTAAAGCTATATATATATATATATATATATATATATATATATATATATATATATATATATATATATATATATATATAGATAGATAGGTCCCTGCATATATAATGATGAATGAATAAAGTTCAACTTATATAGCGCCTTTCTAGAAACCCAAGGACGCTTTACAATTTCCATGTTTTTTTTTACACAAGCACATTACATCCACACATCGGTGAGAAGGGGCAGCCAATAGCGCACAGCGTACTCTCAACCGGAAACAACCACGTCCACCTGGAGGAGGACTGCATCGAGCACTACAGCATTTACCCAGGACAGAGTGCCAATCCATATCTGGGCACAGTCATACATACACACTTACACCCACACAAACTTACATACATACCACACACTTTTTACACACACCAGATCAATTTAGAGTATCCAATTTACCTGATCTCCATGTTTTTGGACTGTGGGAGGAAACATAGGGGGGTCCCTGCATATATAATGATATTGGTACAACTTTAGAATAGGACTACCCTAATAAATAGTTTACAAATGGTTTAACAATTAGATTATTAAGTATTATTGATTAGGTTGTAAATGCATTAAAACCGTTGATAAGCAGTTATAACACATCAATTAAAAAGGCAACAGCGATCCGTTGTTTGCTCAGTCATTTAATTCATAGTAAAGAGCTAAACATACTTACAAATATACAATATTACTATGACATGTTTAATGCTGATTGGTGGGAAACACAAAGTAAGATCAGTATCTAGAAAGATCTGAGTATTTTTTTTAACTCACTGTTTTTTTAACTCATTTCTATCCATGTAGTTATTTATGTATTAACTTTGCTTAACTTATTTGCTTATTAATGATTTTTTAAGTCAAATTAATAACCATTAATAATCTCCTTTTTTAAACCATTCATAAACCCTTTATAAAGGTAGTCTTATTTTAAAAAGTGGTACCATGATATTTGTTCTATTTATAAGTCTTTCTACTTGGACCTCGGAACAATTTCACCACTAAAAAAGACACAGAAGTGCTGCTGGAGTTTTTAAACCCCTCATTGTACTGGACTAAGAGTAATCCAGCAACAACATACTGTGGTACCAAGAGGTACAGCGCCCGAATGTAATCTCTGAGAGCATTTTAAATGGAATAGAAGTGATAGAAGCCCTTTTACGCCTTCCTGTGGCAAGAAATAAATCTTTAAATCATGAAAGAGATTCGTTAGCAAAAAAAGGCTAATTTTTGCCTCAACCTTAAAAGGGTTAACTACATTATGCAGGTCATAAATTACTGAAATACTGTAACCCTTGGCATGTATACATTTACAGTACATGTTCAGATGAAGGTCATAGAAATCATTTTCGCAATTGAGATTCGTACGTTTTAATATCTTACTAGATATGAAGTGTGTTTTACATCTAACTGATCTATTACACTCTTTCAACCTTAGCAAATTACTGAAAAAAAAAATTAATGGAAGAAATGAAGGTCTTTGGTTGAAGAGCACTCCCATCCCCCTTCTCCTGTTTTAAAGCCTGTGTGCCAAAGAAGATATCCAATGATCTTCCATTCAGTTTGTAAATGGAATCTGAAACATTTATTTAATTTGAAATATTTTGCAGTATTTTAAATAAAAGTGCACTCAAGTGTCTTCATAAAAATATGCTTAATATAAAAAAGTACATACTTTTAGCTTTAAATGTATACACACTTAAATACATAGTATGGTGGAACAAACTACCTTCTACTCCCAGATCAGGAGAATCTCTCACTATCTTTAATAAACTCCTGAAGACAGAGCTCTTCAAAGAGCTCTTACTCTCCTAACACCTCTAACTAACTACCTTCTACTACCAGATCAGGAGAATCTCTCACTATCTTTAATAAACTCCTGAAGACTGAGCTCTTCAAAGAGCTCTTACTCTCCTAACACCTCTAACTAACTACCTTCTACTACCAGATCAGGAGAATCTCTCACTATCTTTAATAAACTCCTGAGGACAGAGCTCTTCAAAGAGCTCTTACTCTCCTAACACCTCTAACTAACTACCTTCCACTACCAGATCAGGAGAATCTCTCACTATCTTTAATAAACTCCTGAAGACTGAGCTCTTCAAAGAGCACTTACTCTCCTAACACCTCTAACTAACTACCTTCTACTACCAGATCAGGAGAATCTCTCACTATCTTAATGTAATGTAATGTAATGTAATGTAACATAGTAAATTACTATTTTGGAATAACCAGTTAATTATTCTTTTTTAAAACATGTTTTTGTAAGGCAAGGCAAGTTTATTTATATAGCACTTTTCATACACAACGGTCATTCAAAGTGCTTTACAAACTAGAAAATACACAGAGAAGTCAAATTAAAAAAACGTGTAAAAGAATAACAGTAAAAATGGAAATAAAAACTAAAAATAAGAATAAAGCAAGATTGATTCAAAACATGATTAAAACAAAGAGAGTTAAAATTAAAAGGATGTAAAAGACCAACAAGGAATTGAAAATAAAATAAGAATAAAGCATGAATAAAACATGATATAAAAGTGCCATTTCAGAATAAAAGTGGGCGGAGCTGCAGTGTTTTAAGCTGAGCTGAAGGCCTGATCAAACATGTAGGTTTTTTGTCTGTATTTAAAAGTGTTTGAGGTTTGGGGATCTTCTAATGTTCTCTTTTAACTGGTTCCATTTAAGAGCAGCGTAGCAGCTAAACGCTAAACGCTGCCTCTCCATGTTTAGTTGTATGTTGAGAAGTATCACACATATTTTCTATCAACACATTTACGTATAATTTAATAAATATTTAAAATGACAGAAAAACACAAAGTAATATATATATATATATATATTTTTTTATAATTTTATAAAATTATAAAATTAGTCAGTCACCCCTTTTTTCGAGCTGCTGCGGATGAATCACTGCCTGAGCAGCTAGCGCGCTCGGAGGAAAGCACAGCAGCTAGGTTCCAATACATCCGCTCACAGACGCCTCGTGCCGCCCAGCGCCACCTTAAGTGTGATGGGGAGAGAGCGCCATCTACCCACCCGGAGGGAGCAGAGGCAATTGTGCTCCCTCTGAGCACCAGCAGCTTGATGGCAAAGCTGCATGAGCGGGATTCGAATCTGCGACCTCCTGCTCATAGTGGCAGCACTTTAGACCGCTGGACCACTCAGCACCCCAGAGTAATATTTTTTTTTGTACTATCATAAAGTTAATTTTTAACTTAGTTTCACTTCATTTCACGAGGGTAACGTGTGAAGGAACCTTCAGTAAGTCAGGTTTTCTGTCGGCGTGCGACTCTGCACGTACGGATTTGGCCCGACAACGATGGAAATTTGGTCCAGAGACAGTGTGTGTGTCTGTAACTTTCCCATTTAATATCCCATCTCCGAAGTGTTGGAATTCCAGTGTGTATTTACACTCCATCATACTCCAGCATTACTCCAGCATTACTCCAGCATTACGCTCGCTCACATGTTTGTATGTGAACCCAGCATGAAGTCAGAGAGAGACTGAAAAAGTGACAGAGCGCAACAAATAGACAGTAAAGCTCCTGAAGCCAAAACACGCGTCAGTGTCTGAGTTAGCATCAGCTTCATCCACAGCACTGAAATCCCACTTCTGTGACTTTAATCGCCTGTTATGCAACAACACATTCTCGCTCGCAACTCTCACCAGGCGAATTCTGGCCAGGCTGTGGAGTGTGATATCAGTAATTTTTGTAGTTGAGGCTGTTGACGAATGTCTTTGGAGATGCACGCTAATGATGCATGCTTGCAATTTTATGCACATTTCATAAACTGAAAAACAAACAGGGCCTTTTCCTGTCTAAACAGAAGATTTATATCTATTTAAGTTACTGAGAAGTGCTTGGAAAAGCTCACGGTTCCAAGAAAGCTGAGTAGGGACTGAAACATTACATGTAAAAACCTTGCAGAGAATTACCTGGCCAGGGAGAATTGTCACAATCCCTTCAAATATCAGTCACTATAAGTCACTATGAAGACAGTAATGATATTGTATTAGGAAGTTAGCAGCTATACTTCAGGGGGAGCTGTGGTACAAAGTACCAAAAAGTACCAAAAAGTGAATATAGTAGTATAATAGTAGTATAAAAGAGTCGAACTGAGTAGAGTAGTATAGCTACCATGCAGTGGAAAAGCCTTATTTTTTCTCATTTTACTCTAAAATATACTTTAATCTATTTGTTTATCTGCTTTGTCTGTTTTAACATGATCTGGAGTATCTACAGTATTAATTCTGCGATATACTATAATACTATATTGAATAATGTTGCGTAAAGAGAGTGTGTACAGTATAACTGTCAGGTCTTCTGTCTGTCTGCTTCTCATGTCTGTGTTATTCTCAGGTCTGTGTTTCATTCCCAGTGTTTTTCCACTCACCTGTGTTCATTTGTAGCTCCGCCCCTTCGTCCCAGGTGTTTCCTGTTCCCTGTGTGTGTGTGCACCTCTATTTAAGGTCCGTGTTCCATTTCCCTGGTGTCGATCCTTGTACGTTTATCGTCTGTCAGTGCTCCATGTTTTCCCCAGTTTCCTCAGTCCTGTTTTCGGTAAATCCCTGTGTATTTTGTATTTGTTTTCGTTAATAAATCCCGTTTTGTTTGCATTTGCGTCCGCCTCCGCGTCCTCCCTGCACCCGCACCTGACAATAAGTAGTATATTAATTATGATAAATTCCCCTACAAAACTTCTTTTTGTGGAACCACTCTGTGTCCAGATGTTTCACAATTTTTCATTTGTTGAGGCTCCTTTGGTCCCTCAGGCAATCACACAGTGGAGGTTTTGCCCCAATCAGAATCTGTTTTTGCGTACTTATATATATATAACCTGCAGTGCACTTCCTGTTTGACTTGCTATTACTTACACAGTTACACAGGAAGGAAAATATATACCCCCGAACACAGAATTATACTAAAAAATATTTGTTCACAGTGTTTCCCTCCCAGAAATGTTCTCCTCTGGCTGCTGTGGTGGTCCATTGCTGAGGGGGTAATTACCTGATAATTATTTACCACAACCAGATTTGCGCTAATGGGCATTAATGGGCTGTCTTGCATGAAATTGAGTGATTTGGAAACGGTAAAGCACGGCCAGAAGAAAGCCCTTTGTTTTGCTCAGCTGAGGAAAGTCCACGGCGAGTTTGCTGACTCTGGGTAAAATCACTAAATGCAAAACTAACATCCACCCTCACGCAATAGTTCATGTGCAGTGCAACTTGAATTTCACGCTTATTCCCCGTATGCCACGTTACAACAGTAGCTGCAGACGGTTTCACAGTACAACACTCAGCTGCTCATATTTTCTGTTGGTTTAAGGTTCAGGGAACACCTTGTATGTATTTTGATAGCTGGGTTGCAGATGTTTCTAGACATCTGACACGGGAGTCGTAGCTTTATAGTCTGGAGTACAGGCGTCAGTGGACGAAAGTAACCTCCACCCTTTTGAAGCATGTTATAAAGAAAACAGCATATATGGCAGAAAATATATAGCAACATTGCAAATAATACAGCAAAAGTACATCATTATAGCACTAATAGCAAAAGCAGGTAATCTAACAAAAATAAAGCAGAATATTAGATTATAGCAGGAATGTAGCAGCATAGCATATAGCTAATATAGCTAATAACTAACATAGCAGCTAAAATAGCACACACATAAGTTAGCAGCATAACAGCTAATGCAGAACCAGTTAAAAGTGTGGACACACCTTTTAATTCTTTGTTTTTCCTTTTTTCTTTATTTAATTTATTTTTGACATTTAAGATTAATATTAGAGACAAGAAATCAAATAAGGAACACATATGGCAGCATAGAAAATAATATATTAAAATATAGTAGCATTGCAGCTAATGTAGCAAAAATAAAGCAGCTTAGTGAGATAATATAGCAGAAGGGCAACAATATATTAGTCAATATAGCAAAATAAAGCAACATATAAGCTAATATAGCTAAATATAGTTGACAGGGAATAACTGGAAACATATAAACGCTTGATATTTCCCCACATCAAAGAAAATTGTCTTAAATGTACAACTTGTTTACAGTGTACAGTAAGTAAATAAACTATTTTATAAACAGAAAATTGGATGAGATTATTATCTGACCCACGTTTCTGTCAGGCCTGGCTGTAAAAACTTTTGTCTGGGATTCCTGCCCTTTTGTATTCAATTAATTGAGTGTAATGTTTTTATTGGACACTAGAGGATACGAGCAGTCTCTTTATATGAGGTCAAAGGGTCAAGGTTTAAAGAAATGTGCCAAAGTATCATGGTACAGTAAAGCTTAAATGTAATGTCTGAGGAGGATCCTGATCTAGGAATGGAATAGGTCTATCTGAAGTTCTGCTGCTGTGCTGTATCCGAACATGCAGGATCTCTCCGTTCACCAGATGATCAGATTCAGTTCTTATCATTCAGAGCCTGTAGTAGAGGCTCCTGTGAGTCAGGCACTGAAGCTGGAGGATTATTTATGAGTGTTGTTTCTCACAGCAGCAGAAAGTGGAGGTGGAGGTGGAGGTTGGAGACTGGTACAGCACTGGTTTTGATGGACTGGGCTGTCCAGCAGTCAATCACTCAAACCTCGTCTTGACGGCTCCAGTGTATGAGGTGACCTGTGACATGGTATCAATCAATTTTCTTTGGTGAACTGCTTCTGAAATCTTTCAGATACCATTCTTTATACAAACAGTATCTGTAGCTTCCAGCCCTGGTGAAAAAAAAAAAATCCAGCCTGGCCAGATCAAGCTGGTCAATGGTGGTTGATTGGGTTGAGCCGTTTAGCACTGGAGCAGTGTAGGATATGATTCTGTTTGAGTTTAATGGTTTATACATATTATTTGCCCTTCACAGTGCTAGGAAATGGAAAACCACAGGGACAGTTCTTGTGCTTTTGCACACCTCAAGCGACTCTGTTTGTGGCGTGGTTGCAGAAATGGCTTCTTTCGCATCACTCTCCCATACGTTGAGCGATGCACAGTGACACCATCTGCAGCAAGATGATGCTGCAGCTCTTTGGAGGTGGTCTGTAGATTGTCCTTGACTGTTCTCACCATTCTTCTTCTCTGCCTTTCTGATATTTTTCTTGGCCTGCCACTTCTGGGCTTAACAAGAACTGTCCCTGTGCTCTTCCATCTCCTTACTATGTTCCTCACAGTGGAAACTGACAGGTTAAATCTCTGAGACGACTTTTTGTATCCTTCCCCTGAACAACTATGTTGAACAATCTTTGTTTTTAGATCATTTGAGAGTTGTTTTGATGAGCCCATGATGCCACTCTTCAGAGGAGATTCAAATAGGAGAACAACCTGCAATTGGCCACCTTAAATACCTTTTCTCATGATTGGATACACCTGGCTATGAAGTTCAAAGCTCAATGAGGTTACCAAACCAATTCTGTGCTTCAGTAAGTCAGTAAAAAGTAGTTAGGAGTATTCAAATCAATAAAATGATAAGGGTGCCCATACTTTTACAACGGTTGCACGTTTTCTGTTTTCTGTACAATAAACCTCATTTCAATCCTGAAATATTACTGTGTCCATCAGTTATTAGATATATCAAACTGAAATGGCTGTTCCAAACCCCCAAATATTAAAAATAATTAACTAAAAATGATTAAGATTAATAGGGGTGCACAAACTTTTTCATATGACTGTATCTGTATCATCAGAGCGAAAAGGCTGAGAAAAGGCTGAGAAAAAAAACACAGGAGAAAAATGATGGGTGAGAAACGAGGGATGGAAACCTTGAGGAACCCTTGCATGTGTGAGACTGAGATTTCTGTCAAGATAGAAGTGGATGTTAAGCCCGAGCTCACAGATCCTCCCTGTATTTAAGTATGTGGATCATTCTTAAGAGATGGTATCTCTGTGGAGTATTTGGAGAGGC
This sequence comes from Astyanax mexicanus, assembly GCF_023375975.1. Lineage (NCBI taxonomy): Eukaryota > Metazoa > Chordata > Actinopteri > Characiformes > Acestrorhamphidae > Astyanax > Astyanax mexicanus. Next base: position 625,495 of record NC_064432.1, read on the forward strand.
AGCATGTGAGATTCCAGCGCTGAGCTCAGTAAGAGCAGGGAGGAAATAGAGGCAAAATTTATATCATATAGTCAGTGTAAGGCCTGGCTGAAATGATAGGGTGGATCTCATAAATGTCTCATTAATGTCTCGTCGATTAATCTCTTCCCTGTCCTAAAGGGTGTATACTACAATAAAACACAGTACTGGAACCTTTCCAAACGGACCTGCACTAGTACACACCCAATACCTGCACTACTGCTATACTCGCACTGTTAATACACACTTTCATTCCCCAAAAACTGTGAACTTTAAGTACTTTATATATATATATATATATATATATATATATATATATATATATATAGATAGATAGATAGATAGATAGATAGATAGATAGATAGATAGATAGATAGATAGAAGTATATTGGCAAATGTTACTATTGTGTATGATTTCTATGATTTCATTACTTCATTATGTTTATACACATTCATACGAATATGTCTCCTGCATTTGTGTGAATGTGATTTCTGCGTTTGTAGTCGTTTGTATGTTAGCATGGACAAATCTAGCCAGATGCCGCTGGTCACAACCCTTACCCTTCTGTTGCACTGCACTGTGCACTGTGGGTGCTAATGCCTTCTATGACATATTTCTGTAACAGGCAGCACTATGGAGTCATGGTACTTTTCCATGAGCCCACTGGCCAGTGTTCAACCTCACTCACAATAAAGCAACTCACAACATATACATATGTGAAGGTTACCAATCATTTCATGTTTCATCTATTTAAATATACTTCTGTCTCATGACTGTGGGAAAGCTAGTGCACTTAGCCGTATAAAACAGTTGAGGTGTCCTTGCCCATCATTGTCTATTCTTATAGAACACATTTTGGCAGTTTGACAAACGAGTCATTAATTGCTTAACGAGGAAGCTCTGCACCAAAGTACTTCCACTTCAGAAAACTAATCACTAGGATGGGTCTTCCTTACAGTCAGATATCTGACTAATGAAAAAACATGTTAACTGATATCGGCTTCACAGGAAATCAATACAGCATCTGGAAAAAGGTGTCTTACCTCTATTCCTAGACTTCTTTTAGTGTTAATGTGGATCCATTTGTAATTACTGGAAACAGATTGTCTCAGATATTGGTCACTGAAAGAGTAGCCTGAGCAATGGACCTATTTAAAACCAAGATTGCCGAAGTGCTGAAGTGCTGGATTGAATCAACTTCCCAGGAGGACTTGCCTTGTTCATTTAAAGGTCAATAAACTTCATTAGTGTGTAAACTTGGTTTAATGATTAGCTTAGTTTAATGATTGGGATATGGCAGTGTGCTGAGCTTTAGCTGGGGGTTTCTAACACACTAAGTGCAAACAACAGACAGAAAACAGACAGGTGAAAACAGAGCCTGGCAGGTAGAGCTTTCAGACCTCAAATAATGCAAAGAAAACAAAAAGTTCATATTCATAAAGTTTTAAGAGTTCAGAAATCAATATTTGGTGGAATAGCCCTGGTGGTTTTTAATCACAGTTTTAATTTCATGCATCTTGTCATCATGTTCTCCTCCACCAGTCTTACACACTGCTTTTGGATAACTTTATGCTGCTTTACTCCTGGTGCAAAAATTCAAGCAGTTCAGTTTGGTGGTTTGATGGTTTGTGATCATCCATCTTCCTCTTGATTATATTCCAGAGGTTTTCAATTTGGTAAAATCAAAGAAACTCATCAATTTTAAGTGCTCTCTTACGGAGCTTTTACAGCGATGTATACTGTATAGTTGAGAGGAAAGGAAAAATAGTAAAGGTCAGTCACCCTCCTTTTGCTCCCCATTAAATCTCTGTACATGCTCGCTTTCAAGTTCTCCATTGTCAGATCTATTTCTGAAAATAGACTGGGCATTTCCTGTAAGTGCCAATACTCATCATTTCTGATGGACTATCACACAAGTTCAAGGAAAAAAGTAATGGCAAGCTCGATCCTTATTTAGAGTTATTTATAAAGACTTCAGCCCTGACAAATGGACCCTTTAAAGACAGATTGAGACCTTAAACCGGGACCTTGAGCTGTAAATGTACCAGGTTTTCATTTTGCTGCACAGTTTGTTATATACCTCAAAAAAGGTACTTTATTACTGGCCCCTCTGTCTCGCTCTGTCTCACTCTGTCCTGCTCTGTCTCGCTCGGCTGTGAAAAACAGCTTTGTTGTCTCACCCCCCGTCTGTGAGTCTTTGTAGCGGGTCAGTTCACATAACCTGCTTGTATGAAAGCAAACAGAAAATCAAAGTGAAATCAAAAGCCTTTGCTCTGTGCACTTTTCTGTGTGCTGCTGCCCTCTTCATTAATCACTCTTTTTCAGTTTGGCACAAAGAGTGATGCAAGCAGAGCCTCCAGGTGCTTCTCTCTCTCTCTCTCTCTCTCTCTCTCTCTCTCTCTCTCTTTCTCTCACTCTTTCTCTCTTCATAATTCACGTTATTAATCAAGTAGACTACGCAGAGGAAGAGCAGGGAACTTTGATATCCCGTTCAAAAGCTCCATTCAGCAGCATTTCTCTCCTATCAGACGGAGATTTGCAGCAACACTCGTCTCCTCTGTCTCCTCTGTCTCCTCTGTCTCTTCTGTCTCTTCTGTCTCTGGCAGCCTCTTCGTCCGATTCTGGAAAGTCTTCAGACTGCTTAATCTCCCTTCTGCATGCTGAAGTGCCTTTGTTCCAGTGTGAATGCTTGGCCGGTACCCAGGCATGTTTAAATATCAGAAAAAGGCACTTCAGTAGATTTCACTGAAATGCACTGAGCATGCAGATTGTAAACACAAGTGTCAATCAGCAAAGACCTCATCAAAGTTTCTCAGAAATTGTGTCTAAATTCTAAATAGCTCAGGGGTGTCCAAACTACGGCCCGCGAGCCATTTGTGGTCCGTTTCCTTTTTTGGAGCGGCCCGGAGGTATTTTAGAAATAGAATGAAAGTTGTCCCGCTGTTAAGCAGGTTTTTATAATGTGAGATTCAAAGTTTGAAAGCTAGGTGTCAGAAACGGGCCAAAGAGTCTAAAAGCGGAGAGAATGCGCACTTCTAGCACAGAAAAACGGGCCAAAGAGTCTAAAAGCGGAGAGAGTGCGCATTTCTTTTCTTTCTAATATGATTGCATTTTGATGCATTTGACATATGAACTACAGGGACAAATGCCAGGTAGTGTCTCTTGTGAGATTTATCTTTAGACACTACATTAATTAATATTGCCAGACAGTGTCTGCTACTTCTGTCTCTGTTTATAGATTAGATACTTGGAAGGATGCAATTATTGAAGTATTTCTTTTATGTACTGTATTTACTTGTGCTGCCAAAGTTTGAAAATGCTTTAATGCATGCAGTTATACAAGGTAAAGATATATCTGTAAACGGAGCAGTGCAGTAGATGTTGCTGATGATCATTAAATAATTAAATAATTAACAGAGCAAAGTGCAAGGTGCAAAGACATTGATTATAAAAGGGACTGATGTGCCATATAAATATAAATATAAATATGCATATTTTACAAAATAGTTCTGAGAAGTGAATATGTGAATACCCAATCATGAGTACTTGTGATGTAAGTGAGGTTGGGGAAGTGATGGTGTAAAAAATTAAGAACTAAGTGGTTGAATAAAAATCTCCATGTGGTGTGACTGGATTAAACTCAGTCGGCAGCAGCATCCCGTCCCCGGTGGGAGGAGTTAAAGAGTCTGATGGCTCTTGGGATGAAGGATCTTCTGAGTCTGTCTGTTGTGCAGCTCTGTGACAGCAGTCTGCCGCTGAACACACTCCTCTGCTTCATGATGGTGGTGTAAATGTACTTTATATACAAAGGATTTGAAATAAACACTGTGTCATTTTGCTATTGTTTGTATAATATTAGTTGATTCGCATATTTCCTTATAGGAAGCACTGTTGTTTTTTGTCACCTTGTTGTCATGCTGGTGGATGTGGTGTAACTTTTTTTATACGTTACCAGCAACCAATCATTGATTGGATGCCACAATCCAATTTGACTAGTGTTGTTGACCATGTGCATCCCTTCATGACCAATCAATCAATCATCTTCTTCCTTCCAGTGTAATAATCCATCATGTCACTAGTTGGTAAAAAAAGTCCAAAATTGGTTTTATGAACATAATAAGTCAGAGTTTTTCCAGTGTCTTTCCCCATCACGTAATCTGAAAGGTGTCCAATGGAACACCTTCAGTATGTGGTAGATTGGAAGATTCACAGCAGGAACATCCTTCTGAGGAATTGTGTGAAACAAAGATGCCAATTATTATGGAGCAGAATGTGAAAGAAAACTTTTCAACATGTTGTATAATCCAGAAAGATCTGAGAACTTCTGAGGACAATGGAGGGCTTAAGCAGTATTAGTTATTTAGGCCTTTATATCTTAGATACTTTTTTATTGAGTGGAAACTTTCAATTCACAATAATTACCATATCCAGAAGTGGCAGCAGCTTTTATGGGCTCAGAGGCGTCTGAGATGGACCATCAAACATTGGAAAAGTCAGTTAAATCAGTAGTAATTCCAGGTGCCTTTTTGTCAGAGGTGGAAAGTAATGAATTACATTTACTCAAGTTACTGTAATTGAGTAGATTTTATGAGTAATTTGTAATTATAATAGGTAACTTTATTTTTACTCAAGTACATTTTGACACAAGTAATTTACTTCGCTACATTTCACTGTGAGCCCAAGTTGAATTTACTTAAAAAATTTGAGGAAACTGGTTGCCTTAAAAAAGTTAAGTAATGGGTAAAGAAAACTTAAGTTAGCATAACTTAAAACATCAAGTTATTACAACTAAAGGGAAAGTTGATTTAATTTTTTATTTTTTTATACTGTAAGACCAGATAAGTTGAGTTTACTTAAATTTTTTAAGGCAATAAAAACTTGAGTTAACATAAATTTAAACATCAAGTTATTACAACTAAAGGGGAATTTGATTAAAAATAAACTTTATTTCTAAGGAATCACTACACGCTGATGGTGAGAGTCAGAAAACTGTTGTTTGTATGTATTTGTGCTCACAAATGTGACTCAAACTAACTCAAAATAGTTGAGTATTGTTTAGAAATCTCCAATTTTATGTAAAAACAGACTTAAATCATTTAAGTTTAAATTTAAATTCACTGGTTAGCTGTGGATTTACTTTATAAAGAGCAGTAATCTCCGTTCATATGCAGATTCTACAATCTCCTGTATTTAGTAAAATATCCAGCACACTAATTTAAATCCCTTTATTAAAAATTATTTAACCAAACCAAATTCTTTTACAGAATTCTGCCTTCGGGGTTTTCTGAAAAACAGTGAAGGTTAATGGAGACGATGTATGTTATGTTAATTAATTAACTAACGTGTATAAATGCCTAAATTAATAGTATATTAAATTCACTGAAATGATATTTACTTACGTTTATTGGAAACATTAAACAATCTGCTTAAATGTAAAAAAAACATGTAAATAGCATTTAAAGCACAGCAATGGGAAGTTAAAAAATAATAATGAACTTTAAAACTATAAAAATACAGTTTATAGTCACCTATATGATCATAACCTTTTAAGAGTATTAAATAAGGGTAAATACAAAGCTCCAGACAAAATAAAATCCCTCTCTAGGTATGTGGCTCTGAAGTATTTAAAGATACAACAACAATATTCTGTACAATATTTCAGCAATGAAGAATTGATTTATTCATATATCTGACTTCTAAGCAGAATAAACATTAAGAACAGGTCAAGACACCTAAATCAACAATGAAATAGGAGAAAATATCAGAAAGTACAGGCCGTCCAGTTATTCCATGCTGAACTCGTCTTTTTTAGCTTCTTAAATTGATGGTTTTGTTTTAAATAATCATAAACTATAGGCCTGTTCTTCATGCCTGCGTGATTAGCTGTTATAGATGAAGTGTTTGGATGACACTGACACTGAGTAATGATTGTTTTCCTTTACCTTTTGTTCCTTTGTCTTGGTTTTATCACGTTAGAAAGCTCAGGTTTTGTGTTTCATGGCTGTAAGATCAGGTGCTGATCTGTGACTGCTGGTTTCTGGTATCTGTGGCAGGTGAGTGTGCTCAGGCTCTCGGCGCTGGTGTGCACTTGTGCGCTATACCTGCTGTGATTAGAGCCGTGTGAAGTGCCGTGCCTTGTGGCTGATTGGCTGTCAGCACTACAGACAGCTCGAGATATCTGTTAGCACGCTCCGCGGGGGCTTTATACGCTGGTTAACCCACTTGTGACATTTTAATTCACTGTATTCCCAGGACTGCTGCTCTTTAAGATGCAGCCAGCCGTGGGAAGTCGTCAGAAGTCGATCGGACGAGTTGGATTTTAAGCATGCTGTGTTTACTGAATTTATGAGGAGTAACCCTCAGTGTTATGAAGCAGTGAGGAAGTATGATTATTGAAGGACAGGGTTTAAAAGGTTTATATTGTGTAAAAGCAAAATGTCCTTTTTGCCCATTTTAAATAAAGCCCAATTTTAATGTATTGCTCTTACAGCGGTCAGAAAGTCAGGCATTATTATGATGTATATTACTGTGAATGGGTAAAAAACTACATAGATAGATGCAGTTTTACAAGCCTTTATGCACCATAAAAACAGACAAACATGCAAAAAGCATGGTGACTATCCAGCACTTACTTAGCTAGTGTATGACCCTGTACACGATAGGTTAAATGTTAAATGCAACTAAACCCTCTAACCCTAGCCGAATATAAATGATTCTCTATCAATCAATCAATCAATCAAACTTTATTTAAACTCGGGGTACATTGAGGGTGGCCCTCATTTACGAAGCAGCCGAGCATTTACATAGACACAAAAAAAAGTAGAATAAAATAAGTAATAGAAAATAAAAAAACAGCATTTTAATATGAAATTCAAAAGGATCATTTTAAAAATATTAAGATATAAAACAAATAAGGTGAAAATAATAATTTAAGAGTAAGAATCATAAAATCATAGATAAGAAAAAAGGTAATAGAACAAACAATAGAGTAAAATATAAATAAGCAATACCTAAAATAATAAAAGAAAAGAAAGAAACTAACAAGAAATAAGAAAAAAAACAGCTAAAACAAACCAACATTTAAAAACTAAAAAGTTAACTAAAATAAATAAATAAAAGAAAATTAAACCTTAACCTTCAATCAGCCCTAAAACCTATACTACTAACTTTACACTAAAATTAATTTCAAACTTAAATCTAACCCTTAAGGTTGGGGTACTGGGTTACTGGGTTAGGTTAGAATTACTTTCAATAGAGAATCTTTTACATTCAGCTAAGAGTTCAGAGTTCAGTCGTAAATGATATATATTGGGCAGGTATAATATTGAAGTTGCATGTCCTGCAATGTTGCGCATTTTAAAAATGTCTCTAATAATGCTGAAACCATATATTGATTATCCTCGCCGCACATAGAACATGGATGAACTCATGTGAGATTAAGGTGGAGATGTAATGATGGGGCTCAGCTGGGTTCCTGTAATAACACACATACAAATGAATGCAGATCTCATGCCCACCAGTAACCCACCTAGCACCTACACTCTAAGAAAAGTAAGTACAGATTTGTACTTTAAAGAGTATAAAGCTTGTCTCTGGGGCTGTACCTTATATTGAGGTGGTTTTTGTGGCAGTAAAGATTATAAAGGTTATAAACATTATCATCAACTAAATATGGCTCAAAAATTGATGATTTAAATTGTCTGGCTTTCAAATAAAAATGTTTATTAGTGCAGTGATACAGATTACTAAATGTACCTTTTGGCTACAGGTTAAATGGTACAAATCTGTATTTATTGCTGTTAGAAATTACTTTGTACTTCAGAGGGAACAAATCTGACCCTGTAAAGACCACTTATATAACTTTGAGTACAAAAAAGTACTCAGATCACACCTCTGTTTTTTAGAGTGTACTGTAACACTCGTGTGAGCCTGATGCATTGGCTGGTATACACCAGATAAGAATTTTTTTTTTGGAAAATACAATTTCCAATTCCACCCCTAGACAGACAAACCAAGTCTCCCTGAAGCTGCGGGAGTCTCCCGCATTTCGGTAGCGGCTCCCTGATGCCCGCGAGTCACATATAATCTCCTGGAATTCAGAACGAGTGTGGGAAGGAGAGAGGGTTCTGATTGGCCTGTTCTCTGCAAAGAGTCTGTGAGACAGCCAATCAGTTTTTAGTGTGGGCGGGCAGTGTTTTTCCCCCCTCCCGGACGGGATTTGTTCAGTGAGTGAGAGAAAGCAGATCATGGCGGAGGTAATATTAATAATTATTGCAATATGATATGAAATGTTTTTGATGTTGTGCAATTTTTTGTGATATTGTAACTGTCAATTTTTGTCAAATAAAGGCTTTTTTTTCCAAAAAAAGGAAAGCAGAGGCCGAGCCTTCCAAAAAGAAAAAATATATATCTCATTTCACCTCTGAATACTCTAAATTTAATAAAAAAAAAAAAGAATTAAAATTAATTCATATAAAGTACAGTTTCGTTATCCTTTGGTGTGTGTGCAAGTTTTTTTTTTGTTTTGTGTTTTTTCCCTGGGGGAGGGGGAATCAACTTTTGCAACTTGGGATGTCTGCCTAGACCCCTCTCTCCATCACTCCATATTTTTCACTGGCAAGATAAAAACATAATTCCCGCTCCGTATCTTTTTTTCCCCCTTTTCCCAGAAGACTGCATGTTTAAAGAGCCCTCAGCACGTCATAAAGCACAATTATCTCCTCTGACCTCTTTGCTTTGATGAATCATTAGCATGGTAATGCAGCCTAACTTCATTAATCCATCATCTCAGTCTTTGGTAAAGGCATCCTGAGTTATGGTAATGCGCATATTTAATCGAGTAATCACTCTAATTATTTTTGGTAGTTTGTTAATGGATCGTCTTAAGCCTGCCTGTGGAATGTTAATGTAATTCCTGTCGACATCTTTCAGCATTGAGCAGAAGTCTCTGTCCCGGGCTGTTGTTTACAGATCAGCCTGCGTGAGGATAAATAAGGGCAGCCGTTTCTGAAGCTGAAACTTGACGGGAATGTAATGATAAGGTTTTAAAAATATGCACGCATGATATTAACCCAATCTGGCCCACAGAAAAGGTCGCGGCGCGTCTCTCGGCCGGTTTACGAAGGCAGCTAAATACCAAAGCGAAATGTCACAAGTACGTCACCGTCGTCACCAGTGACAGCCCCGTATTAAATACCTGTCATTAGAATGAAAGAAATGTCTAGGAGGCTACGGTGGTCTCCTGCTCTGTATAATGGCACGGCACCAGCTAATGACTGTGATTGAGGACTGTGATCAGTGCTGTGATTCAGTGCAGCTTGCACCTGCATTGGCTCATTTCACCTCATGTGTTCACTTATGGTCAGTGTGTAGCACTGATTATAATCACATACATCTAATGCATGACTAACACATATCCGCTATTGACTGATATATTCAGATAAGTTAAGCTGAAATGTATTTTGTAATTACAGTCATATGAAAAAGTTTGGGCACCCCTATTAAGCTTAATCATTTTTAGTTCTAAATATTTGGGTGTTTGCAACAGCCATTTCAGTTTGATATATCTAATAACTGATGGACACAGTAATATTTCAGGATGTGCTTTTGCACACCTCAGGTGACTCTGTTTGTGGCGTGCTTTTGCAGAAATGGCTTCTTTCGCATCACTCTCCCATACAGCTTCTCCTTGTGTAAAGTGCGCTGTATTGTTGACCGATGCACAGTGACTCCATCTGCAGCAAGATGATGCTGCAGCTCTTTGGAGGTGGTCTGTGGATTGTCCTTGACTGTTCTCACCATTCTTCTTCTCTGCCTTTCTGATATTTTTCTTGGCCTGAAACTTCAGTGATTCATTGTTCCCGGCAAACATTATCTTATTTTTGAATAGTATTGCAATGCAACAGTTCCTTCTGGGAGCAAAAAAACTATCAAATAATCAACTATTTTAGTGATTGTACTGTATATAGCATTATTTTCCTCTATGTCCCTGCTGTCTATTACTCTGCAGCACATTGGGTCCTACTCTAACCTGGCAATTTTGTTTAATTGCTAGCCAGTTTTTATTACTGTTACAGCTCCACTCATCTCATGTCTAAAATGTCAAAATTGCATCCTTTGATCAATTATCTCTATTTCCAATGTCAATTTCGTTACAGGGTTTCTGAATTGCCCTTGAGGTGCTCTGTCCAGTCTGGATATTATTGCATTAGATAGAAAGATTTGGAGTATTGTTCTCCATCTGACAACAATGACTCATGCTCCTGTCGGCCTGTAATCTGTCATTGTGCTTTCATTCTGCCGTTTGCAGCTCTGTTTTAAATCTGTCAAACGACACCTTCAATAAATCAGACTGAACGCTGGTGGGTAAAAGCTAAATGACCTCAAGTTTGGCAGTAAATGGGCTCCCAGATGACTTCCATAAAGATAAGATGTCGTATGCGGTCGTATACACAGCAGGCGTCAGCCTTGATCCCTGAATGTACACACGCTTCAGTGCTCATGTGGTGCCGGTGTAATGTTGTTTGGTAGTGCTGAATGAGTAAATTGCCAGGGGTCTGTACCACAGACCACATTATTGCTAGTGAACATATCAGGCTTTATAAAAAACTCTCCCGCTCTCTGTAGGCCTGCTGCTATTAGTCGCAACTTGATATTCAGGTCATTAATCAATAAATTAGCTAGAACAGAATGGCTCTACAGTAGGCTTAACTGATTTAACAGTCATCGCACCACAGGTTATATATAGGAAAATATATATATATTAAAAGCAATAGGACAACTGTTCAATCATTCATAGGGCGTCTCTACTGTCTCTACTTTCCAGGAAAAGCTTTCTAGTAGTTTTTTTAGAGCACTGCTGGGAGGATTTGCTTGCATTTGATTGCAGAGTACCACTCCAGCTCATCCCAGAAGTATTGGATGGAGCATCATCATTCCAGAGAACACAGTTCCACTGCTTCACAGCTCAATGCTTGGGGAGCTTTGTGCTTCTTTAGTATAATCCATAAGTTTCATGTTTATCTGCTCCAGAGAGTTCTATTCTGTTGGCAGTACTTTCTTGCAGACTATGACTTGCTGTGTACATTGACATATCTTCTTATCTTCTTGAAAAAGTAGCTGAATGCATTTACTAGAAATATTTATATATAGTACAGGCCAAAAGTTTGGACACACCATCTCATTCAAATTCATATTTACATTGTAGATTCTCACTGAAGGTATCAAAACTATGAATGAACACATGTGGAGTTTTATGTGCTTAACAAAAAAAGGTGAAAACTGAAAACACTTTGCTTGTAATGCCAGACAGATAGGAGTGACGCTCACCGAGTAAAAGGTGAAGACTGGTTTATTTACAGAGTCGTAAACAGGAAAATACAGCCACAGAACAGGTTGAACAACACTCACACCGAATACAGGAGACGAAGTACAGGAAACAGTCCAAGATCCGAAGCCAGAGAGACAGTCCGATAATGCAACAAATCCGATAAGGGCAAAGACAAAAGGCAAAATCTGTAATACAGAAAAATAGGTCACAACAAAAGGGCAGACAGAAAAAGGTTTGGAAAACGCTCAGTACGCAACATGAGACGACAATACCTCGCAAAGTACAGACGCTGACTGAAAGCTTATATACAAAACAGAGAATTAAATTGAACCGGAACTTCCTAGAATACAGGTGACTCTGAACGGGGGAGCGTAACGCGATTGGACAAAGGGGAGCGGCTGACGGTGACGTCATCGCTAGTGGGGTTTTGGGAAGTGGAGTTCGGGAGTGTGGAAGGGGAGCAGTGTGGGGTAACATTGCTCTGACTACTGCTTTGCACACTCTTGGCGTCATTCTCTCAGTGAGCATTCTCTCAATGACACAAACCCTGGAGAAAAGCACTTCCACATAGTGCAAGCACCAAACACATTTCCCAGAGGTCAGTGCAACATTCTTTAGATAGATAGATAGATAGATAGATAGATAGATAGATAGATAGATAGATAGATAGATAGATAGATAGATAGATAGATAGATAGATAGATAGATAGATTACTGTACTGTAGTGGACGTGTATAGCTCTAGCCTCTCTCTCTGAGCTGCTACAGACATGAGTCAGACCAGCAGTAAAATATGTATTAGAGAGGCGACGTGTTAACATGCAGTGCCAGTCCTGCTGAGTGTGATGCAATATTTCATCTTTTTTTCAAGCTCCTAGGCGGACTAGTGGGGAGTTTATTTTTAGAGTGGGTTGATTTGGCCCAGAATAGAAGTGGCTTATTAGATAGCCCTACATTGTTGTAAGACTAACTGGCCACTGTATGAGGAATACTAATGACTAAACCATCTGTCTCATATATATATATATATATATACATATATATAGAAACCATTGTGACACCTGCTTATTGTACCTGGAAAGGATTCTAAAAAATCTATTTTATGAGTAACCTGTCTGTCTGTCTTGCATTCAGTGTTGCGTGATCTTCACACCTCACATCCCAAACATTTTTATTTATTTTGTTTTATAATTTTATTTATAATTTTCTCCCCAATTTACACGGCCAATTACCCAACCCACTCATTAGGACTCCCTCTATCACTAGTGATGCCCCAATGAACCAGGAGGGTGAAGACTAACACATGCTTCCTCCGATACATGTGAATTCAGACTCCGCCTCTTTTCGAGCTGCTGCTGATGCTGTAGCATTACCGAGTAGCATCACAGCGCTAACACTCGGAGGAAAGCGCAGCGACTCGATTCTGATACATCAGCTCACAGACGCCCTGTGCTGCAGACATCACCCTAGGGGTGATGTGGGGAGAGAGCACCATCTACTGTACTGTACCCACCCGGAGAGAGCAAGACCAACTGTGCTCCCTCTGAGCGCCGGCAGCTTGATGGTAAAACTGCATGAGCGGGATTCGAACTTACGACCTCCCGCTCATGATTTCTTTTTCAGGTGCGTATGTTCCCAAGCCATTCCCTGATGTAACACATTATGTTTTTTTGGCATGTCAGTGTAGAGTGTAGAGATCCTCTTCAAATGAATAGATCCAAAACATTAGAACATATCTATCTATAAGGTCAATTTAACAAACAATTCCTATTCCTTTTGCTGTAAAGTTACCATTCCTGAGCTGTTAGGCTCTCTGATCTATAATCTGACACTGATCTATGACAGTGACACTGCATTTTCACTGGAACAGAGAATTTCTTCACTTTTTCTAAAACCCAACAGTGATTTAATAATAAGAAAAGCTGTGTAAGGCAAGAAGTCCATAATTAATGTTTCGCGAAAAGACCTCTGGAGCTGCTTGTCTGTTGAGACTCCTTCCAGTCTGCTGCGAGATGCTGCCTAATGCGAAGCGTTTTGACGCTGAGATCATCACCGACCATACATCACTTTCCAGCCAGGAGCAGGAATATCTCATTTAAACGCCCCCCTTACTGTACAAAAACCCCAGAGAGAGAGAACCGCTAAATCCCAGCGTGCCTCGCTGCTCCTGACTGCATGTAATTCATCCGGCTCTCCTGATTGTGGTTAGTGTTAGCTGACGGCTGCAGAGTGTGGCTGGATAGATATGTTTCACGGTTGCCCCACTTTTAGACCCGTACAGTCTGGGGCTCCCCCCGAGCTGTAGCTGGTTTAGGGTGGTCTGCTGCTTCCTTATTATTACACTGTACAGATGGTGTACAGTGAGCCTCCTGATGGATGAAAAATATTACATACAGGTGGAGGAGACAACAGACTCAAGTAAAGATACACATCTCATAATGGCAGAGAAAGGAAGGAAGAGCAATTTAACTCTATATTTAACAATATTATATCGTATACAATATATTGTGACACAGAAATATCATGATATTAAAAATCCATATCGTGATAATAGGGCTGTTCTGTCTTAAAAGTAGTCTATTATTTACTGTGAAGCTTTAGGTGTATTTATTGTATAATATAAGTTTTAGTTTGCAGTTTATATGCATGCACTAAATATTCTGCAATATTATTTGCTGCATTATATTATTTTATGCTATATTATTTATTTTGCCACATTATTATTATACTGTTACACTATTATACTATATTTCTGAAATGAATGAATTAATTTTCTGTTTTCCTATATCGCCAAGTATATCGTTATCGCAAAATTACCCTGAAATATCGTGATATTATTTTAGAGACATATCGCCCACCCCTAATAGACGGGATATGGGCAGATCCAGGGACAGGTTTCAGGACTAGGCCTGAACCCATGGTCCAAATGTTTAGTCTGTGTTTTTAGAAATCATAGATTTTGCTAAAACTCCATGTTCATGTTTATGATCACTTTGAAAGTAGGTGAGAATTATAATTACTCATAATACTTTTTCTGAGGGATGCCATAGAAAAACACTTTTGTGTCAGTACAGTTCTGAAAATGACCCACCACACAAATAATACCTGCTCTGAGTATAGAGTATACAGAGAAACAGATACAGGACTACAGTCTAGAACTCACTTAGAACTACAGAACTTTCTTATATGATCAGTGGAGCTAAAAATGGTTAAGAATAATGGGTTAAGAAACAAGGTGGTCATAATGTTATGCTTATCCAAAGAGGCCTCTATAACATGACATAAAAGGAAATTATGATTTAATTATGGTTCGAATTTTATCAAAATAATTGTAAAAAAAAAGACTGAAAAGACTGAAAGCTTTTGCTAGAAAATTATAAAACACGATTTGATTAAAATTAATTACACATCATCGCTGTCACAAAAAAACAAGACAATAGTTTCATAAAAATACAGTAAAAATAGGTTCAAGAAGTCAAAAAATAAAATAGTCAATTTCAGGATTTTTTTCCAAATTATGTCAAAATAAGAAATAATATCAAATTATTTCAAAATGTCAAAAACTGCTACAATAAAACAAATCAAGGCACACAAGTGTTACTTTTGTGTAAGGCAACATATACAACTGCCAGTTTCAAAAACTAAATAAAAAAACAATTGTCAAAATAACCTTAAAAAATGCAAAACGTTAATAGTCATGTCAAGTTATGTCAAAATGTGTCAAAGTTAAAAATGATGAAATGTTAAAAACAACAACAATAAGGAGTTTTTAAGTAGTTTTTGTGGCACAACATTTTTATCTAAGACAATACCTAAAAAAATAATAAATAAAACCATAAAAATATATAGTATGAATAGTATAAATAGTATAAACAAATATTTATTCGTTTCTTTATTAAAATAATAAATAAAATAATTGAATAATAAAAGATTTTGTATGTAATGTATATAATATATATTGGAATGTAATATTATATATTATTATATATATATGTGTGTGTGTGTGTGTGTGTGTGTGTGTGTCGTTTCTGATGCTCAGCCACAACACGAATCCCAGCTGACATCATCAGCATGAAATGCAGCCACTGCTCACACCTGGGGAATGCACTGATCTCTCTGTGTGTGTGTGTGTGTGTGTGTGTGTGTGTGTGTGTGTGTGTGTGTGTGTGTGTGTGTGTGTGTGTGTGAGTGTGAACTGATTCATCAGAGGTCAACCCCCTTGAGTAAGTTTAAGTGAGCTGGTCTGTTATTGCAGAGCGTAATTATATAGCTCTAATTATCAGCGGCATGAATTATTGTAGCCTCTGTCTTTCTGCACTACATTTGTCTCTAAAGACTGAAAATTAAATAGTTAAATATAATTTCTTTGTGCTCGAATGGAACGCCTGACGCCCTGCAAAGCTCTATTCCACACATAAGTGGGTAAAATGTCAACTGAACAGCCTGTGAGGCTGAGAGCGCTGTGAGTCATCTACTAGAGTGGAGGAAAAGAGACAAAGCAAAACAAATGCAGCGCATCCATCCATCAACCTGCATCCCTCACTTCACAGACGCTCTGTGTCTTTCAGTCGCATTATGATTTAGCTCCTGCCTCCTGCCAGACCCTTCCATTTACAAAATGACGTTCTTGGAAGTTTCTCATTTTCTGGAAACATCTCAACCTTGTGATGGCCAAGATTTAAAATTAGTGTGTGTGTGTGTGTGTGTGTGTGTGTGCAGGAGTACAGGCCCCAAATGTCTGCAAAACTAATAAAAACAACAAAAAAAAAAACATGTTCTACAGAGATCTGACACAAGATAAGGTAGTTTGTATGGTTATAGTTGGCATAGTAGATAATTAAGCAAAAATATAAAGCAGCATAGCAAACAATATAATACAAATATAGCAACATAGAGGATAAAACAACAGACATAAAGCAGTTTAGCATATAATATAGCAGACATAAAGCAGCATAGCAGATAATATAATACAAATATAGCAACATAGAGGATAATATAGCAAAAACTAAAGCAACATAACAGCTAATATAGCAGAAATAAAGCAGCAAAACAGTTAATAAAGCACAAATAAAGCAACATAGCAGCTAATATAATACAAATATAGCAACAGAGATGATAAAATAACAAAAATAAAGCAGTGTAGCATATAATATAGCAAAACTAAAGCAGCATAACAGATAATATAATACAAATATAGCAACATAGAGGATAATATAGCAAAATAAAGCAGCATAAACGTTAATATAGCAAAACTAAAGCAGCATAACAGATAATGAAGCAAAACACATAATAGTACATGGAGCTACATTTTGTAGCTCCATTTTAGTAACAGTCATTTTCTAGCTGCTAGGTTTAGTAGTACAGAATATAAACTATATTTTTAGTTGTAATAACACAACACATAACACATTTTATATTATGCGGAAATTAGTAGTAGTAGCAATATTGCAGTAGTAATAAATAAACTGTAGTAGCTATTTTAATACAGAAGTTAAATAGTACTTATCTTCTATATTTCTATAGAAGTTATATCTGTAGTAATACTGAAGTGTTAATTAAAGTGTTAAGCTTTATTAATACATTCAATACTTCAATAACTACAACTCTCTCTTGATTAGTCTTAAGTTCACTTGAGTTAACTGAATTAACCAACATAATTCCCATAAAGCATTTGGGTATACCATAAGTGTAAACAGTAGTATTTAGCTGTAGTAATGCAGAAGTTTGTAAAATGTACAAATCTCTCACAGAAACAGTAGAGAAACAGGACACACATTTGTGTGCATGAGTGCATGTTCTCTGTACGTGTTATTCTCAACCAGTCTGAGCATCTGATTATAAGTGAGCGCTTCTTAGTGTTGCGTAACATCGGTTTTCTTAATTTAGAAGCTATTTTTAATCAGTACTGCTTATTACATCATCTTTCCCTCAAATAGAAAGGATTCCTGTTGTGTGTTCAGTCTCGTTTGGACAGGTGGCTCAGTGTCAGCTGAGGGAAGCGTGTATGCAGTGCTTTTATCTATAGTTAGCTTTTTAAGATGATATTTTATTTTCTAATGGGAGGGTATAACTTTTATTCAGTCATGCATTACGTCCACATTAGAAATGAGCTGTGTATCAAAGCTCCTGTTTCTTTGCACAAGCTAAATTTGGCACATAATTGTTTCACAAACTCATCAATTATACCTTAATGAATCCTTGTCAAATAACTCATTGTTTAATTTGCTGTTTTGTACAGGGAGACTATGAAGCAAATGTTTTTGCAAGACCGCCTAGTGGGCCAGCCTAGAAGAGGCAATTTCTCTTATTGACCAGCTGCTGAAGTGACTGATGAACTTTATTGAATGAACTGGGTTTTTTACACCAAGCTTCAGTGATGTGAGGTTATAAGGTTATATCATTAGTTTGGCTAATGCTGTGTTGTTGGTGAGTTGTGTGAGTTTGTGTCTTTGCTAGGGGTGTCACGATTTCCATATTTCATCAAAATCGATCTAAATGATGTCATGGTCTCGAGCCTCAAAGTCAAAAAGATGATCGACGATCCCTCCCACAAACGGTGCAGCACACTGTAGCTCAAAGAGCAGCTCTTTCTCCAGAGAATGTGGACATTCTCATCTTCTTAAAGAAAAACTTATAGAAAATATAAAAATAACAGTTGTTTTGTCTAGCCTCAAATATGTTAATAGTTTTGGTACCTTAAGGAGCATCTGTCTCTCAGATAAAGTTAATAATATATCTTTATTGAAGAAAAAAACTTCTCATTCTCATGTT
Organism: Astyanax mexicanus; assembly: GCF_023375975.1. Lineage (NCBI taxonomy): Eukaryota > Metazoa > Chordata > Actinopteri > Characiformes > Acestrorhamphidae > Astyanax > Astyanax mexicanus. The sequence continues at coordinate 643,613 of NC_064432.1, forward strand.
TAACTGTTATAGTAGGATAGAGTTCAGTTTGTTAAGGCTCTAATTGTTCTATTATTTTGTACATGACTGTTCCTGTATTTTTTTATTACTTATTTTGTTATGTTGCACATTGCTGTTTTAATAGCGCACACTGCTGCTACCAAAAAAAGCCACTAGATGGCATTACATATATATATCTTAATTAACTTATTTAAATTTGACCATTAGTGCCTAATGTGGTGTATTACAGATCACTTGTATCACTTTGCATCATTTATATCAAGCCCACCTTTTGAAACAAGAAATTGTAAATTTGGTGAATTAAACCAATAACTGACCATAGACTAATCTAAAACTGGCATAGGCCTCTCTGCTGTAAAAAAAAAAGAAAAAAGAAAAAAGAAAATCGAGAATAAAATCGAATCCAGGATTTAGATAGTCGTGACGCCCCTAGTCTTTGCTCAAAATATTATTGTATTAAAAAACAGTACAAAGATTTAACTGTCACAGTGTTTGTAAATGCCAGCCTTGGCCAACATTACTACAATGCCTTTACCGTGGCATTTGTAGCTACTGCACTATTAGCATTGCGTTAGCACGTTAGCTTTGGCATTGCATCATTACCATCACTGATGAGCAAAAAACGCTGTCTGTTGGCCTTGCTCAGCATTGCTACTGGGATATTAGCTTTCATTTTCCAGCAGTAGCCTCATCAATGTCACGCTACACTGTGCAGCCATTTCCAGTCATGCAAGATTAGCATCTTATCTACTTGAACGGGGAGAGACCAAAATAATGGAAACCAAGTGTCAGATTACCATTTTAGAAACCTATTTTAAATCCCTGATAAAATCTAATTAAATCTGATAAAATCTGATCACAGTCAGTCAGTGATTGGTCTTTTCATTAATACCATTTCTAGCCTCTCCCAACATTGCTAGCTCAGCATTAGTCACAAGCCGTGTTCATTTGCGTCCTTCGCTTCTTAACACAAGTAAATTCATGATTTACATCTTAAAGCTTTTAGCTTTTAGGGCTCGAGACCTTGAAATGGTACATGAAACATAACCGATGATATATGTTATGTAATATCATATACAGTGTGTGACTATGTCTAATTAGTGGTAGATAAAGTGAGAAATATAAAAATAATCGTAGACTGTAATTCTCTCTGTCATCATTATGGCTAAGACAAAAAAAAAACATGTTTTTTCAACTTTTTATACCAAAGAAAAAAAAATGTCGACTCAGATTACCTTGCCTTTTATGGTATGCAGTAATCCCTGAGGTTAAAAAATGAATTTTTCCAGAGTATGCCCATGCAGAAACCTGAGAAGTTGAACTGAAAATGCAGTCTTGGCACATCACAGGGATTAAGAGTGCATGACGATTTTGGCATTCGTTGAACTCGCAGGGCCTCCTTTGCATCTAAACCACCTAATCCCATTCACTATGGGCTGAGGGCCACTGAACATCTGAATTAATGGCCTTTATAGAGTGGACTATCTAAGTAGACAAACAAAAAAGCATCTGTAGGAGGAAAGCAATGGGGTAATTGAACTGCATTATTTTATATTATCTCGAGAAGTGTACTTTGGAGCAATACCAAAGCAAATATCCACACTTTTGGTTGGATAAAGCAGGGGTTCCCTGACCCATGGTTACACAGGCGACCTACCAAAACGTTCTGAAAGATAATCAGTCTATGCTTTAAGCAAGATTTGGTCTACTTGCTTAAAAATACATTTATAATGTCAGTTTTTGTATTATTATTTATTATAAAGTTGATTATCCGTGTGTTGCGCTGAATTCTGCCTCTCTGTTGAAATCTGACCGCCTTTAAGGTCATTGGCTAGAATAAGCATCAGAATAAGCTTAACAGATTGTGATCAGATTCATTTTTCTGTTTTAGTGTTTAGTGTTAGTTTCTTGAACACTGCTACTGCACTATGGATGGACTTTAGTGGAGTTGCACCTAGGCCTGTCACAATAATTACATTATCGATTTATCGTACAATAAATGGACATGAGCTCAATAATATTGTAATAACAATAATAATAATCGTGATATCGTCTGCTGCGTTTTTTTGTACTTTTTTTCCCGTTCACATGTATAACAGTGAACAGTATTTTAGCCAGTTCTGCTTTTAAAACTGAGCAATGCTTTAATTACTGTGACTCCATACATACAGTGTGACCTGCAGTAAGTGAAAAAATAATCATATATTCCAAAACTATGATTAATTCAAATTTTGTTGCATTTTAAAGGGTATGAAGGTTTTTAATGCCATTCTGTTAATATTATATCAGTGGTATATAATGGTCTTACAATAACAAATATCATGTATCGCAATCATTTCTGGGACAATATATCGTCCACAAAAAATTGTAATCGTGACTGGCCCTTAGTTGCACCTAAACTAGGTTTCATTAGTATTAACACCTGTAGACTACTCGGTCCACATGCTTCTTTCACTTCTTTCAGATACCAAGTGTGCAACTCTTAGCTTGTCCAGAAATGCATGTGTACAGCTGTCAAGGAGGGGCATATATATATAGCAGTTGTGTAAAAAGAAGCAAAAAGTATGTTTTAAGTTATGTAACACTTTGACATCAATGTTTTTTTTCAGGAAGGTGGAATAATTGAAAAATATTCAAGGAATTTTAAACAAATCTGAAAAGTGTCTGAAAGGCCTCAGAGGAATCTTCCATCATCATGCAATGAATACATACATAAATAAACCACACTATACGTTCAGCCAGAGCTCTGTGATATGGATTTAATTGTTAACCGTATGTTCGGTACCACTTTAAAATAAGACTACCCTTATAAAGGGTTTATAAATGGTTTACAATGAGTTTATTAATGGTTACTAATTAGGTTGTAAATGCCTTAAAAATCATTAATAATCAGTTATAACACATACGTAGAAAGGGCAACAGTATAGATGGCTGTGGGTTCACTATTGGTCATTGTTGCCCTTTCTCCGTATGTGTTATAACTGATTATTAATGATTTTTAAGGCATTTACAACCTAAGTCTTATTTTAAAGTGGTACCGTATGTTTTGTATTGTTGCATTTGTTTGCAGTTTGTTTTTTTTTTACATAGCAGCGTGAAGCTGTTGAAGCTCAGTTTTGGTTCAGACAGGCTTAACTCCAGAGTTCTGTGGTTATTTTTTTAGGCCAGGTTGTATTTTTAGCAGCGTTTCCCATGTAAGCGTATGCAGATCCCTGTCAGTGAGCTTTAACTTCCTTTAACTGCTTTCTCACCTCCTGCCTGAGGCGCCTCTACCTTATTTGAAATGTGCTGTCTTCATTTTGAAGACTGTCTCCCTTGACACATTCAGATTTTCTATGCTCTTTCCATGACTTGCAAGCCTGTAATTTAGTGCCCAGCTTCTGGTGCCGTTTCACAGCTTGTTGGATCCGTGAATTGCTTTCAGAGACTGTGATACAAGAAATATGTCTCCTAGAAGAAAAATATCTATTGGAATAGTAATATTTATCTAGAAATGTAAAAAAAATATGTGTTAAATCTACAGTATAATGTATTTCTTAAGAGCATTAAAATGTACTTAAAATATTTATCAGTAAATTAGTATGTCTGTTTGTAAAATATTATGAGATATGGTTGGGCATGGACACATACTGGTTCCGTATGGCATTCTGCAGTACATTTGCCAACATGTATTGCAGCTGGGCATGTAGATCCTGCACATATGTTAGCTGGTCATGCCATAGACTGTGTATAGCTGGACAGAGCATCGTCTCTCAAAAGTGAAGCCACCACAGGTCGGGCGCCCCCTGCTGTTCGGTTTCAGAAAGCTGTGTAACCCCACCCATCCCCATAGGTTTCAATGGCAAAACAGACAACTTTCAATCACATTTTTTTCCAATATACTGTAATTCTACCTCCTTTATTTAAATGCAGCAGCTTTAGTGTAACCTCTGATTATATTGTTAAATTTTTATATCCACATATAATTCGTTTTTATAAATGTTATTCAGCTCTATTCAAAAAAGGTGTGGTTATTGTAAAAGGGCTGGTTATGGGCGGGACCAATAACAGACCGTCAGCTCCGCTCCACTCTGCAGCCTGTGACCTCGAGGCAGCCCTCAGGGGCGGGGTTATTTATATAAGTAGGCGGTCTCTCCACAGTCTTTCTCCCTCCTCTGGTCTCTACTGCGCTCTACAGACTCGGGTTTCAGGATCGCCAACATGGAGGAAGATTTTGGCTTCATTTTCATTGAATGAATGGGAACAGAGACACGACGTCCATCTTTCTTTACAGTCTCTGAGTCATGCCATCTGATCTTACAAATGCAAATTAATTGGTATGTTATTCATATCACTACTTTGGGTGACCGAATGTCATATGCATTTGTCATATGTATATCGTTGGATGCCAAACAGAACATGCAAAATGTTTTTGGTGCATTGTAGAGACCTGTGTAGCTGTCAACAATCTCTCACCAATATGCACACTACCAAAAAGTAGCCAATGAGAACTTTTGTATTGGGAAGAATTCTAAACTTCACTTCTTTTTGAGAAATGCTCTACAATAGTGAATCCATGTTCTTTTATTATTCTTATATTAATTAAGCCATTCGGACTTGTTGCATATTAATTTATCCAGTTATTGGATGCAATACTTTATCTTTATCTTTATCTGTTGCCCTTTGTGTTGGTTTGGACTGAATATCTATAAAAATATCAGAAAGGATCTCATTTTCCCTTCAGCTCAGATCCCCTTTCCCTTAAAAAGCACAGCCCTGTCAACTGTTAAGATAACAACGACGACACCTTCAGATATCCAAATCTCACATTTCAGTCATGGCCTCCAAGTTAAATACAGTATGTTGCCTAAACACCAAACAAACAAGGCTGACGTGATTAAAAATAAGATTAATCAAAATGAATCAGTCAGTGCAACAGGAATAACTGTGGTGGTCATCAATTTTCTTCAGGGTTTGATGCCAGGAGTTTCCCAACTTTATATCAAGCCTTCATCGGGGCTTTATCAGTCCATTCCCACACTGATAACTTTGAGAAGTGATGGCAGGCAGTTGAACTGGCAGTGGTAGGGCTCAGATTGTCCAGTTTATAATGTCCATCCATGCTTTGAGATGCTTATTTTGAGCTTAAACTTCCCCACAAAGTTCAAATTCAATAGAACTCTTTAGTCTTAGTTTTAGTCTTGGCCTTGTTCTTGACTCAGTCTTAACTTTGTGTATCCTGGTCTTTCTTTCACTCTAAAAAACAGAGGTATGATATGAGTACTTTTTTGTACTCAAAGGTTCACTCTTCGTAATTATATCCTCAAAGGTATAATATTGGTCTTTACAGGGTCAGATTTGTTCCCTCTGAAGTACAAAGTAATTTCTAACAGAAATAAGTACATATTTGTACCATTTAACCTGCAGCTAAAAGGTACATTCAGTATTCTGTATCACTGCACTAATAAACTATATATATTTTAAAAACACATTTTTTATTTGAAAGCCAGACAATTTTGGATCATCAAGTTCTTGACACATATTTAGTTGATGATAATGTTTATAATGTTTATAATCTTTACTGGCAAAAAACATGGGTACAAAAAAAGTATTTCACTGAAAGGTACTTTTTTGTACCTCAATATAAGATACAGCCCCAGAGACAAGCTTTGTACTCTTTTAATTTAAGTACTGCTTCACATAATTTCTATTATATCAGTTCTTATGCAACACTAATAAAAATTCTATTTCAGGCCTTGAGAGCGCTCACAATTAAAATAGCACTTTTTTCACTAAAACGAGCTGCACTGCATAATTGATCCAGTCAGTATTATGTACGGGTCTGGTCATTTTTCTTTTTGTGTCTCATGTTTGAACTGTATGGTTTGGGTTGGATGGTTGGATCAGACCTGGATCAGTGCTGTAGTAGCTTGCTGGCAGTGTTGTGGCAGTTCACAGCTTTTCTGAACTAGTTCAAAGTTCAGTTCATTTTATTTTTTTCGTGAGATAATTAAATAAATCCTTTTTTTCACACTACAAGCTAGAAATCACTATACGTTCTTTGAAACTGCTCATTGTAGACGTTTGCTCACGACACTGCAACTGTGGGTTTCTTACCAGGTGATGATACTTACAGCAGTACAGACAAGGTAGACCAGTTCTATACTTAGTGCAATGAAATCTACCAGCATTTTATAATAAAATAATATATATATATATATAATATGAAATATGTTTATTATTTTTAAATTCTCTCTCTCTCTCTCTCTCTGTCTCTCTCGTCCCTCCATGTCCCTCCATGCTGCATCATGCTCATCAGGGGTAACGTCCTGTGGAAGCCAGTATGTTATTAACTAGCCCGTATTTTAACTATTCTCAGCCGGACACTACATTGCCCTCAATGCATTGCGCACACAATGTCAAAACCATTTCTGTCTGGTGTTTTCATGATTTAAGCAGCACAAGCGAGAACACAGGAGGGAGGAAATTTCTCTCAATGCGTTTCAAAAGAGAAAGCAATGGAAAACAAATTCCAACGTTCATTTACAGGAATGTCTGCCGTTCATGACACATAATGTGAACTAATTCACTTTCAAGTTCTTTATTAAAAATGTTTTGCGTTCAGCGTGTTCAATGAGCGCCTTTTTTTGAACTGGTTCACGCACAACACTGCTTGCTGGATACATGTGTGTGTGTATACTATATATGTGTGTGTGTGTCTGTGAATGGATGAATCATGAAGCGAGACGTGTCCTCACTTCTTTCATCTTACTCAGAAGCTCTCTCCTCCATCAGCGGACTCGCCGCTCACAGCTCCGCGGCTGTCAGCCTCCGTGTTTTATAGCCTCTGTGAGTTGTCCTTCCCCGGCCGAGCGTAAATCAGCGGATCTGTGCGCTGAGGACGAGAGGACTGGCTGCAGTACAGCGTCTGATTCCCTCTCGCGTACGGAGACGTTCGACTGTAATTGTTGTGTTGAAATATTTCTCCACTGACCGCGGCAGATTAAAGTGACTCACGCTATAAAGGCTCCTGGGCCTCAGTTTCACAGGAAGCTAAAATGACTAGAAAATAATAAACAAATAAAAAAATACCTCTGTCTCCTTTGGAGCTCACTTTGTTGGCATCCGTATAATTTGCAACAATTATATTGCATTAGAGCTGGCATTATTTATTGTTGTTTGTGTCCTGGATCCTTTTTACTTTTGCTCCTACACCGTGTATTACCCAGTCACAGGCATTTTGTGTTCCTAGCATAGGTGTTCACATTTCATACAAGCACTGTGTAGCAATGCATTTTACTCTGAACATCTCATTAAAAATACAAAGGAATGTAAGCTTTTGCATATTTTTTATACCATTTTCTTTCTTTCTTTCTGCAGTTTTTCTAATAATTTCGGCATTGCAATTATTCCTATATATATATATTTCATTAAAAATCTCAAGCTATTAAAACCTCCATGTCCAACCTGTGATCTTGGAATAACCCCACCCCTTTAAAGAAAGTAACCTCTGACCTCAGTGACATCACAACCTTCATTCTGTTTTATTATTTAAATAACTGAAGGCGCTTACTTGCACTTGCATGTTTAGTTTATTTCAATTTAAATTCAATAAAACAGGGTTTAGGCCCCTAGGATTTATGTGATGCAAAACAAAAAAAAAGGACAGAATCACAGAATTGAGAAACAAGGGTGGAATTTAGATATAAACACAGAATACATACAGACATATACACAAAATTAGAAAATAAAATAATTAACTGCAGTCTGAAAAAAGCTTAGTTTTCTTGGGTGCTTGTGAATATGTGGTGTAGGGAAATGTGCAAAATGCTAGCTTCCAGTAGCCAGAGCTTAACATGTGTTCATGTAACGTTGTTGTTTGCCTTTGCTTATTTAATTCCATTTATTTTCTTTAAAACAGATTTTATAGGATGTTTAAACTGAGTATGAGCTCTTTGCCAAGTGCATTTTAAAAGCCAAGAATTTTGGAATGGCCCTACTCTTTGGGAACTGTATAAAAATTGATTTTGGGCTTATATTTCAACAACTGCAGCCTCACAAGGTAGCAAACTATGGTATAGTTAGGAAAAAGAAAAGAGCCAAGTCATTACAAGGATCCAACTATTGATCTTGTGACACTTTAATAACTTTCATAACTGTTAGAAAAATATTGAAGTGTTTCTTAAAGAGTAATGGATCATTTTATAGCAACCAGGCCACTGATTTCTCCACACTCTGTCATTTCTTTCAGTTCGAGCTCCAGGTATCTGAGGGGGGTCTGACCTTCTAGCTCAAAGATCATGTGCGATATAGTAGCAAAGGCTTAGCAACCATCTAGCAATGACCTAGCAACCACTCTCAACATGATAAGCATCTAAAATACTGTAATAAACACCTTGTAAAATTATAGCACCAATATACCCCCTGGCTTACCATAGCAACCCCTTTGCAACACCATAGGAACCACCTATCATAGCAGTCACTCAGGATACTATAGTGTTACATTTTATAGTGCATCCCAAAGAATGCTTTACAACTCATTGTGATTGTCCGTGCAAAAAGAGACTCTGAGACACTGCGTCCTCATATGAGGACATTACATTTCTGCTTCTCTGCAACATTATACTTAATAATTTCACAGATCTTCAACCCTTTGGCCTTATATGGACACACTCCTGTATCATCTAGTGGCCACATGAAAACATTCAACAATCAATTGATTGAAATCAAGAGTGTGGGAATCCCAGTCAAATTTTTCTACAGCCAGTTCAGACAGAAACATGAACTCTCATCCAATTTTATGTTTGAAACTATTCTCCTGATGTTAATTTGCTCACTGTCGAAAGATAAATGTTTTTTTTTGGACTTGTTCTTGGTCAAAATATAGTTCTTACTTTTTTTTTTAAATAACCACAATTTCTAATTGAAGACCTTGTTTTTGTTGCTTGTTAGAACCTAAAGTCAGGGTCTCAGGAGGATATAGATATGAAACATTGCTAATGTTTTTGCAGAGTAAATATAAGAGAAATATAAAAAATATAAGTATTTTTGATATATTTAAACCCCACATTCTTGTACTATTTTTGGTGGGAGAGAATTTTTTGTTTTGTTTTTTTGGTCTGTCATGGTTCTTCCTGTTCTTCCTTGAGGCCGAATGGCTAAACGGTTCTTATGGTAATGCAGGACTGGTGAGGCCAGTGCATGATGTCCATGCCAAAGCAAGTGAATAGATTAGAGTGCTTCCCTGTGTCCACTCAAATATGTCATTTCTGCTTCTCAGGAAATTCTGCGCTCCAGATATAATGCACGGTTGGACCTCTTACTGAGGCCTAATGCTGTTTGCCGGCCGGATGAAACCCTAGACCTGTCTGAATGAGACATCAGGTTTTACTTTAAGAAGTTAAGATGTCTGTGGAGCATAGCCATCCCCTTTAGTCCATCGCATAAATCCCCCGACTTCCACTTCAGCCGGTGGGTGCAGCCCGGCTTGATCCTTTAAGACGATGTCATAACTGTGCCATGTAATTGGCCTAGTTTAGCTTATAAGAGAGGACAAAAACACAATCCACAGAAAGCCACTAAAGTACCTCCACAAGCAGATGCAGAATTTATTACATGAATTTGAAGGGCCTTGTTATTTGGACGAGATCTAATTTAGCTGCAATAAAAGAAATACCCCGAAAAAGATGCGAGATGGCCTACACTCATAGTTGAGGGGTGATTAAACAAATGCTGTTGTTTGCTGTAGGCCTGTCACGATAATTATGATAATTTAAATGTATTGTACTGTATTTTTACATTTTTTACAATCTCAATATCACCCTCATAAAACAGATCTCATGAACAGGAATGAAACAGTATGTTGGCTTTGTTTTATTTATTTGAGAAAAAAAATAATATATCATCAAAACAAAGTGATTTTTGGAAGGAACATAAAAGTTGCTGAAGAACCAATAAATGATTAAACATTTTGAATAAAATGGGCAATATTTATTGAGCTGTACATACAGAATTAGTTTATAAATCACGTATAGCCCAACATGCCAGACTTATGACATGCAGTTGTAGAGGTTCCAGTGATAATTCACCCCATGCAAGGGCAGCGAGTTGTCCACTGGTTCGAATCCCGATCATGCAGCTTGCCGTCAGCTGCCAGAGCCCTGAGAGAGCACATTTGGCCTTGCTCTCTCTGGGTGGGTAGACGGAACTCTCTCCCCTCATCACTCCTAGGGTGATGTGGATCAGCACAAGGCTGCATCTGTGAGCTGATGTATCAGAACCGAGTCGCTGCGCTTTCCTCCGAGCCTGCTGGCTACTCGGCAATGACTTGTACTAGCAAAAGCATGCACTGGTCTTTACATTCCTTGTGTTGGTTCATCATAAGTGATGGGGATAAACAACAGCAGCTGACAATTGGCCTAGCTAACCTGGTAGAAAATGACAGTAATATAACTAATTTATCACAGTTACATTTAGGACAATATATCGTTTAAACTAAAAGTGTTATTATAACAGGCCTAACCTGTTGGTTTGGATTTATTAACCTAGATTTGCAAACAACTTCCAGCTAACCTACAGAAGAACTGGTCTAGGGTCAGATCCTCCAGTGGATGCAAATTCCACACTGGTTACCTATAAATAGCTTCCAGTGCTCTGAGGTATACTGTAATCTGCCTAGAGCCTCTCTTTCAGCGCCCATCTCTGCATCCAAGGACGGGGATCACAATGTTCCTGAGCTTCTGCTGGGCCAGTCACACATTTCAAACACTATCCAGCAGCTCCAGCATTTGAACGTCGTCCTGCCGGTTCTCCCCGAGACGCTATTTGTCTGGATAAAGTTGCCGGAGCTTGGCAGTTACCTGTGGAAGACGGAGATGACTTATGCTAACCCAGCGCTAACAAATCAGTCGCAGTTAATTCCTATTCTGCTTTCTGCATCAGGTGCCACAAAAAAGTGTTATTTTTATTCCATGACTCATGTCATGACTCATGCGCACTGTTTTTTTTAGCACAGATATCTAATATTCTGCAATATTCTGGAGAAAAAATTCTTGCTTGGTTAAATAAACACCCGGCTGACCTAGATAAAGATGGGCTTTGCTATTTCATCAGAGCATGGTAGTAGTAAATATGTTTGGAGGATATAAAGCATCTACTAGGCTTGGCACGTTTTATATAAAGAGTTAGTATTAGAGTTGCACATTTGCAAGGTGTGCCCCTAGGAATGAATGTTGTGACACAAATACAATAAAAACACCAAGCCAAACCCATGGGGCGTAATTTTCCATGAAAAGTATGGATTAGGCTCTAAGTGGTGTATTCTGGAGCATTTGAGTAATAGTTTTATATAGTTTCACTCTGCTTTCAAACTCTTAATTTACCTTCTGAGAAATCTCCTCAGTGCTGCCAGGTGGACAGTACCATCCAGTAATGGCACCTTCAGGATTCCAGGAGGTGATTGCAGAGATTGCCCAGAAGACTAGCTGTGTGTCCATGAGCATGTGCTTCTGTGAATTTGTGTGAGTGTGTGTGTGTGTGTATATGACGTGTCAGAGAGTGTGTTTTAAAGCTGCTGGATAATTGTTTAGAGGAGTGGGCAAGACCCAGCGAGGTCAGGAAGGCCTCCCTCCCTCCAGCTGTGGGAAAGTACTTAAAAATGTCACCAGAGCACAACCTACTTCCCCAGTCCTTCCATAGACAGCAGCGAGCCATGATAATAAACATCTCGGCGTTTGGACCCCTGCCTGAAGACCCCAGGTTAAGGAGGAAGCTGCACCTCTAAACCCGAAGCAAACAGCAGCAGGGCTGTGGCTCCGAGCCCGAGTGCAGAGTCACACCAGCGGCTGATGGATGGCACGCAGTTGTCAGCGGGGGTATCGTTTTCCTGATTAGTGCTTTCAGATCGTGCTTTATGATGGAGGTCGGCCACCTAGCGATGATCTCAACAGTCTGCTGTTGCATCCATTCATCTGAGCATTCTGCCAGTGGCTTTTCTTTTCTAGTGCTGTCAAATTAATATACTGAGCTCACTGAAATAAACTGCCGGGAAAAATGAAACTGCTCTGTTCATTTTCATAGCTAAAATACTTTTATGAAAAAAGGAGCTGAATGAGTGCATATCAAAATAATCACTGTGTAATAAAAGTATTTAAAAGTAAATTAATATTCAGTGCAGCAAAAATAATCAGAACAGCAGAAATTAATATAATTTCCTCATAGCCTTGTAAAAACCCCTTAACCATGTTAAAAGTAACTGAAATACTACAGGGAGTGCTTTATAAAACAGGTAAAATGCAGGAAATATTTATTTTAGGGGTGCCAAAGTTAAAACGCTAACGCGTGCTGTTAATTTGGAATCAGTAACTCGTTAATATTTTTTAACGCAAGTTAATTTAGGCACCAAGTTTTACCCCTACTTCCTCCGTAATCTGTCTTATCATGCATTCTTTATCTCAGCACCCTGCGTTGATTTTATCTCCCCTCAAATATACAAGTATATACCATTATTTTAATTGACACCACTAATATACATATAATTGCATTTCACATTTCTTACATTCATTCTTTTATTTACATTTAAATATCAATTATAAAAATTTGCGATCAATCGCAGTTAATTACAGAATTTTGTTGTGATTAATCGGATTAAATTGTTTAATCGATTGACACCACTAATTTATTTACAAGTAAACAAGCAAACAAAAACTAAATTAATAGACATTAAGAGACTACTGGAATTGACATAGAATAAACTACAAAACAGAAAACAAACATGGAAACACCTGGGATCAGTGATGAAGGGGCGGAGCTACACATTGAAACAGGTGGGAGCACTAAAGTCATGGGCGGAGACAAGAGGAGAGCTATGTGCTCTGAGCACATGGCTTTAAAAAACAAACAAAGGAGGGGAAAAACATAGAGGCTGACCAGGGACAGGACAAGGACGTGACAGTAAGAAAAATACACTTACTTAATAAAACAAAAAAAGCAGCTTTCTGTTAACCATGTCCAGAAGTGTTGTCAACTTCTCTGAGCTGGGAGACATCTGAGATGTCAGTGGAACTGTGTTGAAATATGTGTTAAAGTACATCAGATAGCATTTCAGATATTTTTGGAATAATTGGGCGTCACAGTAAGAGACTGTCGCAGTAAGGGGTTGTGTCAGTACACGTCTGTGACGGCAGCATTAATGCAAAAGTATATTGAGATCTTAGAGGCTATTTCTTTTAAAAAGATCTGAAAAGTGTTGTTAGAAGGAATGGCAGCATTACGAAGTGCTAAATAATGGTAGTGAATAATTCATTGTCATTGAGTTAATTATTAAAATAAGTTAAGTAATAGGTTATTATTAAAATAATTGGAGTTTATACTCCAAGCTTTTTTTCAATTTTAAATTAAACTGAGCAGAAAAAATAGCATTTTTGGGTTTACTATATACTATCTGCAATTAAATAAAAAATAATAATTTAGGCTTGCACATTCTATTTAATATATTATCAATTTTACAGTGGTTTCAGATGTGGTTTAGCCAACCAATCAGAACAGTTCTATGCTCTCCACACCTAACTGTGAAACATACAAGGGCGAACAAGAGTTTATTTGCTCAGCTCTACCAGGATTTGTTTGGCATATACTGCCGTCACTAATCTAGTTTGTTTCGCAGATTCCTATAGACTCTGTAATTAGAGTCTGTAATGGGTTTGCTGTCCTTGAGGAAGCTGTATTGGTTCACGACTCTATTCATCTTGCCTGAACTGTCAAGTTGTCAGACTAAGCAAAGAAGCAAAATACAGTCCTTTCCTCTTTCCACAAACAAAAAAAAACATTCTATTACCATAACCTCGACTTAATACTGTCTTGTCAATGAAGTTGGTGGCCAGCATATTATATTACTCCATAATAATCATCAAAAAATTGTTTTACTCATAAATGAGGGTTGAATTGTTATGATATTTCGAAAGAAAGATACCAAAAAAAGTTCCCAGGAGCAATAATTATTAAATATTTTCAGCGATAAGGGACATTCTTGGTCATAAATACAAAACACACATACAGAACTAATGTGTTACCAGAGGTGGAAAAAGTACTGAAGAATTGTAATGAAGTAAAAGTACCTTTACTTTGCTAAAATTCTACTCAAGTAAAAGTAAAAAAAAGTACTCAATTCAAAATTTACTTTAAATAAAAGTTACATAGTTACTTGTGCAGCCGGTTCATTACCACTTTGATTTCACTTATACTGTTAAAAATCAGATCTTACTGGGTCTTTATCTTACGTTGCTTTTTTTTCAGTTGGCATTGTAAATATATCTTGTAAAATAATATAGAAAGTCAGTTTAGTCATTTAATAGTTTAGTATACCACATTATGGTTGGATAAATTACTGAATAAATAATTAATCTGGCAAAAAATAAACAGATATGTTAATGCTGACTGATGGAACAGGCAAATAAGATAAGTGTACAGAAATATCTTAATTTTGAAGGTGGAAATGAATGTGGAATCATCATTTGGCAAATAACAGACCACTGTTGCCCTCCCTTTCTTTTTCTATTTCTATTTCGTGACTGCTTATTAATGTTTTTTACAAGTATTTATTTACAACCTAATTAATAATTAATACCTATTAATAAACAATTCATAAACTCGTTATAATGGAGTCTTATCTACTATTTTAAAGTGGCATAAGGTTCTTTAAAAAAACAAATCAACAAGTTGATTGTACCTAAATTTCGTATGATTTTCTATTTTCTACGACTCGTCTCCAACTGTTTTAATCCATTTTTCACTATTTACTTAAACTTGTCATGATGGTTTTATTGATGAATCTGTTTCTATGTTATGTCAGCAGATTTGCCACTTTAACGTATCACATGTAATAACATGCCAGAGCACTGTGTGCACCAGCAATACGTCATTATGAGCAATGACTCCCGTCAGCACAGAGAACAGCACAGAGACCCGGTCCAGAGATCCATTAAGTTCCTCACATATAAACACAGAGAGCCGTGTGAGCTGAGAAAAGCTGTGGGGAATGTTAGTACAACTGCAGCTGGAACTTCAGGAGACCCTGTCAGGGTTATGATTAATGAGAGGACATGATCATTATCTCACACTCGGAGCTTCAAAGAAGAGAAAATAAACTTTAAAAGTCTTACTTTTAAAGTGACCGTCTGCACGTTTGGGGATTTAGCGACCTCTCTGGTGAGAATGTGTCATTGCACAGAGCATGTAAAAAAATTCCTTAAGGTAAATAAGTGTGAAAATCAGAAAATGTGTTTTAAGAAAAATTGTAATTAAGTAAAAGTACCTTTACTTTGCTAAAATTCTACTCGAGTAAAAGTAAAAAAGTACTCAATTTAAAATGTACTTTGAGTAAAAGTTACATAGTTACTTTCTATTATTTGTTAATTATTTGATTATTTGATTCATTGTTAATTATGTGATGTAAAAAAAAGTACAACAAACCATAAATTAAATCGTTTTTAATGAACTATTATTCCACATAATAACATAATAATAAAGCACAACACCCTACAGAGCCTCTATGGTAAAATAAAGGCATCCAATTAATATTAATTAATAATCATGGAATATTTAAAATATAACATAAAAAAAAGTTCCATATTAAGCCGCATCTGGTTCTATTGAAGTCTATTGAATTATCTGAGGTAATATCTAATTTATTGTACAAACTCAATTTGAAATATGAGAGCCCAGACTCTTTTCAGAAATAATGCTTTATGCTCTGAAATTGCTTTTTTTTAATCCATTTGGAAGCTTCCTTATCAGCATTCTGCTGATACAGTACGTTATATCTATTTTGTTATTTTGTGCTGGGAAATGAGGCCAGATCTTGTTTTTTTTTATTATGCTTTTCACAACAATAAAAATGTTTTGGAGCTGTACAATAGGTGTTTTGTTCAGGGTGTAGAAGAAGACTAAATCCACTCAGCGTTTCCTCAGATCAGACCTTATTTTGCGGTATTCTTCTAAAGTATAAAAGGCTAATGGGAAAATGCGCTTGGGAATAGCCCTGAGCCATTGAATTCGTAGATGCAAATGTAGCGGATGTTTACAGCAGCAGTGTGGACCACGGCAGTGTTTTCATTGGCTCTCTGTTTGGAAAGAAAAGCAGTTTTTCGGGTGGGATAAGCAACAAACTGCATCTCTGGATGAACATGAGGGAAACTGGGGGTCGGAAAATGATGCATGTAGTACATTTCGCATTTTTTCTGATATGATTTGCTTTAATATAATATTTGATATCCTTGCAAAATCCAAAACAAAATAATGCATTGATTGTCAGTGCCCTGTCAATGCAATGCTATGTGTCTAATTAGAGATTGCAAAGTAATTAAAGAGAATATATGTAAATTATCCATATTATTCAAGTTTAATGATGGTTTAATAGGAAATAAAGTGGAATGCTGCAAGGTTTTACGTTGATATTTGTTTTACACTCTGTATTTATAGATTAAAGATTTTAAATTAATTTGCAACCCAAACTAAAAGCAATGGATGCTTAAATCAAATAACTGATAAATAGAAGAATAAAAAACGCAATGGATTTCATATTGTATTCATATAATGCAAGCATTAGGTATTTGATACAGATACAAAATGTATGGATCATACATGATATGTTTTTATATGGTTTGGATTGCTGCTGAACACAGCATGGAATTAAAAGTCTCTGAGTTGTGGTCGTATTAGACAGTGGGTCTTGCTACGTTTGGGTAGTGTACCTCTTGGTGAGAGATTGTTGAACGTTAGCTCTATTACATGAGAATGATGAGCAATAGCTGATAAAAATAGCAAACGGTGAAGACTGAGAAGTGTTGGATGAGCAGCGAGTGTGTATTTTAGGCTACATTTACATTTTAATTTAAATATTTAGGTTAAAGTTGTGTTGAAAGGCTGCATAGTTTGAGTTTTGTAGCCTCTATGCTGTGGATCAACATGTTTTAAAAAGCACTAAAACAAGTGAAATAACAGATTTTAAAACTGATAAATGATCAGTTAACCTTAAAAAGGAAGTGTAAAAAAATAAAAGTAATATTAGCAAAAGGTACGCCCACACTGAATAAGAGTAAAACAGTGACAAAGACATAGTTTCATTTCATAAATTAATAAAGCAGCCCTGTTTGTAGCCTGATATAAATACATGTTATAGCTGTTTAAAGGAGGAAGCACCTTTAACCTGAAGAATTAGAATCGATCTGTTATATCAGAGAAATTCAGAAAATACATATTAGACGTGAATTCAATAAAACCTCATTTTCAGAAACCCAAATCTGGTCACCCTAATTGAACCAGCTGGAACGTCAGCTTTGGCAACCTACAAGCGTGCAGGATCTACAGACCTTGCCACTTGCAAACTCTGCTTTAACTCTTGTTGTTTTGTACATATAGTGTCTCCCACTCTTTTATATCATATATCTATTTCTTTTTTTTACTTATATTTATATATATATTTCTCCCCCACACTACTGCACCTTGTTTCTGTCTCATGTATGTCTATTTGTGTCCCTGCTGTATTGTACACATAGTGTCTCCCATTCTCCTTTATTATATCTATTATCTGTACCTGCTGTAAAATTGGGAAGGAGAGTAACGTAATTTTAATTCTCTGTATGTCCTGTACATATGCAGTACTGACAATAAAACTACTTGACTTGACTTGACTTGACTAATATGAGCTCTTCTGGCTATTTGATAGACTAATACAATTGCTTGTTCAGCAGTTTACATTTTCCTATTTGTGTTCTTGGATTAGACTACTACTGTATATCAGTTCAACACTGTGAATCTCCTCTCTGTGCTACAGAAGCACAACACAAATAATGCTGCTTTTAACAGCGCTGACAGAAAAAAAAATGGTGGTGAAAGCACTTTCGTCCCAGTCCCCAGACGTAGTTTATGTGAAACCCGGAACGCTATTTGTGCTCAGGCAGGCCTGATGTCAGCGAGTGTGAAATCACTGCTGAAATGTGGGCAGTAGATAATGAGGAATGATGCATTGCTTTAACACAGGGGTGTCCAAACTTTTTTTGTTGGGGGCCAGAAGGAGAAATATATTTGAAGTCACGGGCCACAGACTCTATAATAAAACAAATAATGAAATATACCACTTTAAATAATACTTTTTACTGATTACTTTCATTTACACAACATTTTACTTGACTTACTATCCTTATCTATCTTTGACAGTGTTGTGTAAACTAAGATTTTTCAAATTGATGTTAAATTTCTAGCAGTTCTCGTGCAGAAAAACGGGCCAAAGAGTCTAAAAGCGGAGAGGGTGCGCATTTCTAGCGCAGAAAAACGGGCCAAAGAGTCTAAAAGCGGAGAGAGTGCGCATTTCTAGCGCAGAAAAACGGGCCAAAGAGTCTAAAAGCGGAGAGAGTGCGCAGTTCTCGCGCAGAAAAACGGGCCAAAGAGTCTAAAAGCGGAGAGAGTGCGCATTTCTAGTGCAGAACAACGGGCCAAAGAGTCTAAAAGCGGAGAGAGTGCGCATTTCTAGCGCAGAAAAACGGGCCAAAGAGTCTAAAAGTTGCCGTAATTAAGGAGTTTAATATTAAGAGACATCATGAAATTAAACAACATCAATTTGAAAAATCTTAGTTTACACAACACTGTCAAAGATAGATAAAGATAGTAAGTCAAGTAAAATGTTGTGTAAATGAAAATAATCAGGAAAATGTATTATTTAAAGTGGTATATTTCATTATTTGTTTTATTACAGAGTCTGTGGCCCGTGACTTCAAATGTATTTCTCCTTCTGGCCCCCAACAAAAAAAGTTTGGACACCCCTGGCTTATCTAGAACGACACACTGCAATACACTACAAAAAACAGTGGGGGCGATGTGGCTTCTGTTGTTTCTCTGCACAAAAAAGAACATATTTGCCTCCAGCACTGACATCAGCCTTGATTGATGGCGGCTGCCTGATTACATACTGAAATAATTAGTAGTTGCAAAACTTCTTGAATGTGTAGGCTAATTATAGATAAACCCACAAGCTCAGCACTTTGCTCTGAACTCTTTAGTCAAAGTATTTTGGAACCAGATTCAAGATTCAAGATTCAAAGAGTTTATTGTGATGTGCACAGTAAGAAACAAGTTTCCTCGTACAATGAAATTCTGGCTTTGCTTCTCGCCGAGTATGCCGCATAAAGATATAATAGAGAAAATATACAATAAGATAAATATAAATATTAAATTGGTGTTAAATGTACATTCAGGATTCACTCGGTGCCCTGTATGTGCTTTTAAAACTACAAACCTACTGCAAAATAGCAAAAATTAGCAGGAAATGTGTGCAAGTATTCAAGCTTTATGGGATGGTTTATCAGAGAATACCATTAGGAATCTCCACAACTCCATGCCGAGAGGTCATATGGCATATTGCTTCACACATGCGTTCTGCACCACTTCCCCAGAGGAAAATTTTATTGCTTAAATGTTGCTCTATGATGTCTCAGGAGATATTATTTGTGATTCTCCCTTGTCTCATTTAGATATCAACTTTGTCACAGATGTTTCTCCTAAAATTTCCTAGGAGAAATACATTTAGACAAAAATGAGACATGAGATTTTCTGAAATCAGATTTTTTTTATGCTAAATTGTGTAATTCATGTTCTGCGTTGTTTAGGTATAGTCTATTCATTTCGGAAGCTTCTTGTTGGAAAGATTTTTTTTCATGGTCTACTTTTATTTAAGCTTTTCTGTATTTAGTAAACTATTACTGTTATTTTTTTTATCAAATCTGAGCACAATGTGAGACTGTATTGAGATCTGTAGTAAAACTCAGGAGGAGATGCATGCGAGATTATGGAAGTCTTTGTCTCAGGAGAAACATCTGAGCAGCAGGAGATTTAAAGTAAAATCTCTCTTGGGTTTCCTTCTAATCTCATATCTGTCTAGGAGAAACAACAGAGACATTAAGGAAATCTCCTTTTTAATTTTTCTTTCCTATGGGTCTGTATGTTTAGCTCAATAAATACGACCAATAAATAGTTGTAGCATAGATTCTAGACCAGTGCTCATCTCTTACACCACAACCTTTTACTCTAAAGTCTCAGCGGTGTTGTTTTGGCATCATGGTGGTATTTCCCTGGCTGCCTCTGAGCGTCCCGTAGTGCTGTCTCGGTGTCTGGCACTGTGAGTTTGATGTGGGCCCCAGTGCTGTTTGGATTTGCTGACGAGGCTGTGGGTTGCTCCCTGCCTGGCGACCCAGCGCTCCGGATCCCTCCTACATACCAGAGCCGCCATGAGGAGCTGTTTCTCAAATCCCGGCCCACCAGAGGCCTTAATCCGCACCTTCCATCAGGCAGTTACCATGACGACTGGACCTCCTCTCAGAAACCCACAGAAGTGCACCAGGCTCAGCTGGATTCCACTCAGAACCGGTTTTGCACTCCAGTGGCTGGATCACCTGTTCAGGTACTGAGAGTTTTTAGTGAGCACTAGTGAGCTGCAATTATTCACTACAGGAACTGTTGAAGCTCAGCTCGCTGGGATCACTGAACCATTTTACACTTTTAGTTTCTAATCACCATCAGAAAGACTGTGACTGTTTTAAATGACTTTATTTTTTTATTAGTATTTTGTATTATTTTATGTATTTTTCTTATATTATTTATATACATATATATCATTTTTTATTCTTATTTTTGTTTATTTATTATCACTTTTATTTTTTATTTCATTTTAATGTTTTGTATTTTCATTCTTGTTCTTAGTTCTATTACTCATTTAATCACTTATTATTTTTATAATATTTTACTTTACTTTTACTATTATCTATTTACGTATTTTATATTTAATACATTTTTTTATTTTTATGTCAAACTTGTTTTTTTTTTGTGTTTTATGGTATTTTAGAATTTTCTGTTTTACATATATATTTGTATTAAATGTTGGTTTCAAATGTGTACTTTTATTTTTTTATTATTTATTTATTTATTTTTTACTATTTTATTTTATATTATTATTTCTAAATCATCATTAAATGTGTTCAATCCCTTTGATGTTATAAAGGCTCGGCAAAATAAAGGTTGATTGATTTAAGTTTTAAAAGCACAAGCATATGCCACTCGTGTAAAGGGCTGCCCAGAAGGTGAGCTCAGCTTATTAAGGGCAGGAACTTGGTGCCTGTTGCTGTGCTAACCGAACACTTGGGCAAACCTTTGATCTGTCAGTTCAAGCTTGAGTGGAGGCTAGCATCGCTAAGCCCAGATTTGTGGGTGTAGGGTCACCAGGTCAAGTTCTCGCCTCTGAAGATGCCAAAGCATGCGTGAAACTGCTTTTATAATAATACATGTTCAAGCTGCTGGAATGTTATTATACATTTGATGATAACCGTATTTAAGGCTCAATTAGCTTATTTGTCTGGTCATTTCTAAAGGCTAAACTTTAAGCAATCCTATACCTTTTAAAACTTTTGCATTTTTTGGCAACACTGAATATTAGACAGTCTTTAAGCTTTTTTTACACTCTAAAAATATAAAGCCAGACCAACTTAAAGTGATAAACAAGTCATTAAGTTGACTAAACGTCTGCACCTTGGGTTAGTTAACAATACATGTTGAGTTGAGCTTCAAAAGCTGTTTATTGACATCTGTTGATTAGAAGGATATCCCATTTTACAAGAGCAGAGGCTTTCCCGTTCTCAGGAAAGGAAAGAAAGAGAGAAATGGTAAATGTACTCAATGCTGTTTTTTTTTATTAGTATAATTTTAAAGTAGGGTGGCCCTACAGTCTAACTGCAGTTCAAGTGTGAGTACATCATACATTTACTGCATAAAGTGTTCAATGCCATATTATGGGTGTTCTAACCTACAGACAGAAATAAGCAGTACAAAATTGAGGATTTTTAAGGCTCAACTCAACATGCAACTTAAAGAGAAGTTAACTCAAACTTCTATTTTTAAGGGGGATTTTTTAGTTGTTATTGTTTATATTGATTTTGTAAAGCATCCTCAGATGGTATTAGACAGATATAAGCCTATACACTATGTATTAATATAGTATTATTAAGAATAGCAGTTTTAGCAGTAGACATATTAAGGAATGTCCTTTTGAGACAGTGAGTCAATTCAAGTGTAGCATATTTAACATTTGCAATTAAAATCATGACATTGAATTTCTGCAGTGCTGTTTAATGCTGTTATGCTATTTGACAGGATGCAGATCTTTATGTTTTTAAAATTAACTGTAATATTAATTGTCTTAGTCTATTTTTAGTATAGTTTTACTTCTGTAAACTATTATAACCAATGTATATCCTCTTGAGACCCAGCGTCCTCATATGAGGACATTACATTTCTGCTTTTCTGCACCATGATTCTTAATATTTTAAAACTTTGACCCTTTGGCCTTATATGGAGACACTGCCCATACCACTAAATCACATGACACCAGCACAATCAATTGATGTAAAACAAGGTGGTGGGAATCCCAGTCAAAAGTTTTTACAGCCAGTCCAGACCCAGACAGAAAAATGGGCCAGATATCAAATTTTATATTTGAGACTAGTTTATTTACTTCTTTTGTTTTTGGACTATGAATCTTTTTAAATATTAAAATAAACTAAAGTCCCCACATGTGGACATTATTTTTTTTTTTTTAAGAAAAACGACTTCCTGTGCAAAGACAAAGGTTCGTTTTTATACCTGAACACAAAGTCTGTTTCTCAGGAAGATTTTTAAAGATTTCTATGTTCCAAAAACATTTTTTTTACCATTTATGTCAGGATAGTATTCAGTTTTGCAGCCTTTTGTATTCTGACAATGTTTTTATGTGCCGTAATCTACTGAAGTCTGTTAGAAACGAGAAATAAAAATATCAGGGTTGGATTTGATTGATTTATTTAGCGATCTGTATTGCCTCTCTGACTAAATGCCATCATAATCACTCACAGACTTTGGCTTGGGTTCTAAACTCTCTACCATTTGTCTCATTCAGTGCTCACAGTGGACCATTTATCATCAATTACATGCGTATTGGCGAGTTGTCTCAATTGAAAGGAGATTATGCAGATTATGCATTATGCAATTGATCCGGTACCTAACTCATCTGCTCATTTTAGTTGACTGCTCATGCATAATCATCTATCTATCCCTCTGACACACACACACACACACACACACACACACACACACACACACAAACACATACATTCACACTTATGCTCTCAAGTGGACTGGCATTTATCCCTTCACAACAATGCAGAGTTCAAATGTTTAGCAGCGTGAGTTTCAGAAACAGTACTTAGTGCATTCACTCATGGCAGATCATCGTAGCTTTGGAGAGTCTTAGCTCGTTTCAGATGAAGCGCAAAGCCGTGAGCCACTGGATAAAAAGAAAAGAAAGAGCATTTGATAGACAGCCCAGACCATGGTTTAAATCGTCGACTGCGGTGCTCAGTCTCAACACTTCAGATGTTCAGATACACTCGTTCTACCAGAAGACTCCAGAGGCAGGAGAGCAAAAAAAGAAAACCTTTTTATCTTGACAATTTACAACAATTTGACAAAAAACGATGTTGTAAGGTAAAAAAAAAAGTTAAATTATGGTGTTGTTACGGTTGGGGTAGGTGTGGGATCCAAGTGCAGAGCAGGTATGAATGTATAATGGATATATATATTTATATATATTTATATACTTATAAGGATATAGTTATATTATGTATTGTTTAGTTCTAGGACGTGCGTCTGACGTTGGCGTGTTGATGATAATTCAGCGTGTGGTTCATTCGGCAAGAAGCCTTTCCAGGATCAGGATAAAATGTATGAACAGATTAATTCCGTGTCTATAGTAGAGCTGCTGCTATTGTGGTTTTAATACGAGCAGCAGCAGCAGCTTCAGGTACAGTACTGTAGATTAGTTTAAATTCACTAAACGAACGTGCTCGTCCTGAAGCAGCTGTATCCACGCCTCATTTTTCCTGCTTTTCCGCTTATTTTGAGAGGGTACTGACTGCAGTCCAGTGCGTCCAGCTCCGCCCACTTTGTCAGCATCATGTCTTAGCTCCGCCTCTGAACGGAAGTAAACAATGTACAGGGCAGGTAGCAGACTTTAAATATAATTCGCCGTGTCGTCCAGCTTAAATACTGTGTTACACTACAAGCTTGCGAGACTGACGAGGCGTGGCGTGGACAAAGTAGGCGGGACTGGACGCGCTGGACGTCTATAACTCCACCTTCCCGCAGGCTGCAGTCAGTAGTAGTTGGTTATTTTTCTTCTTCTGTTGCCGTTGTTGAGGAACGCTGCTCAGCTTCCTGTAATTGGTCTGAAAGTTGGAACCATCCAGAAAAGCGTTTTCACGCTGCAGGAGAACCGGACCATGGTTCAGAAGATCCGGGCCGAGACCACCTCTCTTGGTCGGAGCAAATTTGGTCCTTTGGTCCAGACCGTGGTTCGCGGCCCCTTTCACACCTGCTACTTTGGTTCGGACCAAACTGAAAATTCTGAAAGAAACAAGGCAGGTGTGAAAGCACCCTTAGAGAATTAGTACATGCCATTTGCTTAAAATCTATTTTTCACGCCCTCACAATACCAAAGACACACCGACATGCACTAAATCCAGCTGCATGATACGTAATTGACTGTTTAGCGCTATAGATTGTTAAAATAGGGTCCCAAGACATTCAGCTAATAAGACCATAGTCTTACAGGAGTGTAATTTGCCATGACCCCCCATGACTGACTGTTTTAATTTACTTTTCCTTGTTCATGGGTCAATTTTCCAAGTTGACCATTGCAGTAATGAATTAATGAATTAGTTTCCACCAGCATTTAGCTGCATGTGTTTGTGTAACAACCGCAGCTAATAGACCAGTTTCGTATTACTCCTTAAAGCAGAGTGAACCTTTCTATAGATTATGCATCTATAAACTGCTAAGAACTGAGCAAATCAACTTCACTGATGTTCTGACTTCAGATTGCTTCAGTAAATAATTCAGCTCTCCTAATTCACCAGTAACTCTTAGTCTTATTAGCTGGACAAACGGCAAACTCGAGTCAAAGCCAGAGATTTAATTACAAAAGCCGACCGTTTAATTCACACTGACACTGAATTAGCTGTAATGTACCCTCTGGGTTTATGAGGTCTGAAAGTGTGATGTCTTTGAGGCATAGGTTTCTAAGCAGACAGTTAACCTGAGGCCCAGAAGACAGCTTATAAACAGCTCATAAACACTGAGGTGAAAACACTCAGTATTCAGGATGAGTCGGGTGTTCGAAGCTATATTTAGAACAGAGACTACAGGGGTTGGAATAAGAGATGAGCAGTGTGGTGCCACGCTGTGGAACTGCAGGTAAAAGCTTGTCCAGTGAGAATTAGCCCACCTGTTTTCAGAGGTGGAAAGTAATGAATTACATTTACTCAAGTTACTGTAATTGAGTAGATTTTATGAGTAATTTGTAATTTTTTAAGTAGTTTTTAAAATAGGTAATTTTACTTTTACTCAAGTACATTTTAACACAAGTAATTTACTTCGCTACATTGGAGTACAAAAAAAAATGCTGGGGAAAAAAAAACAATTGTCTAAATAAAAAAAAAAAAAATGGCACAGATGCTCATGCGTGGAATAATGAGGCAATAACGTCCTCATGCAATACAAAATGTGCCCCACCGTCCAGACAGAGCTGCAGCTTTCAAAACTTCCACATCAAACCTGAGAAAGCATGTGGTGTAAGTACTTTTATCATTAAACAATCTGCTTAAATGTTAAAAAAACATGTAAATAGCAGTTAAAGCACAGCAATGGCAAGTTAAAAAAACAATAATGAACTGTAAAACTATAAAAATACAGTTTATAGTCAGCTATATTATATAACCATAACTTATTAATGGTAAAGAAAAACAAATGGATCATAGAAACCTATACCACTTGTTCTTGAAAATGTTTTATGGGGGGGTCTGAACAAATACTGCCTGAAAGATCCAAATTATTACGTGGAATAATAGTTCATTAAAAACTATTTAATTTATGATTTGTTTTTACTTTTTACATCAAATAATTAAAAGTAACTATGTAACTTTTACTCAAAGTACATTTTAAATTGAGTACTTTTTTACTTTTACTCGAGTAGATTTTTAGATGGGTACTTTTACTTTTACTTGAGTAGAATTTTAACAAAGTAAAGGTACTTTTACTTAATTACAATTTTTCAGTACTTTTTCCACCTCTGCCTGTTTCTATAGTTAGTGGGGGTTTAAACTGTAGTTTATATGTGCGTCTTTGAATAGTGACACACTTTTTGATGCTTTGATGTTGTTCATTAGCCAATTGGAACGCCTGAAGTCTTGGGTACACCTCACCACTTCTAAAGAGGTGGCAGATTATAACATGTCTTGATATCTCACACTTACACTGATTTGCTGATTATTATTTAACACTGACTCGCTGCAGTGTGTAAATAAACTCTATCACAAGACAATTTAGCAATTTAGCATTTCAGAGCTAATGCAACACTGTATGCTGTTGTATATTAACTCATTAACTCATTGGTGTTAACAGATTAGGTAAAACAACTCTCAAAAATGTTTTAGTAAATGCAGTGTTTTTATTGTATACAGTGTTATAGTTATAGTCAGGGTTTTAATTTATGTTTTTAGTACTAATTATTAGGTAACTCACACCCTGTACCTTTCCTTAAATTATAAAACAGGAGAATCAGCTGTGTAATAATTAGAATACTATGAATAAAATCATGGAAAATACGTGTGAAACTGGCAAACAATTTTGGTTCTGTCTGTATAAAAGAGCAGCTCTCCAGTGGTGACCCTTTAATCCATAACTAAGATGAAGCACTGCAAACTAGGGGTGGGCAATATTATATGGTATACAATATATCGTGATACAGAAATATCATGATATTAAAAATCCATATCGTGATAATAGGGCTGTTCTGTCTTAAAAGTAGTCTATTATTTACTGTGAAGCTTTAGGTGTATTTATTGTATAATTGTTTTAGTTTGCAGTTTATATGCATGCACTAAATATTCTGCAATATTATTTGCTGCATTATATTATTTTATCATATATTATTTATTTTGCCACATTATATTGCCACTATTATACTATATTCCTATTATATTATATATTATTATATATTCCTCATATTTTAGTTTTTCTATATCGCCAAGTATATCGTTATCGCAAAAATACCCCGAAATATCGTGATATTATTTTAGAGACATATCGCACACCCCTACTGCAAACAAATGAAATATTAGCAAATGAAGTTCTCTAAAATATAGTCCAAATATGAAATATTTGTAATTTTGAGATTATTAAAAATAATATTATGGTAATTAATAACTTATTAATCTAACATTCTACTTGTTTTAAATGATGTAATCTACCAAACGTGTCTTATTGTATTGGCAGATACTTTGCTTAATTTAGGAAAAATATTAAATAAGTAATTCAGTTTTTATCAAGAAACAATGCTTAAAGAAAGCACAAATATCTGCCAATAAAATAAGACATTTTTTCTTAAAACTAGAAATACTAGTTGAATGTTATTATGAAATTCTGACAATGATGCAAGAATTAGAAATTTCAGATAGATAAACTAGATTCAAGTGGACTTCTTAACTTTAACAAATAACACACACTGTGGAATATTTAAGAGTTAATGTTGTTAGGATAGCGCTCAGGGAGTTAACGCTGTGATTTAAACAGTGTGGATTGTGTTTTTTTCACGAGGTGAAATATCAGAATTAATTTATGTCAAATCAGAGTAAATGAACTGTTTTGTATTCGCAAGCAGGAGCATTTTCAGAGAGCTCAACAAGTGCAAGTGTCTGCTGGGTAGCCCACAATAGCAGATGTCCAGAGAATACTTCCAAGCAGGAATACTGATCAAAAACACTGCATATGATAAAGAACACTGATAAATCAAAGGAGCACAACAAACAAAAGAATACACAAGAAACAAGAGACATAACCTGAGAGAGCGCATCACCTGGTGATGCAAACCACTGGTAACTACTGATAGAGAAGACACATACTGTTTTTGCTTTAATAAAAAGTATGAACAATAGCTTGTAGGTGAGTTTAACCTGGCTGAACCTGGAACAGGGTAATGATGGGAAAAAAATGTGGTGAATTGGTTCACTTGTCTGATTCAGTGCTGATAAATAATATAAATTGAACAGAAGCATCTTAAATCTTTTACAGCTACTTTGTTTGGTCCGGACTTTAAAAATATTCAGTTTGATGCAAACAAAAATATCAGCTGAGAAATTTAATCTAACCAAAAGAAGTGGTGTTTGTCTGGATCTACTGAACTATGGTCCATGTCACGTCCTGGTCCTGTTTCTCATCTGTCTGTCCTCATGTCTCTGTGTAATTTCCCCACGTGACCCATGCTCCCCTGTGTTTCTTCCCCAGTAATTTTCCATCATGTGTGTCCCAATTGTAGCTCCGCCCTTTCCCCAGGTGTTCGTGTTTATTGTGTATTTCCTGTTTGTATATATAGTCCCCCTTTGTCACTTTGTCCTCGTCGGTCTTTGCACCTTCCTCTGATGTTTTGTCTCTAAGCGCTTGTCCCTAGTTTAGTATTTATCTCCGTGTTTATTTCTTGTTTATCTTTTGTTATTTTCTAGTTCCTTGTTTATTTCCTTGTTCTGTTTTGTTTTTCTTTATCTATTTTAGTGATTACTTTGTTTCATTGTTTAGCTTCCCTGTTTTATGTTTTCGTTATCCCTCGTTCGTTTTGGTTTGTATCTTTGTTTCTCTGTTTATTTATTTATTTCTTTAATAGACCCCCTTACCTGCTTTTACGTCCGCCTCCTCGTCTTCCTGCCTGCGATTCCTGACAGTCCACTTTAATTGCTGTATAAGTTGTGAGGTATTATCTCGTGAGAGAGACGTGGCCAGTATGGCAAGGCAACGTAAATAATCTGATTTTAAGCGAGGCCTGATAGCGAGTGGATTATCTCGTTTATTTCTAGCTCCCTGTATTTCACGTATATTTCCTGTCACGTTTATTTTCTGTCTGTTTCCTTGTTTATACCTGTATATATATTTACATATTTATCCCTTGTATATGTCCCTAGCTTTGTTTAGTTTGTTATCTGTTTAGCTTAGCTCTTTGTTGGTTTTCCCTGTTTGTTTATGTACTTATTTATGTTCGTTATTTCCTTGTTTGTTTGTTTGTTTACCTATTATTCATTAAAGTCTGTCTTACCCGCTTTTACGTCCACCTCCCGTCTACTCCCGTTTGTTACAATGTACTGTTGGCCACTTGATTAAAAACATCTCAGGGAGGTTAGAATTTACGTATAAATAAACCGACATATTTTAATATGTAGGCCGAAATTGAGCTTCCCCTCCTTGAAAGACCAGCATCCGCCACTGATTATTACTTGGGGAGACTGATTATCGAAAGCCAAGCATTCAGTCTGAAGATGGTCAGTTTTTTATCATGATCCCACTTCAAATGTAGGCAACGTTGGCTTTCTGAGAAGCAAGGTTTTCCTGGTCCATTCAACATTACCAGTAAACTACTGAAAACTATTGCCAAGTACTGTGCCACTTTACCTTTACCATCTGCTATGTTCTTTTGTCAATCTCTGTAGATCACAACCAGCAACTGCTGTGAACAGATACAGATACAGAACAGATGCTAGATGATTTATCCACATCTGCAGCCTTGAGTCTTCTACCGGTGTTCAATCAGTAAACCCGTGCTGAATCAGTACGCATTCATAACCCTAACTGCAACATGAATGCACGCAAGCACAATTACGGTAATGGGAGCACACTGCTTACATAACAAAACCAACAGCAAAGAACCAGAAGAACCAGACTCCACTCACCGACCTGATGCTCTTTCTTTTCTTTTTTTGTTTGATCGTAATAGAAGGGGAAAAAAGGAGAAAAGAAATGATATAAAATGGAGCGATCATTCCTGTCACGTTCTGATAGATGTGTTTGTTCCCTCTCTGTGTTCAAATCGATGATAAATATGACAAAGCAGAGCCTTTTTCAGCCTTATGGCTGGACGTCCATCAAAAGCGATAGAGGCACCGATGCCAGGACTTAATTAACAGACAGGACGTGTTCAGAACATTTCGGGCGGGCAGTTGTTGGTTTATGGAGAGCTGTTTTTTAGTCCTGGCAGTGAGAGAACATGTAATTTGCCTGTTAGAATGCATTGCTATTAAGTGGCTCGCTAATGCTATACCATGTGCTTAGAGGGAGATGACAAAGTACTGCTACTTCAGTCATAGATAAGAGTTATTAAGTGTTTTGTTATTTTCAGGTGCTTAAAAGTGATTTCCAGTTATTTGTTTATTATTTTAACTCCATAATTTATTTAAGCCAGTTAACTCAAACACCTAGTAAGCCTGCTCACCGTTTAGGTGGTCCGTCAGCCAGTCACCATTACTTTCATTTGCAGTGCCAAAGCAAAAACGCAAGTGTTAAATGAACTCCCACAGAGTTGATTTTAACTCTTTTTCAGGGTTTATATAGGTCCATGCTCTTTGGAGTTAAATCAACACTTTCAATAGAGTCAAATAGTTAAACATTTAACACCTCGCCTGAGTTCCTTTTTAACTCACATTTGTATTTCTTTAACTTCCTAAATTGTTACACTAACACTGAAAAGAGTTAAATGAGTATAAATGAGAAGAAGATGAGTTAATATGACTTTTTTCAATGTATATGCTACTCAGTACAATATATATATAAAAAAAAAAAAATATATATATATATATATATATGAATGTGCATATATCATATATTTTCATTTTTATCAGATAATAGATTATTGAGTGTACACATTGCAGCCAAGTGTACTGCAGGTCGCCTGCTATTCTAGTTATTTTTTCAGTTACAGTTTATTTGAGAACATTCTGGCCTTGATACAAAAATGTCCCATTTTTTGATGTCATTTATAACTATTAGGCTGGCTATTAAGTTGTTATATGAAATAGGTTTTGGGTAGATTTACAAATAGCTGTATTTTATATTTTTTTCATGAACCTTGAAGGATAGCCAAGACCCCCCACCCCCCACCCCCACACTCCTCCCTCTACTTCTCTCTCTCTCTCTCTGTATATTTCTGGTATATCTGTCAATCTCACTCTGTAGCCCTGTAGCCCACACAGCACCATTATTTTTCAAGCTGCTAAATAGGATTAGGACGGAGTCGGGGACACAGATTGGATGATTTTTCACAGTTTTGTAGCATGCTGTGTGTATGAGCATATAGAAAACATGGAATTAAAATGAATGGCAGCAGTTAGTGTTCAGCGTGCAGCAGGTTACAGTGATTCTTAATAAAAAGATCTCAGTGAACAGAGCAGCACAGCAGCTATATCACACATGCAGCAGACCTCTCTCAGCATTAGGCCTCAATTACATAAAACAGAGGAGCGGATTAGCTCACTGAAGCACACCGCGGCCCTCTGCCACGTGGAGGGAACAGGGCGGAACGCGCTCGCGGCTCGCGGCCTGTGTGTTTGAAGAGATTCGGGTCTGGATGGGAAGGATCTGGAAGATTACTGACCCCAGAACACACTCCAGGGCTAATGAGCCTACAATTGAAAGCCCCTTTTAAATTGCCCTGCTGCTTTCGCTCCTAGGAGCAACCGCCTGCAGAACACACAGTGTTGCAGTCATGTGTTAAAATTCTACTTTCCATGATGGCACTGCCAGAGAGAGCCTGAGAGTTATCACAGTATTGGTAAATAACATAGATAAAAAAGTAATGAATTACATTTACTCACATTACTGTAATTAAGTAGATTTTATGAGTAATATGTCATTTTTAAAGTAGTTTTTAAAACAGGTAATTTTACTTTTACTCAAGTACATTTTACACAAGTAATTTACTTCGCTACATTTGAAAAATAAAAAAATGGGGGAAAAAAAACAACATGTAAATGGCAGTTGAAGCAAAGAAAAAGTTATAAAAATAAAAAACGAACTGTAAAACTATACAAAAACTGTTTATAGTCACATATATGACCATAACTCTTTACCAGTAAAGAAAAAAAATGATCATAGAAACAAATACTGCCTGAAAGCTCCAAATTATTATGTGAAATAATAGTTCATTAAAAACTAATAATAATTTAATTTATGATATGTTTGACTGTTTTACATCAAATAATTAAAAGTAACTATGTAACTTTTGCTCAAAGTAAATTTTAAATTGAGTACTTTATTACTTTTACTCGAGTAGATTTTTAGATGGGTTTTTAGAATTTTAGCAAAGTAAAGGAACTTTTACTTAATTACAATTTTTCAGTACTTTTTCCACCTCTGGTAAATACTAAATATGCATCAACGCTTAAAAAATGTTTTCCGAAAAATGTTTCCTGTTTTTTTTTAACCTTAGAAATGACCTTAAATATGGCAAAAAACAGTTTAATGGTTAGAGCAAGTATATATATATATATCAATAAATAATACAAACACATGAATAGATGTGTAAGTGTTTGTTTTAACAGCTTTCTTAAAGCAAATTTAACAAAACGAACTATACATTTTAAAAAGTAGCAGCATTTTATATATATATATATTTGCACATAAATTAATATAATATTAATGATAACTAGATTGCAGTTCCTACAGAAACTGCGAGTGTGATTGCAGAGCTGGCTGGTATCTGCTATGGTGTTGCTAAGGTGTTGCTAAGTGGTTGCTAAGGTGTTGCTATCGTATCCAGGGTGGTTGCTAAGGTGTTGCTAAGTGGTTGCTAGGTGGTTGCTAAGGTGTTGCTAGGTGGTTGCTAAGGTGTTGCAATGGTATCCGGGGTGGTTGCTAAGGTGTTGCTAGATGGTTGCTAGGCGGTTGCTAAGGTGTTGCTATGGTATCCGGGGTGGTTG
The DNA here is from genome assembly GCF_023375975.1 of Astyanax mexicanus. Classification (NCBI taxonomy): domain Eukaryota; kingdom Metazoa; phylum Chordata; class Actinopteri; order Characiformes; family Acestrorhamphidae; genus Astyanax; species Astyanax mexicanus. The sequence continues at coordinate 676,456 of NC_064432.1, forward strand.
CTAAGGTGTTGCTAGGTGGTTGCTAAGGTGTTGCTATGGTATCCGGGGTGGTTGCTAAGGTGTTGCTAGGTGGTTGCTAGGGTGTTGCTAGGCGGTTGCTATGGTGTTGCTATGGTATCCGGGGTGGTTGCTAAGGTGTTGCTAGGTGGTTGCTAGGGTGTTGCTAGGCGGTTGCTAAGGTGTTGCTATGGTATCCGGGGTGGTTGCTAAGGTGTTGCTAAGTGGTTGCTAGGTGGTTGCTAAGGTGTTGCTAGGCGGTTGCTAAGGTGTTGCTATGGTATCCGGGGTGGTTGCTAAGGTGTTGCTAGGTGGTTGCTAGGTGGTTGCTAGAGTGTTGCTAGGCGGTTGCTAAGGTGTTGCTATGGTATCCGGGGTGGTTGCTAAGGTGTTGCTAGGTGGTTGCTAGGTGGTTGCTAGGGTGTTGCTAGGCGGTTGCTAAGGTGTTGCTATGGTATCCGGGGTGGTTGCTAAGGTGTTGCTAGGTGGTTGCTAGGTGGTTGCTAGGGTGTTGCTAGGCGGTTGCTAAGGTGTTGCTATGGTATCCAGGGTGGTTGCTAAGGTGTTGCTAGGTGGTTGCTAGGTGGTTGCTAAGGTGTTGCTAGGCGGTTGCTAAGGTGTTGCTATGGTATCCGGGGTGGTTGCTAAGGTGTTGCTAGGTGGTTGCTAGGTGGTTGCTAGGGTGTTGCTAGGCGGTTGCTAAGGTGTTGCTATGGTATCCGGGGTGGTTGCTAAGGTGTTGCTAGGTGGTTGCTAAGGTGTTGCTAGGCGGTTGCTAAGGTGTTGCTATGGTATCCGGGGTGGTTGCTAAGGTGTTGCTAGGTGGTTGCTAGGCGGTTGCTAAGGTGTTGCTATGGTATCCGGGGTGGTTGCTAAGGTGTTGCTAAGTGGTTGCTATGCGGTTGCTAAGGTGTTGCTAGGCGGTTGCTAAGGTGTTGCTATGGTATCCGGGGAGGTTGCTAAGGTGTTGCTAGGTGGTTGCTAGGTGGTTGCTAAGGTGTTGTTAGGCGGTTGCTAAGGTGTTGCTATGGTATCTGTGGTGGTTGCTATGGTGTTTCTAGGTGGTTGCTAGGTGATTTATATGCATAAATTAGATTAAATGGTGTTTGCACGTTGCTACGCAACGTGCAAATACATCAATCAGCTATGCACGCTAGGTTGCTCTGGCCGTTCGGGGGTGTCCAAACTTTTAACCCGTGGCTCCAGTACACACAGTACTGGGGGGCCGGGGTGTCCAAACTTTTGACCCATGGCTCCATTACACACAGTACTGGGGGGCCGGGGTGTCCAAACTTTTGACCTAACGCTGATTTATCCCATAGCTGCTCCATTACACACAGTACTGGAGTTCTAGCTACCTGTCCTTCGATCTAGCTGCCGTCCTCCGATTGGCCCCATTCATTCCAATGGGGCCACTTCGTACGACATTCGTACGAAATCCGTACGTCGTAACTTTTCGTAACGCATATTTTCGGAAAGAGCTCAATAAGTTCTACAGGTCCTCAATTGGTTTCATCTTAGTATTTCAAAAATTGCGACGTCCACGGACGTGCAAAGTTCTGCCCATTCATTTTCTATGGGCAAAAAAACGCGTACTTACGAAGTTTTTACGAAAAACGTAAGTCCGATCGGAAAGCTGTATACAAGCCCACCATTCCCGATATGGACGCACGTTTTCTCTTTTGAACGAAGTCGATATTTCGAAAACTGCGGCACTAGTTAACCGGACAAAAAACAGGTGGAATAATAATAATAATAATAATAATAATAAAAATAACTAGATTGCAGTTCCTGCAGAAACTGCGAGTGTGATTGCAGTGCTGGCTGGTATCTGCTAAGGTGTTGCTAGGTGGTTGCTAAGGTGTTGCTAGGTGGTTGCTAAGGTGTTGCTGTGGTATCCGGGGTGGTTGCTAAGATGTTGCTAGGTGGTTGCTAAGGTATTGCTAGGCGGTTTCTAAGGTGTTGCTATGGTATCCAGGATGGTTGCTAAGGTGTTGCTAGGTGGTTGCTAGGGTGTTGCTAGGCGGTTGCTAAGGTGTTGCTATGGTATCCGGGGTGGTTGCTAAGGTGTTGCTAGGTGGTTGCTAGGGTGTTGCTAGGCGGTTGCTAAGGTGTTGCTATGGTATCCGGGGTGGTTGCTAAGGTGTTGCTAGGTGGTTGCTAGGGTGTTGCTAGGTGGTTGCTAAGGTGTTGCTATGGTATCCGGGGTGGTTGCTAAGGTGTTGCTATGGTATCCGGGGTGGTTGCTAAGGTGTTGCTAGGTGGTTGCTAAGGTGTTGCTAGGCGGTTGCTAAGGTGTTGCTATGGTATCTGGGGTGGTTGCTAAGGTGTTGCTAGGTGGTTGCTAGGTGGTTGCTAGGGTGTTGCTAGGCGGTTGCTAAGGTGTTGCTATGGTATCCGGGGTGGTTGCTAAGGTGTTGCTAGGTGGTTGCTAGGTGGTTGCTAGGGTGTTGCTAGGCGGTTACTAAGGTGTTGCTATGGTATCCGGGGTGGTTGCTAAGGTGTTGCTAGGTGGTTGCTAGGTGGTTGCTAGGGTGTTGCTAGGCGGTTGCTAGGTGGTTGCTAAGGTGTTGCTATGGTATCCGGGGTGGTTGCTAAGGTGTTGCTAGGTGGTTGCTAGGTGGTTGCTAGGGTGTTGCTAGGCGGTTGCTAAGGTGTTGCTATGGTATCCGGGGTGGTTGCTAAGGTGTTGCTAGGTGGTTGCTAGGTGGTTGCTAAGGTGTTGCTAGGCGGTTGCTAAGGTGTTGCTATGGTATCCGGGGTGGTTGCTAAGGTGTTGCTAGGTGGTTGCTAGGTGGTTGCTAGGGTGTTGCTAGGCGGTTGCTAAGGTGTTGCTATGGTATCCGGGGTGGTTGCTAAGGTGTTGCTAGGTGGTTGCTAGGGTGTTGCTAGGCAGTTGCTAAGGTGTTGCTATGGTATCCGGGGTGGTTGCTAAGGTGTTGCTAGGTGGTTGCTAGGTGGTTGCTAGGGTGTTGCTAGGCGGTTGCTAAGGTGTTGCTATGGTATCCGGGGTGGTTGCTAAGGTGTTGCTAGGTGGTTGCTAGGTGGTTGCTAGGGTGTTGCTAGGCGGTTGCTAAGGTGTTGCTATGGTATCTGGGGTGGTTGCTAAGGTGTTGCTAGATGGTTGCTAGGTGGTTGCTATGGTGTTGCTAGGCGGTTGCTAAGGTGTTGCTATGGTATCCGGGGTGGTTGCTAAGGTGTTGCTAGGTGGTTGCTAGGTGGTTGCTAGGGTGTTGCTAGGTGGTTGCTAGGTGGTTGCTAGGGTGTTGCTAGGCGGTTGCTAAGGTGTTGCTATGGTATCTGGGGTGGTTGCTAAGGTGTTGCTAGATGGTTGCTAGGTGGTTGCTAAGGTGTTGCTAGGCGGTTGCTAAGGTGTTGCTAGGCGGTTGCTAAGGTGTTGCTATGGTATTTGGGGTGGTTGCTAAGGTGTTGCTAGGTGGTTGCTAGGTGGTTGCTAGGGTGTTGCTAGGCGGTTGCTAAGGTGTTGCTATGGTATCCGGGGTGGTTGCTAAGGTGTTGCTAGGTGGTTGCTAGGTGGTTGCTAGGGTGTTGCTAGGCGGTTGCTAAGGTGTTGCTATGGTATCCGGGGTGGTTGCTAAGGTGTTGCTAAGTGGTTGGTAGGTGGTTGCTAAGGTGTTGCTAGGCGGTTGCTAAGGTGTTGCTATGGTATCCGGGGTGGTTGCTAAGGTGTTGCTAGGTTGTTGCTAGGTGGTTGCTAAGGTGTTGCCAGGCGGTTGCTAAGGTGTTGCTATGGTATCCGGGGTGGTTGCTAAGGTGTTGCTAGGTGGTTGCTAGGTGGTTGCTAGGGTGTTGCTAGGCGGTTGCTAAGGTGTTGCTATGGTATCCGGGGTGGTTGCTAAGGTGTTGCTAGGTGGTTGCTAGGTGGTTGCTAGGGTGTTGCTAGGCGGTTGCTAAGGTGTTGCTATGGTATCCGGGATGGTTGCTAAGGTGTTGCTAGGTGGTTGCTAGGTGGTTGCTAGGGTGTTGCTAGGCGGTTGCTAAGGTGTTGCTATGGTATCCGGGGTGGTTGCTATGGTGTTTCTAGGTGGTTGCTAGGTGATTTATATGCATAAATTAGATTAAATGGTGTTTGCACGTTGCTACGCAACGTGCAAATACATCAATCAGCTATGCACGCTAGGTTGCTCTGGCCGTTCGGGGGTGTCCAAACTTTTGACCCGTGGCTCCATTACACACAGTACTGGGGGGCCGGGGTGTCCAAACTTTTGACCCGTGGCTCCATTACACACAGTACTGGGGGGCCGGGGTGTCCAAACTTTTGACCTAATGCTGTTTTATCCCATAGCTGCTCCATTACACACAGTACTGGAGTTCTAGCTACCTGTCCTTCGATCTAGCTGCCGTCCTCCGATTGGCCCCATTCATTCCAATGGGGCCACTTCGTACGACAATCGTACGAAATCCGTACGTCGTAACTTTTCGTAACGCATATTTTCGGAAAGAGCTCAATAAGTTCTACAGGTCCTCAATTGGTTTCATCTTCGTATTTCAAAAATTGCGACGTCCACGGGCGTGCAAAGTTCTGCCCATTCATTTTCAATGGTCAAAAAAACGCGTACTTACGAAGTTTTTACGAAAAACGTAAGTCCGATCGGAAAGCTGTATACAAGCCCACCATTCCCGATATGGACGCACGTTTTCTCTTTTGAACGAAGTCGATATTTCGAAAACTGCGGCACTAGTTAACCGGACAAAAAACAGGTGGAATAATAATAATAACTAGATTGCAGTTCCTGCAGAAACTGCGAGTGTGATTGCAGTGCTGGCTGGTATCTGCTAAGGTGTTGCTAGGTGGTTGCTAAGGTGTTGCTAGGTGGTTGCTAAGGTGTTGCTGTGGTATCCGGGGTGGTTGCTAAGATGTTGCTAGGTGGTTGCTAAGGTATTGCTAGGCGGTTGCTAAGGTGTTGCTATGGTATCCAGGATGGTTGCTAAGGTGTTGCTAGGTGGTTGCTAGGGTGTTGCTAGGCGGTTGCTAAGGTGTTGCTATGGTATCCGGGGTGGTTGCTAAGGTGTTGCTAGGTGGTTGCTAGGGTGTTACTAGGCGGTTGCTAAGGTGTTGCTATGGTATCCGGGGTGGTTGCTAAGGTGTTGCTAGGTGGTTGCTAGGGTGTTGCTAGGCGGTTGCTAAGGTGTTGCTATGGTATCCGGGGTGGTTGCTAAGGTGTTGCTATGGTATCCGGGGTGGTTGCTAAGGTGTTGCTAGGTGGTTGCTAAGGTGTTGCTTGGCGGTTGCTAAGGTGTTGCTATGGTATCTGGGGTGGTTGCTAAGGTGTTGCTAGGTGGTTGCTAGGTGGTTGCTAGGGTGTTGCTAGGCGGTTGCTAAGGTGTTGCTATGGTATCCGTGGTGGTTGCTAAGGTGTTGCTAGGTGGTTGCTAGGGTGTTGCTAGGCGGTTACTAAGGTGTTGCTATGGTATCCGGGGTGGTTGCTAAGGTGTTGCTAAGGTGTTGCTAGGTGGTTGCTAGGTGGTTGCTAGGGTGTTGCTAGGCGGTTGCTAGGTGGTTGCTAAGGTGTTGCTATGGTATCCGGGGTGGTTGCTAAGGTGTTGCTAGGTGGTTGCTAGGTGGTTGCTAGGGTGTTGCTAGGCGGTTGCTAAGGTGTTGCTATGGTATCCGGGGTGGTTGCTAAGGTGTTGCTAAGTGGTTGGTAGGTGGTTGCTAAGGTGTTGCTAGGCGGTTGCTAAGGTGTTGCTATGGTATCCGGGGTGGTTGCTAAGGTGTTGCTAGGTGGTTGCTAGGGTGTTGCTAGGCGGTTGCTAAGGTGTTGCTATGGTATCCGGGGTGGTTGCTAAGGTGTTGCTATGGTATCCGGGGTGGTTGCTAAGGTGTTGCTATGTGGTTGCTAAGGTGTTGCTAGGCGGTTGCTAAGGTGTTGCTATGGTATCTGGGGTGGTTGCTAAGGTGTTGCTAGGTGGTTGCTAGGTGGTTGCTAGGGTGTTGCTAGGCGGTTGCTAAGGTGTTGCTATGGTATCCGGGGTGGTTGCTAAGGTGTTGCTAGGTGGTTGCTAGGTGGTTGCTAGGGTGTTGCTAGGCGGTTACTAAGGTGTTGCTATGGTATCCGGGGTGGTTGCTAAGGTGTTGCTAGGTGGTTGCTAGGTGGTTGCTAGGGTGTTGCTAGGCGGTTGCTAGGTGGTTGCTAAGGTGTTGCTATGGTATCCGGGGTGGTTGCTAAGGTGTTGCTAGGTGGTTGCTAGGTGGTTGCTAGGGTGTTGCTAGGCGGTTGCTAAGGTGTTGCTATGGTATCCGGGGTGGTTGCTAAGGTGTTGCTAAGTGGTTGGTAGGTGGTTGCTAAGGTGTTGCTAGGCGGTTGCTAAGGTGTTGCTATGGTATCTGGGGTGGTTACTAAGGTGTTGCTAGGTGGTTGCTAGGTGGTTGCTAAGGTGTTGCCAGGCGGTTGCTAAGGTGTTGCTATGGTATCTGGGGTGGTTGCTAAGGTGTTGCTAGGTGGTTGCTAGGTGGTTGCTAGGGTGTTGCTAGGCGGTTGCTAAGGTGTTGCTATGGTATCCGGGATGGTTGCCAAGGTGTTGCTAGGTGGTTGCTAGGTGGTTGCTAGGGTGTTGCTAGGCGGTTGCTAAGGTGTTGCTATGGTATCCGGGGTGGTTGCTATGGTGTTTCTAGGTGGTTGCTAGGTGATGTATATGCATCAATTAGATTAAATGGTGTTTGCACGTTGCTACGCAACGTGCAAATACATCAATCAGCTATGCACGCTAGGTTGCTCTGGCCGTTCGGGGGTGTCCAAACTTTTGACCCGTGGCTCCATTACACACAGTACTGGGGGGCCGGGGTGTCCAAACTTTTGACCCATGGCTCCATTACACACAGTACTGGGGGGGGGCCGGTGTGTCCAAACTTTTGACCTAACGCTGATTTATCCCATAGCTGCTCCATACACTCACAGTACTGGAGTTCTAGCTACCTGTCCTTCGATCTAGCTGCCGTCCTCCGATTGGCCCCATTCATTCCAATGGGGCCACTTCGTACGACATTCGTACGAAATCCGTACGTCGTAACTTTTCGTAACGCATATTTTCGGAAAGAGCTCAATAAGTTCTACAGGTCCTCAATTGGTTTCATCTTCGTATTTCAAAAATTGCGACGTCCACGGGCGTGCAAAGTTCTGCCCATTCATTTTCAATGGTCAAAAAAACGCGTACTTACGAAGTTTTTACGAAAAACGTAAGTCCGATCGGAAAGCTGTATACAAGCCCACCATTCCCGATATGGACGCACGTTTTCTCTTTTGAACGAAGTCGATATTTCGAAAACTGCGGCACTAGTTAACCGGACAAAAAACAGGTGGAATAATAATAATAACTAGATTGCAGTTCCTACAGAAACTGCGAGTGTGATTGCAGAGCTGACCGGGGTACCCAAACTTTTGACCAGTTGCTCCATTACACACAGTACTGGGGCCCTGGGGTGTCCAAACTTTTGACCCGTGGCTCCATTACACAGTACTGGGGCTCTGGGGTGTCCAAACTTTTGACCCGTGACTCCATTACACACAGTACTGGGGCTCTGGGGTGTCCAAACTTTTGACCCGTGACTCCATTACACACAGTACTGGGGCTCTGGGGTGTCCAAACTTTTGACCCGTGGCTCCATTACACAGTACTGGGGCTCTGGGGTGTCCAAACTTTTGACCCGTGACTCCATTACACACAGTACTGGGGCTCTGGGGTGTCCAAACTTTTGACCCGTGACTCCATTACACACAGTACTGGGGCTCTGGGGTGTCCAAACTTTTGACCCGTGGCTCCATTACACACAGTACTGGGGCTCTGGGGTGTCCAAACTTTTGACCCGTGGCTCCATTACACACAGTACTGGGGCTCTGGGGTGTCCAAACTTTTGACCCGTGGCTCCATTACACACAGTACTGGGGGGCTGGGGTGTCCAAACTTTTGACCCGTGGCTCCATTACACACAGTACTGGGGGGCTGGGGTGTCCAAACTTTTGACCCGTGGCTCCATTACACACAGTACTGGGGCTCTGGGGTGTCCAAACTTTTGACCCGTGGCTCCATTACACACAGTACTGGGGGGCCGGGGTGTCCAAACTTTTGACCTAATGCTGTTTTATCCCATAGCTGCTCCATTACACACAGTACTGGAGTTCTAGCTACCTGTCCTTCGATCTAGCTGCCGTCCTCCGATTGGCCCCATTCATTCCAATGGGGCCACTTCGTACGACAATCGTACGAAATCCGTACGTCGTAACTTTTCGTAACGCATATTTTCGGAAAGAGCTCAATAAGTTCTACAAGTCCTCAATTGGTTTCATCTTCGTATTTCAAAAATTGCGACGTCCACGGGCGTGCAAAGTTCTGCCCATTCATTTTCAATGGTCAAAAAAACGCGTACTTACGAAGTTTTTACGAAAAACGTAAGTCCGATCGGAAAGCTGTATACAAGCCCACCATTCCCGATATGGACGCACGTTTTCTCTTTTGAACGAAGTCGATATTTCGAAAACTGCGGCACTAGTTAACCGGACAAAAAACAGGTGGAATAATAATAATAACTAGATTGCAGTTCCTACAGAAACTGCGAGTGTGATTGCAGTGCTGGCTGGTATCTGCTATGGTGTTGCTAAGGTGTTGCTATGGTATCCGGGGTGGTTGCTAAGGTGTTGCTAGGTGGTTGCTAAGGTGTTGCTAGGCGGTTGCTAAGGTGTTGCTATGGTATCCGGGGTGGTTGCTAAGGTGTTGCTAGGTGGTTGCTAGGTGGTTGCTAAGGTGTTGCTAGGCGGTTGCTAAGGTGTTGCCATGGTATCCGGGGTGGTTGCTAAGGTGTTGCTAGGTGGTTGCTAGGTGGTTGCTAGGGTGTTGCTAGGCGGTTGCTAAGGTGTTGCTATAGTATCCGGGGTGGTTGCTAAGGTGTTGCTAGGTGGTTGCTAGGGTGTTGCTAGGCGGTTGCTAAGGTGTTGCTATGGTATCCGGGGTGGTTGCTAAGGTGTTGCTAGGTGGTTGCTAGGTGGTTGCTAGGGTGTTGCTAGGCGGTTGCTAAGGTGTTGCTATGGTATCCGGGGTGGTTGCTAAGGTGTTGCTAGGTGGTTGCTAGGTGGTTGCTAAGGTGTTGCTATCCGGTTGCTAAGGTGTTGCTATGGTATCCGGGGTGGTTGCTAAGGTGTTGCTAGGTGGTTGCTAGGGTGTTGCTAGGCGGTTGCTAAGGTGTTGCTATGGTATCCGGGGTGGTTGCTAAGGTGTTGCTAGGTGGTTGCTAGGTGGTTGCTAGGGTGTTGCTAGGTGGTTGCTAAGGTGTTGCTATGGTATCCGGGGTGGTTGCTAAAGTGTTGCTAGGTGGTTGCTAGGTGGTTGCTAGGGTGTTGCTAGGCGGTTGCTAAGGTGTTGCTATGGTATCCGGGGTGGTTGCTAAGGTGTTGCTAGGTGGTTGCTAGGTGGTTGCTAGGGTGTTGCTAGGCGGTTGCTAGGCGGTTGCTAAGGTGTTGCTATGTGATCCGGGAAGGTTGCTAAGGTGTTGCTAGGTGGTTGCTAGGTGGTTGCTAGGGTGTTGCTAGGCGGTTGCTAAGGTGTTGCTATGGTATCCGGGGTGGTTGCTAAGGTGTTGCTAGGTGGTTGCTAGGTGGTTGCTAGGGTGTTGCTAGGCGGTTGCTAAGGTGTTGCTATGGTATCCGGGGTGGTTGCTAAGGTGTTGCTAGGTGGTTGCTAGGTGGTTGCTAGGGTGTTGCTAGGCGGTTGCTAAGGTGTTGCTATGGTATCCGGGGTGGTTGCTAAGGTGTTGCTAGGTGGTTGCTAGGTGGTTGCTAGGGTGTTGCTTGGCGGTTGCTAAGGTGTTGCTATGGTATCCGGGGTGGTTGCTAAGGTGTTGCTAGGTGGTTGCTAGGTGGTTGCTAGGGTGTTGCTAGGCGGTTGCTAAGGTGTTGCTATGGTATCTGGGGTGGTTGCTAAGGTGTTGCTAGGTGGTTGCTAGGTGGTTGCTAGGGTGTTGCTATGGTATCCGGGGTGGTTGCTAAGGTGTTGCTAGGTAGTTGCTAGGTGGTTGCTAAGGTGTTGCTAGGCGGTTGCTAAGGTGTTGCTATGGTATCCGGGGTGGTTGCTAAGGTGTTGCTAGGTGGTTGCTAGGTGGTTGCTAGGTGGTTGCTAGGCGGTTGCTAGGCGGTTGCTAAGGTGTTGCTATGTGATCCGGGAAGGTTGCTAAGGTGTTGCTAGGTGGTTGCTAGGTGGTTGCTAGGGTGTTGCTAGGCGGTTGCTAAGGTGTTGCTATGGTATCCGGGTGGTTGCTATGGTGTTTCTAGGTGGTTGCTAGGTGATTTATATGCATAAATTAGATTAAATGGTGTTTGCACGTTGCTACGCAACGTGCAAATACATCAATCAGCTATGCACGCTAGGTTGCTCTGGCCGTTCGGGGGTGTCCAAACTTTTGACCCGTGGCTCCATTACACACAGTACTGGGGGGCCGGGGTGTCCAAACTTTTGACCCATGGCTCCATTACACACAGTACTGGGGGGGGGCCGGGGTGTCCAAACTTTTGACCTAACGCTGATTTATCCCATAGCTGCTCCATACACTCACAGTACTGGAGTTCTAGCTACCTGTCCTTCGATCTAGCTGCCGTCCTCCGATTGGCCCCATTCATTCCAATGGGGCCACTTCGTACGACATTCGTACGAAATCCGTACGTCGTAACTTTTCGTAACGCATATTTTCGGAAAGAGCTCAATAAGTTCTACAGGTCCTCAATTGGTTTCATCTTCGTATTTCAAAAATTGCGACGTCCACGGGCGTGCAAAGTTCTGCCCATTCATTTTCAATGGTCAAAAAAACGCGTACTTACGAAGTTTTTACGAAAAACGTAAGTCCGATCGGAAAGCTGTATACAAGCCCACCATTCCCGATATGGACGCACGTTTTCTCTTTTGAACGAAGTCGATATTTCGAAAACTGCGGCACTAGTTAACCGGACAAAAAACAGGTGGAATAATAATAATAATAATAATAATAACTAGATTGCAGTTCCTACAGAAACTGCGAGTGTGATTGCAGTGCTGGCTGGTATCTGCTATGGTGTTGCTAAGGTGTTGCTAAGTGGTTGCTAAGGTGTGGCTATGGTATCCGGGGTGGTTGCTAAGGTGTTGCTAAGTGGTTGCTAGGTGGTTGCTAAGGTGTTGCTAGGCGGTTGCTAAGGTGTTGCTATGGTATCTGGGGTGGTTGCTAAGGTGTTGCTAGGTGGTTGCTAAGGTGTTGCTAGGCGGTTGCTAAGGTGTTGCTATGGTATCCAGGGTGGTTGCTAAGGTGTTGCTAGGTGATTGCTAGGTGGTTGCTAAGGTGTTGCTAGGCGGTTGCTAAGGTGTTGCTATGGTATCCGGGGTGGTTGCTAAGGTGTTGCTAGGTGGTTGCTAGGTGGTTGCTAAGGTGTTGCTAGGCGGTTGCTAAGGTGTTGCTATGGTATCCGGGATGGTTGCTAAGGTGTTGCTAGGTGGTTGCTAGGGTGTTGCTATGGTATCCGGGGTGGTTGCTAAGGTGTTGCTAGGTGGTTGCTAGGTGGTTGCTAGGGTGTTGCTAGGCGGTTGCTAAGGTGTTGCTATGGTATCCGGGGTGGTTGCTAAGGTGTTGCTAGGTGGTTGCTAAGGTGTTGCTAGGCGGTTGCTAAGGTGTTGCTATGGTATCCGGGGTGGTTGCTAAGGTGTTGCTAGGTGGTTGCTAAGGTGTTGCTAGGCGGTTGCTAAGGTGTTGCTATGGTATCCGGGGTGGTTGCTAAGGTGTTGCTAGGTGGTTGCTAGGGTGTTGCTAGGCGGTTGCTAAGGTGTTGCTATGGTATCCGGGGTGGTTGCTAAGGTGTTGCTAGGTGGTTGCTAGGGTGTTGCTAGGCGGTTGCTAAGGTGTTGCTATGGTATCCGGGGTGGTTGCTAAGGTGTTGCTAGGTGGTTGCTAGGTGGTTGCTAGGGTGTTGCTATGGTATCCGGGGTGGTTGCTAAGGTGTTGCTAGGTGGTTGCTAGGTGGTTGCTATGGTGTTGCTAGGCGGTTGCTAAGGTGTTGCTACGGTATCCGGGGTGGTTGCTAAGGTGTTGCTAGGTGGTTGCTAGGGTGTTGCTAGGCGGTTGCTAAGGTGTTGCTATGGTATCCGGGGTGGTTGCTAAGGTGTTGCTAGGTGGTTGCTAGGTGGTTGCTAGGGTGTTGCTAGGCGGTTGCTAAGGTGTTGCTATGGTATCCGGGGTGGTTGCTAAGGTGTTGCTAGGTGGTTGCTAGGTGGTTGCTAAGGTGTTGCTACGCGGTTGCTAAGGTGTTGCTATGGTATCTTGGGTGGTTGCTAAGGTGTTGCTAGGTGGTTGCTAGGTGGTTGCTAGGGTGTTGCTAGGCGGTTGCTAAGGTGTTGCTATGGTATCCGGGGTGGTTGCTAAGGTGTTGCTAGGTGGTTGCTAGGTGGTTGCTAGGGTGTTGCTAGGCGGTTGCTAAGGTGTTGCTATGGTATCCGGGGTGGTTGCTAAGGTGTTGCTAGGTGGTTGCTAGGTGGTTGCTAAGGTGTTGCTAGGCGGTTGCTAAGGTGTTGCTATGGTATCCGGGGTGGTTGCTAAGGTGTTGCTAGGTGGTTGCTAGGTGGTTGCTAGGGTGTTGCTAGGTGGTTGCTAAGGTGTTGCTATGGTATCTGGGGTGGTTGCTAAGGTGTTGCTAGGTGGTTGCTAGGTGGTTGCTAGGGTGTTGCTATGGTATCCGGGGTGGTTGCTAAGGTGTTGCTAGGTAGTTGCTAGGTGGTTGCTAAGGTGTTGCTAGGCGGTTGCTAAGGTGTTGCTATGGTATCCGGGGTGGTTGCTAAGGTGTTGCTAGGTGGTTGCTAGGTGGTTGCTAGGTGGTTGCTAGGCGGTTGCTAAGGTGTTGCTATGTGATCCGGGAAGGTTGCTAAGGTGTTGCTAGGTGGTTGCTAGGTGGTTGCTAGGGTGTTGCTAGGCGGTTGCTAAGGTGTTGCTATGGTATCCGGGTGGTTGCTATGGTGTTTCTAGGTGGTTGCTAGGTGATTTATATGCATAAATTAGATTAAATGGTGTTTGCACGTTGCTACGCAACGTGCAAATACATCAATCAGCTATGCACGCTAGGTTGCTCTGGCCGTTCGGGGGTGTCCAAACTTTTGACCCGTGGCTCCATTACACACAGTACTGGGGGGCCGGGGTGTCCAAACTTTTGACCCGTGGCTCCATTACACACAGTACTGGGGGGCCGGGGTGTCCAAACTTTTGACCTAACGCTGTTTTATCCCATAGCTGCTCCATACACTCACAGTACTGGAGTTCTAGCTACCTGTCCTTCGATCTAGCTGCCGTCCTCCGATTGGCCCCATTCATTCCAATGGGGCCACTTCGTACGACAATCGTACGAAATCCGTACGACGTAACTTTTCGTAACGCATATTTTCGGAAAGAGCTCAATAAGTTCTACAGGTCCTCAATTGGTTTCATCTTCGTATTTCAAAAATTGCGACGTCCACGGGCGTGCAAAGTTCTGCCCATTCATTTTCAATGGTCAAAAAAACGCGTACTTACGAAGTTTTTACGAAAAACGTAAGTCCGATCGGAAAGCTGTATACAAGCCCACCATTCCCGATATGGACGCACGTTTTCTCTTTTGAACGAAGTCGATATTTCGAAAACTGCGGCACTAGTTAACCGGACAAAAAACAGGTGGAATAATAATAATAATAATAATAATAATAAGAAGAAGAAGAAGAAGAAGAATAAGACTTAAGAAGAACAATACTGTGATTGCATTACTGCAATCACACTAATAATAATAATAAGAATAAGACTTAAGAAGAACAATACTGTGATTGCATTACTGCAATCACACTAATAATAAGAATAAGACTTAAGAAGAACAATACTGTGATTGCATACTGCAATCACACTAATAATAATAAGAACTAGATTGCAGTTCCTGCAGAAACTGCGAGTGTGATTGCAGTGCTGGCTGGTATCTGCTAAGGTGTTGCTAAGGTGTTGCTATGGTATCCGGGGTGGTTGCTAAGATGTTGCTAGGTGGTTGCTAAGCTGTTGCTAGGCGGTTGCTAAGGTGTTGCTATGGTATCTGGGGTGGTTGCTAAGGTGTTGCTAGGTGGTTACTAGGTGGTTGCGAAGGTGTTGCTAGGTGGTTGCTAAGGTGTTGCTAGGCGGTTGCTAAGGTGTTGCTATGGTATTTGGGGTGGTTGCTAAGGTGTTGCTAGGTGGTTGCTAGGTGGTTGCTAGGTGGTTGCTAGGTGGTTGCTAAGGTGTTGCTAGGCGGTTGCTAAGGTGTTGCTATGGTAGCCGGGGTGGTTGCTAAGGTGTTGCTAGGTGGTTGCTAGGTGGTTGCTAGGGTGTTGCTAGGCGGTTGCTAAGGTGTTGCTATGGTATCCGGGGTGGTTGCTAAGGTGTTGCTAGGTGGTTGCTAGGTGGTTGCTAGGGTGTTGCTAGGCGGTTGCTAAGGTGTTGCTATGGTATCCAGGGTGGTTGCTAAGGTGTTGCTAGTTGGTTGCTAGGTGGTTGCTAAGGTGTTGCTAGGCAGTTGCTAAGGTGTTGCTATGGTATCCGGGGTGGTTGCTAAGGTGTTGCTAGGTGGTTGCTAGGTGGTTGCTAAGGTGTTGCTAGGCGGTTGCTAAGGTGTTGCTATGGTATCCGGGGTGGTTGCTAGGGTGTTGCTAGGTGGTTGCTAGGTGGTTGCTAAGGTGTTGCTAGGCGGTTGCTAAGGTGTTGCTATGGTATCCGGGGTGGTTGCTAAGGTGTTGCTAGGTGGTTGCTAGGTGGTTGCTAGGGTGTTGCTAGGCGGTTGCTAAGGTGTTGCTATGGTATCCGGGGTGGTTGCTAAGTTGTTGCTAGGTGGTTGCTAGGTGGTTGCTAGGGTGTTGCTAGGTGGTTGCTAAGGTGTTGCTATGGTATCCGGGGTGGTTGCTAAGGTGTTGCTAGGTGGTTGCTAGGTGGTTGCTAAGGTGTTGCTAGGCGGTTGCTAAGGTGTTGCTATGGTATCCGGGGTGGTTGCTAAGGTGTTGCTAGGTGGTTGCTAGGTGGTTGCTAAGGTGTTGCTAGGCGGTTGCTAAGGTGTTGCTATGGTATCCAGGGTGGTTGCTAAGGTGTTGCTAGGTGTTTGCTAGGTGGTTGCTAAGGTGTTGCTAGGCGGTTGCTAAGGTGTTGCTATGGTATCCTGGGTGGTTGCTAAGGTGTTGCTAGGTGGTTGCTAAGGTGTTGCTAGGTGGTTGCTAGGTGATGTATATGCATAAATTAGATTAAATGGTGTTTGCACGTTGCTACGCAACGTGCAAATACATCAATCAGCTATGCACGCTAGGTTGCTTTGGCTGTTCGGGGGTGTCCAAACTTTTGACCCGTGGCTCCATTACACACAGTACTGGGGGGGCCGGGGTGTCCAAACTTTTGACCCGTGGCTCCATTACACACAGTACTGGGGGGCCGGGGTGTCCAAACTTTTGACCTAATGCTGTTTTATCCCATAGCTGCTCCATTACACACAGTACTGGAGTTCTAGCTACCTGTCCTTCGATCTAGCTGCCGTCCTCCGATTGGCCCCATTCATTCCAATGGGGCCACTTCGTACGACAATCGTACGAAATCCGTACGTCGTAACTTTTCGTAACGCATATTTTCGGAAAGAGCTCAATAAGTTCTACAGGTCCTCAATTGGTTTCATCTTCGTATTTCAAAAGTTGCGACGTCCACGGGCGTGCAAAGTTCTGGCCATTCATTTTCAATGGGCAAAAAAACGCGTACTTACGAAGTTTTTACGAAAAACGTAAGTCCGATCGGAAAGCTGTATACAAGCCCACCATTCCCGATAAGGACGCACGTTTTCTCTTTTGGACGAAGTCGATATTTCGAAAACTGCGGCACTAGTTAACCGGACAAAAAACAGGTGGAATAATAATAATAATAACTAGATTGCAGTTCCTACAGAAACTGCGAGTGTGATTGCAGTGCTGGCTGGTATCTGCTGTGGTGTTGCTAAGGTGTTGCTAAGTGGTTGCTAAGGTGTGGCTATGGTATCCGGGGTGGTTGCTAAGGTGTTGCTAAGTGGTTGCTAGGTGGTTGCTAAGGTGTTGCTAGGTGGTTGCTAAGGTGTTGCTATGGTATCTGGGGTGGTTGCTAAGGTGTTGCTAGGTGGTTGCTAAGGTGTTGCTAGGCGGTTGCTAAGGTGTTGCTATGGTATCCGGGGTGGTTGCTAAGGTGTTGCTAGCTGGTTGCTAGGTGGTTGCTAAGGTGTTGCTAGGCGGTTGCTAAGGTGTTGCTATGGTATCCGGGGTGGTTGCTAAGGTGTTGCTAGGTGGTTGCTAGGTGGTTGCTAAGTTGTTGCTAGGCGGTTGCTAAGGTGTTGCTATGGTATCCGGGGTGGTTGCTAAGGTGTTGCTAGGTGGTTGCTAGGGTGTTGCTAGGCGGTTGCTAAGGTGTTGCTATGGTATCCGGGGTGGTTGCTAAGGTGTTGCTAGGTGGTTGCTAGGGTGTTGCTAGGCGGTTGCTAAGGTGTTGCTATGGTATCCGGGGTGGTTGCTAAGGTGTTGCTAGGTGGTTGCTAGGTGGTTGCTAGGGTGTTGCTAGGTGGTTGCTAAGGTGTTGCTATGATATCCGGGGTGGTTGCTAAGGTGTTGCTAGGTGGTTGCTAGGTGGTTGCTAGGGTGTTGCTAGGCGGTTGCTAAGGTGTTGCTATGGTATCCAGGGTGGTTGCTAAGGTGTTGCTAGGTGGTTGCTAGGGTGTTGCTAGGCGGTTGCTAAGGTGTTGCTATGGTATCCGGGGTGGTTGCTAAGGTGTTGCTAGGTGGTTGCTAGGTGGTTGCTAGGGTGTTGCTAGGCGGTTGCTAAGGTGTTGCTATGGTATCCGGGGTGGTTGCTAAGGTGTTGCTAGGTGGTTGCTAGGTGGTTGCTAGGGTGTTGCTAGGCGGTTGCTAAGGTGTTGCTATGGTATCCGGGGTGGTTGCTAAGGTGTTGCTAGGTGGTTGCTAGGGTGTTGCTAGGCGGTTGCTAAGGTGTTGCTATGGTATCCGGGGTGGTTGCTAAGGTGTTGCTAGGTGGTTGCTAGGGTGTTGCTAGGCGGTTGCTAAGGTGTTGCTATGGTATCCAGGGTGGTTGCTAAGGTGTTGCTAGGTGGTTGCTAGGTGGTTGCTAGGGTGTTGCTAGGCGGTTGCTAAGGTGTTGCTATGGTATCCGGGGTGGTTGCTAAGGTGTTGCTAGGTGGTTGCTAGGTGGTTGCTAGGGTGTTGCTAGGCGGTTGCTAAGGTGTTGCTATGGTATCTGGGGTGGTTGCTAAGGTGTTGCTAGATGGTTGCTAGGTGGTTGCTATGGTGTTGCTAGGCGGTTGCTAAGGTGTTGCTATGGTATCCAGGGTGGTTGCTATGGTGTTTCTAGGTGGTTGCTAGGTGATGTATATGCATAAATTTGATTAAATGGTGTTTGCACGTTGCTACGCAACGTGCAAATACATCAATCAGCTATGCACGCTAGGTTGCTCTGGCCGTTCAGGGGTGTCCAAACTTTTGACCCGTGGCTCCATTACACACAGTACTGGGGGGCCGGGGTGTCCAAACTTTTGACCCGTGGCTCCATTACACACAGTACTGGGGGGCCGGGGTGTCCAAACTTTTGACCTAATGCTGTTTTATCCCATAGCTGCTCCATACACTCACAGTACTGGAGTTCTAGCTACCTGTCCTTCGATCTAGCTGCCGTCCTCCGATTGGCCCCATTCATTCCAATGGGGCCACTTCGTACGACATTCGTACGAAATCCGTACGTCGTAACTTTTCGTAACGCATATTTTCGGAAAGAGCTCAATAAGTTCTACAGGTCCTCAATTGGTTTCATCTTAGTATTTCAAAAATTGCGACGTCCACGGACGTGCAAAGTTCTGCCCATTCATTTTCTATGGGCAAAAAAACGCGTACTTACGAAGTTTTTACGAAAAACGTAAGTCCGATCGGAAAGCTGTATACAAGCCCACCATTCCCGATATGGACGCACGTTTTCTCTTTTGAACGAAGTCGATATTTCGAAAACTGCGGCACTAGTTAACCGGACAAAAAACAGGTGGAATAATAATAATAATAATAATAACTAGATTGCAGTTCCTGCAGAAACTGCGAGTGTGATTGCAGTGCTGGCTGGTATCTGCTAAGGTGTTGCTAAGGTGTTGCTATGGTATCCGGGGTGGTTGCTAAGATGTTGCTAGGTGGTTGCTAAGCTGTTGCTAGGCGGTTGCTAAGGTGTTGCTATGGTATCTGGGGTGGTTGCTAAGGTGTTGCTAGGTGGTTACTAGGTGGTTGCGAAGGTGTTGCTAGGTGGTTGCTAAGGTGTTGCTAGGCGGTTGCTAAGGTGTTGCTATGGTATTTGGGGTGGTTGCTAAGGTGTTGCTAGGTGGTTGCTAGGTGGTTGCTAGGTGGTTGCTAGGTGGTTGCTAAGGTGTTGCTAAGGTGGTTGCTAAGGTGTTGCTAGGCGGTTGCTAAGGTGTTGCTATGGTATCCGGGGTGGTTGCTAAGGTGTTGCTAGCTGGTTGCTAGGTGGTTGCTAAGGTGTTGCTAGGCGGTTGCTAAGGTGTTGCTATGGTATCCGGGGTGGTTGCTAAGGTGTTGCTAGGTGGTTGCTAGGTGGTTGCTAAGTTGTTGCTAGGCGGTTGCTAAGGTGTTGCTATGGTATCCGGGGTGGTTGCTAAGGTGTTGCTAGGTGGTTGCTAGGGTGTTGCTAGGCGGTTGCTAAGGTGTTGCTATGGTATCCGGGGTGGTTGCTAAGGTGTTGCTAGGTGGTTGCTAGGTGGTTGCTAGGGTGTTGCTAGGTGGTTGCTAAGGTGTTGCTATGGTATCCGGGGTGGTTGCTAAGGTGTTGCTAGGTGGTTGCTAGGTGGTTGCTAGGGTGTTGCTAGGCGGTTGCTAAGGTGTTGCTATGGTATCCAGGGTGGTTGCTAAGGTGTTGCTAGGTGGTTGCTAGGGTGTTGCTAGGCGGTTGCTAAGGTGTTGCTATGGTATCCGGGGTGGTTGCTAAGGTGTTGCTAGGTGGTTGCTAGGTGGTTGCTAGGGTGTTGCTAGGCGGTTGCTAAGGTGTTGCTATGGTATCCGGGGTGGTTGCTAAGGTGTTGCTAGGTGGTTGCTAGGTGGTTGCTAGGGTGTTGCTAGGCGGTTGCTAAGGTGTTGCTATGGTATCCGGGGTGGTTGCTAAGGTGTTGCTAGGTGGTTGCTAAGGTGTTGCTAGGCGGTTGCTAAGGTGTTGCTATGGTATCTGGGGTGGTTGCTAAGGTGTTGCTAGGTGGTTGCTAGGGTGTTGCTAGGCGGTTGCTAAGGTGTTGCTATGGTATCCAGGGTGGTTGCTAAGGTGTTGCTAGGTGGTTGCTAGGTGGTTGCTAGGGTGTTGCTAGGCGGTTGCTAAGGTGTTGCTATGGTATCCGGGGTGGTTGCTAAGGTGTTGCTAGGTGGTTGCTAGGGTGTTGCTAGGCGGTTGCTAAGGTGTTGCTATGGTATCTGGGGTGGTTGCTAAGGTGTTGCTAGATGGTTGCTAGGTGGTTGCTATGGTGTTGCTAGGCGGTTGCTAAGGTGTTGCTATGGTATCCAGGGTGGTTGCTATGGTGTTTCTAGGTGGTTGCTAGGTGATGTATATGCATAAATTTGATTAAATGGTGTTTGCACGTTGCTACGCAACGTGCAAATACATCAATCAGCTATGCACGCTAGGTTGCTCTGGCCGTTCGGGGGTGTCCAAACTTTTGACCCGTGGCTCCATTACACACAGTACTGGGGGGCCGGGGTGTCCAAACTTTTGACCCGTGGCTCCATTACACACAGTACTGGGGGGCCGGGGTGTCCAAACTTTTGACCTAATGCTGTTTTATCCCATAGCTGCTCCATACACTCACAGTACTGGAGTTCTAGCTACCTGTCCTTCGATCTAGCTGCCGTCCTCCGATTGGCCCCATTCATTCCAATGGGGCCACTTCGTACGACATTCGTACGAAATCCGTACGTCGTAACTTTTCGTAACGCATATTTTCGGAAAGAGCTCAATAAGTTCTACAGGTCCTCAATTGGTTTCATCTTAGTATTTCAAAAATTGCGACGTCCACGGACGTGCAAAGTTCTGCCCATTCATTTTCTATGGGCAAAAAAACGCGTACTTACGAAGTTTTTACGAAAAACGTAAGTCCGATCGGAAAGCTGTATACAAGCCCACCATTCCCGATATGGACGCACGTTTTCTCTTTTGAACGAAGTCGATATTTCGAAAACTGCGGCACTAGTTAACCGGACAAAAAACAGGTGGAATAATAATAATAATAATAACTAGATTGCAGTTCCTGCAGAAACTGCGAGTGTGATTGCAGTGCTGGCTGGTATCTGCTAAGGTGTTGCTAGGTGGTTGCTAAGGTGTTGCTAGGTGGTTGCTAAGGTGTTGCTATGGTATCCGGGGTGGTTGCTAAGGTGTTGCTAGGTGGTTGCTAGGTGGTTGCAAAGGTGTTGCTAGGCGGTTGCTAAGGTGTTGCTATGGTATCCGGGGTGGTTGCTAAGGTGTTGCTAGGTGGTTGCTAGGTGGTTGCTAAGGTGTTGCTAGGCGGTTGCTAAGGTGTTGCTATGGTATCCGGGGTGGTTGCTAAGGTGTTCCTAGGTGGTTGCTAGGTGGTTGCTAGGGTGTTGCTAGGCGGTTGCTAAGGTGTTGCTATGGTATCCGGGGTGGTTGCTAAGGTGTTGCTAGGTGGTTGCTAGGGTGTTTCTAGGCGGTTGCTAAGGTGTTGCTATGGTATCCGGGGTGGTTGCTAAGGTGTTGCTAGGTGGTTGCTAGGTGGTTGCTAGGGTGTTGCTAGGCGGTTGCTAAGGTGTTGCTATGGTATCCGGGGTGGTTGCTAAGGTGTTGCTAGGTGGTTGCTAGGTGGTTGCTAAGGTGTTGCTAGGCGGTTGCTAAGGTGTTGCTATGGTATCCGGGGTGGTTGCTAAGGTGTTGCTAGGTGGTTGCTAGGTGGTTGCTAGGGTGTTGCTAGGCGGTTGCTAAGGTGTTGCTATGGTATCCGGGGTGGTTGCTAAGGTGTTGTTAGGTGGTTGCTAGGTGGTTGCTAGGGTGTTGCTAGGCGGTTGCTAAGGTGTTGCTATGGTATCCGGGGTGGTTGCTAAGGTGTTGCTAGGTGGTTGCTAGGTGGTTGCTAGGGTGTTGCTAGGCGGTTGCTAAGGTGTTGCTATGGTATCCGGGGTGGTTGCTAAGGTGTTGCTAGGTGGTTGCTAGGTGGTTGCTATGGTGTTGCTAGGCGGTTGCTAAGGTGTTGCTATGGTATCCGGGGTGGTTGCTAAGGTGTTGCTAGATGGTTGCTAGGTGGTTGCTATGGTGTTGCTAGGCAGTTGCTAAGGTGTTGCTATGGTATCCAGGGTGGTTGCTTTGGTGTTGCTAAGTGGTTGGTAGGTCACTACTAAGCAGTTGCTAGGTGGTTGCTAAGGTGTTGCTATGGTATCCGGGGTGGTTGCTATGGTGTTTCTAAGTGGTTGCTAGGTGATGTATATGCATAAATTTGATTAAATGGTGTTTGCACGTTGCTACGCAACGTGCAAATACATCAATCAGCTATGCACGCTAGGTTGCTCTGGCCGTTCGGGGGTGTCCAAACTTTTGACCCGTGGCTCCATTACACACAGTACTGGGGGGCCGGGGTGTCCAAACTTTTGACCCGTGGCTCCATTACACACAGTACTGGGGGGCCGGGGTGTCCAAACTTTTGACCTAATGCTGTTTTATCCCATAGCTGCTCCATTACACACAGCACTGGAGTTCTAGCTACCTGTCCTTCGATCTAGCTGCCGTCCTCCGATTGGCCCCATTCATTCCAATGGGGCCACTTCGTACGACAATCGTACGAAATCCGTACGACGTAACTTTTCGTAACGCATATTTTCGGAAAGAGCTCAATAAGTTCTACAGGTCCTCAATTGGTTTCATCTTCGTATTTCAAAAATTGCGACGTCCACGGGCGTGCAAAGTTCTGCCCATTCATTTTCAATGGTCAAAAAAACGCGTACTTACGAAGTTTTTACGAAAAACGTAAGTCCGATCGGAAAGCTGTATACAAGCCCACCATTCCCGATATGGACGCACGTTTTCTCTTTTGAACGAAGTCGATATTTCGAAAACTGCGGCACTAGTTAACCGGACAAAAAACAGGTGGAATAATAATAATAATAAGAAGAAGAAGAATAAGACTTAAGAAGAACAATACTGTGATTGCATTACTGCAATCACACTAATAACTAGATTGCAGTTCCTACAGAAACTGCGAGTGTGATTGCAGTGCTGGCTGGTATCTGCTATGGTGTTGCTAAGGTGTTGCTAAGTGGTTGCTAAGGTGTGGCTATGGTATCCGGGGTGGTTGCTAAGGTGTTGCTAAGTGGTTGCTAGGTGGTTGCTAAGGTGTTGCTAGGCGGTTGCTAAGGTGTTGCTATGGTATCTGGGGTGGTTGCTAAGGTGTTGCTAGGTGGTTGCTAAGGTGTTGCTAGGCGGTTGCTAAGGTGTTGCTATGGTATCCAGGGTGGTTGCTAAGGTGTTGCTAGGTGGTTGCTAGGTGGTTGCTAAGGTGTTGCTAGGCGGTTGCTAAGGTGTTGCTATGGTATCCGGGGTGGTTGCTAAGGTGTTGCCAGGTGGTTGCTAAGGTGTTGCTAGGCGGTTGCTAAGGTGTTGCTATGGTATCCAGGGTGGTTGCTAAGGTGTTGCTAGGTGGTTGCTAGGTGGTTGCTAAGGTGTTGCTAGGCGGTTGCTAAGGTGTTGCTATGGTATCCGGGGTGGTTGCTAAGGTGTTGCTAGGTGGTTGCTAGGTGGTTGCTAAGGTGTTGCTAGGCGGTTGCTAAGGTGTTGCTATGGTATCCGGGGTGGTTGCTAAGGTGTTGCTAGGTGGTTGCTAAGGTGTTGCTAGGCGGTTGCTAAGGTGTTGCTATGGTATCCGGGGTGGTTGCTAAGGTGTTGCTAGGTGGTTGCTAGGGTGTTGCTAGGCGGTTGCTAAGGTGTTGCTATGGTATCCGGGGTGGTTGCTAAGGTGTTGCTAGGTGGTTGCTAGGGTGTTGCTAGGCGGTTGCTAAGGTGTTGCTATGGTATCCGGGGTGGTTGCTAAGGTGTTGCTAGGTGGTTGCTAGGTGGTTGCTAGGGTGTTGCTAGGCGGTTGCTAAGGTGTTGCTATGGTATCCGGGGTGGTTGCTAGGGTGTTGCTAGGTGGTTGCTAGGTGGTTGCTAGGGTGTTGCTAGGCGGTTGCTAAGGTGTTGCTATGGTATCTGGGGTGGTTGCTAAGGTGTTGCTAGGTGGTTGCTAGGTGGTTGCTAGGGTGTTGCTAGGCGGTTGCTAAGGTGTTGCTATGGTATCCGGGGTGGTTGCTAAGGTGTTGCTAGGTGGTTGCTAGGTGGTTGCTAGGGTGTTGCTAGGCGGTTGCTAAGGTGTTGCTATGGTATCCGGGGTGGTTGCTAAGGTGTTGCTAGGTGGTTGCTAGGTGGTTGCTAGGGTGTTGCTAGGCGGTTGCTAAGGTGTTGCTATGGTATCCGGGGTGTTTGCTAAGGTGTTGCTAGGTGGTTGCTAGGTGGTTGCTAGGGTGTTGCTAGGCGGTTGCTAAGGTGTTGCTATGGTATCTGGGGTGGTTGCTAAGGTGTTGCTAGGTGGTTGCTAGGTGGTTGCTAGGGTGTTGCTAGGGGGTTGCTAAGGTGTTGCTATGGTATCTGGGGTGGTTGCTAAGGTGTTGCTAGATGGTTGCTAGGTGGTTGCTATGGTGTTGCTAGGCGGTTGCTAAGGTGTTGCTAT
The DNA here is from genome assembly GCF_023375975.1 of Astyanax mexicanus. Classification (NCBI taxonomy): domain Eukaryota; kingdom Metazoa; phylum Chordata; class Actinopteri; order Characiformes; family Acestrorhamphidae; genus Astyanax; species Astyanax mexicanus. Next base: position 700,206 of record NC_064432.1, read on the forward strand.
GGTATCCGGGGTGGTTGCTATGGTGTTTCTAGGTGGTTGCTAGGTGATGTATATGCATAAATTTGATTAAATGGTGTTTGCACGTTGCTACGCAACGTGCAAATACATCAATCAGCTATGCACGTTAGGTTGCTCTGGCCGTTCGGGGGTGTCCAAACTTTTGACCCGTGGCTCCATTACACACAGTACTGGGGGGCCAGGGTGTCCAAACTTTTGACCCGTGGCTCCATTACACACAGTACTGGGGGGCCGGGGTGTCCAAACTTTTGACCTAACGCTGATTTATCCCATAGCTGCTCCATTACACACAGTACTGGAGTTCTAGCTACCTGTCCTTCGATCTAGCTGCCGTCCTCCGATTGGCCCCATTCATTCCAATGGGGCCACTTCGTACGACATTCGTACGAAATCCGTACGTCGTAACTTTTCGTAACGCATATTTTCGGAAAGAGCTCAATAAGTTCTACAGGTCCTCAATTGGTTTCATCTTAGTATTTCAAAAATTGCGACGTCCACGGGCGTGCAAAGTTCTGCCCATTCATTTTCAATGGGCAAAAAAACGCGTACTTACGAAGTTTTTACGAAAAACGTAAGTCCGATCGGAAAGCTGTATACAAGCCCACCATTCCCGATATGGACGCACGTTTTCTCTTTTGAACGAAGTCGATATTTCGAAAACTGCGGCACTAGTTAACCGGACAAAAAACAGGTGGAATAATAAGAAGAAGAAGAAGAAGAAGAAGAAGAATAAGACTTAAGAAGAACAATACTGTGATTGCATTACTGCAATCACACTAATAATAATAATAATAAGAAGAATAAGACTTAAGAAGAACAATACTGTGATTGCATTACTGCAATCACACTAATAAGACTTAAGAAGAACAATACTGTGATTGCATTACTGCAATCACACTAATAATAATAAGAAACAGACTTAAGAAGATCAATAGTGTGATCTGCAATCACACTAATAATAAGAAGAAGAATAAGACTTAAGAAGAACAGTACTGTGATTGCATTACTGCAATCACACTAATAATAAATACATTATGTTAAATAGCTGTAATTTTCTGGCAGCAGAGGGTACCTTTTGGAGCTATTAAAGATATTGGCACTCATAAAATCCCTTGCATCTGATTATATTGAGAGGTCAGAACTCTGTTAATTGTTTTGTATGGAATAAATATTATATGATATATATTGTATTTGTTCCTTGACTTTAGATATAGATAGTATTGTGCAACCATGGTCTGAGTATTGACAATACTCCTGAATTTCCCCCATATTTTCCTTGTTTCTGTTTCATAATTCATTTTTTAACAGGAAATATGCTGCTATTAAAGTTTCCTGATACCAGCAGCAGTTCTCCAGCAGTTCTCCAGCAGACACTTCTCACTTAGCATTGCTGGCTACCTTGATGAGTCAGTCGTGGTGGACGTGTGAGTGACGGCTGTCTTGTTAAATGAAGCATGCCCTGAATAAAGAGCACGGGCTGATGAATATTCAGCTAACTAAGGCTGAGTGTAATGATGGCGGAGGTGAGGTGTGTCAGTCAGCAGGGCGGGTGATTCAGCGTCCCCAGCGACAGGCTGCTGTTTGAAATGCATTTCTCACTTTCATCTCCCTCCTGTCCGATGGCTGGAATGCAAATGCAGTGAAGGAGCAGATGCACAGCATCGCTGCCACCCAACACCGGCCTGTGAAATGTTCTTAATAAGATCCAATATCCACACTTTCTCCCCACAGGTACGGCACGTTTTACCCGTAATGGACAATATTTTAGGTCAGTGTTGTTGTTAAAGTGAATGTGTTTGGAAAGGAAGTTTCTAATCACATAAAAATACAATAGTAAGCATTAGGGGTGTCACGATTCTCTAAATCCTCGAATCGATTTTATTTCCCATTTTAGGGTCACGATTTGATTTTCGATTCTCAATAATATATATATATATATTTTACAGCAGGGTGGCCTATGCCAGTTTTAGATTAGTCTATGGTCAGTCATTGTTTTGATTCATATATATAGAACATATATAATCACAGCAGTTACTGAGGTAGAGAGTTTATAGTTTTTGAGAGTAGCAGCAAATATTGCTGAGTGGGTGAGTGTGTGTGTGTGTGTGAAGTTCAGTCTTTGTGTGTGTAAGGGTAGGGGGTTCAGTTCAGTTTAGTGTAAGTGTGTTGGGTGTGTGGTGCGTGGGTGGGGTGGGGGTTCAGCTCTGTCTCTGTGCGTTGAGAAGTCTGACTGCCTGGTGGATGAAGCTGTTGCAGAGTCTAGTAGTGGAGGCTTTGTCTGTGCATTGAGGAGTCTGACTGCCTGGTGGATGAAGCTGTTGCAGAGTCTAGTACTGGAGGCTCGGATGCTTCTGTATCTTCTGCCGGACGGCATCAGAGTGGAGTCCGTGTTTACTGATGCAGCGTGTGGTGTAGATCTCGGTGATGGAGGGAAGAGAGTCTTCGATTATCTTCTCAGCTGCCCTATCTATCCGCTAAACCCACAGGTGAAGACTGGCATGGACTGAGCAGAACTGCCATAGCCTCAGTCTGTGGACCACTTTTCTCCAATTATGGAGCCATTATTAAAGATCTGCACTGAACTCTTATATGAACTCTACTGTTTCTTAAGTCTAAAAGCTTTTCTTGTACTACTGGATGATGGTAGTTGTTACTGGATGGGGCGCTAGGTATGTTTTTCTCTGATTCACTCTGTGATTAGGCTCAGCTCCATTAACTATTGCAGCACATGAGAGCCTGACGGAGGTAATGGGGCTGATTGCTCTCCATTTACGATAAATGATCATAATCTGAGTCAGAAATGACTGTACCTGCTCGCGTCCTGCGTCTGATGGTCCGGTCCATCAGATGTATTTGAGTATTTGAGCATTTTTCTAACCTTCCTCATACTTATCACGTGGCATGACATCAACGAGGGTTGATTAAGGGTTCGTTTAGGAGGAGGCTGCAGTTATATAATGTGGTATCTCCAAAATAGCAATAGCAAGCGCACAGCAGGAAAAGGAACTCAGATAACCCTTTTTGGTTAGTTGAGCATTTTCTAAAAAATTTTTACCGTTCTTAGAAGGTTCACTCTGTTTTTAGAATGTTTCCATGTAACATTAATAAAAAAAAAAGACTACCTTTATAAAGTGTTTATAAATGGTTTACAATTAGTTTATTAATGTTACTAATTAGGTTGTAAATGCCTTAAAAGTCATTAATAATCAGTTATAACACATATGTAGAAAGGGCAACAGTATAGATGGCTGTGGGTTCACTATTTGACAAACAACAGGTCATTGTTATAACGTATGTGTTATAACTGATTATTAATGAGTTTTAATTCATTTACAACCTAATTAGTAACCATTAATAAACTAATTGTAAACCATTTATAAACCCTTTATAAAGATAGCCTTATTTTAAAGTGGTACCACTTTAGGTTCCATTATAAAATAAGATTACAGTCATAAAGGGTTTACAAATGGTTTAGTTTATTAATGTTACTAATTAGGTTGTAAATGCCTTAAAAAACATTAATAATCAGTTATAACACATACATAGAAATGTATGTAGACCTGTTGTTTGCCAAATAGTGAACCCATAGCCATCTATACTGTTGTCCTTTCTACGTATGTGTTATAACTGATTATTAATGACTTTTAAGGCATTTACAACCTAATTAGTAACCATTAATAAACTAATTGCAAACCATTTATAAACCCTTTATAAAGGTAGTCTTATTTTAAAGTGGTACCCACATATTGTACTTGTTTTGCATTTTGAGATCTTTATTACATGTTAAAAATAATCGTTCAGTAATTAATCCCTGTCACTCTGAGTCGTTTGGGCTGCCGGACTGTAGACTCACAGTGGTGGAGCATGTTAAATATCAGGGTGTAGTTTTGTGGGAGTCGTTGTCAGTGATGAATGTTTTACACCAGAAGTAAAAACAAGAATTAGCAAAAAGCAGTCCTTAGAGTCCTCTCAAATGGAGCTTTTCTGGATGTTCACCAAGCTGTGGAGATTTCTAGACTTTTTTCTGACATTCTTTTTGAATTCCCTGAACTCGCACATGCCCAGAACCATTAATGAGGTTTAAAGTTGTGTTAAGAAGTTTATTTGTATTTTATTGCTTCACTAACTGACCTGATCTGCACTGGAAGCTAGTTTCCAGAATTGCCGATATTCTGTGATTTTGACAGTGTTGATGCTCAGACATTTCCGGTTCTGGGTTTGGGTTCTGGAAGGGTAATGGATCACTCTCTATGAATTCACTTATTGTACTTCACTATGTGCTCAAATTAGTGTTCTATCCAAAAGACCCATCATATGACAGGGTGTTGCATGACAGGAAATGGCTTGGAAATGCCCACATCTGTCTGTATATGTTGTGAGGTGTTATCTTGTGAATGAGGTTAAACACTTAAAAAAGCTTGCTCGTGGCAATCAATCAACCTTTATTTAGACATTGAGGATGGCCCTCATTTACATTTACCTCATGCAGCCGAGGCAATACATAGAGATTGTCAAAAAAAAAAACAATAAAGAAATAAATAAGACCCAGCATTTTCATAATATATATCTGATATTCTAAAATAAGATATAAAACAAACAATATGAACATTTTGATATATTATATATATATATCATATATAATCGTATATAATTAATAAAAATAATAAAAGCTAACTTAACATGTAAAAGAGTAATCTATAAATAAAGCAGTAAGTAAAAATGATAAAATAACCTAAACTAAATCATACTTTTTTCATTTATAGTTGAAATGTGTTCCATTTAATGTAATGAAAAGTAGTGCTGTCCTTCTTAATTTTTCTCTAAACCTATTCCAAACCTTTAAAAAAAGCTTTTATTGCGGTCATTTTCACTTCTGCAGCGCTCTCACAGATTCAACTATGCTGTAGACGAGGATGATGTGTCCATGTACGCAGATACTCATAATATGCAGATCAGTCAATCAATATTACCTCTGCCTGGAGACATCCAACCATCTGGATCCCACCGGTATCAGAGATACACTGCTCAGCCCTATCACGCGCTCCCTTCTGCCCCGCCCTTAAACCCATACATCATACCAGTGCCCCTTTAGACAGCAACATAAGCATTAGTCTTCAGAAAAGTGTTGGACGGAGGATCAGGGTCATTCCAGAGAACCCAGTTCTGCTCCATGACCTCTAGTCTAGCCCATTGTTCTGTTGAATTGTCCTACCCATCGATACATGCTTCCCAAAGGTACTGCGCATACACAATTTAATTATTTCTCGTGTTTTTTATTTATAATTAATCTGTTTTAGGGGGGTATATGTGCATTATACAACCTGGACGCACTGTCATTGCACAAAAGTGTAAATGGAAACAAAAATTACAATTATTATCATAAATAAATACAAAAGCAGTTTGTAGTGAGCTATATTTGCTATAACATATAAAATAGAGCTTCTTTTGTATTTTTACATTTAAATATACATTAAGGAAGCACGGTTCGACAAGGTAGGACAATTCGACAGAACACCATACTCAGCATTAGACATGCTGCCAATAGGTTCATGTTTATCTGCTCCATAAGGTCCTGTTCTATTAGAGCTATTTGTGCATGTGTGTCAGCAATGGGTGTGATGCATTGGTAATAAGGGGTATTTACAAATATTTGGACATGTAAATAGTATCATCATCCACCATCTATTAAAAATACAATGACACAAGCAGACCTCCCTCCCTCCCTCCGTTGGCTGTGTTCATATTACCGCTCGGATCTGTCGGATGGCTCCATGTGAAAGCAGCAACTCTTGGTCAGACCGCTTGGCTATTGGCCGTCTTTATGGTTAATTGAAAGCAGATGGGTTAGCGGTTAGCAGGATGGCTAGCTTTATGCCGAGAAGTGCGGTAATCCACTGCTGGCTCTGGATCAGAGTACATTCATCATCATTTATTCTATGCCACTGCTGGGAATTCTCATTTTTTATACAGCCCACTAATTTCTGAGATAGTAATCATGGTCTGAACTTTCAGACACAGCTTGCGAATGGGATGTTGCCGGGCTTTGCGTAATTTGCTGAAATCCTATTCAATCAAGACTTTCAGCAGCAGTGATTGGTCGAGTGAAGGAGAGATCACACTCCCCCAAAAGGTGTAATTGGTTCAGCACTGCTTTCAGAACCCAGTCTCATAATTACTGCTTTCAGAACTCAGCAGCAGCAGCAGCAGCAGACAGGGGCTCGAAAACTGAAATACTGTACTTTTCCCTGCTGTGGGACTAATAAAGGATTATCTTGGAGTAGATGCTTGATCCTCAAGCAGTTGGCGGCAACTAGAACATAAACAATTATAGAATTATTATAGATTTATAATAAAACAGATTATTATAAAGTTATTGTTACGCTTCCTGAAGGTTCCTTTGATATACCTTGATGGATCTTGATCAGTGACGTTTGTACAAGGTATCCGTAACTCTGTCTACTTTAAATGATTCAGTATTTATTGCAAATAATGTCTATGAAAGATGCACTAATCACTATAATTCATCTAGTATCTGTCTATTTAAAATGATTTTGTTTCTACTGTAAATAACTGATTTATTTTGTACTATAAATGATTCAGTTAAATATTTAGTTTCTATTATAAATGATTCAGTATCTATTATAAATGATTCAGTATCTATTATTAATGATTCAGTATCTATTATAAATGATTCAGTATCTATTATAAATGATTCAGTATCTATTATTAATGATTCAGTATCTATTATAAATGATTCAGTTTCTATTATTAATGATTCAGTATCTATTATAAATGATTCAGTATCTATTATTAATGATTCAGTATCTATTATAAATGATTCAGTATCTATTATAAATGATTCAGTATCTATTATAAATGATTCAGTATCTATTATAAATGATTCAGTATCTATTATTAATGATTCAGTATCTATTATAAATGATTCAGTATCTATTATTAATGATTCAGTATCTATTATAAATGATTCAGTATCTATTATAAATGATTCAGTATCTATTATAAATGATTCAGTATCTATTATTAATGATTCAGTATCTATTATAAATGATTCAGTATCTATTATTAATGATTCAGTATCTATTATAAATGATTCAGTATCTATTATTAATGATTCAGTATCTATTATAAATGATTCAGTATCTATTATAAATGATTCAGTTTCTATTATTAATGATTCAGTATCTATTATTAATGATTCAGTATCTATTATAAATGATTCAGTATCTATTATAAATGATTCAGTATCTATTATAAATGATTCAGTATCTATTATAAATGATTCAGTATCTATTATTAATTATTCAGTATCTATTATAAATGATTCAGTATCTATTATTAATGATTCAGTATCTATTATAAATGATTCAGTTTCTATTATAAATGATTCAGTATCTATTATAAATGATTCAGTATCTATTATAAATGATTCAGTATCTATTATAAATGATTCAGTATCTATTATAAATGATTCAGTATCTATTATAAATGATTCAGTATCTATTATAAATGATTCAGTATCTATTATAAATGATTCAGTATCTATTATTAATGATTCAGTATCTATTATAAATGATTCAGTTTCTATTATAAATGATTCAGTATCTATTATAAATGATTCAGTATCTATTATTAATGATTCAGTATCTATTATTAATGATTCAGTATCTATTATAAATGATTCAGTTTCTATTATTAATGATTCAGTATCTATTATAAATGATTCAGTATCTATTATTAATGATTCAGTATCTATTATAAATGATTCAGTATCTATTATAAATGATTCAGTATCTATTATTAATGATTCAGTATCTATTATAAATGATTCAGTATCTATTATTAATGATTCAGTATCTATTATTAATGATTCAGTATCTATTATAAATGATTCAGTATCTATTATAAATGATTCAGTATCTATTATTAATGATTCAGTATCTATTATAAATGATTCAGTATCTATTATAAATGATTCAGTATCTATTATAAATGATTCAGTATCTATTATAAATGATTCAGTATCTATTATTAATGATTCAGTATCTATTATAAATGATTCAGTTTCTATTATAAATGATTCAGTATCTATTATTAATGATTCAGTATCTATTATAAATGATTCAGTATCTATTATAAATGATTCCGTATCTATTATAAATGATTCCGTATCTATTATTAATGATTCAGTATCTATTATAAATGATTCAGTATCTATTATAAATGATTCAGTATCTATTATTAATGATTCAGTATCTATTATAAATGATTCAGTATCTATTATAAATGATTCAGTATCTATTATTAATGATTCAGTATCTATTATTAATGATTCAGTATCTATTATAAATGATTCAGTATCTATTATAAATGATTCAGTATCTATTATAAATGATTCAGTATCTATTATTAATGATTCAGTATCTATTATTAATGATTCAGTATCTATTATAAATGATTCAGTATCTATTATAAATGATTCAGTATCTATTATAAATGATTCAGTATCTATTATAAATGATTCAGTATCTATTATAAATGATTCAGTATCTATTATAAATGATTCAGTTTCTATTATAAATGATTCAGTATCTATTATTAATGATTCAGGTAATTAACAATCCTTTACTGAGTTTACCTATTAAAATCCATTAGCCCACTGTGGGCCATAACTCAATCATTATGTAAATCCAGCAGTGTATTAGACAAAAACAAGTAAATTGTTTATATTATTACATTGCTACACGAAATCTATTGTTGATGTACTGTTTTGTGTATTTTATTGAGGAGTGGATTCATTGATGAAATATATCTGGTCCATGTACTTTAGTAAAAGCTAGTTTTTCATTTAGGCTGTATTATAAGATTTACATATGTAGGAATGTCCACAACATTTCAATGTCAACAAATGTAGGTCTATCAGATTCTGATCATTGAACTGTAGTGTGTAAGTGGTTCATAGGTGGTTATTCTTTTGAACCTGTATTAAAATGTAAAGGATACTGAACCTTTGAACGACTCAAAGCGGGCTGCGGAAAAATTCCCTTATTTTTAAATTCAAAACTTGACAGTTATGCAAAAGTAACACAATAGTTACTTTTACTGGTAACTAGTTACTTTTATAGTGGAGTAACTCAGTTAGTAACTCAGTTACTTTTTTGGAGAAGTAACTAGTAACTATAACTAATTACTTTTTCAAAGTAACCTGCCCAACACTGTTAAGGATTAAACAAAGCTTCTACCCTTGCCTTTACTATTTTGATACAGAATCCTTCTAATGCTTTACATTATAATACAGAAGACTAGTGTCTGTACCTGAGCTCTGATGTTGTACTTTGTCTGTGAAGTGTATTTCACACTGGATAGTGAAGCTGATTGTGTTATTCCCCTTCAGCCTCTAGGGGTTCACAGTCCGGCCCCAGATTAATCATTCTTATTCCTGTATGAGCTGGAGATCTGCAGGGCTGTAGTTCAGCATGTCCCTGTTGGGGACATCTCTACACTTGTCAGCTGGACTAAGTGCTTTGTATTTGTTAGATTGAAGCATTTCTTTGTGACGGGGTCTTCTCTACAGCAGCACGTGTGTAACTATAAGAACTCGAGCTCCTGGCAGTTCATTGGCATTCTACATGTATTTCTTTCATTTTCTCTGAAAGCGGCGTATTATAATGGATAAGTGGTCGGGCTGAGCCGGGTTATACGTTGGGGAGAGCTGCTGCTTTAAAGTTTAAATTAAAAAAATGCTCCAAGTAATTTCTCAAACTCTTTTTGTGCCCACTCCCTTTAGAGACCGCGGGTTTCATACGGAGTAGAAGCACTGTTTGTTTCAGGACTGGAGTTTAGATTGTGAAGAAAATTAATATACTGCACCTCTATACACTGCATCAGAACTTCAATTAGGTTTGAAACTGAACTTAGCGTCCCATAGCGCGTCCCATAGCTGTTAACCCACTGATCCCTACATTTAGTATACAGTTATGAATCTTAATGCAGAATCTTTTGTCTGGTCATCGTTGTTCTGTATGTTATTATAGCACTGTAGTAATCACAGTGATTGCAGTAATGGATCTGTGCTGTCTTTGAGGAACACAAATGGACAGAAAATGTCTAGTTTGTCAGCAAATGTGTAAGAAAATGATTAAAATGTTCAGAATGTCAAGGCTAACCAGGCAGGGAGTCGAGGAGGCGGACGCAAGTGAAGGTAAGGGCGTAAGAAACAGAAAAAATCATTTATTAAATAAATAACAATGAAACAAACAAACACAGAACAAGAAAACAAACCAGTGAAACAAGAGAACATAAACTAAACAAACAAGAGATAATAATAATAATAATAATAATAATAATAATAATAATAATAATAATAATAATAATAATAATAATAATAATAAACAAACAGGGAGGCTAGTAAACGAGAAACTAAAACACGACAGAATAAACTAACAAGTAGGCAATCAAAGGAAACTAATAACTATAACTAGATAAACAAAACAAAACAGGGCAGGGATATATATATATATATATATTAACCACTCATAAAGTATTCTTGTCTTGAATATAATATTAGTTATAGTCAATTATAATGTTTTATAACAGGTCTTTGTGCGCTCTAAGTAAAGTGCCAGACTTTTATTGTAGGACTAGATTATTAATGATAGAGACTATATACTATTTTAACATATATATATATATATATATATATATATAAGCACAGCTTATAATGTATTATGATCACAGGTCATAATGCTTAACAAACATGGCTATAATGGGTTATGCATTTTTATAAACAAATATATGTATAGGATTATTGAGGGTGTGTTTATAAGTTGGAAGCTTTTTTAGTCATGATAAAGTCTGCAAGCAGGGACTGAGTTTCTTGGTATTGATGTATGACATGTTATAAACACTACAGCTATTAATGCATTATAATCACAGTTCATGATGCATAATAAACATGGCTATGATGAATTATGCATTTTTATAGATATGTATAGCCATGTTTATAATGCCTTATGAATGCATTATAATGTGTTATGAGTATGTTTATAGAGTCTTATAGATATGACATTCAAAGAAAGTGTTACCATAAAATGATTATCTGTGGAACTCTGAACGTACCAGATATGTTTTTATGAGTTTATTCAGCACACGCTTTTCACAGCTGTGTAATCCCTGCGATGAAAGATAGTGGCATCTGGACATCTATAAAAAAGATAAGCAGAATAGATGAAAACAGCATTTTATTTGAAGCGGAGCTCCTTAGCTCAGCGGAGCTCTGTCCACAGGCAGACTGACCGCTGCTTCTGAGACTCAGCGGGAATCACAGATTAATGAGGAGGAGAGGGAACTATTTTCTGCACCATGTGTTGCCTTTGGGCCTGGTGAAGGAGCATCTTCTGTGTCCGTGTCCTCCACACCACGGTGTTTTATCCTTTAAGCCTCACGCATGTGAAGCCAGCGAGGAAGCAAAATTACACAGTGTGGCCTATTGTAGAATATTATGGTATGGCAATCCCTGTGTCCCACATTTCTAATATTGAAAGATATGAAAAGGATATCTACATAGGCCTATTGTATGTATGAATTTCATGAGATTTACCTCAGATGCGATACAGCTTTCTATTATTGCAAAGCTGCTGAGGTTTATCTTTAACCCTTGAAGAGACTTCATATCTTCATATTAGCTTTATCCTGGTCAGGGTAGCATTGCACTGTAAAATGGGATAAGTTGATCTTACTTAAAAAAATGAGAAAACCAGTTAAGCAATTATAACTGTTATTTTCAAGTTAAGGTAACTTTATGCTTGCTATTTAAGTGTACTCAAATCATAGTTAAATCTACACAGTTTACTTGAGTTGTTTGTACTTTAAATAGCCTGTAAATGCAAGTTGTTTTTTTAAGTGTGTAAAACCCGATAAGTTGACTAAACTCAAAACTTTTGTTGTAACCGATCACCTAATAAATTTTAAGTTCATGTAGTATAATTTTTAAGTACAGTGAACTTAACAAATACATATACATATATATTTAAAATTAATATTTTCCTGAACTCGTACTTAGTCTTCTTTCTGTTTATTTTAAATACTCATAGAAAAGTAGATGAAAGAAAACAGTAAAGAATTAAAAGTACTGAGAGCACAGAGAGAACACAGAGTTACTGCAGCTCAGTTAATGATGCTTGTTCTTACAGCCTACAACACAGAGAACAAGCATTTAATCATAATATGTGATCTACAAGTTTACCTAAGGTAGCCCCGGGGGAATCACTACACACTGATGGTGAGTGTTAGTCTGTCAGAAACTGTTGGACACGCCCAGTATGCAAATAGATTATGACAGAAGCCAATGGAAAAATCAGTCAACTAAACTCAGTTATTATAAGTATATGTGCCCACAAATTCAGTTCAACTAACTCAAAATAGTTGAGTATAGTTTAGAAATCTCCAATTTTATGTAAAACAGACTTCTGGGTTTACAGTGAATTCAATTTATTAACCTGTATTTACATTATGGTATTTCTCATGTCTGTCAATTTTGCTCCAATTTGCAGTTACACTTTTGAACTATTGAATATGACATAAAAAAGCAATAACCCAACAACAGAGCAGCACTTTAATTATTGGATTCTCCATAAACTGTAAGTACCAGCTTGTAAATCAGCAGCTTAAAATATGAAGTGCGATAAAATGTTTTAGAAGCTAAAATGCAAATGGCTTTTATCTTAGAATGTGTTAGCAGCAATATATTCACCATAAATCTGATCCCAGGAGACCTGTTGACTGATCAGCTGTTCAATACAGGTGAGAGTTTGGCTGTTTGAGTTCACCACATGGGTCTAATGGTATGAATGCATGAAGGTATGAATTCTGTTTAGTGTCATTATAATCAGTTTCATCATTTTATTATTTAGAAACTGACCAGCCATAACATTAATACCATCTCAGTGCAGTGACACTGGCGTGGTGGTGGTGTGTTAGCGTGTGTGTTGTGCTGAGAATAGTCCACCAACCAGAAATACTCAGCCAATAGGGTTCTCTGGGTTGTGTTCTTTGACCAGTATCCTTTGACCACTGGTAAAGAACTAGTGGATGACCAACAAAAACTTTCTGTTTCTGTTTCTGTCTTTACAGCTATAAGGTTGAGCAGTGGAGGTAGGCGTGTCTAATAGAGTGAACAGTGATTTAACAGAGTGTTTAAAAACTCCAGCAGCCCTGCTGTGCCAGTTTAGATTGTCCCCTGGCCTAAATAACAGCTCCTCTGGGGTGGTCTATCCATTAAAGAACAGTGTGAATAAAGGATAAAAAATTATGCAGGAAAACAGATACAGTACAAGAGCCTAAAACAATCTGGAAATATACAGTGTGCTCCTATATCCTATATGCTGGCAGGAGCTGAACAGGTATATAAGGTGCTGTTAATCCGTATTATGGCTCAATTTTGGCTTGTACATTTTACATGACAAGATGGCATGCTCTAAGTCAGGGGTGTCCAAACTTTTTTTGTTGGGGGCCAGAAGGAGAAATATATTTGAAGTCACGGGCCACAGACTCTGTAATAAAACAAATAATGAAATATACCACTTTAAATAATACATTTTCCTGATTATTTTCATTTACACATTTTAATTGACTTACTATCTTTATCTATATTTGACAGTGTTGTGATTTTTCAAATTGGTGTTTAATTTCATGATGTCTCTTAATATAAAACTTAATTAATTACGGCAACTTTTAGACACTCTCTCCGCTTTTAGACTCTTTTGTCCCGTTTTTCCGCTTTTAGACTCTTTTGTCCCGTTTTTCCGCTTTTAGACTCTTTGGCCTGTTTTTCTGCGATAGAAATGTGCACCCTCTCTGCTTTTAGACTCTTTGGCCCGTTTCTGACACCTAGCGTTCAAACTTTGAATCTCACATTATAAAAACCTGCTTAACAGCGGGCCAACTTTCATTCTATTTCTAAAATACCTCGCGGGCGGCTCCATAAAAGGAAACGGGCCGTAATTTGGACACCCCTGCTCTAAGGCAAATGCATCAAGGTGGTACATGCACCACTGAGCAAATTCCATTAAAATGAATAGCCACTAATGCAGCTCCTATAATACCTTCATGCTCCAAGAGTTCAAGTGTTCTTCCGCTGCTTCATCGTTTAAGCGTGGAACAGAACAAACCCATTTCATTTGCTGGTCTGGGTCCAGTTTTCCCCTTCTTCAACAACCCTTCATCTAAACCAATTCTAGACATCATAACTGTAATTGCTCATCAGCATAAAAACTACAGCATCCAACAGCCATTAAGGCAGCTGAAGCCGGAGCCAGGATGTGTCACAGCAAAGAATGAAGAATAAAACAGTCCAAACACTGACGTGAGGTGGGCTGACTTTCTTACATAAAACATTCATTATTGCGTCAGTGTCATCTAGCATGGTGAAGTCACACTGAAGAGCTGTGTGTGAGGATGTATGTGTGCGTGTGTGCGCGTGTGTGTGTGTGTGTGTGTGGATGTGAGTGACAGATCTAATGCATTTCAACTCTTTGTAAGGACATTGCGGGGGACATTGTCCTCTCTAAGCTCAGTGTTACGCAATCCTTAGTTAGAAAGTCAGCAGTGGACTATCCAAACCCACCCAAACATCAGCTGAGCCTGACAGCAACGCTAATGCTAGTGTCAGGCTGTGCTCTTAAGCCAGCGCTTAACCGTTGAGCTTTTTTAAAGGTCCCACTTTATGATAAGTGTCCCTAAGTACTATGTAGTTACACGGTAACAATCCGTGTAACTACAGTGTAACTACTGATTAAGTACACATTATTACAGATTAACTACAGAGGTACAGGTTATGTAATTACACATGTGTATTAAGGTTTATTTTGGGTTAATTCAGGGTGAGTGTACTTGCACAAGTAATAGTGTGTGTGATAAGTTGAGTATAAACTTATCCAACAGCTATTGTCTACTACACACACTATTACACATGTGTAAGTACACTCGCCCTGGTACACATGTGTAGTTATACAAGTCAAAATTAACCTTAATACACATGTGTAATTACATAACCTGTTCCTCTGTAGTTAATCTGTAACAATGTGTACTTCATCAGTAGTTACACTGTAG
This sequence comes from Astyanax mexicanus, assembly GCF_023375975.1. NCBI lineage: Eukaryota > Metazoa > Chordata > Actinopteri > Characiformes > Acestrorhamphidae > Astyanax > Astyanax mexicanus. Next base: position 715,350 of record NC_064432.1, read on the forward strand.
TTACATGGATTATTACCGTGTAACTACATAGTACTTAGGGACACTTATTATGAAGTGGGACCGCTGTTTTATTAGTGTTATTACTATTGGTATAATACTTTATTATACCGTATCGGTACTGTCCTGTCCTGTCTGTCTAACTGTCTCGTCTGTTGTATTTATTGTATTTATTGTAGTGTTATAGTTTTTGCTACACTGTCGTCACTCCTGCACTTTGTTGTCTATTGTAATATTGTTGTTCCATGTTGCACCATGGTTCAGGAGTAACGTAACTTCAATGCACTGTGTACCTGTACTCAGATATAATGACAATAAAAGCCTCTTTTGACTTAACTTCAGGCTGCAGCCTGGCTCTTAGTCAGACAACGTGCAGGTACGATCTTAGTCTGCGACCAAGAAAAACAAACAGTTTTAGGAACAAATTCAGACACAAAAGAAAAGGCTAAAGAAAAGCACTTATGTAATAGATGGCAAAAGCTCAGCTTTAAAGCTATGAAAAATAAGAAATGCATCATGCTCATTTGCAGCCCTATCGTTCTGATTTTTCCCAGTGCACCACTTTACGAATGCTCTAAATGGAGAGATGTCACGCTTTCAGCTTCAATACAGAGTCAGTATTTGCCTCCACTGTCCCAGGACACGTAGGAGCTGGAACAGTGCTCTCAAAACAGACCATTTAAAGCTGCTGCAGCAAAGCAAGGAGATAACAGGAGTGTAAATAATAGAGAAAGTCAAACGGAGACCCGTCTAAAGAATAGAAAGTGTACCAGTGTGTGAAATTTAAATAAACTGTGCAAAGAAATACGTTTAAGGAGAATCCAATGCTTTAGTTATTTACACTGATATGGCTATACCTGTCCCGTGACTTTTGCCATGTCCCACTAAAGCACAATAACTCTTATACAAACCAGAGGACTATACCTGAGGGATCTCCTGCACTGCTGGAGAAATTGTTGCACAATAGACAATTCTAGACAGACGTTGTTGGTCAGCAGTATGTGGATTTAATAAGACCCCTAAATAAAACCGGAATTATAACACCCCCCAAAAGTTCTCCACGTAGATGACGCTCTGATGCTTGGGATGGTTTTAACTCGGCCAAACTCGAAATTAAATTATATACTAACTCTAAGCCAGGGGTGTCCAAACTTTTTTTGTTGGGGGTCAGAAGGAGAAATATATTTGAAGTCACGGGCCACAGACTCTGTAATAAAACAAATAATGAAATATACCACTTTAAGTAATACTTTTTCCTGATTACTTTCATTTACACACCATTTTATCTTTGATAGTATTGTGTAAACTAAGATTTTTCAAATTGATGTTTAATTTCATGATGTCTCTTAATATTAAACTCCTTAATTACGACAACTTTTAGACTCTTTGGCCTGTTTTTCTGCACTACAACTGAACACTCTCTCCACTTTTAGACTCTTTGGCCTGTTTTTCTGCTCTAGAAATTCGCACGCTCTCTGCTTTTAGACTCTTTGCCCTGTTTTTCTGCGCTAGAAATGCGCACTCTCTCCGCTTTTAGACTCTTTGGCCCGTTTTTCTGCGCTAGAACTGCGCACTCTCTCCGCTTTCAGACTCTTTGGCCCGTTTTTCTGCGCTAGAAATGCGCACCCTCTCTGCTTTTAGACTCTTTGACCCGTTTTTCTGTGCTAGAAATGCGCACCCTCTCCGCTTTTAGACTCTTTGGCCCGTTTTTCTGCGCTAGAAATGCGCACCCTCTCTGCTTTTAGACTCTTTGGCCCGTTTTTCTGCGCTAGAAATGCGCACCCTCTCCGCTTTTAGACTCTTTGGCCCGTTTTTCTGCGCTAGAAATGCGCACCCTCTCCGCTTTTAGACTCTTTGGCCCGTTTTTCTGCCTTAGAAATGCGCACCCTCTCCACTTTTAGACTCTTTGGCCCGTTTTTCTGCGCTAGAAATGCGCACTCTCTCCACTTTTAGACTCTTTGGCCCGTTTCTGACACCTAGCGTTCAAACTTTGAATCTCACATTATAAAAACTTGCTTAACAGCGGGCCAACTTTCATTCTATTTCTAAAATACCTCGCGGGCCGCTCCAAAAAAGGAAACGGGCCGTAAATGGCCCGCGGGCCGTAGTTTGGACACCCCTGATCTAAGCTCAAGCACCTGCTGCATGTTCTATATAGTGAAAATACAAAATCTAACTTTTAATAAACCCCTTCAAACTGTATTAGACAAAAAAGTTTGAGTTAAAAAGTTTTACATTATTCAACCAAAAACATGGGAGGAAAAAAGTGAACGTAATGAAAACAAATTCAGAGTTAGGCATTCTTCTTTTTTACCCGTCAGATAAAACTCTGCAACTAAAGCAAAGAGCCCGGCTAGATTCACACTCCATAACTCAATTATGGGACAGAAGCGCAGGCCTTTTTTCATTACGGCTCTAATGTTATTATTCTTAATTGAGTCGAGCTTCCACAAGAAGCCATACGCAATGGTAATTTCCACTAGTGTCCGCCCACTCAGCACTGCCTAAGAGGTGTGTTTATTTTCAGACAGATGTCTCTGCAGCTCCTAATGAATGGTGGAGCTTTGCCGTGTGGGCAGTGTAATAATAATCAGCTCAGAAAAGGAAGAAATGCGTTTGACACTTCTTTGACTGTCTGGGCAGCTTTAAAAACAGAGAGTGAAAGACTGTGGCTTTTCATGAAGTAATAGAACACAATACTAGTTCCATACTATGTTCCACTGAAGATAATGAACACTACACTGACCTGTGGAATATGTGTGTGGGGTCTCCTTCAATGAGTCATTTGTCTGCATGGACAATTCTAACCAGATTATGCCAGTCACGATCCTTATCACCCACTGCACTGTCCTGTGCGTGCCTTTTTTTTTTTTTTTCATGTGAAGCAATATGCAATTGCAATTCTTAGGTACTTAGCATTGCCTAAGACCTGAAACACACTAAGAAAAGTAAGTACAGATTTGTACTTAAAAGAGCTTATATTGAGGTACAAAAAAGTACCTTTCAGTGAAAATCCTTTTTTGTACCCATGTTTTTTGTACCATCAACTAAATATGGCTCTAAAACTTGATAATCCAAAACTTTCTGGCTTTCAAATAAAAAATGTGCAATTAAAATATATATCGATTAATACTACAGTGATACAGAATACTGAATGTACCTTTTGGCTGCAGGTTAAATGGTACAAATCTGTACTTATTACTGTTAGAAATGACTGTACTTCAGAGGGAACAAATCTGACCCTGTAAAGACCAATATTATACTTTTGAGGGTACAATTATAAATAAATATATATATATATATATATCATACCTCTGTTTTTTAGAGTGAAGGCAAAGCTTTGCCATGTTGGCAGCGTAATCATCTTTAAAAAGGAGAAAAGGCGTTTGACACTCTGACTATCTGGGCAGCTCTAAAAACAATGTAAATGGCTGTGACTTTTCATGAACCTTCAGGCTGAAAAGGGATCCACTCAATTTCCCCATTCAGCACAGTTGCCATGAGAACCCAATCTTTTCTAGTAAGAAGGTAAAGATGGGTAAAGACCACCAACACAAGCATTGTTCCCCTGAGAAGGTGAAGCGTGAAAAGGAGGCATTGTTGATAAAAGCAAAGAAATGTCACATCATATTGGAGACGCAGCACGTGGTCTGGCTCATTTGTTCAGTGGGGCTCTTCTCCTCGCAGAAAACAGACAAGACAATGCATGATAGCCCTTCAGAAGAAGTACAGCTGTCTATGGCTGAAACTGGGACTACACAACCTAAGCTATGATGATCATTCAGTAAAGTGGCCAATAAGGATGATGCTAAGAATACTTACAACAACAACAAAAACATCAGTAATGACAGATTATACATATCTAGATGATACACATCGTATTAAACACATCCACCATCTATCTATTGGGCAAGGTTTAAACACAACACTAAATCTTTACATGCAATCTATTAAATATCAACATGCTTCAATAAAGTATTGCAAAATATAATACACCAACATTCAATATATTCATATTTTTATGTAGCCCATGCACTGATTTGTTGACATTCTGGCATAGTGTAGTTTATATACCTACTGTGCATATTGTTTTTGTTATAGGAATATTTTCTGACTTAATTTATTTGAGTTTAAACAGCTTCTGGGTTTACAGTGTGTGAATGTGACACGAGTTTTAATCTAAGCTATATACAAATTATGCATTTATAATTTTATTGCTAGCTGTGTCCAACAATGCAATCCACTTAGACTCTCCATTTAAGCTCTCTGTATAAAATTAATAGTCCACTGAAGTGAGTATTCCCTCTGCATGACTGCTGTTAAAATGCACAATAAGAGCAGCAGCAGTGATTGTGTGCTTTCAGAACGCAGTGTTAACAGACCATTTGCCAAAGTCATGTTTTCCTCTGTGAAACAGGAAGTGTGTGGTCAGTGTGTTATAGAGCCAGTGAACTTCCTTACTTTATTTAGTGTAAAATCCTCGCTTTTCATGCACTTCAAAAGGCCTGTCTAACAGAGGAGAGAGATCTTCTTTCATCTTCACACGGACAAGATAGAAACTCGCTTCTGATCTGATAGCAAATGATTCTGCTGCTAATCACACCTTATCTGTCTGCTGTGTCTCTGATGATGTAAGCACTGAAACTAGCTTGGTATAAGCTGAATAAAGGGATACTAACTTTGGACTTTTCATGAATTAATATGGCATGTCTCAATCTTTGGATCAGGATAATCAATAGCTTAGACCAGGGGTGTCCAAACTACGGCCCGCGGGCCATTTGTGGCCCGTTTCCTTTTTTGGAGCGGCCCGCGAGGTATTTTAGAAATAGAATGAAAGTTGTCCCGCTGTTAAGCAGGTTTTTATAATGTGAGATTCAAAGTTTGAACGCTAGGTGTCAGAAACGGGCCCAAGAGTCTAAAAGCGGAGAGAGTGCGCATTTCTAGCGCAGAAAAACAAGCCAAAGAGTCTAAAAGCGGAGAGAGTGCGCATTTCTAGCGCAGAAAAACAAGCCAAAGAGTCTAAAAGCGGAGAGAGTGCGCATTTCTAGCGCAGAAAAACGGGTCAAAGAGTCTAAAAGCGGAGAGAGTGCGCATTTCTAGCGCAGAAAAACGGGCCAAAGAGTCTAAAAGCGAAGAGGGTGCGCATTTGTAGCGCAGAAAAACGGGCCAAAGAGTCTAAAAGTTGCCGTAATTAAGGAGTTTAATATTTAGAGACATCATGAAATTAAACATCAATTTGAAAAATCTTAGTTTACACAACACTGTCAAAGATAGATAAAGATAGTAAGTCAAGTAAAATGGTGTGTAAATGAAAGTAATCAGGAAAATGTATTATTTAAAGTGGTATATTTCATTGTTTGTTTTATTACAGAGTCTGTGGCCCGTGACTTCAAATATATTTCTCCTTCTGGCCCCCAACAAAAAAAGTTTGGACACCCCTGGCTTAGACTATATGCCTGTAAAATATATAATACATTCATTATTAATAAAATGTGGTCAGCAGCAAAATGAATTCATCCAGTAGGCCTGGTGTGGTCAGTTACACATGATGCCAAATAACCTATGACTTTCATTACAAGAACTTTGATAGCCTCTTGTTACGTTAATAAGGAGATTAAGTCCTGAAGTCAACATTTGGAGAAATAGCTTTCGTGCATCTTGGCATGCTCTCCACCAGTCTTTCATGCTGCTTTTGGGTAACCATGTGTCACTCCTGGAGTGAAAATTCATGCACTTTAACTTTGTTTGATGGCTTGTGATCATCCATCTTCCTCTTGATTACATTACAGATGGTTCAGTTGGGTTCAGGTGGCTCTTTAAAGCCGTCAAATAAATTGTTTAAAAGTTTTTTTTTGCTGGTCAATTACAGTGATTATGCTAGCAAAACGGCGCCACCAGTGGATGGGAGCTGTAGTGTGAATGGTACATTATTTATGCACTAGTCAACCTGTTTAACAACTATAGTCATGCTGGTCATACCGGTCAACCAGCATGATCTTGCAGGTCTTTTAGGGTCAATGTCTCAGATAGGGATTAAGCCTAGTTTTAGACTATACGTTTTCTTTAAATGGGAAATCTCCAAATTTGGCCTAATCCCTGTCTAGTACTACCTCTTAGTGTTCTATAATAACCCATCTTTAAATACCAATAAAATATTTTAACATGTAAGGATCATGCTGGTGTGTCTTGTTGCATAAAGCCCAAGATCACAGTTTCCCAAAAGGGTGGTCAAACTCTTTTGCTTGTGTTCTCAACTTCAAAGGCAGACTGTGAGAGTAAAAGGCGGATAACATCTTTAATCTTAACATATAACACCTTGAAAGAGAAAGATGAACCCGAGCGATGACTCTTCTCTGTTTGAAGTTTCCAGAACATCACTGCTGACCGCTGCTTTATCCACAGGACCTTTTGGCCCGAGCAGTCTGGGGCAGTATCAGGCTTCTGCTGATTGACCCTGGCATGCTCGGTGACTCTGTAGGGGTGCTCTGAGCTCACTTTGGACATCTCGCATTTACACTCTACTCATGGCAGCACTGTGTTTATTTGTGTTCATCACTACTCCCTTCACAAAGATAGTAAAAAGATGCATAGATTCAGAACATTTTAGATCTGCTTTAAATAAATAAAGTATGCCATATGACGACAAAATGTGGTTTAACATTACCCTGCTAAACAAATCCAGCTTATAATGTGGTGTGAATGTGTTTGCCCCCTTCCTGGATTCCCTTCCTGAAATCCTTAAACTTTGGCCTGTTTTTCTGCGCTACAACTGAACACTCTTTCCACTTTTAGACACTTTGGCCTGTTTTTCTGCGCTACACCTACACACCCTCTCCGCTTTTAGACTCTTTGGCCCGTTTTTCTGCGCTACAACTGCACACTCTCGCCGCTTTTAGACTCTTTGGCCTGTTTTTCTGCGCTACAACTGAGCACCCTCTCCGCTTTTAGACTCTTTGGCCTGTTTTTTGTGCTGCAACTGAACACTCTCTCCGTTTTTAGACTCTTTGGCCCGTTTTTCTGCGCTACAACTGCGCACTCTCTCCACTTTTAGACTCTTTGGCCTGTTTTTTGTGCTACAACTGCACACTCTCTCCGCTTTTAGACTCTTTGGCCCGTTTTTTGTGCTACAACTGCACACTCTCTCCGCTTTTAGACTCTTTGGCCCGTTTTTTGTGCTACAACTGCACACTCTCTCCGCTTTTAGACTCTTTGGCCCGTTTCTGACACCTAGCGTTCAAACTTTAAATCTGACATTATAAAAACCTGCTTAACAGCGGGCCAACTTTCATTTTATTTCTAAAATACCTCGCGGGCCGCTCCAAAAAAGGAAACGGGCCGCAAATGGCCCACGGGCCGTAGTTTGGACACCCCTGCTCTATATAGTCTTTACATTTTTATATATAATTCCAGTCAGGTAGCACTGGAAGCCTGCTCCATGTGCACTCTGCACGTGAGATTGTATTTGTTTTACGAGCACATTGGTTATTTCCATGCTTTTTCCCGTTGAGAGCCTCTTTTACCTTGGCTCTGATGTCATGGTTTCTGTTTTCTAAATTATTACCTGGAATTGTAAGGTGATTTGGACAGCTTCTACAGTGATGTAGCCCATCAGCATCAGCTTGTTTTCTTCCCTGAAATTATTCTCCTGACAGCTGATGATTGGCTGTGGAGAGAAAAGTACAATCTATGATAAGCATAATCTATTTTGATAATCTGCTGCTTATGTTGGCACTGCTGGTGGTCTCATCAGCTGTATTTACGTAGTCGAGTCTTTTGTAATCAGACTGCATTGGGTCTTCTGCTTCTGCTTGGAGAATTTTTTTTTCCTGTTTTTCTTTTGGTCTGAAACAGAACATGAGCAGAACAGAAAAGAAGAGAGACGGTTGATTTGAGATCCAGCACCTGGGCCTTTTGCTGTTTCTGGTCCAAATCATGCTGAAATAACAGGAGAAATCAGGAAACAAGCCAGCGAACGTTCTCGTCGGAGCACCTGCTGATCATGAGATGTCTGCTAACTATCCACCTCGCTCTCGGAGGCAGACTCTACCTCAGCTACTTACAGTTTCTGTTATCATTTCAGTCAAATGACTCATGATATTCCGTGGCTTGGTGTTTCATAAGACTAAACACATTCTTTCTTTAATCACCTGAACCCCCATCACTTTTTTACGCTCAGAGAATCAACCACAGACTAAAATAAAAGCTGTCTGCTTTGGGTCATTGGGTTCTTTTGTTTTCATTTTCTTGGAAAACTCTTTCCTTTACTGGCACTTTTCTCCTGATATAGCTTATGTATATATCCACTGTGAGCCTCTGTCAAAAAAAAAAAAAGCAGCAGTCAGCAGTCATTGAGTTCTGGAGCTTTATTTCGAGGCACTCTTCACCATTTTTTGTGGAAAAAGACAAAGATTCTGATTCATCTGATTCATCACTGGACCTGTTGACCTGAGGCCACCACGTGACCACTTACCTTCATTCTAAAGCCTAGGCTGCAGCCAAAGCATGCTGGATTTCTAGCTGATTACATCATACAAAGTCATATCAAGTCTGTTTCAATGTAAGGAACCGTCATATTTAGCCTAAAAGTGAAAACTACATTCGGAGCAATTTCAAGGAGGCATCTTATGTATCTTTCCCACTTTTCTATTGTCTGTGCATGTAAAATGTGAAGGGAAAAGGGCAAAAACTGCACCAAAACAAAAATGGCTGACTAGTCTTCTGCTGAACATGCATGGTACACTTTCTCTCCATTACATGGAGTAGCTGATTGTAGAGAAACATATTTGAATATTGTTGAAATCAGTGCATGAAGTGGTACTGGTATATAATTGCAGAGACTTGCATGTTGTAAACAAGGAGGCTGGTTACTGGTTGATAAATGGATAGGAAGTTCCACCCTTCAATAAAAAGGTGGCATTCTAAGCTCAGTGAAGGCAAGCTGAGACAAGACATCCTAAGTCTTGGTAAACGAAGAGGGTTTACCAAATGTGTAGAGGAGTGGCGTCTATTGCACTAGTTGCAAAATATGACAATGACAATATGGTGTATAGTATTGGCTTAATTTCTGAAAAAAATTGGAACCATAACATCTATAACCTTTCTACAACCTTGTAGAAATGTCTTAATCCTGTGTCGAGAATCCTAAGTATATACCTTACAATTTTCTAAATGAATAAACTCTTATTACACCTTCCAAAACACAAGACTTTGTCTTGACAGCAGTGATTTGCATTGCCTCCAGTTGTATCATGTAAATCATTCATGTAAATTACCTCTTAAATCAGCGTGTATACACCGACACATATAAATATGAACAAATTGAAAGCTGTAGGAGGTAAATCAGATAACTTAAGGCGACTCAGTGTCATATTAACATACATTGCCACTTGAGCTGCCAGCTATCAGTCCTCATTAGGCTTTAATTGCTACTTAGACAGTGGTTATCATCTCAGCCCTGTCGTGATTATAAAGTGCGTATGTCAGAGGCTACAGAAGTGTCTGAGATTCAGAGTGAAACATTGCTCACATCACTCTGAGTTTGACGACATCAAAGATACGTAAATCCTGATCATCAGGTGGATGAGATGGATGTGATTTATGCAAACTTACTTATAATCACTGCCATGTGCTTCAGCTCACACTTTAATCAAACTGCATCCTGTGGGTGAGATTGGACTGCATTCAAAGAAACAGCAGGGGTGGGAGAAGAGGCTGGCATCAACACAATAGATCAGAGGCCAGAAAACAGGCTTATATTTATAAATAATACTGTTATTGGCCAAACAGGCCAGTGGTGAACTGTGAACCTCACTGTGAAATTGTTTAATTTACTAAAGAATACAATATTTTGCAGCTACATAACCAGTGCCTCCAGCTAAACCTTTCAAAGAATGAAATTCTGGTTACACCAGCAACACCATCTATCCTCTCCCCGACAAAGGTTGCTAGGAACCTGGGTGTTCTGATTGATGACCAGCTCTCCTTCACGCACCATGTGGCCTCAGTTGCTCGATCCTGCCACTTTGCACTTTATAACATAAGAAAAATTCCACCGTTTCTGATGCAACAGGCCACCCAACTCCTGCTACAAGCAGTCGTCATCTCGCGCCTTGACTACTGCAATGCCCTGTAGTAAAACCACTCCAAATGATCCAGAATGCAGCAGCACGTCTGGTCTTCAACCAACCAAAACCAACGGGCATGTCACCCCACTGCTCATTGAGCTCCATTGGCTACCAGTTAATGCTCGCATCAAATTTAAAGCTCTTTTAATCGCCTACAAGGTGATACAGAACAGGCTCCTGAAGACAGAGCTCTTCAAAGAGCTCTTACTCTCCTAACACCTCTAACTAACTACCTTCTACTACCAGATCAGGAGAATCTCTCACTATCTTTAATAAACTCCTGAAGACAGAGCTCTTCAAAGAGCACTTACTCTCCTAACACCTCTAACTAACTACCTTCTACTACCAGATCAGGAGAATCTCTCACTATCTTTAATAAACTCCTGAAGACAGAGCTCTTCAAAGAGCACTTACTCTCCTAACACCTCTAACTAACTACCTTCTACTACCAGATCAGGAGAATCTCTCACTATCTTTAATAAACTCCTGAAGACAGAGCTCTTCAAAGAGCACTTACTCTCCTAACACCTCTAACTAACTACCTTCTACTACCAGATCAGGAGAATCTCTCACTATCTTTAATAAACTCCTGAAGACAGAGCTCTTCAAATAGCTCTTACTCTCCTAACACCTCTAACTAACTACCTTCTACTACCAGATCAGGAGAATCTCTCACTATCTTTAATAAACTCCTGAAGACAGAGCTCTTCAAATAGCTCTTACTCTCCTAACACCTCTAACACACTAACTACTTCTAACCTCATTTCCTTCTTCCCCTCCTTCACTCCTCTATCCCTTTATTCCCTTTGACCTCCTTTAGGCCCTGTATAAAGATGTTTTTACCTTTAACTTCTATTACTTTTGTACTTTACTATTGTAGGTCGCTTTGGATAAAAGCGTCTGCAAAATGTAATGTAATGTAATTAATTTAACATCTGAAAATAAGCATATCCATTTGTTGATTCTTAGTTTACTACATAATTTGAACATACAAACACTCCCTTACACTGTGTCAAAACTTATCGATGATTGGATCAATAGAAAGTCTCCAAAATTACCTGAAATAAACTCTTTTTACATTTAACACTTAACTCTAAGTTAAGAAGATACAATACATAGAAATTGTAAGGGAAGCTGTTTGTTAAACCTGTTTGGTGGGCTATTAAAACTGTAAAAAATCATTAACATGCAAGAAGATGGTCTAAAGTCATTGATATTCAGATTCGTATTCATTCCACTCAGATCCAAAGGCCTCTTCCATTGGTAATTTGACCCGAAATGACTCCTTCAAGTGAAAGAAGACTGGAAAACAGGTTTTGGGCAGTAAAAATGTCCTCTGAATAGGTTGTGGAACATAATAAACCATGCTGAATGTAGCTTATGTTTTCATAAATAGACCCTTCCTATTATACCAAGGCTGCCTGATTTGAGTGCAGTCCAATTTCAATATGATAATGTGGATTCCACAAACAGGGCCTCCTTAGGGTTGTTGCATTATCTAGATTGTTTATGTCATTTTGCTTTATGGTCTGTCTCAGCTATTGCCTTGAGATTGCAACCTTTACTGCAGCAGTAATTTAATATTCATGGTGAGTCAAGCATTGGTGTGTACACTTTCATTCATTTTACAGCGTACATGCTGAACATGTTGTAAACGTGTTGTAATTGGGATTGTTGATTGGTCTGATGTTCATTAGGGGACAATGTGGTAACAATCATCTTTATAATAATGACTACAGCTTGAATCAGCCTGAATCTCTAATGGCTCCCAATTTGGCCACGCAGTATTATAGACGTCAGGCCTCATTTATTTATATCTTCCTTAGAGCTATTTTTCATTTTTTCCTTGAGAAAACCCTGCTGAAATATCCAGCTAGTTTCAGATGGTTGAAAAGCAGTTTTTTATCTGGTTAAAATATTCCCTGTGCTAGTAAAAAAAAAAAAAAAAAGCTCTTGACCGATTATGCTGGTCATGCAGGTCACATTAGTTGACTATCTTGGTCACGCTGGTTGTCCAGTATGGTTTTACTTGGTTATACTGGTTTTCTAGCTTGGTCAGTTTGATCACACTTGTAGAGCAGCTAAACTATTAAACATACCCTATGTTGGTTAGCTAGCTGGTTAATCAGATCTTGACCAGTAGTGTATGTCATTTTTTTGTAATGCTTGGTTAGTATGGCCAACTTGCTTGGTAATGTAGGTCATGCTGATCCAATAGCTTGATCTTTGGTCATTATGATTGACCTTCTTGGTCATGCTGGCCATGCTGGTTAAAACTTGGTCAGGCTGGTCACCCTGGTTGACCAGTGCAGTTCTGATTGTCATCCTATCCTGACGGACTATCTTGGTTTAATTGGTCATTCTGGGTGACTAGCTTGGTTTAATTGGTCATTCTGGGTGACTAGCTTGGTTTAATTGGTCATTCTGGGTGACTAGCTTGGTTTACTTGGTCATTCTGGGTGACTCTCTTGGTTTAATTGGTCATTCTGGGTGACTCTCTTGGTTTAGTTGGTCGTTCTGGGTGACTCTCTTGGTTTAATTGGTCATTCTGGTTGACTCTCTTGGTTTAATCGGTCATTCTGGGTGACTCTCTTGGTTTAATTGGTCATTCTGGGTGACTAGCTCGGTTTAATTGGTCATTCTGGGTGACTAGCTTGGTTTACTTGGTCATTCTGGGTGACTCTCTTGGTTTAATTGGTCATTCTGGGTGACTCTCTTGGTTTAGTTGGTCATTCTGGGTGACTCTCTTGGTTTAATTGGTCATTCTGGGTGACTCTCTTGGTTTAGTTGGTCGTTCTGGGTGACTCTCTTGGTTTAATTGGTCATTCTGGGTGACTCTCTTGATTTAATGTGTCATTCTGGTTGACTCTTGGTTTAATCGGTCATTCTGGTTGACTCTCTTGGTTTAATTGGTCATTCTGGTTGACTCTCTTGGTTTAATTGGTCATTCTGGGTGACTAGCTTGGTTTAATTGGTCATTCTGGGTGACTAGCTTGGTTTACTTGGTCATTCTGGGTGACTCTCTTGGTTTAATTGGTCGTTCTGGGTGACTCTCTTGGTTTAATTGGTCATTCTGGTTGACTCTCTTGGTTTAATCGGTCATTCTGGGTGACACTCTTGGTTTAATCGGGCATTCTGGGTGACTCTCTTGGTTTAATTGGTCATTCTGGGTGACTCTCTTGGTTTAGTTGGTCGTTCTGGGTGACTCTCTTGGTTTAATTGGTCATTCTGGTTGACTCTCTTGGTTTAATCGGTCATTCTGGGTGACACTCTTGGTTTAATCGGGCATTCTGGGTGACTCTCTTGGTTTAATTGGTCATTCTGGGTGACTCTCTTGGTTTAATTGGTCATTCTGGTTGACTCTCTTGGTTTAATTGGTCATTCTGGGTGACTCTCTTGGTTTAATTGGTCATTCTGGTTGACTCTCTTGGTTTAATTGGTCCTTCTGGTTGACTCTCTTGGTTTAATTGGTCATTCTGGGTGACTATCTTGGTTTAATTTGTCATTCTGGTTGACTCTCTTGGTTTAATTGGTTATTCTGGTTGACTCTATTGGTTTAATTGGTCATTCTGGGTGACTCTCTTGATTTAATTGGTCACTCTGGTTGACTCTCTTTGTTTAATCGGTCATTTTGGTTGACTCTCTTGGTTTAATTGGTCATTCTGGGTGACTCTCTTGGTTTAATTGGTCATTCAGGTCAACTGTCTTGATCTTTTTAGTCTTTCTGAGACTTTATGAGAAAAATGTACTTGGCCCACTGTACCCGCTACTGTGTGGTTTCAGCGAAAGACTGGGCCCAGATTTCAAATGAACTCTTTGGATAAAGATAAGAAAAGTGATTATAAGCATATGTGTTCTTTTTTCTTCTTTAAACAAATTTCTAAAGTCCTAAAACCCCCAGTTCAGCTTTCCATCTGTTCCACCATATATAGTATAGTATAGTTTAAAAGCCATTACCTATGTGAGGAATATGCTGTGAACATATTTGCTATTCATGCCACGTTCTGTTCCCCTGTGACTGTCTTGCAGTCTAAAGTGGCACTAGCTTTTCTTTACTTTCATAAAAAGAGAAGCAAACTCCTTTCATCATTGCCTCAAGTTTCCCTCTTTGCAGCTGAAGTGCTACTAGAAATGTTACTGATAGCTTCCTGAGTGACACATAAGAGGACAAAACCTGATTAAATGAAGCTGTTCAGTCAAACGTGGAATCCTGAGCGACGCCCACGTGCACAAAAGTGTTGACAAAGTGAAGCCATTATGAAGCCATTGAGAAAAAATGTTGGTTTCAACTTCACTCTGGTTGTTTCTAGTCGTTCGCAGAGGCAGCGTGGTAATAAATGCACTCTTTGGCAGGCTAATGAGTGTTTGTGTGTTCTTTTTTAAATCCCATTGTTTATGGTAGATTTAGGCCTGAATTCATTGTCGCTCTACGCGTTTTGTCATTCAGTGTGGCTGATAACGATAAAGCTGCTGAGACAAAGATGATGATACTTCATTATCTGGGTGCAGAAAAAGACTTTGAAGAATGGACCTCTGTGATTCGCCGTGAATAGGCTTCATATCCACCACACTGAGACTTTATGTCTTTAGGGGACCTTGAGATTTACAGCCATTGTATTTCAAATTAAATGCAATTTCCAGACAATTTGCTCACTGTCATCTTCTGCTGTAGCTTACTGGGGGGCAAACGCCTCGAGTATAACCTCTTCTGTAAGTCTTTGTCCTGTTTTTGTGCCTATTTTACTTCTTCTTTTGAAGTTATAAAAGGTTTTCTTGAGTTTTTTTGCCTTGAAGACACATTTTCGCAAACTTCATTGAAACATGCATGCAATTGACAATTATTCTTTAAAAAATAAATAAATAAAGTCCATATATCTATTGTTGAAATTTCACTCGCATTTCTAAGCAGAAAATAGCAAAACAGCAAAATTAGCAATGCCTGTTTTTTTTTCTTGTTTCATACTCTGTGGCAAGTCAAGTGGAATCAGAATATAAATTGATAGCAGAAATCATTTTGGCATAAATAAAAACGGAAGTGAGCATGTTTCTAATCAGCCCAGCTTTCTATACTAATCTGAATAATTGTCAATTTAACTAATTTGCATCTGAAGCCTGTGTGGATCAGGTGAAATTAAAAACCCGCCTTATCTGAATAATTAGAGGCCGTGCTTTGAATTAAACAGTTTATAACACAGATATATTAAGATATTAACATTTCACACATGCAACTGGAATCAGTTCACTTTAAATCACTTTAGTGGCATAAATTAAATGGCTGCATGTCACCTGTAACATGAGACTGCCGTCACTGTGATTAGAACTGCACACAACGTGTCAGGAACTGTCATTATTTAAGTTATACGAGTTAAATAGATAAATTGTATATATGCTATTTATAAGACTATTTATGCCCAAACATGCACAGCTGCTTATGAATATAGCAGACAGGATAAATGGATCTTTTCAATTCTTCTGATTAATAAACACAGCTGTGATTAAAATCCATTTTTCACCATTCTCTAAATGACCAGAATCAACGAGACTGTTAATGATGAATTAAAAAAGTCATTAAAAATCTATTTCATCTCAAACCGGGGACGTGTCTCATTTTCATTCATTTATAATTTCCACAGAAAATCATGCTCTTATCATAAAAAAGTTTTTGTCCTGATTATTAGAACCCTTAAGCTGCCTTTACATGGTGAAAACTATAGCTTGACACAGCTAAAGAATGCTACACTGTATATAAAAATATATGTTAAATGTATAGAATATATAAAATGTGATAAATTGCTTCAATTGCTTCATGATTCATGTCACTTTGCCATGAGCACACTGGCCAGTGCTCAACCTCACTCACAAAATAACACCTTACAACTTATATGTTATATGTTGGCATTGTACATATGTACAGGTGTTGGAGAATGAAAGTGAAACACCTGGTTTTAGAGCACAATAATTGATTGTGGTGACGGACAGTTCTGGTGGAAACAGGAGAGTTGAGGTGCACATTGAATTCTGCGTGATTTGATCAGCCGTGGTTTTATATATTTTTTTTTTTTATAAAATCCGAGTTATCACCCCTTTGAACATCCCTTTCAGACAGCTTCCTCTTACAGCATCCACAGTTAATCCTGTTGGATGTGGTCGGTCCTTCTTGGTGGTATGCTGACGTTACCCTGGATACCGTGGCTCTTGATGCATCACAAAGACTTGCTGTCTTGGTCACAGATGCTCCAGCAAGACGTGCACCAACAATTTGTCCTCTTTTGAACTCTGGTATGTCTCCCATAATGTTGTGTGCATTGTAATATTTAGAGCAGAACTGTGCTCTTACCCTGCTAATTGAACCTTCACACTCTGCTCTTACTGGTGCAATGTGCAATTAATGAAGATTGAACACCAGGCTGCTCCAATTTAGCCATGAAACCTAAAATCCCACATATCATATCATGGGATATATTATTAATCCACACCAAGTTCCAAAAAGCATTAGAAACATCTTAACTACTTAAATGGTATATCTGCTGTCTGTCTGGTACTTTGTTCAAAGTGTACCACAGCATGGTCTTTCATCGTGTGTGCTTCTAATGCTTCTGAACAATTCGGCCCATCATTTTTTTTTATTCATTTATTTTATTTAAAGATGACTGATTTGGGATAAGAATGTGAAAGACTTCCAAAAAGAAAGTTGTTTAATGAATTAATGACAAAAATGGTCTGTAAAATAATCAGTACCCAAAGATCATTTTGTCTTTGGTTGGGTTGGCGAGAGCGATGGACTTCTTTGCGATATCTCAGCATAACATCGCCCTTAACTTCCTTCTATGTAGTCCCGCATTTCCCCTTTGATGCTGCCGCCAAGAATTAACACATTAAAGGCAAGTGTACACGCCTCATTAACCTCAGCTTTTAATTTCATTTCGATGCAAATTCTCTTCTGAGCAATTCTCTACAACAGGACTCCTCCAGACTGCCAGGTGAGTAATTGAGCACAAGTTTGGAAAACACAGCCAGATTCATTAGACCATCATAAGGGAAGGACTGCAGGACTGCTGCACTTTGGGAGGTAACAAACTCGGGTCTGTAGGAACAGTGAGCGTCGACCACAAGTCAGCCTCCGGCTCTTCCATTAGTTTAAATTAGCGTGTTACTGTCAAATGGCAAATCAATAATTGATTCACACTGAGGGCTTCAGGGCTCTGCTGCATCTCCCTCCTCCCCCTTTTTTGCCAGTGAGCCACATTAATTAAAGTTTGCTGTAGAAACAGCTTGTATTTGGTAATGGATTGCAGGCCTCGTGATGATTTATGTCTGAAAAACATGCGCTGCTTTGCACTGTCCTGAACGCATTGTTCTGTTTTCACAAAGCAACAAGTCTGTACATCTGTTTGGATAGCTGGACACTGTTTCCAAGACCATGCGAGCTCGCCAAGTGAAGGTAAACCTCTTCAGAAGCCTCTGCATGACCCTACTATATATATATATTATATAGTATAGAGTGGAGCTTGAAGGTTTTCTTGGAGTTTGTGAAGCCTACAAAAGATTCTTTATTTACCTAAAGTACTCCTAAAATAGGTAAGAAGAACCAAATCAAACTAATAAGACAAAAATATTAGACTTACTAATTTTTATTGTGGATAGTGATCCAATATTACATATCTATGCGTGAACAGCTCTGTTATTTTGCTGTTTTTTCTTTCCAGAACTTCTGCTTTAGTTCCTTACATAGTCTGTGTATAGCTGGACAGAGCATCGTCTCTCAAAAGTGAAGCCACCACAGGTCGGGCGCCCCCTGCTGTTCGGTTGCAGAAAGCTGGGTAACCCCACCCTTCCCCATAGGTTTCAAAACAGGCAAAACAGAACAACTTTCAATCGCGTTTTTTTTTCTAATATACTATAATTCTACCTCCATTATTTAAATGCAGCAGCTAGTGTAACATCTGCTTATATTGTTAAGTTTTTATTTTTCGCTCGGCTCGGCTCTGCAGCCTGTGACCTCGAGGCAGCCCTCAGGGGCGGGGTTATTTAAATGAGTAGGCGGTCTCTCCACAGTCTTTCTCCCTCCTCTGGTCTCTACTGCGCTCTACAGACTCGGGTTTCAGGATCGCCAACATGGAGGAAGATTTTAGCTTCATTTTCATTAAATTAATGGGAACGGCGACACGGCATCCATCTTTTTTACAGTCTCTGGTTCCTTACATAACAGCCGTTCCAAAACATTACCATTATTCTTCTTTTTTAATGATTCTGTGTTAGATTGATGTGTGTGTTTAGGGTCATTGTCTTGTCATGATTCACAGTCTTTAGAGATTCAGCTCATACACAGATGTCTAGACATTTCCTTCAGATTTTGGTAGTTAGTAAAATTCCTTTGTAGAATTCGTTGTTTCATCAATGATAGCTAGCAGGTCTGGCTCAGATGCAGCAAAACAAGCGCAAATTGTGATACTACCACCACCATGTTTTAAAGACACTTTATATGCTGGAATGCAGTGTTTTCCTGTATATATTTATCTGAACATAATGATTCTCATTTAAACCAAAATGCTTTATTTTTGGTCTTATCTGTGCACAAAACATTGTCCTATTAGCTTTCTGGCTTGTCCATGTAAGATTTAGCAAACTGCAGACGGGCAGCGGTTCTGTCTGGAGAGCAGAGGGTTTTCTCCTTGTAGCCATGTTATAGAATACCAATGTATAATCACACAAACAAAGATTTCTAAGGAGCTTTAAGTTACAAAACCATTTCTAAAAAGGTTTGGACTACACCAAGACACATTGTGTACAAATGGAAGAAAGTTAAGAGTGGTCAACCAACAAAAAATCACTCCAAGAGCAGTTGTGATGTGTAATTGTCTGTGAGGTCACAAAAGAACCAAGTGTAACTTCTAAGCAACTAAAGGCCTTGTTCATGTTCACACTGAACAACTGTGTTGTGACACCTCATTAACACCTCACTGAAAACACCTGATTGTATTTTCATCTTCAAATGATTGGCTAATTCTAAATATTGAATTACTTTTTTGTTGATCAAAGGTATATAATTCTTGACTATAAATAAATTACGAAGTCTTATATTTTTGTAATATTTGTTTGATTAAGTTCTCTTTATCTACTTTATCTAATCTGATAAGGTTTTAGGATGTATTTATGCAGAAATATATAAATATAGACAATTCTAAAGGATTCGCATACTTTACCCGTGACTGCAGCTCTCAACCATTTGATCCAGTTAAGTTAAATAGATCTTTTTCAGTGCTTTTTCAGATTTCCTGAGGGGTAAGGTATTATTCTACAGTAGAGGTTGCAGGACTCAGCACGCTGCAGTATCATGCTTGTCTAAAGTTAATTACAGAAATATTTCCTGAATATTCAGTACTTCCAGCTGTTGGAAGTTCTGTCATCATGAAAAGAGACGTCAGAATTACTTTTACAATTAGGATTTTTTTTTTGCACGGAATCAAATTGTATTTCTTCCTCGTTAAATTCCTATCAGTTCCTTTTGAGTGTCTTTTTCCTGTTTACTAAGCATTACCGTCCACACTTTCAACAACACAGACGAAGGCCAGAATGACGGAAGAATCTCTTGTGTTTTTCCAGGTTTCATTTCGTTTTTCGTTTCTCTTCTCACAGGCTTCCCTCCAATCCCTGGGATAGATTGAACTGGGAAAGATGGATGACTGTTCTCTCTCTGAGAGTGGACCATGATAAGCGCAGGCTGTGGAGGAACATTCTTTACCTGGGGTGCTGAGAGAGCGCGTGAGGCTCAGGCACGTCCGATCTGTTGTCTTTGGACGGGTCAAGCCGATAAATAGCTGGAGCTGACTGGAGGACCATCACAAGGTCAGGGGTCAAACACAGTATCACCGTATACACTGCAGTCTACACTGTGTACGTACTGAGGAATTTTGAGCCACTCCTCCTTTATCTGCATACTTTATTACATACTTTCCCCCTGTTCTTCAATAATCAGGACCACACAGGACCACCACAGAACAGATACAGTACCAGTCCAAAGTTTGGACACACCTTTTCTAATTCAATGCATACGCTGTAAATTTAATATTGATGACTGTCACGTCTTTGCCCTGTTTCCTGTCTGTTCTAATGTCTCTGTGTGTGACCCCCACGTGACCCTTGCTCCTCTGTGTTGTTCCCCAGTAATTTTCCACTTACCTGTGTTCATTTGTAACTCCGCCCCTTAGTCCCAGGTATTTCCTGTTTCCCATTTGTGTCCACCACTATTTATAGTCCGTGTTTTCTTTCTCGTGTGTCGATGCTTGTACGTTTTTACATCTGTTAGTGGTCCTCATGTTTTTCCTGTTTATGCTCAGTTCTGGTTCTCAGTTTATGTTTATTTTGTCCGCCTCTGCCTCCTCCCTGCTGCAAACCTGACAATGACATTAAATCTATACATGTTTCCCTCTTCTCAATATTAGTTTACAACATAAAAATGCTGAAATATTCTGTAAACAAAAAGTGTTAAACAAACCAGAATATGTTTTATACTTTAGATTCTTCTAAGTAGCACATTTAGCTTTGAGTTCAGATCTGCACACTCTTGGTGAGATTTTAATCTCAGTATCTTCATGAGGGAGAATCACATGGAATCACCTAGTTTTCTCAGCGTCCTGAAGGAAGGAGTTTCTGGAGGTGCTGAACGATAGCTGCTGCTTTTCTTTTCCTTCACGCTGATTCACCTCAAATCACCATCTTTGCTAAAATTCTACTCAAGTAAAAGTACCCATCTAAAAATCTACTCGAGTAAAAGTAAAAAAGTACTCAATTAAAAATGTACTTTGAGTAAAAGTTACATAGTTACTTTTAATTATTTGATGTAAAAAAGTAAAAACAAATCATTGCAGGTTTGATGTGGAAGTTTTGAAAGCTGACAGCTCTGTCCGGCGGGGCACAATTTTTTTTTTTTTATTCAGACAATTTGTATTTTTCCCCCAGCATTTTATTTTTTACTCAGTAATTGGGAGTTTTCCAATGTAGTGAAGTAAATTACTTGTGTCAAAATGTACTTGAGTAAAAGTAAAATTACCTACTTTAAAAACTACTTTAAAAATTACAAATTACTCCTAAAATGTACTCAATTACAGTAACTTGAGTAAATGTAATTCATCACTTTCCACCTCTGTTATCTTATCAGTACTTCTATAACCCTGACAGTATACAACATAGCACATTCCAAATTAGTCCCGTGTAGAGCAGTGATTAACCAGTGATTAATCATTTATATTAATTTGAATAGATTTGACAGCATACACAGCGTACCACTTCTGGATTCTGATTGGTTATCACGATATTCATGGCATATCTCCCACTTTATCATGCATGCATCTTTGCTGTGTATAATTCATGCTTTTATTCTAGACATGCACATGCAGTCATTTTTTTTCTATTGCTAGTAAAGGTGATTAACTCCCCAGTGGATTATCTGGAATATCGTATTGGCTTATTCCCTCCATTGAGATGATGAGCTTTGTTTTGAGCGCAGCTCGAGTTTATTGGATTGGGGTGCTTTCTTATAGGCTTAGCTGTGCTCTAGTCGCAGTGTTATTGATCACACTCCACTCAACAAAAACTGACAGTAATTAATCCCATAATCTCTAAATACCTCCTCCCTCAGGTCGTTTGGTTATTTGTAGATCCCTTTTGTAGAAGCTTTTTTTCTTCCTGGCACGACAGAAAGGGTTGCGACCCTCCAACATGTGTGTGTTTCTGTAAATTCTCATATATAAATATATATATATATATATATATATATATATATATATATATATATATAAGCTTTTTATTTCCTTTTTTGTTTCATTTACTAAAACTCAAAGAACTGGGTTAGGTGGATCATGTCCCGTTATGATTGCATGTTGGACCAGCTCCAAAGTACACATAGGTTTTTGGGCTTATAAGGATTGAACCACATGCTCCTTGTTTGTTCACGACCCTGCAGTGGTTGATTGGGAGGCAGTGAACTCCTTTAGAATAACAGCAATAAACAGGAACCTCTTATTAACCCTAACCCTCGCCGGTTTGCTCTGGGCCAGAATCTGCATGATGGATTTCAGACTGGTCCGTTTTGGGATTGACATGGGAACGAGGAATTCAAAATACATCAAAAACACCCAGTGATAGATTCTGGTTCAAAAAGGAGGAGATGCCAAATATTGAAAGAAATATGGAAATTGGAGGCTGAATTGGGGCTAATCTGTGTATACATAGCTCTGAACTGACCCTAGGAAAACCAGTACCAAGCACCATAACAATACCACAGATAACACTGAGAAAAAACAATGGCCTGTCTGGGTAAATTATTTGCACTCACTGAACTTCCTGTTCAAGGATAAGGATTAAGCCTATAGGCTCAGTCACTGGCTCAGGTTATCTATACTGTTCCATAAATTGTTATTATTATTTTGTAAAGGTGATACAAGTGTAAAAAATCTTAAAATATAAACATGAGTCTGATATTAGAGTAAAATGGCCAGTGTGATCTAATAAGCTATTAGCCAGGCAGTTAGTAGTGTTAGTAGTGTAGTTGGATGTGCTGGACTTGGAAGTATTTGTAGATTTTTTTTTGGTCTAGACATATAGAGTCATTTACATTACATTACATTACATTACATTACATTTGGCAGACGCTTTTGTCCAAAGCGACTTACAATAGTGAAGTACAAAAGTTATAGAAGTTAAAGATAAAAACATCTTTAGACAGGGCCTAAAGGAGGTCAAAGGGAAATAAAGGGATAGAGGAGTGAAGGAGAGGAAGAAGGAAATGGGGTTAGAAGTAGTTAGTGTGTTAGAGGTGTTAGGAGAGTAAGTGCTCTTTGAAGAGCTCTGTCTTCAGGAGTTTATTAAAGATAGTGAGAGATTCTCCTGATCTGGTAGTAGAAGGTAGTTAGTTAGAGGTGTTAGGAGAGTAATAGCTCTTTAAAGAGCTCAGTTTATTAAAGTTTATTAAAGATAGTGAGAGGGCGGCACGAAACGGCAGGATCAAGCAACTGAGGCCACATGGTGTGTAAAAGAAAGCTGGTCATCAACCATAACACCCAGGTTCCTAGCAACCTTTGTCGGTGAGAGAGAGAGAGAGAGAGAGTCGATGCGTATAGAGAAGTTGTGTTGGGCAATGGGTGCAAATTATTATAGTTTAAATGCAGCGTTCATTAAAAGGGGTGTCCACAAACAGTTGGACATAGGCTCTAAAGGATGAATGTATAAGAACTGGTTCTTCTATGGAATAACTCAAAGAAACAGTTGTAGCCCCTTTTTATTTTTAAGAGTGTCCTCTTAGACTGACCCTGTTGATCTGGTTTTGAGCTAAAGCACAGAAACAGGAGTAAAGTGAAGACTCTTCACTGAGAGATTGATCTCCTCTATAACTGAATCTGCAGCTGAACAGAGCGCCTCTTACCTCTGAAACTCTCATAAAGTCAGGACTGCTTCTGCCAGTTGAATGCAATGGAGTGCAATAAAAATGTATTAATTCTGCTGAAATCCCACGGGCCTGTGCCCTCCTCACCTCCAGCTCTACAGCTCGGCAGAGCTGGGAATATTCCCCTTCATATGAGTGTGCTACGAAGTTTTTGTGAATTTCAGTAGCTCACCTGTCAGTCAAACTCCATCAATACAATAGCTACTGATTTGCTGTTTGAGTGGCAATAGAAATAAAAAAAAAATACAAAAAAAACATTTGGCTGTTTTGCATGCATCTTTAATTACTATTTTAATTTCATCTTCACACATGTAAAAACATACCTGAACATTATTAAGGATTTATTTGCTACTCTAATAGACCACTGAAGTCCTGTCGTCATTTTGTAGTCGGCGCCATGTTGTTTATGCCCATATCAACTAATCAACTAACTACCTGCCCTCACTGAGGCGACAACCAACCAGAAACACCCATTTATTTCACTGCATAATAAAGAGGGTAAATGTTAAAACGTGGTACAGCTGGTTCTGGAGTATCACTGACCTGTTTTAGTGATTTTATGCTGTATCACTCTCAGCTCTCCTCAGTAAGAGCAGTTAGTTCATTAGTTGGATCAGCTGTGTTTAATACGCTGTGTAGTTATGACCGGAGTTCGCTGGTGTTGCGCCGAAAACAGTCCCCTGCTAATCTCTGCAGCAGCGCCGGGAGGTCAGTTCACTCCAGTGCTGTAGCATTAGCTTAAAGTTAGCATTTTTCTCATTACGACTCTTAAACGATCTCATAATTCAGAGGATCCAGTGATGTCCAGGAGGTAAATGTACACAGAATAAAATGTACCAGGCTCTGAACAGATTAATTTACCACAGAATGTGATAGAGGCGGGTTTTAAAGACCCTGTTCATTTTTCTCATAGAGAAAAAATGCTTAGACACGGAAGCTATATGAGGACTAAAGAATGATGCACGACTTCAGTGGTCTATACCCTAAACAAACCTGCAAATAGGCTTTCTAACAATGTTTCTCGGACTCCTGTATTGAATGTGGATGTGATTTCTGCCAGACTCGCTTGTTTATTCATATGGACAATTCTAGCCAGACCATTAACATTTCTCAATCCATAGTAGTGTTACAAGTGTATCGGGAATACATTAAAAAAGGCATTACCACCCACAGTGGACAGCACAGTGGCATCTGTCTAGAATTGTCCATGTAAAAGTTATAAAATACAAAATCCAGGCACGTGCCACAGGTCATGACGTCAGTGCAACAGAAATGTGTGAAAAGGACTCGCTTTGGGTAAACTGATGCTGGATGATTTTTGAACAATTATCTTTTAATGATCTCATCACTTTCAATCTGTTTTAAAGAGTTTTTAAAAGCGCTTTTAAGTACTTTGAGGCTCAAAAGTCAACTCGAAAGACTTTGAAGTTGTCTGAAATTGTCCGATAATTGGAACAGGCATTTTATCTTCCACTCCAGAGCGCTGATTGTGGAGACGTGGAGAGTTCACTCTCACAACAACAGCACTTTGTTGAAGCGCTGATAATGAAGGTCATAATGAGCAAATGAGCTCCTGTCGTTCATCTGAGTGTAGAGTCGTGTTCTAGAGCTTCTATACCTTATTAACACACACACACACACATCTTTTCCCATGACTGCTGTTCTAATTACATTCATTCATTTTGGGATAAACAGTTTATATCTGCATTAGCGTCACTTACAAAAACAGACAATCTGCTAAGTTTACAAAAAAATTTAAAAAAGCTCCATTTTTGCTGTTTTTCATTTTTTGACATAATGTAAATCTGGCAGCCATTAAATAGATATATATCAAAATTACTTTCTTTCTTTTACATTTTCTTCCATTGAAAGTTCAGGTGATTTATTTATTTTCCTGTAAAGGTGTAAGATACAATGTTTGCGTGACAGCAAAAATATATTCCTTCCCTCTCTTCCTTTTTTCAATTAATTCTGTTCTCTTTATTTTTTCTCTCATATTTTCTTCTCTTTTATTTATTTGCTACTCTTTTCAGGTTTCTTTTACTTTCTTCTTCTTTTCTTCTCCTAAATTTTCCCTATTTTTTCCAATATTTTTTTCTTTTCTGCTCATTTATTTTGTCTCCTTCTCATTTTTTACTCTTCTTTTTTATTCTGTGTGGGGATCCAGGCCAGGAAGTATACCCGACCAGCCATGGTCACTTTTTGGTTTTCCTTCTTCTTATCTATTTTTTTTTTATTATTTGTTCTTTTCTTTTCTAGTCATCTCTTATCATCTCTTCTTTTCTTCTGATTTCTTCTCTTCTTTTTTCGTCTGATCTGTTTTGGCTTTCTCTTCACCTCTTCAATTTGTTCTCTTTTTCTCATCTGATATTTTTCTGATTCTTTTTTTTATCTATTTATTTTTTTGTTTATTCTATTCTTCTCTTGTTCTTTTTTCATCTTTTCTCTTCTGTTTCCTTCTCTTCTCTTGTGATTTTTTCTGATCTTCTCCTCTCTCTTCTCTTCTAATTTTCTCTCCTTGTCTCTTTTTTGCATCTTTATTTCCCTTTTCTAATTTGTTTCTCTTTTCTTTGGATCTGTTTTGGTCTTTGATCTTCTCTTCTCTCCTTATTTGATCACCAACCAACCAATCGTTTTTGAGACCAGCTGGTACAACAGCTTTAGCAACCTATGAGTGTGCAGGATCTACAGGCCCAGCTACAACATTTCTGAGGCCTCCTTTTAAATGTACAGTTTTCCCTAATAAACTTTTTTTCCTTCTTGTAGCCTCTTACTCATTCAATTCCAACAACTCTATTGCATGCTTGCGTTGCCATGTACATCCAAATATAAATTAAACATCTGATTCTAAAGGGCAGAATAAAAGGCAAAATAGAAATGAGAGCCATGGGTCCTCAGAGCTGAAACTGAGGGTGAAGAAGAAACCACTGATCTGGAAAAAGAGTTAAAACATGACTAACTCTCTCTGAAGAGTAAGCATGATGACAGATGCGATGTGATGTGACATGGTTGGCTTTTAATTGCTCCCAGTGTCTCCTTGCTGTTGTTCCGCTGTTCTCATTTACTCCCTGTTCTGTCATTCACTGTGGTCCCATGCCGGAGGACGAGCGCGTTGTCTCAGAGAGAGAAAGCTGAAAGAGATGCTGGGGAAGTAAAATAAGTAAATTCTTTAGTCTGAGTTTGAGTTTATATAAATTGTTGATTGATTTGGGTTATCAAGACATGGGACAACTGTGTAAATTGCTCATGAAGTGTTGGTGGCTCAGGAATTCCTTCACCTGTATAAGTTGTGAGGTGCTATCTTGTGATTGAGGTTGAGCAATGTCCAGCAGGACTTGCTACACATATATATATATATATATATATAAATACGTGGGACATACATAATTCAAAGGACAAACGGATGGGTAGCAAACCTCACCCCGTGCCCTTCTAATAAAAATTATATCCTATATAACTATGAAAAGGCATAGAGTAGCAGTGTGTGAATTGATCATGATATTATATATCATATTATATTATATTATATATTATATAACCCTAAAGGGCTGAGAAGAGTCTGAATAGACACAGGTTCACATATATGTTGGCACAATGCAACAACACAATGGATATGTCAACACATGTTGAGAAAGTGAAGAAATACATGAATAATATATATTCTTTACTGTGGATTAATGGTGTAATAATAAGATTAAGCTTTTATTACTTTTATTTAAGTAAAAGTTTAATCATATCCAATATTATCACCCGTGTCAGATAGCACTGGAGTCCACTGCACTGCAATCTCTTTTCTGAGAGTGCTTTCCAAGAACTCTTTTTTTTTTTCAGGAAAGCTAAAAAGTCACTTGTATCTGGACACAAGGCAAAAAAAGAGCAAAATAACTTTCAAAAATATCCAGACGAGAGTGGGCAGGGTGTTTATAGAGCTAAATTTGGACTGGATTCAGTGAAGTTGTCTGAGAATTACATAATAATCCCACTGCTTAATGTTTTTGTTCTGTTAGTGAGGGGATTGGCTGGCATGGTTGAAATAAACTAAAAATATATAATAAAGCACCAAGAAGGGGTTGCTGGAATTAAAATAAATGTTATATGTGTGAATATGATGATGATGATGATGATGATGATGATGATATATGTAAATGATAACAATATCAGAGCAAAGGAATACATTTATTGTGGAAAGTGTATATATATATATACTCATTTAAATAACCCCGCCCCTGAGGGCTGCCTCGAGGTCACAGGCTGCAGAGCGGCGCAGAGCGGAGCTGACGGTCTGTTATTGGTCCCGCCCATAACCAGCCCTTTTACAATAACCACACCTTTTTTGAATAGAGCTGAATAATGATTTAAAAATGAATTCTGTGGGGATATAAAAATTTAACAATATAAGCAGAGGTTACACTAAAGCTGCTGCATTTAAATAAAGGAGGTAGAATTACAGTATATTAGAAGAAAACGTGATTAAAAGTTGTTCTGTTTTGCCTGTTTTGAAACCTATGTGGATGGGTGGAGTTACACAGCTTTCTGCAACCGAACAGCAGGGGGCGCCCGACCTGTGGTGGCTTCACTTTAGAGAGACGATGCTCTGTCCAGCTACACACAGTGTATGTTTCAAACTGTACCACTGCTAAAACAACCACATGATCAGACCACTGCCTTCAGATATGATTTAGTAGAGTGATTAAATTTCCACGACACTAAAAGCTGAGGG
This sequence comes from Astyanax mexicanus, assembly GCF_023375975.1. Taxonomy (NCBI): domain Eukaryota; kingdom Metazoa; phylum Chordata; class Actinopteri; order Characiformes; family Acestrorhamphidae; genus Astyanax; species Astyanax mexicanus. Next base: position 743,632 of record NC_064432.1, read on the forward strand.
CCACGGGGGTCTGAAAGTGAAATATTTATAATGCATGGACACACTGACTCTGGATCTGATCCCAGTGATAACTATGCTTGAATTTGCTCAATGGAGCAATAACCAGAACTCATCATCTACACATACATTCAATAATCTTTAATTTTATGCATGCAGGTCTGAAGATATTTGATTTCCCTGAAGACGGAGACTAGCTTAGTATTCCACACGGCCGGTTTTACCATTTCTCAGACTCACAGAAGACAAGTAACACATGTAATGTATTGTTTTACCCTTTTTTCATGAATGAACAAATTTAATATTGATCTAATGCAGGCGATGCCTAAGATAAGCATGATGTGATATTTCCAGTGCTTTTCTAATTTCATACTTCATAGTCAGAAGTATGTGTTTATTTATGAGCAGAAAATATAGCATGTTTTATGCAGTGTTGCTGTGATATGAGTACTGTTATATAAACCTTAAAAGCTGATAAAAGTATTTGAATCTACATTTTGCATATTAGAATTAAAATTTCCTGAGTTTTGAGCTTGTCACATTGTGAAATTTGCCTTAAAAATAACTAATTTTCAGATCAATTTGGATATATTCTTCAGAGAATATATAGATTGATTTTTTAGGTAAAATTTAAATGAGAATTTGTAGATTCACAAGTTCAAAGCACAAAAAGCACACTAAATTTATGAATTATACCATTCAAATATACATATATATATATATATATACTACCCCTGGCTTAAATAAGTAGATATGCATTAATGTCTCTTTTTTAATCTGAAACATTATATATCTATTTTTATAAATATATCCAAAAATATTATGGAACCTAAAGAACATTGATTATGGATTGATTATGGTCACTTGTTTGATTTTGAGCCAGATGCCACCAGTCACCATCATTGCCACCACTAAACTGCAAACACATGTGACACTTTGGATGGAGGATTGTTAAATGCCCACACAATTTCATAAATTTCATAACCCTGATTAATTCTCATCGCCCTGCCATGAGCATGCTGGTCGGTGTTTCTCACAGCCTCACTCACAAGATAACTCCTCACAACTTATGTTATGTTAAGTACTGGTGTTCTCAACCCATGCCCTGAGGTAACACTTTATGTGTTTAAACCAGTGGTTACAATAAATAAAAAAAATACAATAAATGAGCATGTGTCCCAATACTTTTGCCCATATAGTGTAAGCATAGTGGATAACAGCATCAGACAAATACTGTGATATATCATGTACTGTTGCCTCTACAGTCACACTCTGCACAAGAACACACTCCATATGGAAGCTGTACCTCTACTATTAATGTCCCCGGGGAAAGGACGCACACCAAATGACTAAATACTTTTTTTTTGGTATTTTATTCCGATTAGTCTCAATGCACAACAACACTGCACCACCTATCTTTGACTTACTGCAACTGCAGTGTACAGATTTATAGACTTTTATCAGAGCTTGTACTCAATTGTACTCAACATAACAAAAATAAGATGAATAGACTGTAAAACCCTAGCTTAGAACACAGCACAGTATTTGGTAGTGGCACTAATTACAGAAAATAGATAAATAACATTAATACCACCTTAATACCATTAACAGAGCTCTTTTTATATTTGGTTTTGAGCTCACCTCGATTTACTCAGCTTTACTCAACAAGATTTGAGCATTTCTTTAAGAGAACTTGGATAAACAGCTTCTGTAACCCAGAAAAATACAAGGCTTGAACACGAGGAGCACACTACCCCACTGAAACAATGCCATCTGCCCGCATCTGGTTGTGATTCATCCAAAATACATGTTTAGAAAGGCAATATAGGCATCTACTACTGTTATAGGCCAACTAAACCTTATATTGTTCAGTATTTCCTGATTTTACCTCTTATTTCATTAGGATGGCTCCAGATGGATCCTAAAATGGAGCACCACCATTCACTGTAGCTTGCACCCTTTCCTCTCTCAGGGTGAGAGGAACACTTCTGATTGTGTTTCTTAAAGTTACAGACACACATTTTAAAAGTGTATTCTCAATTCACCACCTGGCTACATTAAAAATCCCTTTTGTTTTTTTTTATGTTAACAGCACTAGTAGCATAAGGCTGGTGTATAACTGAAGTCATCAGCACAGTTATTGCCTCAGTCATGTAAATAGACTTCAGATTTGGGCTGTTAATAGTATTTTCTATGTTTTTCTCTTTGTACAGGATGTACTGAGTCGTAATGTTCTAATCACTGCTGTGCTGCTTCAGCTTTTTGTCATTTACTCTTGATTAATAGCTTTTTAAAGACTTTTCAAACGCTTCTTAAAGTGCGTTTCCTGTAAAGTGACCACAAGAAGGTTGTGACTACTGCTGTATGACCGACTGCATGTTGTACAGTTTGTATTAGTGGGTGTGCTCACATCACTATTCTGTCACTATTATGTTTGATACAATAATCATTGTAAGCATTAATAGACACTATATAGGCAAACATGTACAAGTACTAGTGCTCAATCAAAAAACTGATTAGAGTAGAAGTGTTTTTCAAGCTCCACACTTAAGTGTTCATCATTTTGTGTACTTAAGTTTTGCTTAAGTAGTTTATACCAGAGACTGTAAAAAAGATGGACGCCGTGTCGTTGTTCCCATTCATTCAATGAAAATAAAGCTAAAATCTTCCTCCATGTTGGCGATCCTGAAACCCGAGTCTGTAGAGCGCAGTAGAGACCAGAGGAGGGAGAAAGACTGTGGAGAGGCCGCCTACTCATTTAAATAACCCCGCCCCTGAGGGCTGCCTCGAGGTCACAGGCTGCAGAGCGGAGCGGAGCTGACGGTCTGTTATTGGCCCCAGCTATATACAGTCTGTGGTTTAAAGTAAAATGCAGTACTGAAGTACTGAAAGTAAAAGTAGAGTACTGTGTTATTACTGTAGTTTTTACAGAAAGCAGCGGAAAGTTCTCAGAATGAAAGGCAGAACGGGAGCAGCGAGATCTTCTTATAAAATCAGCTTGATCTTTTGATTTACTCAAAGATGAGCAGCTTCATCAAACCCGGATACAGTGCAGAGCATCTACCGCTCTGGATTAAGTGATAATGTGTAAAAGTATTAAACTCTTTAAAAACATGTAATGAAGTAAAAGAGGAAGTGGGCAAAAAGAAAACTTAAACTCATACAGATACAAACAGAGACCGAGAGAGCATTTTAGTACATCATTACTATTACATTCCTCTGTATATAGGGCTGTGTATGTGTATTAACAAGAAACTGAAGATGTATATGATGATTTAACATATTGTGCTATATTCTAATAGAGCACGTATCATCCAAAATGTATAGTTTTACCCAGGAAATGTTGTATTGCAATTTTTTATTGCTATTCAAAAGAAAGAAAAAAGTTACCAGGAACAATAAAAGTTTAAAAATTCAAACTGATATGGGCTATAAATCTGCCGGACGTCTCAGCATGGAGCTGTAGAGGTTCCTAATGGTGTCCTCTGATAATTCGTCTTCCAGCAGCTTGAATATTCTCACACAGTTCCTGCAGAAGTGTTTCCTCGAGTGTTTTTTTCCCAGAATCAGAGTATTGAGCTCGTATTTGTAGAGGTAGAGCAGTAACTTCAGTCATTTCCTCTTCTTCTCCAGCCCTCTCTAAACAGCACAGCTCACCTTGACAGAGACTGAATTGATTGGACACACTCTTCTCCTGTGTCTGCGCTCTGTGGTCCCGCTGAGGTGATGATAGCCAGTAATGGTCGCCAACTTCAAGCAGCACTGAGTGCAGGAGAGCCCTGTTTGACCTTGGGCTTTAACTGGGAGAGCTGCGTTTAGAGGACGCTTCAATAGAAGCTCAGGACCATATTTTACCCGCAGGAGGGTCCTGCATATCTTCTGCTGGTTGATGGGATTTCGATAAGTCAAGATTGCTGAAGGGAATGATTAGAAATATGCAGAGGTGGTAAGTAATGAATTACATTTACTCAAGTTACTGTAATTGAGTAGATTTTATGAGTAGTTTGTAATTTTTAAAGTAGTTTTTAAAATAGGAAATTTTACTTTTACTCAAGTACATTTTGACACAATTCATTTACTTCGCTACATTACTGAGTAAAACTCCCCATTACTGAGTACAAAATAAAATGCTGAAAAAAAAACCAATTGTTTGAATAAAAAAAAATAAAAAAAAAGATGCTCGCCGGTGGAATAACAAGGCAATAACGTCCTCATGCAATGCAAAATGTGCCCCGCCCCCAGACAGAGCTGTCACCTTTCAAAACTTCTATATCAAAGAATCAAAGCTAGTTTAAGATAATAATAATAATAAGCGATATTAAAAAATAACCATTCATCTCTATAGCAAATCCAATGATATCCACTTTAGTGTGCTTCTGATAAGGAAACTTCAAAGCTTTATTTAAATATATATTAAATAAATATCCCAGAGAACTGTTCTCATAAAATATGATATATATATATATAGTGTTTTATTTAAACAAAGAAAAATCCTGTGCATAAGTCAAAACCTATAAAACAACCACTTTTTATATAAAGTTTTATAAAGAACCATCTAAGCTTTTGATAAGGAACAAATTCTGCCACAAAATGTTCTTCAGACAATGCCGAAAAAGAATTCTTATTCAAATCTTTATTATAGGGTTGTAATGTAAACTTTATACTAGTGTTATACTACTGTTGTCAACATTAATGCATTTTTCAATGTAAAATAATTATTGGCCCAACTTTCTGTAATGCACTTATTTTACAGAGACTGGTGACAGTTATGTGTAATGCTTATTTTTTTTTATACAATACAATACAACTTTATTGTTACAGTCCCTGAAATGTATGGGTTTTATATATTTCTAAACAGTACAAATGATAGTTTGAGTTGTTTTTAGGGTATTAATAAGTGCATTTAATAGCTGCGAGTCTGTTCTGAATGTGCTTTGGGTCATTTTTATCTGTCTTTAGATACTTTCAGAATCTGCAGTTGTAGTAATAATAAATTCTCTCTGGTCTGAGGACAGTCTCATTTATTAACAGGTTTTCAGAGGCATCTTTTTGTCTCGTTTGATCTGATTCATTTCCAGATAAATCACCGTCGCTGTGATAAAAGCTCCCGACAGCTCGGGGACATGATAGCGATGTGCTCTTGAGTGTTGGCGCTGAAAGACATGAAAGCGCGATGTTCTCCTCGGGGTGTGTTATCACTTTTTCCTCACCCGGGCCGACGAGTGGAGATCGTCATCCGTCATTTCCCGAGCCCACCGGGGACCGGCCGTGTTTTGGAGAGCAGGGGGTGATGGGAAACGTAAGGACAGAGTTTATGCCAGAGGCTGTAAATTCTGAGACGCCAGGCTGTGTGATAGCGTCTACTGAGCAGCTGTGAGGGACTGTGTGTGAGTGTGTATTACTGAGAGTGTGTGTGTGTGTGGTCCTTTATTTAAACCTGTCCTAATAATAATAATAATAATAATAATAATAATAATAATAATAATAATAATAATAATAATGGTGGTGTTGGGGTTGTAGATGGTCAGTATTTGTGTCTTTAGTTTTAGTCTTTAGTAACTGATTTAACACAGTTCATACTGTCTAATTGGATTGCATAGGGACAGCGGGGACAGTGGGACAGTGCCACCTTGTGTCTTGCATGGACATGTGTCCATTCTGTTTTGAGAGAAATGTCTCCCTCTACTGGGGACACAATGTAAAGTATGTGTAGAAATATGTAGTGTGTGTGTGCAGTACAACACTGCTCAAATTCATAATAGCTAGGATTTATTATATTTATCATGCATTATAATAAATCTGTTATAATAATATATACTTGTTGGCATAATGTGAATTTTATAACAAATGGACCAATAGAAATGCTTTTAATTTTCTTGGAATAAAATATTTTTACTTACAATTTTATTTCCATTGAAAATTCAGAATGGATTTGTCCTTCTCCTCTAAAGTGTTCATTTGTATTTCGTCGCTGTCCAATGAAAAAAACACTTATCTCCATTTTTGTCAATTTTTAGTTTACTACATAATTTGAACATACAAGCCTGGTTCTTATACATTGACTTCCATTGAAAGCTAAGCATTGGAGATAAGTGTTTTTTATTGGACAGCGACAATTTATATATTATGTTCTATATTTTGTCCGTATGGAAACACGAACTGTTTGATTTGTATTCAGGAAAATATTGATTTTAAAATTTTAAAAGTTCAGGAAAGCCAATTTTATTGTTTTATTATATATATATATATATATATATGTGTGTGTTTTTTAGTTTTTATGTAATGCTTGAATAGAAATCCTCAATATTTAATTGTAATTTCAGGCGGACCATTGACAAAAATCCTGGCCTGTTAAGCGATTAAAAAAATCAGTCTTGACATGTTCCACCATTTTTAGTATTTATTGTAACTCCATGTGCTAAACTAGACTTCTTTGTTTATTCAATACCCTATTATTTATTTTAATTGAATAAAAAATACATTCAATATCAGAATGAACTTAGCCTTCTACATGTTTTCTTCCACAAAAAAAATGTTCACAGATTTTATACAGTTTTATCTCAGAGGTGACGGAGAATACTGAGACAGATTTAAAAATGACATACATATTTTTTTTTTAGTTAATAGATATTCTGTGCAACTGTGACTTCATACCCATTCTTAGAGTTATTAATAGCACAAATAAAGTTTTACAGTTCATTATTATTATTAAACTTATCATTGCTATGGTATTTAACTGCTATTTACATTTTTTTAAACATCCAATCAGCTTGTTTAATGTTCCCAATAAAAACTTAAGGAATTATCATTAAAAACATAAAAACATACAAAAAGAATGTTGGTGGGTGCATGCACAGTGCCGTAAAGAAGCACATATCGATGGGTAGCAAAACTCGACAGAACACCGGTTCCCCCGAGCACAGCTGATTCACACAGCGTCTCTCCTAACCGCTAACCATAATAAACACTGCTGGGAAAAGTTCAGCTGCGCTGCCATGGAGAACAAAACTCTTTTTTTGTTTTGTTTTTTCTCAGCATTTTATTTTTTACTCAGTAACGAGGAGTTTTCCAATGTAGCAAAGTAAATTACTTGTGTCAAAATGTACTTGAGTAAAAGTAAAAATACCTATTTTAAGAACTACTTTAAAAATTACAAATTACTCGTAAAATCTACTCAATTACTGTAATGTGAGTAAATGTAATTAGTTACTTTGCACCTCTGCCAAAAATAAATGTACTATAGGTGCGAAATGAAACACACAAACTGTGACTCCGTGAAAATTCTTCAACTCTGCCCACCGGACTGTCTGCCAATCACAGCATGGCACAAAAACACTTAATTCTGAAGATAACAGTAGCAATAACAGAGCTGCTGTCTCAGTTCTGTGGGAAGATGGATCTGGCCTCCTGTTTTAGCCTGAAGAATCCACAGGAAGCTGATTTGTTTTTTTTATCTCTACTCTACATTCTGCTTTTTCACTCGGCGTAAAGTTTCCAGCGCAGATGCAATCAGATAATTGTGCTTCACCCAAAGTCGATTGCGTGGTGACTCATCTACCTGCGAGTTTAGCTACAATAGATGAGACAACCTTTCAGACTAATTGAGGCTTGATTGGTGGCTGGGAACGGAGTTGGTAAATTGCTCTGGTTGACGTCAGTCTAAGCTGGAAACTTTCCGCCTGTTTTTGACGGATATCAAAACCATGAAGCTGTCACTGACTGGTCAGAACAGAGAAGATAAATGGACCTGAACAAACTCTACATTAATAATGAAGCTCTCTGGCTGCAGTTCTACGATGCCACCGTGACATTTTACCCACCGTACACTTTGCTCATTAGCAGGTTTAGGTCAGCAGGATGCAAAGCTTTCTGGAGGCTCGTTAGAGTTTAAACAGAAGCCAGACAGCTTGTTTGTTTTGTGCATAAGTGTGATTTAATACACTGTATGTGTTATACATTTTTTTTATTACATTAGCATCTCTAAAACAATAATTTTACACAGTCTGTGCCACTGTGCAGAGCAAAATCCTTATGTTAACCATGTTTCTATAGTGGAAACGAGTATTGTGGACAGTACATTTCTGTGTTATGCCTTTAAAACATCGTCTCTTACCAGGGGTGTTAATGCATTTTTCATTTTTCAACAAGGCAATGCAAAACCCCATGCTGCAGTCATGGGGCATGGCTAAGAAAGAAAAGGGTTAGGTACTACACTGATCCACTGATCTGTCTCCAATAGAGAATGTGGAGAATTGAAACAAAAAGAAAAAAAAAAATCTTTGCAGGAAAAATGGCCAAAATAATACAATACACTTTATCAACTGTTTTTTTTTTTTGTTGCCAAATTCATGTTAAGTGTTGTAAAAGGAGGAATAGCAACATTTAAAAAAAGTTATAGTTAATAGTTCATCGTCCTATTGCAGGCCTGAAACTTGCAGGCAGGAATCTACGTAATTTAACAATAAAACATGAAATATCTTGGGTTCATACTGTCTACTTAAGCATTAGAACACAATGCTGTGTATTCGTGTGAACGCTGCGCATTTTTTGAGCATTTCTGCTTGTTTTGCTGGGTGTTGTTGGTTTTAGCTAGCCAGCTGGACTGTGGTTAGGTTAGCGTAGCTTGCTTTAGCTCAGCATTAGCTTAGCTTAGCCTAGCCTGGCTGGTTAAGTTAGCGTTCAGGCTGTCAGACGGCTGTCATTAGCCGAGCGATTTTCTTTCCCTTTTTTCCAAAAAAGACGAGCCAGCGCTGCGGGCTGAGGGTGAGCGTGCCGTGGCTGAGTGCTAGCCTGTGCTAAGCTAACGCTAAAGCTGCTGGTGCCGCTGGAGGTGATGATTCAAAACTGTCCTGTGTGTATATATACGCTGTTACTCGGCAACGCGTCGGCGGAGTGATACAGGTTTTGTGTGAGAAGGCCGTGATGTTATCACAAATATCAGCACGGCTAGAACACTTCTTAACCAATCAGATTGTGGGGTTGGAACTAACTGTTGTATAAAATTAACTAAAACCACCCTGTCCAAAGTTTTTGAAGTTCTATTCATGGGGAAAAGGTTCTCCAGATACCAGATACTGCACACCTTCATTTACTGCATAATGGGGTTCCCCTTTTGTCCCCATAGCAGCATTGGATTGGCACCCACTAAACCCCCTGTGTGTTTCAGTGGAGAAGCTCAATGCCTAATGAAGATAAAGGAGCTTCCTCTCAGTATTCTGCACTCTCTCTCTTTCTCTTTACAGCTGATCTGAGATCAGTTTTATGGCCTCCTTCCAAGAGTACAGCTGAGAAACTGGTCCAGCATCAGTGTGAAATGGCGATTTCCTTCCAGTAGCTTTCTCCTTGCTCTGACTTTTGAAGAAAAGCTGATTGGCTCAGACCCTTTAACCCGCCGCCACTGTCCCTACAGGGCTGTGCTGGGGCTCAGCGATACACGCCACCTGTGGCCCCACTGGAAAACAGGATAAAAGCTCTGTGATTCCCTCACATCTCAGCCCAGACCAGAGCTGTTTATAGTGGCACAGCTCGAAGGGTGTCCAACCAAACCCTCACTCAGCATGGAAGAGTGTGATGATTACTCTGTAAAGCTCCACCTCTGATAAGTTGAGAAGAGGGTGGAAGAAGGTGAAAGTGTGCTCACAACAAATAATAATGCTGGGCTTTGTTAAAGGTCACGGAGTACATTAAAAACTCTACATTAAAAGGGTTATTGTAGAACTAATGCAGTTTTCTGGGGGGTTTTTTTGTTTGTTTTTCAGTCAGTTTGCATCTGTTAAATGGTTTGAATGTGCCCTATGCCTATTTAAAAAAAATAAAAAATCTGCAAATATTCATAAAGACATGTGGGACATTCCAGGATTTTGGTACATTGGTACATTTCAGGGGTGGTCACTTCTGAAAATGTGATCTTTAATTTGATCATTTTTAGTCATTTTTATTAAATACAGGTAACAGACTATCAAAAAGTTTGATTCATCAAGCTCAGGTATCAAAACAGTTTTTTTAAATTAGATTATGCAATATATTTGGTAACTTACAGTAACAGGGTTGTGAGTAACAGGGTTGTAAATCTAGGCTAAGTTGTGGTTTAACCCAGGAACAGATGCTAACTGTAAAATTTAGCTATATATACAAGATCAAGGACAAACATGGTTATATAAGTATATATCAAATTTTTCATACTGTGCACCTGTCATGACTGGTTAGGGGTTGTATTGGAGTAATGTTTGCTTGGTTGCTTGTCTCATTACACCTATATAAAAGCTTTATTCCTCTGTAGAGGTTAGATCGGGCCCAAAAAATCCGACCCGACCCAGCCCGAGCAGCTGCCGCTGCCACTGTTGTGCCGAATCCGACTCCCTGCCGAATCCGACTCCCTGCTGAATCCGACTCCCGCTTCGCGGACAGAATCGGCACAACACCCCCCGCTGTACAACTGCAGGAGTGAAAACAGCGCTTATAAATAAATGTAAATGTAAATAAATTAATTTAGTTTCACTTTCAGTTTTCGTTATTTGGTTCGTTTTCGTAAACAATAATAATTGGTTACTTAGCAAGATTGTGATTATCACACCAGAGCTTTATATAAAATAAAAATATAACAAAAAAAAGATGCCTACATCTCATTTTCTGGAGCCCGACCCGACCCGAGGAATGTGATGGAAAATCTCGGCCTGAATCGACCAGATTACGATTTCGGGCAGAGAATCTAAGCTCTGTTTCTTTTATCCTTAAAATAACTGGAAGGTCATAATGCATGTTTCTGCTTGTTTATTCCCGTTTTCTTCCTTTATTTCCTTTTTCTGCACTGGATAAAAAAAACAACAACACAGCTTTATTAGCATATCTTTTGCACAGTACTGTCAGGAATATCACCAAAACATTGAAACGATGAAATAATGAAACGATGTTGAAAGGTGATAGCAGTGGAGAAAATAATAAAGAGAGTAATATATAATAATAGGACCATGTATCTGCTGCATATCAAACCAAAGCCATATTCACAGAGTAATATAATAACAATAACGCAGTGCTGTATATGAGCTGCTATCATATATCTAATCAGTTATGGTCAGCTGGCTCCAGACCTCAGAGATTGTGTTGTTTGGCTGGATCATCAGCAGCTGAGGAGCAGAGGATTCAGCACCACGGACAGCGGGCACCTGCCAGCCTGTGGGCGCTGTGTGGGTGCTAACAGAGGCGCCAGAACTCAATCATCAGAAGCACCTGCAGCCCGGCTCGGCAGGCGGCCGCATGAAGGGCCGCTGTAGAGGCTATTAGGACCACCTTGACTGACTTAGTGTATATGAATACAGAGCCGGGGACTTTTCTGTGTGGGTAAAACTGCAGGATTTATTTATTTATAGTAGCTCCTGGGTTTTGTGCTGTCTGTGTCCTGCTTATATATGAATATAAATGTGATATGCACTAAAAAAAATGATTTTATGAGCTAATAATTAACACTAGTGCTGGGTGAACCTCAATAATAGCTCAGTATTCTTGATTATATATATTTTATATATAATAGTTCTTATATAACAGCTTATTCAGTTTATTTTATTTGTAGATGTGCCTAAATATTAATAATAATTAATAGAGTTTTTTTACAGTCAAAACAGCAATAAATACAATAAAAATGTATAACATACAATATTATAAAATAAGAAAATCTAAAACAATATATATAAATGTTGGATTTTGCTTTTTATTAAGAATAGCAGGCATCTTTTCACAAGCAGCTTAATGTATTTTAATTACATTTTTTAACATTCAATTTTACAAAATATTAAATATGTGTATTTTTACAATAATGCGTATATGATATATGCTGGAAACAAAATAGGGAGTTTAATTATAAGTTATTAAGTTAGTAATCATTGGCAGCGACTCCAATGTCTACTGTATGTTGTTGCCATGGAGCTCCAGGTGGTTTAGATGGAACTACTGGCTGTTTGCTATACAAACTTCTATATATATATATGTGTGTTGCCAAAACATCGTTGCTATGATATCCCACGTGGTTTTACGGTGTTACTACGTGTTTGCCAAGAGATTCCCGTGGTACCCCAAGAGGTTACCAAGGTGCTGCTAAATGCTAAATGCTATAAATGGGTGCTATGATGTTGCAAGATAATTGCAATGGCAGTTACTATGGTATCCTAGATGGTTAATAGGGTGTCTCAGGTGGTTGTCAAGTTGTTGCTCTGGATGATACTAGTGTATTTGTATCACTGTGAGATGAGATTAGAATGAAAACAAGCATTGCTCTGCAGGAGCCATGCAACTGAGAATTTATATAATAATCCCTAATCAGCCAATCAGACTGAGCAACATAGAGTTAAATCTAATAGACAAAAATAATATTGACATTCATTCCCATTTATCAACATCTAATCTATCATATCAACACATACTTAAACATGTATTTATTGTATAATATTTGATATTTCAAATACTTTGCACGCCCGTGTACGTCACAGTTTTTGAGATTCGAAGATGAAACCAATTGAGGACCTGTAGAACTCATGGAGTTCTTTCCGAAAATATGCTGCACGAACATTTACCACCCCGGATACCATAGAAACACCTCAGCAACCACCTAGCAACCACTTAGCAACACCAAAGCACCACAGATACCAGCCAGCACTGCAATCACACTCGCGGTTTCTGCAGGAACTGCAATCTAGTTTCATTTGATATTTCTTTTCTCTAAAACCACTAAATGATGATGGCAAATAGAAAGAGTGATGAGAGTACATCCACCTCACTCCTGAAGCAGGAAAAAGGCGGGGAAGGAACCTGTAGATAGCACTGAATATAGCAGAGAGAGAGAAGGCTGGTCACGGCTGATTGAAGACGGTGAGGAGAAAGGGCCGGGTTGATACGCTTCTCTCTTTCTGACAACCTGACAAGAGCCGCTTCTGCCATCCCCTCATTTGCATAATACTGATGAATATGACAAGTGAAGCTGGGCTGAAATGCATTTTAATAGGATTGCTCTTTTTTGCTCCACTGGCACCGTGTCACTTCTGAATGGACAGGGGGGAATGAAGATGGCACTGTATGCTTTGGCTACTGATGAGTTAGTTTTTCAGGTGGGAATAAGGATGTCTTCCGCCTGATTAAACGGCTGATATTCTTTTTGATTGCTTTAACGGAACTTCTCATTTAACGGAAATCTCTTTCAGAGGCATTAGCTGTTTCTTTAATGTACCTGACAAAACTCTACCAGGGTTTCTTTAAACTTCCCATCATTTTCCTCTAGTCTCATAAGAGCAGGTCAAACTGTAGCATTGAATTTATGTCTGTAGACCTCTTATCTTGTTGGTGAAATGCACCCAATGTGCCTTTCAGGACTTTGGATTGACGAATCAAGTCGAATATGTGAGTATATTGAAGTGTTAATCACAGAAATAAGTTTTGGGACACTTGCTTGTTTTTGCTTAATCATCAATCAAGAGTATTAAAAAGTATTTTATCCTACTTTTGTTGGCGTAACTAACTGTACTGTCCAGTAAAGAGGGCACCCTAACCTAACCCCAGTAACATCAAGATGCTGGATGACCTCCACCCAATGGCACCTCACTCCTAACCCAACTCATCTCCAACCACTACCGCACTCAAGGGGGGTAGGTGTTGGTTTACAGCTATTTAATCCCTCCTACTTTTGTAACTTCATGCCCTAAAGTGCCCTAAAGTTACCTAATAACTGCACATCTTGTAGGGAAAAAAGGTGATTGATTGCCTGTTAGGATTCCCCTTCTTGAAATAAAATATAATGATGTACTCTCTAGAATAATTTAATATTGTCTTAATTAATGTTCATCTATGTGTGCTCTTTGTTTCTTCAATTAGAAAATAATGCCAGTTAGTGTCCTCTATGCCACCATCTACTAGACAAAAGCCATTTTGTGTAGAGAAATAGGATGCGGTGAAAACATGATAAACATGGTAAAGTGCCAGGTAGGTACCTCTCTAATGGAGAACCAGTGTCCACCAGTGGATAAAATGTGATGTGGTGCCATAAAGGTGTCCAACTCTATGGGATAAACTGTATTTAAAAGTACAAGACAAAGTAAATTGTTGTCAGTGATGGCACAACCTTTGAAAATCTCATTTCCATTTTTATTGGAGGTAGCCCCACCATCATTCCAGAGAACACTGACACGCCAGGAACTATCATCATGTCCCATGACTTTTGGTATGTGCCATGGGAGCTAAAGTAGGTTCAACTGAACTGACCTGTGAGATTTGCATCTGGATTTGCATCCTGCACTGAATGTGAATGTGATTCGTGCATGTGAGTCGCTTGTCCATTCGCATGGACAAATCTTGCCAGATGCTGCCGGTCACAATCATTATATTACCACTCACTGCACTGTCCACTGTGGGTGGTAATGCCCTCATAGAATGTCTTCTATGATGCATTCTCACTACACACATGTGTCACTGTGGATAGTATTAAAATGCATTCATGCATCTGGCACACACCATCAGGCCATAAGCATGGTGATCAGCAGCACGGTGACCAACTTATACAGTATGGGGGTGTTAACACCTTTTAATTAATTTGCATACCAGTGTCCCATGACTTTTGGCACATCAGTATAATTACTAGGCTCTTTTTAGTTTAGTTTTTTAATAAAATACCGCTAATCTGCCTTAAACGAACAGCCTGTACATATCCAACTTTGCTTTTCTCATTTTTTGGCTCTATTATAAAGAGAAAAAGAGAAAAAGAAAAATTCATCCATCACAGTAGTAGTGGACCACCAGGAGAATTCAATCGATCCAGACAGAGGCTACGGAAAAGTCAGGCAGGAGCTCGTCCGCTGAGGTGAAGGGGGAAACTTTGGCCTTTCGCTTCTCATCAACATCACTTGGACTCCATTCAAGCAGCAGAGAGCAGAACTGCTGGGGCTGCTGGCTCAAGCTTCTGTATATAAAGTGCAGCCACACTGTGACCCTCCAGCTTTACGGTCACAGATTATGCCTCGCCCTGCGTTAAACTGCCACATTAAAAACCTTTTAAGGCCAATCTGTATGCAGGAACTTAGTCTTACACTGGAAGCCAATTGTAAGCACTTCAAATTGTTTGCAACCACTTTTTATATTAAATAAATAATGATTTTTTCATTGGATTTAATATTTTTCATTGACTGTTTCAAAATAAGCAAGACATTATCCAGTGATTTGCAGACTATGAAATTCAAAAACAGTTTGAATTAGCTTATATCTTGAGGACTATAGTAAATAATTACAGTTGTGGTCTGATTGGACGCTGGGATTTTACCACAACAAGGACCTAAAAGTGCTTCCTTTACTGCCTTGGCCAGCCCAGTTGCCAGATTGACGTCATTTAAACATTAATGGGACCAGCTTTGATGTTTTCCCCCAATAAACATATCCATTTTATCAAATATTGTAGTTATTTACATATATCATGATTATATTTACACATATAAAGATTCGTTCCATTTTAGCAACCCCCTCTTGGTGTGTTATATATAAATTATATACACACACATTGCTTTTCTATAACAGTTGTATTCAGTAATACTAGTACTTATTGGGTTTAGTAACTGTAAGACCTATAACAAAATATGAAACCTAAATGACTTACGTAAAGTTACGCTTATTTAAAAGTAAAATAAAAACAAATAAATAAATGCAATGCAATTTTTTAGACATGCAGACTGCTTCTACAAACATTAGTGAAATGATGGGTCTCTCTCCAGCTGCTAAATATTCCACAGCCAACTGTCAGTAATATTATAATACAGTGATAGCGAGTTCACCAACTTTCTGCAGAATCCATCCCTACAGACCTTCAAACTTCATGTAGCTTCAGATTAGCTCAATAACAGTAGAGCAGACAGAGAGAGAGAGCTTTATAGAATGGGTTTCCATGGCCAAGCAACTCCAACTGCAACTTTTCAGCTGAGATGGTGCAGACAGAACTATATTAACTACTGTTAAATAGTATAGACCACTGAAGTCGTGCGTCAGTTTGTAGTGCTCGTACAGCTTCCGTGTCTAAGCGTTTTGTCTCTATGAGAAAAATGAACAGGGTCTTTAAAAACCCGTCTCTATCACATTCTGTGGTAAATAAATCTGTTCAGAGCCTGGTACGTTTTATTCTGTGTACATTTTACTCCTGAACATCACTGGATCCTCTGAATCACGAGATCGTTTAAGAGTTGTAATGAGAAAAATGCTAACTTTAAGCTAATGCTACAGCACTGGAGTGAACTGACCTCCCGGCGCCGCTGCAGAGATTAGCAGGGGACTATTTTCGACGCAACACCAGCGAACTCTGGCCTTAACTGTACAGCGTAGGGGTCATTCCAGCCGTGATGCTGTGACGTACTACCCTTAAACGATCTCGAAATTCAGAGGATCCAGTGATATTTAGGAGGTAACACAGAATACACGGAATAAAACTTACAGGGTTCTGAGGTCAGTTTTTGAAAAGCCCATTGAAAGTCGTCGTTTACATGGACGGCTTAGACACAGAATCCCAAATATGGACACAAACAACATGGTGCCGACTACAAAATGACGACACGACTTCAGTGGTCTATTAAATATAGGCCTCCGCATTCAGCCAATGAAAAGAGTGCTCTGCTGACAGCAGTGCGGACACATACACTCAGAACAGGATCAAAAGAATGTCATTCATTGTTGTCCAGAATGCCTGATCACCCTCCCCTCCTCCGGTCGGTACTCGTGGCTGACCTCCTGGTTAAAGGTTAAGTGGTGCTGGGCAGTGGGCGCTCGTGTATCACCAGCAGATGTGTTGCTAACAAAAGGCAGGGTGAGGTGTGGGGTGTGGGGTGCTGTAACAGCTGCTGCTGCTGTTCAGCATGAACCCACCTCTGTTCCTCATTGGCCTTTCTTTTCATGTTTCGCTTGTTGCTGCTTGTTTCTGCTGTTCCAGGGCAGTGAATGGACAGGATACTTCACAATTAGCTTCTGTAACAGACAATAAAAAAAATAGTCTGTATAATAAGCCTTGATTAACAGCTTGTCTCTGGGGCTGTATCTTATATTGAGGTACAAAAAAGTACCTTTCAGTGAAAGTCCTTTTTTGTACCCATGGTTTTTGTGCCAGTAAAGATTATAAACATTATAAACATTATCATCAACTAAATAAGGCTAAGAAATTGATGATCCAAAATTGTCTATATATATAAAAAATATATATTGTTTATTAGTACAGTGATACAGAATACTGAATGTACCTTTTGTCTGCAGGTTAAATGGTACAAATTTGTACTTATTGCTGTTTGAAATGACTTTGTACTTCAGAGGGAACAAATCTGACCCTGTAAAGACCAATATTATACCTTTGAGTACCTTTGAGTACAAAAAAGTACTCATATCATACCTTTTATTACCATTACCATTTATTAGAGTGTAAGCATTGGGCAAAGGTTGGTTTAGATTTATATTTTATACTGATTTCCATTAAAATAAGTTTTTTTTTCCTTCTCCTGTAAAGTTGAGATACACTCGCATGTTGCCAAAGCTTGCATACCAGCTGATCGCATAAATGTATTCATTTCGTAATAAATCTGGCAACCAGACAAGCCCAGGACAAGGAATTCTTGCAATCTGGCATAAACATTCCTGAGAAGCCCTTGCTGTGGGTGGGTGAGCATTGTCCTGCTGAAAAATGCCATGAGAGGATGAGAGTCCTTCATAAGCTGAGCTGTAAATGTTCCTCGTATCACTACTAGGGGTAACCGACTGTTGTGTGCAACGAACAGGTCCAGTCCAGTTTTCTTGTTCACAGAAAGCACCACAGCAAACATATACTAATCTAAATTACACCTTAAAGATCAAAATCAGTTGGAAATGATCATGTACACATGAACAACTGTTTTGATACCTCACAGGTTGTGAACTCCAGGTCTGGCGGGTCGGTTTCTTGCACAGTTTGCTGGTTTTCTTGCTTAAATGCACCTGACTCAACTCAGCAGGCAAATAGCAGATTTAATTAGTGTGTCAGAGCAGATAAATCAGCAAACTGTGCAGGACTTCGACCCTCAGGTCTGCTCCCCTGTGCAATATACACCCACAATAACATATTACAATGCTTGTGTGTAAACTTAAAGGATAAAAAGAATGAAAGCTACAAAAAATCATATGTAGAATATCTCTTCATATCAAACTGTAGCTATTTATTGTACTTATTGTGCTAAATGTAATTATAGTGTTTGATTACTGACTATTATGTCATGTTGCCACACTGTTCAGGTTGTTACGTGAAATACTGGTTATTAACCTAAAATGCACTGTGTTTTATAAGCGCAATAAGTGTGCGATAAGCTTTCTTTCTCTTCTCTTTGAACTTCAAGACTGATAACATGAACTGAGAATCCAAGATTAATATGGGTAGACCTTGGTACTTAAAGCTCCACTAGGTAGGATTGAGATTTTGTGCTCGTGGGCTCCCCCTACAGTTGTAGAGTGTAATAAATGTTTCAGGCGGATTTTAGCTTCTCTTTCTCGTTTTCTGGCTTTCACAGGCATTTTCGGTCTCTTTCCAGCTTCTGCCAGAGAGTCTGTATGTTAGTTTGTAAAGAATGAACCAGTAGTTCTTGTAGAACTGTTAGAACTAAAGGTCGGAAAGCAGGTCGCAGTTCTCGCGAGCTTTGGTCGCGGCCGCCTCGGAAAACTTACAGAGTCTGGTTTGAGCTCAGAGGAGCTCCGGCACAGACACGAGAGCACCGCTATTCCTCCTATTACACCTCAATGCAGCGCTGCAGTGAGATTCAAGCTGTAATTTCACTTCTTTAAAAAGATCAAAAATCAAGGAAATCCTACCTAGTGCTGCTTTAAAGAAAAATCCAAAAAATAAAGACAAAAGTGAATGAACATTTTACCTGCTTAATTGCAACATGCCTAATGCATTTGATTTATTACAGTTCATCTCCTAAAAAAATCAGGCCTGACATTTTAGCACTGGCTCTTGTAAGCACTTCACCTGCTGATGACAGTAAAGGATGGATACTGATGGAGTGATTCACTTTTCACCCTCTTTACTCTCATTAACAGCTAGTAAGTATGCACTTGTTAAGCTAGCTGATGGGACTGTTCATAACTGCAGCTTACATGCTTTAAATGAGTTGCTTACCAAAAATCCACCGTCACGCACTCAGCTTGTTTTCTTATCCTCTTATGCTCTTGGAAATCTGAAACGGTTTATAAGTCAGTCATCATCATGGGCCAAAAAAACATAATGATCACGGAAAATGCGCTCTCAGTGAATTCGGCCATTATTAGCAATATTTTCCAATAATGCTAACGCTGCATCTCCAACAACTCCAGCGCAAACCTTTATTCATGTTTATATAATCGAGTGTAAACACGTTGAACGATTATTTCTGTAAGCCAATGAAATTGTCTGATAATTTTTTTATCTTTATTTTACCCCATAAATGGCTTATTACTACAGTGTGTAAATAAAGGATATTTTAATAGTTGTAATTTCAATGCATCGCCTCTAAGTGTCGCCAAATGACAAAAACATTAGAAACATACGTACAAAAAACATGCGTACGCCCGAAACGAAAGTGCCGTAGGGAAACGCACTTTCACACGTTCAAGTCAAATTTAGTGCATCTGAGCGTGAGCGTGAAATATGGCGTACGCAATGTTTTTGTGTGAACGCACCTTTAGTATATGAGGCCCACCTGGATCCCACCTGAGCTTGTTGGCTGCAATGTGCTGTTTTTTATTAATGGTCTAATTTGGACTAAACTCTCTGAACTTCAGTAAATTGTCTTTCCCGATAACAAGATTTCTTTTAGGAAAATCAATGCAAGTTTACTTTTTACATTTTTTTTTTAAAGCTCCTGACCTCTAATATCATTCTGGCCATGTCACTAACTCATTCTGAGAAAGACCAGCAGCTCCCTGAATGCCTCGTGTGCCTCCAGGTCAAATAGCTCATTATAACACCTGAATGTTTTTGAGTTCTGGCTCCAGTCCTCAAAGCTAATGGCAGCTAAGTGACAAACTCAGAAAAAACACACAGGCAATTCACACAAGCACCAGGGGACAGCGGCTGGAGCTTATTGATTTCAAAACTGGCTTTTTCTGTGAGGTCTGAAGTGAAATTGCAAGTTAATGGTCCGCACACATTTGTGATTAATACACTGTGTCAAAATAAAACTCTCCTTTTGGGTAATTTCATAAATCTTTCTTTGTTTTATACAAATACAAATTCTAAAGGAGAATCTGGGCATTTTCATAAACTTGCAACGAATTCAAATAGCTTGAAAAAGTAAAATATATAAACTTTTTAAAAAACTAATTCTAACTACTTTTAAAATATTTGAGTCTTATTGAAAACTGACTCAAACTATTGAGGTTTTTTTTTTTTGATTAAAATGTGGCGGAAATTTGTTTTAAAACACTTTTTTTTAAAGATTCAAATCCTTTTGAAAAAAGAAATATAAAAAATATAACTAATTTAACCCTCCTGTTGTGTTCCGGGTCAATTTGACCCGTTTTAAAGTTTAAAGATCTAAGAAAAATAGTTAAAATATTTTTTTTAGTATGAAACTTTATGTGCTTGCCTTAATTAGTGTAATCAACATATAATATTAACCCTTTCAGACCATGCGTCCATTACAATTTACAGCATGTCTTTTCTCTTTTTTATGTTTTGTTGCAAATAACTCTAATTAAAGCCTATTGTTGATCAGAATAGAACATTAAACAAGCCAATAAAAATTGTACAGTAGCTTAGGCCCCTCCCACTGCATCAGAAAAAAACAGCAACTTAGATTTCAGGGCATGACAGCACTAGAACCAACAAAGCAAATAAGATCTAAGTTATACTAATTTTATATGATTAAGAACACCTTTATCACGTTAATGTTACTGTTTATGGATTATTCGTGAAGAAAAAGGTCAATACCGAAAATACCTAAAATAAAAATGTTAAACACAGGAATCCAAAGCAATGGACATTTAAAAAAGCAATTAAATAATTTTAGTTCTTTGGATTTCATTTTTATTTCTCTTTAGACTATTAGAGTCTTTCTTTGTGTAAATTGCAGACAGAAAACATGATTTGTATGTTTTACTGAAACATAATTCAGGTCTGGGTTTATCTCACATATTTGCAACAACCACCCCTGCAAAAAACTAAAACTAAAAAAATGTTATGTTTTAAGGTTATGTAAAACTATTGTTTTATATGTTGGTCTTTAAATATTAATAAAGTAGTGAAACATTAAAAAAAGTTGTAGTTATTTTTTAATGAGAAATGAGTGAATTATCCTAATTGAAGCATTACCTGTTAGAGGTGAGGGACACCATTGAACTAAATATTGATAGAATAATTAGCAATGGTGTTAGTAAAAAAAATAATAAATTACACTGCTTCTAAGGATTTTTTGGGTTTCAGACATATTTTGGATAGTTAAAGATGCACCGGGTCAACATGACCCTGGAACACCATTGCTGTTTCTGACAAACGAACATAATAGGAGGGTTAAACATTTTAAAAGAATCAAAACCTTTTTAATAAAAACATATTAAAAGCATTTTTTTAAAATGTTTAAATATTTTTGAAGTAGGATTCAAAGTACTTTTTTTAAAAAAAGTATATATTTTTTAAACTTCCAAACTTACTAATCTTTTTGAGCCCCTCCAGGAACTTTTCTAGGTGACTCTACTTCATTTTTTTAAACAAAATAATTTTGCATGTGTTCCTGTATAGTTGTAATATCTTCAATATTAAAACTACAATGTAAAAAATAACAAAAAAGAAAGAAAACACACTGAATGAGAAGAGATATGTCCAAACGTTTGAGTGGTACTGTATAAATATATATTCACTTCCCTTTGTTTTGCTGCTGAGTTTAACAACTGAGAAACTGAGAAAGAACCGAATCAGCTGAGGAAGTGATTCGATTCAGTGCGTTCACTCAAATGATTCGTTCATTGGATTCATTGGACGCAACACTAATTAACGTTAATTTGCAGCCAGGGGTGTAATTCTCCGTTCTCTCACTCACAAACAACGTCCTCTGCTCTCTTAAAATACATTTTCTACAGTCTTAATGTACATTAAACATACTATAAACATTTTATTTTACTCAAAAGCTCCAAATATTTCCATTTTACTGAGTATATTTAATAAAAATCACCAAATTCATCACAGGAGACGCTGAAGTCGGTAAGGAACTGCTGTGTTTGTTAAGCTGTTTATGTTCGCTGTAATGACTTTAGTAACTTATGTAACAGTGTTAGAAAAAGCAAAAAATGCTTGTATATGTAAAACTTCGTGATTAACCTCCAAATAATAAGTTATTTTCCAGCTTCTCTTATATAAATCATGAATTTAAAAAGTGACAAAAGTGCCAGAGATAAGAAAGATATCCCTGATAATGTGAAAGGTAAGGGAGAGGCTAAAAAACACTCTTAAAACAGAGTAAACCTGATAATATAACAATACTCTGCTGTGTTTGGTAACATGTAGTTGAGTGTGTGAGCATTAGCTTTGTAAATTAAAGCTATTTTCACTGTTTAAAATATCGCACATGTACCTGTTCTGTTTAGGTTGCTTAGCTGAATGTTTGTTTAGTGCTGATAAAAACCCATTGCAAGTGGGTTTATATATTTATTTTGTATTTTTGTGCTGCAGTTTAGCCCATAGACTGTAGCTGTATTGTTTAGCCATGCTTTGCTATTGTTTTGTTACAGTGTTCAGACTGCAGTAATGTTTTTTTTTTGTTGTTGTTCTATGACTTTTACAAATACAGGAAATTACATATGTATTTATTACAGTGCGTGCAACATATTATCTATATATATACACCTATCCACCTTTGTCAACTTTATATCTGTGTAGCTTTCCAGCTAGCTTTCTATTCAGTGTCATATGTGTGTATATGTAGCTATTTAGCTATTTTTTTAATCTAGTCTATAAACAGCTTTATATTAATCTATCTATCTGATTAACTTTCTATATTTGGACACGTTTATATGTATTTAGCTAGCTTTCTCTCTATAAATAGATGTATATGTGTTAAGCTAGTTTTCTATCTAAAAACAGCTTTATATATATTTATCTATCTTTCTATCTATACACATATTTATATGTATTTAGATATATTTCTTTCTAAAATGGTTTTCTATGTATTTAGCTAGTTTTCTCTCTATAAATAGATGTATATGTATTTAGCTGGCTTTCTGTCTATAAACAGCTTTATATATATATATTTATCTATCTTTCTGTCTATAAGCAGATTTACATGTATTTAGCTATATTTCTATCTATAAACAGCTTTATGTATTTAGCTAGTTTTCTATCTATAAATAGATTTATGTGTCTAGCTAGTTTTTTTTTATCTAAAAACGGCTATATATATATATATATATATGTATCTATCTTTCTATCTATAAGCAGATTTACATGTATTTAGCTATCTTTCTATCTATACACATATTTACATGTATTCTTTCTGTCTTAAACAGCTTTATATGAATTTAGCTAGCTTTCTCTCTCTGAATAGATTTATGTTTTTAGCTATCTTTTTACCTATACACATATTTTTATGTATTTAGCTATCTTTCTGTCTAAAACAGCTTATATATATATATATATATATATATATATATATATATATATATATATATATATATATATATATATATTACATTACATTACATTACATTTGGCAGACGCTTTTGTCCAAAGCGACTTACAATAGTCAAGTATGTAAAATAAGTTTAAAGGTAAAAACAACTTTGGATAGGGATAAAAGGAGGTCAAAGGGAAATAATAGGATAGAGGAGTGAAGGAGAGGAAGAAGGAAATGAGGTTAGTAGTAGTTAGTGTGTTAGAGGTGTTAGGAGAGTAAGAGCTCTTTGAAGAGCTCAGTCTTCATGAGTTTATTAAAGATAGTGAGAGATTCTCCTGATCTGGTAGTAGAAGGTAGTTAGTTAGAGGTGTTAGGAGAGTAAGTGCTCTTTGAAGAGCTCTGTCTTCAGGAGTTTATTAAAGATAGTGAGAGATTCTCCTGATCTGGTAGTAGAAGGTAGTTAGTTAGAGGTGTTAGGAGAGTAAGAGCTCTTTGAAGAGCTCAGTCTTCATGAGTTTATTAAAGATAGTGAGAGATTCTCCTGATCTGGTAGTAGAAGGTAGTTAGTTAGAGGTGTTAGGAGAGTAAGAGCTCTTTGAAGAGCTCAGTCTTCATGAGTTTATTAAAGATAGTGAGAGATTCTCCTGATCTGGTAGTAGAAGGTAGTTAGTTAGAGGTGTTAGGAGAGTAAGAGCTCTTTGAAGAGCTCTGTCTTCAGGAGTTTATTAAAGACAGTGAGAGATTCTCCTGATCTGGTAGTAGAAGGTAGTTAGTTAGAGGTGTTAGGAGAGTAAGAGCTCTTTGAAGAGCTCAGTCTTCATGAGTTTATTAAAGATAGTGAGAGATTCTCCTGATCTGGTAGAAGAAGGTAGTTAGTTAGAGGTGTTAGGAGAGTAAGAGCTCTTTGAAGAGCTCAGTCTTCATGAGTTTATTAAAGATAGTGAGAGATTCTCCTGATCTGGTAGTAGAAGGTAGTTAGTTAGAGGTGTTAGGAGAGTAAGTGCACTTTGAAGAGCTCTGTCTTCAGGAGTTTATTAAAGATAGTGAGAGATTCTCCTGATCTGGTAGTAGAAGGTAGTTAGTTAGAGGTGTTAGGAGAGTAAGTGCTCTTTGAAGAGCTCTGTCTTCAGGAGTTTATTAAAGATAGTGAGAGATTCTCCTGATCTGGTAGAAGAAGGTAGTTAGTTAGAGGTGTTAGGAGAGTAAGAGCTCTTTGAAGAGCTCAGTCTTCATGAGTTTATTAAAGATAGTGAGAGATTCTCCTGATCTGGTAGTGGAAGGTAGTTAGTTAGAGGTGTTAGGAGAGTAAGAGCTCTTTGAAGAGCTCTGTCTTCATGAGTTTATTAAAGATAGTGAGAGATTCTCCTGATCTGGTAGTAGAAGGTAGTTTGTTCCACCATTGGGGAACTCTGTATGAGAACAGTCTGGATATATATATATATAGTTCTCTAGTTTCTGTGCAATGTGAACAGAACTGTAATGCGGTTTTAATGATTATTTGTGGTTGCAGGTTAATTCACTACCTTCATCAACTGGTTTGCGGCTTGAATGAGACGGAGCACAGAGGTCACATTTACCCCCTACTGAAGAACAGCAATAAGGTAAAAAAATAAGTTTAATACTAATTTTAACCACTTAACGAATAGACATGTTGGTATATTAAACTAGGAATGAGTGTGGGCCCGGCACCGCTGCTAAAAATAAATCCTAGTTAGAGGAAAGTGGAAATTGTATTTGTTCTGTATACTGTAGCTTCTATGGGAGATTTCAGTCATGTTACAAGATATTAGTTCCTGTCCCAGGACTTTTGGCATTGTGTAAAGTTACGTAGTAAATAAGCCTGATGTCCCAATTAGCTCCAGCAGCAGTGATTTGGGCCAAAACTCGCTCCAGCAAATGAGCTCTTCACACCTTTTCCCAGACTTGCAAAAAAGAGCCACGTAGTCTGTAAATAGAAGTGTCTGCAGCAGCACGTGATTAGCTGAGGGAAATCTGCTGCATTAATAACTGTATTGACCTCAGTTGGTGTGTTGTCTCTTGGTGCCCACTGTCTAATTCTCACCCTTAAAAAGTGATGATTTAACTGTGAGCATTCTCATTTTATTATCATTTAAATGGGATATATATATATATATATATATGCATGTTCAGTAGTGTGAGGCTGTTGCTTAATATACACTCAATATCAAAGGACTATAAAGTTGCAAAATAGTTACATCCAAAAGATAAAGGTTACCATGAACAATAAAAATAAATTATTACAAATTTAGACTTCTTTGGGCAGCTCTTGTTCATACACTGTATACTTAGCAACACATGCACTATGTGCATCAGTATACTTCAAGTGTATTTAAAAAAGGAGTTTAACAAACACATACTTGAATCTACTTAAGTTTGCAGACGTTGTACAAAAAAAGCACTTAGAAGTACAATTTAATGTCTTTGTAATATTCAAATATAGTTTAATTACAATTGAAATATACTTAAGTTACCATAAATTGTTCAAAATAGTACATTTAGTATGTATATAAGTACATATTTTAATACATTTAATAAAAAAAAAAGTATGTACTTTTCCATGTTAAGTATACTTAAAAAAAAATATACACTAATATACAAACCAAAGATGATCTGGAATCAAATTGCACCCCATTCAAACTATTTATTTTCAGTGGGCGTATATGCAGCTGAAACAGGGAGCCTAGGGCATCCCAAAGTGATCAAGATTAATATTTTAATATAACATTATAGTCATAATGACCATTAGAAAATGTGGTGTAGTGCACTATAGGCCCTATATGTGGGCGTGGCCTAAGCTTTTGTTCTATAAGGCATTTTTTTAAGTCCTTACATTACTTTTGCTTTTATACTTTAAGTATTTTTAAAACCAGTACTTTTACACTTTTAATATTTATACGTCTACCCGAGTAATGAATTACTTGAAGTACTTTTAACACATTTGTGTTTTTAGATCAATATTTAGCAGTACTTATCATAAAAGGTATTACACATGGGCAAGACCGTGACATGAAGAAGTGACCCTTCTCCTTTTTTACATCTTCAACACAGGTTTAAAACATATAAGCTAATGTTAATTATGGCAGTAATGTAGTCATAACATCCCCTCATGCTCAGAAAATGACCTGAAAGTCGTAATCTGTTTAGTAAACATAATCTAGCAACATAACTCCAGCAAGAATGGGGTTGATATGAAAGTGGGGGAATTCTAATTGTCACTCATGTACAGAACGGCACAGTGGCTGAGTGCAGCATATGGCACATGGGGTGGAGGACCTCCTGTAGAGAGAGAGAGAGAGAGAGAGAGAGAGAGAAGGAAGGAAAGAAAGAGAGAGAGATAGAGAGAGTGTCTGCAGGTAGCAGTTGGTGACTCTGCCAGGGGAGGGGCTGGACTTTAGTTCTCCACAGTGAAATGAGATGTGACAGCTGGCCCACCGCAGCAGAATGCTAAGAGAGAACATATTTCTGTGTGTTCTGCACAATTTCAGTCTCTATAGCACACACACACTGGTGCCAAGAGCAGCCCACACACACTTCTACACTCCAGTACACACTTTGTGTGTTTATATGTTTAAGAGAACTGATTTCTTCTTTAAACAGATCGTACAATGTCTTTTAAGGGCGTTTTCACACCTGTAGTTGGTTTCTCTGGTCCAAATCAGTTGATGAGTTCGTTTACTTGGAGCGTTTTCTCCTTCTGTTTAGTCTGGTTTCACACAGGCATAAATGTAAATGCACCAAAATGCGCACCAATAAACACGTGAGCAGGCTGTGTCCTGTGATTGGTCAGAGCGTGGTCTTTTTTTTTTTTTTTTTTTTTTTTACAAAAAAAGTAAATATAGCGAGAAGATTCTGTTCCAGCGCATATATGTGTTTTTACACTGAACGCTGAAACGTTGCGCTTTTATAACACAGTGTTTCTGCGTGCAGCGCAGATGTAAACATAATAAACAGAGTCACGCGGCTGTGAGCAGTGAATGCAGCGCAGACGGTGCGTGCATGGACACAGTGTTTGTTCTTAGCTGTGGTAATTAGCGTTATCTGGCTAATATATCAGTTTAAACTGCTTCTTATCAGCCGTTTAGCTCAAATAAGTGGCTTATATTTAATAGCTGGATCCGATCGAGACCGGATCACGTTCTCACCAAAGCGAACCGCTCCAGAGTTCGTTTGGTACCGGACCGAGACCACCTCCTCTAGCAGGTCTCGTTCCGGTTCTTTTGTTCCGCACCCGAGTGCGATTACTGTTTTCACACCTGCTCAATCGAACCGCACTAAAGTTACAAACAGACCAGAGTTCGTTTTAACCGGACCAAACAGTGCGAATAGGACCAAACACAGTGAGAACGGTGAGAAGCTGCTGTTATTATTGGTGGATACTTATCTGAATGTGCTAAAAGCTTCAGAAGTCATGGGGTAGCAGTATGTACGTAATCATGACATTTGTATGATGTGTTGTGGGGTTGAACACTGGCCAGCATGCTCATGGCAATAGATACTGCATTTCCGAAGCTGTTTAGGCGTTTAACATTCATTGATCCAGAGGGTAACTACTGTATGTACTGGGAATATGTTATAGAAGACATTACCACCCACAGCGGACATAAACTGTGGATAATGAATGTGACTGGCAGTGTCTGGTCATTATTGTCCATGCAAACAGAAAACTAACTCTGTCAGAAATCACATTATTTTCAGTGCAGGAGGATCTATAAGCAATACGTTTTTTCCTGCCCCATGACATGTGACATATCATTCCCATGTAAATGTATTATTGAAATTATTATTAAATTGAATAAGAATAAAATAAGTTTATTCAATGTTTTGCTTAAACTGACACTAGTTACAATGATTACGATGCACTTCATTATAAAATGTGGGTGGTAATATCTATGATGTATTCTCAGTATATACGCAACACTGTGGATTAAGGAATGAATCTCCCGTTCATATGTGGCACCAACTCTCAGAACTTATTTCAAGTCTGATAATTCACCAGCGTTCACCTGAGGACACACTTCATGATCAATTTACACACTGCCCTTTAAAATAAATGTTGGCATGTTACTGTGTCTATAAATGTGCTCATATTTTTCCACTTTTTACCAGAGGTCAGATCATAAAATTGCTAGAAATGCTAGAGATGCCATAGTCATATGTAAGTGCTATTATTGTGTCTTACCTCTAGGGATGGAAAAAAAAGAGACCACTCCAGTTTCATATTTCATATTCATAAAGAGATAAGAAATCAATATTTGGTGGAATAACCCTGGTTTCCATGCATCTTGGCATCATGTTCTCCTCCACCAGTCTTACACACTGCTTTTGGATAACTTTATGCTGCTTTACTCCTGGTGCAAACAAAATCAAGCAGTTCAGTTCAGCTTGATTTGATGGCTTGTGATCATCCATCTTCCTCTTGATATTATGTCCACATGCTACTGTCATTATAGTGTTTTTTAAGTATTTTTGAAATCTGTAGGCCTTGCAGAAAGGGACGGGTATATTTCTCCTCTTCTTTTTACCACCCAGTCTTTTTGTCTTCATGGTGATGTAGATCACTTATCGAGCTTTAATAGTGCGTCTGGTGCATGTGCTCCTCGCCCTCGGCCATAACATTAAATCACTTCGGCAGTTCGGTTCCACCATCCTCTGTTTCAGTGGGGCATAATAGTGCGGCACACACACTCTGATTTATAGGGCTTTAATGCAGAGTGTCCTGCCAGCCGAAACACAGCTCAGCCTTGAGGTGGAGCAAAGGCTGGTAGAAGACACTGGTTGACCGTGGCTTTAGTTCAGAAAGATGAGGGGTTTGTTATGGTGGCATTGTACCACTTAAATTTACATAAACTAATAATAATAACTGTGTGTTAGGTTAATACATTCAAACATGACTTGTAGGGGTGTGCCATATCGTATCGTATGTGATAATATCACCAAAAAATTGTAATATAGTGAACGATATTATATCCTGAATATGGTGCCATATCACCCACCCCTAATTATTACATCAGGGTTCTACTTTTTTACTGTTTTTATCAAAAGAAAAATCACACTGTTCAAATTTCCCATTATTTATCTACTAGAGACAGATTATATCTGTTCAGTATAATTTATTTTACTTTAATCCTGGATATATGGAGATATTTGGAGTGCGTTACTAGTATCATGAAATTCTGGATCATTGACTTCTGTTACAAATCTGGGGAAAAAAAAAAAATATATATATATATATATATATTATATCTCACTTAGCCAAATCATATCACATTTAATAATAAAATTCTAAATATATTTTTAATTCAGTGTTTTGTCATATCGCCAAAAGTATCGTTATCGTGAAAATACTATAAAATATCGTGATATTATTTTAGAACCATATCGCCCACCCCTAATGACTTGGCTAACCTACAGGAAAAGTGCTTTATACAGTGAATTTAATGGCACTCTCTTGTCCTCAGGTCTGTTAGGGTAAGTGAACCCATTTGGATGTTTGTTTTCTCCCTTCAGTTCTTGTTAAAAGAGTCTGACATAGTCTGAGTGAATTTGCGTGACAGTTTTCACCCTGAGAGCAATAGGTGAAGTTTGCTTTGACCACAGGAAATTGATCGATGCTTCTGTCTGGCTCAGAAACTCTCATAAAACTGAACTGAACTACAGAGACAGGATCAGACTTACAGTGTTTTAAATAAAGGTTATCATGTGGTGAAAACAGAGGGGCATGTGGAGTTTAGTAAAATGCATATAGAGAAGACATTTACATATAAAGATTCATATTTTAACTATGTGTTTTCTGAATGCACTGTGTTTATTCCTTAGTGAAAACCCAAGCTAATTTTCTTTTTCTTTTTTTTACTTAGATGTTTTAGCTGGTTGCCAATAACGGATATGTTGTGTGTATATATCAGAGGTGGAAAAAGTACTGAAAAATTGTAATTAAGTAAAAGTATCTTTACTTTGCTAAAAATCTACTCGAGTAAAAGTAAAAAAGTACGCAATTTAAAATGTACTTTGAGTAAAAGTTACATAGTTACTTTTAATTATTTGATGTAAAAAAGTAAAAACAAATCATAAATTAAATCGTTTTTAATGAACTATTATTCCACATAATAATTTGGATCTTTCAGGCAGTATTTGTTCAGACATTTTCAAGAACAAGTGGTATAGGTTTCTATCATCCATTTTTTTCTTTACTATTAAAAAGTTATGGTCATATAGGTGACTATAAACTGTATTTTTATAGTTTTACAGGTCATTATTATTTTTTTAACTTGCCATTCCTGTGCTTTAACTGATATTTACATGTTTTTTTTTAACATTTAAGCAGATTGATTAATGATAAAAGTACTTACACCACATGCTTTCTCAGGTTTGATGTGGAAGTTTTGAAAGCTGCAGCTCTGTCCGGCGGGGCACATTTTTGGAGTTTTCCAGTGTAGCAAAGTAAATTACTTGTGTCAAAATGTACTTGAGTAAAAGTAAAATTACCTATTTTAAAAACTACTTTAAAAATTACAAATTACTCATAAAATCTACTCAATTACAGTAACTTGAGTAAATGTAATTCATTACTTTCCACCTCTGGTATATATACATTAAAGATACCAAGAAAGGCTGGTCTTAAGTTTGTTTTTCAGTAGAGTTGTGATTTCTATTTAGGTATTTCCATGTTTCTTAAAGATGGAAAACAGTCATTTCATTACATGTAAATCAAAAGTGGCAACAGCATCAGTGAATTATTAAGAAAAAGTGAAACTTTGAAAGCATTAAAGTAAAACACTTCTTTCCCAATCGTTCCTGTCCCTGTTATACAGATGTACCACTGGAATGTTCTTTAGGCAACCAAGTGTGGTTTCTGTGGTTGCTCTGTGACACCACTTTTATTTCTCAGACAGTAGCTGCCACATTATTGAGAGTGAGGGAGATGGACGAAGGACAAGAGGTCCGTAAATTGTGTTTGAAGCGAAGGCTTCTTTCTCAGCGTATTGATCAACCTGAGGGCATGTGCATACAGCTAACTGTGCTGTGCTGGCAGTATCATAGCAGTGACTGATGTTGGACATGACCGTCGTCTCGTAGCTCAGGCCTTCTAGCGTCTGTATTTCTTCTTTTCTCATTTTTTGGGCCGACCTAGAAGTGACTGACAAACTGTGTACGTGCAAGGACTTGCCTTTTTCACCAAGCTTCAGTGATGAGAGATAACGGTTATATTAGTTTTTTTCTGTGTGTTTGCTTGAAATATTATGGAAAAGGGAATCTGTGTGAAGATCAGACTGTTACAGTGGATGAATAAACTGGTCAAACTCTGCAGTCGTGCAGTTATGGCTCTTTAACAGCAACATCACTACCACAGTGTTAGCATCAGTACTGCACTGTTTGCATTGCCACTGTGCTGTTATCATCCCCATTCTGCTGTTTTTACTTTATATTACATTACATTACATTTGGCAGGTGCTTTTGTCCAAAGCGACTTACAATAGCGAAGTACAAAAATAATAGAAGTTAAAGCTAAAAACATCTTTATATAGGGCTTAAAGGAGGTCAAAGGGAAATGATGGGATAGAGGAGTGAAGGAGGGGAAGAAGGAAATGAGGTTAGAAGTAGTTAGTGTGTTAGAGGTGTTAGGAGAGTAAGTGCTCTTTGAAGAGCTCTGTCTTCAGGAGTTTATTAAAGACAGTGAGAGATTCTCCTGATCTGGTAGTAGAAGGTAGTTAGTTAGAGGTGTTAGGAGAGTAAGTGGTCTTTGAAGAGCTCAGTCTTCAGGAGTTTATTAAAGATAGCGAGAGATTCTCCTGATCTGGTAGTAGAAGGTAGTTAGTTAGAGGTGTTAGGAGAGTAAGTGCTCTTTGAAGAGCTCTGTCTTCAGGAGTTTATTAAAGATAGTGAGAGATTC
Source organism: Astyanax mexicanus (assembly GCF_023375975.1). Classification (NCBI taxonomy): domain Eukaryota; kingdom Metazoa; phylum Chordata; class Actinopteri; order Characiformes; family Acestrorhamphidae; genus Astyanax; species Astyanax mexicanus. The sequence continues at coordinate 776,146 of NC_064432.1, forward strand.
TCCTGATCTGGTAGTAGAAGGTAGTTAGTTAGAGGTGTTAGGAGAGTAAGTGCTCTTTGAAGAGCTCTGTCTTCAGGAGTTTATTAAAGATAGTGAGAGATTCTCCTGATCTGGTAGTAGAAGGTAGTTAGTTAGAGGTGTTAGGAGAGTAAGAGCTCTTTGAAGAGCTCTGTCTTCAGGAGTTTATTAAAGATAGAGGGAGATTCTCCTGATCTGGTAGTAGAAGGTAGTAAGTTAGAGGTGTTAGGAGAGTAAGTGCTCTTTGAAGAGCTCAGTCTTCAGGAGTTTATTAAAGATAGTGAGAGATTCTCCTGATCTGGTAGTAGAAGGTAGTTAGTTAGAGGTGTTAGGAGAGTAAGTGCTCTTTGAAGAGCTCAGTCTTCAGGAGTTTATTAAAGATAGTGAGAGATTCTCCTGATCTGGTAGTAGAAGGTAGTTTGTTCCACCAATGGTAACACACCTCTAGCAGCTTTACTGCTGCTTGCGATTTTAATGGTCTATCGGCAAAGCGAAGACATGGTAACAAGGTAGTAAACATATGTAATTTAATGCTAAATCACATTTTTTAAATAACAACAGCCCCTATTGTTGACATGCCCCTGACAATTGCATCAAACTTTGGCAAAACTAGGACTAGGACTTGCCTGGTTTATCTTGTTATTGAAAACCTCACTGCTGCAGCTTTCACATTGTTCCTACTGTTCAGTTGATTTATGTAAATGTGGAGGGATGTCCTGCCAATTACGTTGAATCTAAGCACTTTATGTAACTCATGCTTGTTGGGTTTGCTGAGAGGCACTTCCTGGATGCAGAAACAGTAATGTAGTTATAACAACCAGTGTAATGTCCATTATAGCATTATAGCTCAAATGTATGCTGCATAGATGCTGCGCAAATACATCCTATCACAGCTGATTTCTTCCTCAGACAGTCCGTACACTTTAATCTAATCCCACCACAGGACTGTGAGGAGCAGGACGAGGCAGTAGAGAATGAGGCCGGTGAGATATTGAACTCTGTGAATACTCCGCTGTGGTCAGTTGGCCACTTCCTGTCACTGACGCAGTCTGTAATTGAGTGTGTGCAGAGCTACAGGAGCTTTATTAGGCCTCTGAGTGACACTAACAATGGACACAACAGCACTGGAACAAATTCCTCTTGCATACTTGTTTGAGAGGTTGCTGCAAACGGCCTGTGTAGCTTGTTTACCCGTCAGCCTTGGGCCCATTTGTGTGGTCTCGGATTTTTTATTACTTATTGTCCACTTTTGCTTAGTTTTTTGCTAAAGTACACTGTCAGAACTGCCTGTACCTGTTCTGTGTTTTCAGTATCTCAGTATCTTTAGTTTGGGAACAGTTTTACCAGATACCCTCTTTATATGCACATCAACTGGTGTTCATTGTCTACTGTGTTCAACTGCACTGTTAATCTCCATTAAACACTACTGACTGCATCTTTTGTACTTTTATACTTTGTATATTTTATTGTATTTGTATTTTTTTGTATTTGTCCGTCCTTCCTTCCTTTCTCCTTCCTTCCTTTCATCCTTCCTTCCTTCCTTCCTTCCTTACTTACTTCATTCCTTACTTACTTCCTTACTTCCTTCCTTTCTTCCTTACTTCATTTCTTCCTTACTTCATTCCTTCCTTCCTTACTTACTTCATTCCTTACTTACTTGCTTACTTCCTTCCTTACTTGCTTACTTCCTTCCTTACTTCCTTCCTTCCGTCCTTACTTAATTACTTCATTCCTTACTTACTTCATTCCTTACTTACTTCCTTACTTCATTCATGCCTTCCTTCATTCCTTCCTTCCTTCATTCCTTCCTTCCTTCATTCCTTATTTACTTCATTCCTTACTTACTTCCTTACTTCATTCCTTACTTACTTCATTCCTTCCTTCCTGACTTCCTTCCTTCCTTCCTTCCTGACTTCCTTCCTGACTTCCTTCCTTCCTGACTTCCTTCCTGACTTCCTTCATTCCTTCATTCCTTACTTCCTTTCTTCCTTCATTCCTTACTTCCTTTCTTCCTTCATTCTTTGCTTCCTTCCTTCATTCCTTACTTCCTTTCTTCATTCCATCCTTCTTTCCTTCATTCCTTCCTTCCTTCCTTCATTCCTTCCTTCCTTCCTTACTTCCTTCCTTCCTTCATTCCTTACTTCCTTCCTTCATTCCTTACTTCCTTTCTTCCTTCATTCCTTCCTTCCTTCCTTCCTTCATTCCTTCCTTCCTTCCTTCTTTCCTTACTTCCTTCCTTCATTCCTTACTTCCTTTCTTCCTTCCTTCATTCCTTACTTCCTTTCTTCCTTGATTCCTTACTTCCTTCCTTCATTCCTTTCTTCCTTCATTCCTTCCTTACTTACTTACTGTTTTCTTCTTTTTTTTGTCACTGGCTGGAAGCTGGACTGGAATAAAATATCTGAGAATACACTGATTTTTTTTAAAGAAATAAAATAAGTATGTTTGTCATGACAATGTGTTGCAGCTCTGTATTTTTAATGCTCCTATGTTTATAAAATATTGTCAAATAGTAACGTTTCTAAATAATAAATCTCTACACTACACTATAATTAATATAATGCTTTTACTAATCTTATAGTTTAATATAAAAAGGATCTGGATTATCCTGTTGTGCTCTTTTTCAACCTTTGTTTCTAATTTAAGGGTCATGTGTGTAACAATCCTTACAACAGCAAACTGTTATGATAATGGTAGTACAGTTGGAGATGGTACTATACTTAAAGATATATTAGAAATATGCACAATTAGATTAATTATGCATGTTTATGTTAATGTTTAAAAACTTTTCTTTAAGAAATTACACAATTAATTCATTTCTTTTGCAATAAATATTTCTTGTGCTAGTTTTCGAAGGTCATGGTGGTTGAAAACGTATCATCCAGATGAAAACACACCCTTTACTGCTAAGCTAGCCTAGCCAGTTAACCAGCTCTTGACCAGCAGCTTGCATGTTATTGTTGATTCATGCAGTTATGGTATAGTTAATACTTTTACCAGCATCCTATAAAACATATTCAGCCTACATTTGCTGCTGGACCAAACTCTCTGCATTGGGTTACATGTTTATATGTATCTGTGTGTGTGTGTGTGTTTGTGTGTGTGTGGGTGGGTGGGTAGATGGGTGAATGTGGATAATGGCTAATGCAGTTTGTCATTTATGACTGCACGCAGTATGACGCACACTGAAAGTCACCCCGACCGAATCCTCCGCTCCTGCCTTTTACTCACCTCCATGTCACTGATGGTAAATCCTTATATACAGCTCTCGTCCGAGCACTCACAGTATTAGACAGCTCTGATCCTGACACTGTCTCATATAATAATCAGTTCCACTCTAAAAACAACATTTCTACTTCTAAACATGACTAAGTGTGTCTGAGAAGCCTTCTCTTCAGTTCTAGGTCAAAAACAGCACAGAATCTTTACTGACAGGGTGGAATAAACATGTCTATTTTTCAGTTTTGAGAGAGGTTTTGAAGTGTAATGTTTAGGGGGGTAAATAATTAATGTAATTTCTAACATACAAGCTTAGCTGGAAATGAGCCATCCATCCATTGATCCTAGTATCCTCATTCCTGCTCAGGGTTGTGGTGGGAACAGAGCCTAGCCAGAATTATTGGGTACAATACAGGACTGGCAGTCATTCCAACAAAAAAACAAAAATTAGTTCACAATCGCACATTTTTAATACTTTTAATAGTTTTACGTGTAACAATAGATAGCCTTTACTTAAGAATTACTAAAGTACTGTCTCTATGATCCGAAGATCGCCAGATCAAATCCTGCTGCTCATGCAGCTCACCATCAGCAGCCGGAGTCCGAGAGAGCCCGATTGGCCATGCTCTCTCTGGGTAGGTGTGCTGTAGATGGGACTCGTTCCCTACATCAGTATTAATGTAATGTTAGTCAGCACAGGCATCTGTTAGCTGAGGTTTTAGAGCTGGGTTGCTGCGCTTTCCTCCCATGCTGGCTGTCTAATGCTGCATCGGCAGCAGTTGGAAAAGAGGTGGTGGATGGCCATGGGTTAATTATTACCTTATCTTATTCTTATCAAATGAATAATTATTAATAATGAGACTCAGAGGACATAAGCATTTTCACAAGAAAATGGTTCTTTATTGAAACGGTTTACTGCTCACACACAACACAGCAAACCCCGTGCTCGCCACAATAAACACACTTTTTACACATCTTTAATCCATTTATAGATAGGGTAGACAACTTAAAAATAATATTAAATGTTATTCTTAATAAAAACCCTACTGTTGTATTGTACCTGTCAGAGCCTTTCCAAATGACTTGCTTCTAGTAAAGTGCAAAGGCAGCTGAAACTAACAGCCTCCTGCATAAAAGATAAAATTGTCATAACAGCAGGCTTTTCGGACTCAAACCCTTTGTAAAGAACCCTCTCTCTCTATTCCCAGCAGTAATTGGACAGTTGTCTGTAAGAGTGTACATTGTGTATTTTTGTTTTTTTTTTCAGGTGAAAGCTCATAAGCTGCTGAGGCAGGTGAAGTTCTCGTATGCTTATTGTGGTGAAAGCCTTCGAAATTGTGTGCCACTGTCCTTTCCCAAGAAATTTGTTTAGCAAGCCAAGTTGTTCCCATAACTCCCTCTCCTGAATACCCTGTGCCGCTTTCCTGGCAATGCCGCAGAGCTCTAGCAGACAGTGCAGTGACAGATGAAAAGAGGGTGCCATCAGCAGCAGCTGAAGCTTGCTGTTTGCTTTTGTGCGCTCCACACTGCTTTATAAGTGCTGGGGTTTAAAGATGCCAGACGGTTATTGAAAAGTAAATGCATCAGCCTCCCGAGGGGATAATTCAGACTTCAGCTTTGCACTGAAAACATGCACAACTCTGAGTAATAATGTAGAAATCTGTTGAGTGAATACAGCTGCCAAAATTGCATTTAAATACATAGTCACTTTATCTTTTATTTAAGCCATTTTTTGCGTGAAGTTTGGAGTTATAAGGCCTTAACTGAATTAATTGTCAAGACTGGTTAGGCAGCCAATGCATATAGATGATTCCAGATGAGAGTACTGAATTGTCTAACTCTTAAAATCTACTGCCAACACTTCACAACCATGTACTCCTCCAAAAAGCTGGCTGAGGGTCTGGCAATGAGGCTAGATGCCTTAAAGCAGCACTAGGTAGGATTTCTTTGATTTTTGATCTTTTTAAAGAAGTAAAATTACAGCTTGAAACTCACTGCAGCGCTGCATTGAGGTGTAATAGCGATTAGCGGTGCTCTCGTGTCTGTGCCGGAGCTCCTCTGAGCTCAAACCAGACTCTGTAAGTTTTCCGAGGCGGCCGCGACCAACGCTCGCGAGAACTGCGACCTGCTTTCCGCCCTTTAGTTCTAACAGTTCTACAAGGACTACTGGTTCATTCTTTACAAACTAACATACAGACTCTCTGGCAGAAGCTGGAAAGAGAACGAATATGTCTGTGAAAGCCAGAAAACAAGAAAGAGAAACTAATCCGCCTGAAACATTTATTACACTCTACAACTGTAGGGGGAGCCCACGAGCACAAAATCGAAATCCTACCTAGTGGAGCCTTAAAGTGTGTCTGGGAAAGCAACCCATTATGTACACATTCTATGAAGGGTATACTCTTACATATTAATTATAAGGGGTATTCCCTTACTTACAGCACTAAAAAATAGAGATTGCTGTGTTTCTAGAGAGACATCCACTTTGTATAGGACATCAGGAGTGCACAGCCCTTCTCTGCACTGAACACACTACTGAGTTTTATTAGACTGAGTGTGGTTTTACCTTTAATTTTAGGCCCCCTGTGAAGATGTTAATATTTCTCTCGTAGTACTCTGCAGGAGGTCTCTTCATAAATTAAATTCTTCCTACACTTAAATTATAGTCTAATAACTGGCCAGGTTCATTAATTATTTAAAGGATGAAACTTTTCCCATAATAGTGCAATGCTTCAACTTTTTGTTCAAATGATTAATGTAAAATTAATAAAGAAACTTAGTCTGTGTTTACCTAATAGAGTTATTGGCTTAATATCACAGTGAAATTAGTCTCTCTCTTTCTAAAGTAGTGCTTTATTTTCAGTTGTGTAACATTGCAAGGCAAGGCCTAGTTTTGCTGGAAAAATAGGGATGCTCTTTAGTTTGTAAAGGGTGCTGTGGCATAAAATAAAAGCTGTACTAAAACATGTATCATCACCTATATCATGCATCATATCATGCTCTCACAGGCTCAAGATGTAGGTTGTATGTGATGGGCCCAGATGAACATGGCTTGTGACTGATATCTGATAGTTAGCAATGCTGGATGAGGCCGGTAGAAGATGCTGTTATCATGGTCTTAACACAGTATGTGGCTAATGGTACAATGACTATTGTAAAAGCAATACTAACGGGTGCAGCAATGCTACTAACTGCATGTGTTGATGGTAAGTGTGTGGCAGCTATGCTAACAGTGTGGAGAAAATGCTAAGAGCGAGGAAGAAATGCTAGTTGCATAAAGACGGTATCAGCAGGGCAGTGGCAAGGTTAATTTAAGGGTTAAGGGTATTGCAGTGCTAACAGTAGTTATGCTGGGTGAGGTCAGAGGCCTGCAACTAATGCTGCTGAAGCAAGGCTGGGCAAGGCTAACGCTCTGATATCCCAGTAGCTTAGCGATGCTAAGCGAGCCTGGTGGCCGGCACAATGACAATTCTGACAGCACAGTTGTTATACTAACATTGTGAAGGTGACGCTAATGGATCAGGAATATATATATATATATATATACTGGGTAAGGCCAGAGTCCAACTACTACTACTAGCAATGCTAGGCTAAGCTAATAATGTTATAACGATGCCACAGTAGCAATGCTAAACAATCCTGGCAGTAACCAGGGTAGTGTTGCTAAAGGTGCAACGCCAATGCTAATGGTAAGATGGCAATGCCTGCAATGGTGCAGTGGGAATGCTAATGCTGCAGTAGCAGCTTTTAAGGTGGATGTGCATGTGTGTTTTATCAAAGTTAAAGGTGCTCAATAAATCAGCAAACAAAAAAGACTTTTCTAGGCTGGCCCTCTTGGCTGTCCAGTGAAAAGCTAATGAATAGAACTTTCAAAAAGTGAGTAGTAATTATAGAAAACACTAGATATTTAATTGCAAAACAATTCTCTTAATTTGAAAGCTTTATTCGTGTGATTTTTTTTTTTTAACATTCATTATATTTGTACACAGAAATCCATTTGCACCGACCTTATCCTCCCAGGACGGGAGTGATTGTTTTACAAGCCCATTTAACGGGATGTTGATTTCAACCACCTTTTCTGGAATCAAATTAGCTTTACCTACTGCTCCTGCATTTATAATAGAGTTTAACGAGGAAGGGCAAAATAGGACTAATTCTATATTCTTGGTCATATAGGAAACACTCATACGAAATGAAGTATGAAGTTGATGTACATTCTATTGGGACACCTCCTCATATATGGTGTTTTTTTCTTGCTTTTGTTGGTGTAACTGTCTGCTGATCAGTGATGGCTTTATTTGACTACATTTGCATTACTATAGCATTGCTGTGAGGATTTGATTGAATTCAGATGAGATGTTTAGGGGTGCGAATCTCTCCGTGTCTGGCGATTCGATTCGATTCCGATTTTTGGGGTCACGGTTCGATTCAGAAATGATTTTCGATTCTGGAACGATTTTTCAATTAAAATGGCCTATAACTTTTGTTTAAATTATGTGAGAAGATAAAAAGATGAAAGGACAATTTAAACAAATAGAACATTTATTTTAAACAATAAACTTAGGTTCCTTACTGTATTAAATCTTTTTGCAACATAGTGACAGTGCCATAATAATGAATGGCTAATTTCTAGCATGGTTAACTAATCCTGAATTAATTTCTAAAAGGAAGACATTGTTAAAACTGGAAAAACACTCATCAATGTAACACAGCCACAAGGTCAAGTGTGTACTTGTTGCACATATGTATGTAACTTGGTGCACGGTAGGGGAAATTAGTATTTATATAAACGATAGATGACAGATGACTGAGTTTATGTGGTGCAATGAAGCCGACAGGACCGTTAAATTATCATTCTAAACATAGCAGCCGTGCTCATTTCCACAGGCAGTCATTAAGAGAGGAAATGCTCAGCCAAACAGATAAATAAATAAATAAAAGTCCTCAGGATTTTCAAAGGAAAATTACAGATATCTCTCCTGAGGTTCACATCAGGGCGTGTCTAATGCCGCTACTGAACCGAGTTTCCCATTAACGACTTCTTACTGTGTTCATCCCAATCAAGGCACCACAGTATTTTATCTTCTCTTTCTTTCATTTTTATCTCACTTATTACGATTTGCTTTTCATAGTGCTGTGATCTTGATCCTGACTTGGAGATTACAGGTAAAAGAAATAGACATCAGTTGCAGTTTCATGGCAACAAGCAATTTAATTATAAGTTTGATTTTAACAGATTAATATTCTGTACCGAGATCAGAATTTTAGCAGATTCTACCAAATCTGATTCTACGAGGGCTGGCCCGAAAATAGTGTTTTTTGAGCTCCGGATATTCAGCACTGATTGGTAGCGAATATTTAAATATTAGTTTTTTTTTAAAAGAACGGATTAAAGTACTTTTTTTGAGTTTTCACCCCGGATTTTCTGCTGCCCCACACCCCGGCTTCTCCACTTTCTTTTCTCATCTTTTTTATTTATTTATTTATTTTTTAAATAAAACTGTCCTTTAAATGTCTGTTTGACTAGAGGTTAAAAATAAAGATGGCCGCCACAGCTTTGTCTGCTGGAGCGTGAGCCATTTGTCTTGGCACACATGATCTGCCTCCCTGCCTAATCTTGTTTGTTGAGTCTTAATACTCAGATCCTCTACCCAATTAACATTTGTTCTCAAGCGCTTTGGTTCGTGTGAAAGTGAAGCTGAAGGCACATCTCTTGTCTGTGTGGTGTTTGGGTGTTTAGCAGTGCCAGCCCTGCTTTAGAGAACTTTCTCTACGCTGCCGTTCATAAACAGATTGGACTGTTTTATGCTTTTTGACCTTAGACCTCAAACTAGAGAGCAATAAAGAACTTAGAGCACAGCAGAGCTGAATAAATAAATATATTGCTGCTGAAAAGATGTAATTGATTTGTGTAATCCATTCATCTGCTTTCAGAAACGACAGCAAAACCCTGACTGCAAACATATTTTAAACTGATTAGCTCTGTTTAGATCAATTCAAGACAAACTCAAACAGGAGTGAATAGTGTTGAATTTCTTGTGTATTTATTTTTTAGAAACAAGATGAAGAACAGTGCGTTATGGTAAATATCATATAAAGGTATAAGCAATGTGCATCGAGCTACACATACATACGTAGTGTTTTAAGATATGGTTTTGGGCCATCTCTTCATGGAGTTGTAGAGATTCCTAACTGTGTCCTTGATATTTATCTCATGCAGCTTAAAGCAGCACTAGGTAGGATTTACTTGATTATTAATCTTTTTAAAGAAGTAAAATTACAGCTTGAAACTCACTGCAGCGCTGCATTGAGGTGTAATAGGAGGAATAGCGGTGCTCTCGTGTCTGTGCCGGAGCTCCTCTGAGCTCAAACCAGACTCTGTAAGTTTTCCGAGGCGGCCGCGACCAACGCTCGCGAGAACTGCGACCTGCTTTCCGACCTTTAGTTCTAACAGTTCTACAAGGACTACTGGTTCATTCTTTACAAACTAACATACAGACACTCTGACAGAAGCTGGAAAGAGACCGAAAATGTCTGTGAAAGCCAGAAAATGAGAAAGAGAAACTAAAATCCGCCTGAAACATTTATTACACATGTGATAATAACACTTGTGTCTCGTCACACCCCTATTCTGTATCATACAGTATTCAATATATGTGTGTTTCTTTACTTTTGAGTGAGACACCCTGTATATATAATTGTTTTAGCAGCCCTTTAACCCAACAGACTGGAGCACTGCACTAATCATCCCTCATTGGGAGAACATGACTTGCTAACTTTAAACACTTCATGGGACTAAATGTAACTCCGGACTATAAGATAAATGAGCAGATGTGCTAGCTCATGACTAACCCTCACAGCGATTCTCTGACACATAGAGGGCATATCATCTCGCCCAGTGCTGAGACTGAGAGTTCTCAGGCCCTATGGTGTGAATATAAATGTGAATGTTAAACAACAAGCCTGCAGCTTGTCAGGGTGACGGCTGGCTGGATACTCGCTGGGCCTTGCCTTTTTCGCAATGCATCATGCATCAAGGTTTCAGCTTTAAATTAAATAATTTGGGATGCAAATGCTTGTAGATCAACACTTAACACATTAACAGAGGCATGCTGAGCGTGTGTGTGTGTGTGTGTGTGTGTATATGAATTAACAGTGTAAAACTATGTTCTGGCTAATTGGTGTGGATTTAACCTTACCCTAATTAATTAATATCTACACTGTGTGATAGCTAGAATATCTTACATTAATGCATATCCTATGCATATCATCTCATGCATATGAACGCAGGTCTTAAGTTCATGGCCCAGACCTAAACCCTCCAATTAAATCCACTTTTACACTTGCGAGACCATTTCTCACAACTGACACTGATGTATGTACGGTTCCGCTTGCTCCTCACATATTAAACGCTGAATACTGTTTAATTCATGATCCAGATTCTGGGGCAGTGACCAGGATTATTTTTAACCAGGGATCTTCTCGTGTCTTATGGAAGCACCGTGATGTGCCTCAGGCTCTTTTTTGAAGTTTAACCTTTCAGATGCTGTGGAAGTTTGATTAATCACGCCTGTGTCAGGTTCCTGATGCTGGCGCTGCCTTAGCAACTGTCCACGAGACGAGACGCGTGTAGCGCGGTAGCCTCTAATATCTCTCATTTCCATCGCGTTCAGGAAATTGGTTTTTACACAAACTCATTTCTTGGAATCTTGCCCTTAATAGCCTGAAAACGCAGCAGCGGCTGAGATGAATTTGAATGATAAAGTCTTTAGCACTTCTGTCCTCATTCCTTAGATTGACTTGATGAGCTCGAGGATGTGTATTTATCAGGCTGATGGTATTAATAGCCAAATGTCTGCTGGTCAGGATTAAAAGAATCTGACTGGTGCAGACCTTGGATGCTGGTGGAAATATTGACTTATATACAGAGGTGGAAAGTAATGAATTACATTTACTCACGTTACTGTAATTAAGTAGATTTTATGAGTAATTTGTAATTTTTAAAATAGGTAATTTTACTTTTACTCAAGTACATTTTGACACAAGTAATTTACTTCGCTACATTGGAAAACTCCCCGTTACTAGTAAAAAATAAAATGCTGGGGAAAAAAAATTGGTGTGGATACTTTTTTAGTATGACAATTTCACAGTTATTTATCATCCACAGTATATTTTAATCTTAATCTGTTTTATAGAGCAGGGGTTCTCAACCTTTTCTACATTACAGCCCACCTGTTTACAACTTGAAAGCGTCAAGGCCCCCCTCCTAATAATAATAATAATGATATCTAAAAAAAAAACTATAAATAATATAATAAACTCTTACTACCAAAACTTTACCCCGAAACGATGATTTTCAGCTTTCCAATATAGTACATGAACTTCTTAATGGAAATATGCTCTAATATTGCGCTTCTTCTAATATTGCGCTATTTTTACCTTTAAATATACACATAAGAGTAGCACGGTTTGACAGGGTAGCACAACTTGATGACTCGGCTCGCCGTGTGAGCGTATTCATGACGTTTTTTTTTATTCAAATGAAGCAACAGGTGTAGTCAATCATAAGTTTAAGCTTTTTAATCAACCTCACTGTGATCTATAGTTCTATAAATCTGTTTTCAGCTTCTCCTCTGTGGTTGAAAGGCAGCTGTTCTGTGTGTGTGAGGCTCGTATGTGCCTCTCTCACACACAGCTGAACTTTTTTGCCGGAGGGCGGGGCTGCGCTCATGCAGCGGCTCTCTCTATTGAAATGAAGAGGATGCGCTGTGCTGGTGGACGGGGAGAGGGTGCGTCTCCCTGTGAGGATGAGCCATGCGGACCTCTACAGGTTGCTTTGCGGCCCCCTGGTGGTCCGCGGCCCCCCGGTTGAGAAACCCTGGTATAGAGTATACACCATTATATTAATGTAACATATGTTGACTAGATATAAGATCTTGATAAAGCAATAATGTGCCTGGAGTGAGTCACCATGTAAAACTAAGACACTTTACTACAACAGCAGATTCTGCACACTGGGCCAACAGCAGACCTCTGGGAGCATTTAGAGCTGTAAGCAGGCATTTGTCTTTTTACCTAATGGCTATAGGCTTGACCCAGTCAGTGGGTGACTACCAGCACCAGCATTTATCTACCCACTATCTGTCACACTGGAAGACCCACTGGCCTATATGGGGCATTCTGTAGATTCTGCAGCGGTGGCACAGTTACACACAATTTCATCTATAATAATAATTCAGCACATGAATAATTTAGAGACATGCTGAACACTTATTCTATAGATATAAGATATAAAAAGTATTTAGAAGCTGCTCAGAAAGGTAATATTGTCCCCCGAATTTTCTGCTAGTTGGATTACCAGTCTGATTAAGTGATTCCAGTGATTAAACTCAAGGCTCCTCAGTAAAGATGTCTGGAAGCTTTAATCCAATTAGTGACCCCCTACTGTCAGATTGGATCAACGGTCTGTAGGCTTTTAATGTGGTCAAAGCCTTCACATTCTCAACTCTGTCACGCTGAAATGTGCATTGGCAGAGTATTTCAGTGCTGTAGCTGATCTGTACAATCATGCATTAACGTTCAGTTTTAAATGTCTTCAAATGTATTAAATATGCGTAACCCTAAGTGTGATTATTGATGGTTCAATATGATGGTTACCACATTCAGCTTTAATATCAATATTTGTTTTTTTGTGTTTGAAAATTGACAGATAGTGTTTCACAATAAATGGACCACTAAGATTTTACTCAAGTAAAATTTGTACTAATGGGATTTTCTAGGAAAATGGCCATAGTGTACATATTAGAATTATGGAAATTAAACTTATTGCTTTGTTGTTACAGATATTCCAGTTTTAAGGACTTTTTAAGGAGTTTCTAACTTTCTAGAATTTTTTCTGTTTCTAACTTTTTTTTTTTTTTTTACAAAAAAGGTAAAAACAAAAAAACAAAAACAGAATAAAATCTGATTATAACAATGCTCATTGTTAACAGAAGCATATACAAACCAGGGCAAAAAAAACAGGGTCAAAAAGCAGGAAAAACCACCACAAAACCGAATGAGTGAGAAATGAATAAACAAAGCAGAGATACATACACAAACACTAAACACTCCCTATTATAGATTAAAACCTTATTTTGATTTGCACTTTAACAGTTTAAAAAGTTTATCGTTTTATCCTATAAAGTTATATATTAGGGGTGTCAGGATTTCGATATTTCATCGAAATCGATCGAAATTGTCATGGTCTCGCAGCGAAAAGAGCAGCTCTTTCTCCAGAGAATGTGGACATTCTCATCTTCTTAAAGAAAAACTTGAAAATATAAAAATAACAGTTGTTTTGTCTAGCCTCAAATATGTTAATAGTTTTGGTACCTTAAGGAGCATCTTTCTCTCAGATAAAGTTAATAATATATCTTTATTAAAGAAAAAAACTTCTCATTCTCAGGGACCGAAAAAGTCTTAAAGTCTTATTTTTCATGTTTAACTGTTATAGTAGGATAGAGTTCAGTTTGTTAAGGCTCTAATTGTTCTTTTATTTTGTACATGACTGTTCCTGTATTTTTTTTATTATTTATTTTGTTATGTTGCACATTGCTGTTTTAATAGTGCACACTGCTGCTACCAAAAAAAGATGCCATTAGATGGCATTACATATATATCTTAATTAAATTATTTAAATTTGACCATTAGGGCCTAATGTGGTATATTACAGATCACTTGTATCACTTTGCATCACTTATATCAAGCCCACCTTTTGAAATAAGATATTGTACATTTGAAAAATCGGAAATAAAATCGAATCGAGGATTTAGAGAATCGTGACACCCCTATTATATATGTAGTAGGACTTATATAGCTTGCTTAGCTAAGCTTACCTGTCCACTGTAATATACCTCCCACTACTTTTTCCACTCCATGTACAGTATTATCTCTCTTGGCAAGGCGAGCTAATTGCACTTCCTCAACTAAGAGTTACATCACCCGCTTACACTACCACACAGATCCAAACGTTTCAGAGCTGCTGATTATTCACTGCTGCCCGGGACCGAAAAGACTCAGAATCTAATTAAGCATGGTTAATTTACCTTTTTCTACCCTTCTCCTGCTGCATGAAGTCGACCACGGCTAACAAGAGACTTACAGTTTCCCTCACACCCTCCACACAGCAGCCTGTGACTTAAATCCATACTCCACACCCAGTCTGCTTTAGAAATATCCTAAAACTTTTTCACAGTTTGGTGGGAGAGGCTTTTCTGCAGCGAGATCCCATTTTCAATTTCCTAAAATGTTCAGGCATGAGAGTACTAACTAGCGGAGCAGTCAGCCACTTGTGAAAGTGAGTGATAATGATGGTTTGAAAGGCCTGTAGAGCTTTTCAGGTGTAGAGCAGCACTGGCCGGAGTGGTACCGTTCTCATGGGAGGATCATATTCAGGGCAAAGTGCTTCTTTATTCTCATTTTAGTCATCCAATCCTCTTTCATTTTTAAGTGCGTAGAGTTGGAGCTTTCTATGTGCTGCCGTGTTCTTTCAGTCCATAAAAGATACACAATGCTTCCTTTATTGTTGAATAATTGAATTATAAAACTCAAGCTTATTCAGAGTGACTGGCAGCTGACAGAAAACGTTTAGCAACGTTTTTTTTTTTTTTTTTTAAGTTGTCCATAAAGATTAACTTCTATAAAATTACAAAACGAACCATTTCAGGAATGTTCTGAAAATTATTCATGTAATAATGGTTTGTGTACTAAGGTTATTACATTGGCTGCATCCCAGTTGCTCACTGCACACTAATACTCTTTGATATATACTGTATGCTTATCTTAAATGTGCAGGTTTGTAAGGTAAGTACACAAAAATAATGCGGTCTAAAGCGCTGCCACTATGAGCGGGAGGTCGCAGGTTCGAATCCCGCTCATGCAGCTTTACCATCAAGCTGCCGGCGCTCAGAGGGAGCACAATTGGCCCTGCTCCCTCCGGGTGGGTACAGTACAGTAGATGGCGCTCTCTCCCCACATCACTCCTAGGGTGATGTCTGCAGCACAGGGCGTCTGTGAGCTGATGTATCAGAATCGAGTCGCTGTGCTTTCCTCCGAGCGTTAGCGCTGTGATGCTACTCGGTAATGCTGCATCAGCAGCAGCTCGAAAAGAAGCGGTGACTGACTTCACATGTATCAGAGGAAGCATGTGTTAGTCTTCACCCTCCTGGTGTGTTGGAGCATCACTAGTGATATGGGGAGTCCTAATGAGTGGGTTGGGTAATTGGCCGTGTAAATTGGGGAGAAAATGGGAAAAAAAATAGAAAAAGAAAAAAAAAAGTAATGTAAACTTTTATCTGTACTAAAAACTCGAAAAATACTCAAATAATAGCTTGCATTAGAAAACATACAAAAAAAGTAATCACTGGGATAATAAAAAATATATAATGCCATAGGTATATATGTGTATATGTCTTAGGATCATCCATTGTAAAAAAAAAAAAAAAAAAAAAAAGTAACTTTCATGCAAAAATGTCATTATTACTGTAAGTGGGTTAGAAGATTGGTTACCACTATTTTGGTAATAGTAATGTATGAATTACATACACTTCTACGTACCTATCTCCTCCCCATTTGAAACTAATCTCGTCTCAATAGAGCTTAAGCATGCTTCGGCTGATGACAAAGCATACCAGTTTTATTTATGGCCAGACCGTTGCCTTACACCAGCATTACCAGTAGAAAGTGTGTAACCTCCACTGGGAAATCTGGGAGGGAATGAGGAGAAGTGTGTGATGCACAGCTCCCACAGGATGATGTCACATTTATGAGATCAGTTCCAAGCTGCAAGCCTGTTTAAAACATGTCCTGCACAGATGGTGTCTGTATAGGCCCTGAGTTTGAGTCTGAGTAACATCAGGCTGTGTATTACTGGATTTGTGGTGGTGGGGTACAAATGTGGCATTATGGGTCTTCAGCTCCATCTGCTTATGTAGTACAATTTGGTATGGCTAGTGGATGCATGGATAGATATCTTCACTATGGTTTTTAAATGTGTTTTATTATTGCAGACAGTCTATACTATTCAATAGGGGTGGGCGATATGGCTCTAAAATAATATCACGATATTTCAGGGTATAACAGTATAACAGTATAATCATAATGTGGCAAAATAAATAATATAGCATAAAATAATATAATGCAGCAAATAATATTGCAGAATATTTAGTGCATGCATATAAACTGCAAACTAAAACAATTATACAATAAATACACCTAAAGCTTCACAGTAAATAATAGACTAATTTTAAGACAGAACAGCCCTATTATCACCATATGGATTTTTAATATCATGATATTTCTGTGTCACGATATATTGTATACGATATAATATTGCCCACCCCTTCTATTCAATATAACTACTATGTATATTATATGGACAAAAGTATTGGGACACCTGCTCATTTATTGTTTTCTCAGAAACCAGTAGTATTAATAGTGTATAATAGTGTATGCTGCTTTTTTTGTAGCAACTTTATTTACTGTCCAATAAAGGCTTCTACTAGAAAAACATTGCTGTGAGGATTTGATTGAATTTAACAAAAAGAGCATTAGTAAAGTCAGCACCATGATTATAGAGAACACAGTTTCACAGCACATGGTACCAACAGAACAGGTTCATGTTTATCATGTTTATTTAATAAATAATTTTAAACACACTAACCATCCCTTACACTGTGTAAAATTTTGTTAATGAATGAACCAATAAAAAGATGCTTTAAAATAACCTAAAGTAAACTAGTTTTCCATGATCTCCACTGAAAGTTAAGTAGATTTTATTCATCTTCAGTAAAGTTTTTCATTGAAAGAGGATATACACATCTGTGCTAGCAATGAGTGCAACCTCAAACAAGCTGAAAGCAGCATTCATTAGAAGAGGTGTCCACAAACATTTGGACATTTAGGGTTGGCTACCCAGACAAGGAGTAATATGATATGATATAAATGCTTCAAAACTCCACATAGTATTCTCAATCCAATTGTTATTTTGAGAAGTAGTGATTAAAAAAAGGTATTTCAAATATGTAGAAAAACTGCACATGAATTGTTGTATTCCTCAGGCTGTTTTATCATATAATTAGTGCCATAATGTAGAAAGTACATATTTTTTAAAATAAAGTAATCAAGTTTAGTCAAGTACCCATGACAGCTGTAGATGAATACTTTGATTAAAACATTTTCGTCGTGATTATGTTTTTTTTAAAGTGAGCAGTGAAAACAAACAGTCCAATTGCAAGAATTATGTCTCAGGCGAGGACTCATTGTTCACAGCTGATTTGTTCCAGACGAAGACAGCAGGGTTGCTGCAGATGGTGGGGCTGCAGAGCGACTGATTGGGACTGTAATTCATTGGAACTCCCCTAATCCCACTGGCTAGGGTTAGACGGAGCAAACAGCTTGAAATTACGCTAGATAAATATTGATTTTATTGCATTTACCTTATATCAGGGGTGTCCGAACTTTTTTTGTTGGGGGCCAGAAGGAGAAATATATTTGAAGCCACAGACTCTGTAATAAAACACATAATGAAATATACCACTTTAAATAATACATTTTCCTGATTACTTTCATTTACACACCATTTTACTTGACTTACTATCTTTATCTATCTTTTACAGTGTTGTGTAAACTAAGATTTTTCAAATTAATGTTTCATTTTATGATGTCTCTTAATATTAAACTCCCTAATTACAACAACTTTTAGACTCTTTGGCCCGTTTTTCTGAGCTACAACTGTGCACTCTCTCTGCTTTTAGACTCTTTGGCCCGTTTTTCTGAGCTACAACTGTGCACTCTCTCTGCTTTTAGACTCTTTGGCCCATTTTTCTGGGCTACAACTGTGCATTCTCTCCGCTTTTAGACACGTTTGGCCATTTTTTTTGTGCTAAAACTTCACTCTCTCCGCTTTTAGAGTCTTTGGCCCGTTTCTGACACCTAGCTTTCAAACTTTGAATCACACATTATAAAAACCTGCTTAACAGCGGGCCAACTTTCATTCTATTTCTAAAATACCTCGTGGGCACTTCAAAAGAGGAAACGGGCCACAAATGGCCCGCGGGCCGTAGTTTGGACACCCCTGCCTTACATATTTGGCATTTGGTGACAGTTCAGTGCCACTACACTCAACTACACACAATGAAGGTTCAACTAATGGTTACCATATACCATACTAATGTTACCATATTAAAAAAGCTTACAAATAAACAGTGTTGAGGAGAGGTCAAGAGAGAACTGCAGGCAAGCCAGTTAAATACTTGTAACCTCTTCTTTCAAAGTCTTATGTTAAAATGTATGGACATCCCTGTCCAGAAATATTGTCATCTTGAAGATACTATATGTTGCTCTTGGATCTCAGTGTATTTTTGTGCATTAATGTACTGACACAACCCCATATCAGGACAAGTATTATAATTTGACCCCATCCCAACTTAACCTTGGCCTGAAATGCAGGAATGGATGAATATTAACACATTAAATTAAGTTGAAATATTTGGTTTATACATCTGCAATCCAATAAAAGTCCACAATGTCCAAACTTTTTCCGATTTAAGAGTGTATTTATTATGCATTTCTGTTTGGTCACATCCCCAGTACTACTGTGATGCTCTAAAAGCCAGACAGCTGTGTGTGACAGGTGACCACTCCCCTCATTCATGCATGAAAGAGACTAAATGGCACATTTCTTATCTAAATGCAGTGGATGCATCTTACTAACCATCAGCCAGTGATAATTACTGAGCTCATTGATCATTATCTGCTAATGTTTACGTCCCAGAGCCTCTTTCAGCTTTCTCATTTATTCCACTGCCCCTCGTCCTCATGCGCACCTGCAATACGAGCATTTAGCCCACTCATATATGCCTTACTGTTTAGCAAACGACTTTCAGCTGACCTTATAGTCTGGCTGCGGCACCAATCTAATCCCATTTTGCCATGCAAAGCACTACTTGGGCTTGCTGTAATTGCCTGCTTATTCGAGGCTCACTGATTGTCTTCATATTAAACACTGAAATTTAAGCTGCCGTTGCTCCAGCAGGCACTTGTCCGTGCGAAGATACTGGGGCTTAGCTTTTTTTGCAACAGATGAAGCAGAGATGTCAGAAATGGTGCTGTTGGATCAGAAAAGCCTGGCTGGCTTTAGAGGCTGCAGATGCTTCACTGGTGAAGAAGCTGGTATTAAACAGAGGTGGAAAGTAATGGATTACATTTACTCAAATTACTGTTTGAGTAATTTGTAATTTTTTAAGTAGTTTTTAAAATAGGTAATTTTACTTTTACTCAAGTACATTTTGACACAAGTAATTTACTTCACTACATTGGAAAACTCCCCGTTACTGAGTAAATAATTAAATGTTTGGGGGTGGGGGGTAATTGTCTGAATAAAAAAAAAAAGATTTTTGTTCTCCATGGCAGCGCAGCTGGACTTTTCCCAGCAGTGTTTATTATTACGGTTAGCGGGAGAGTGTAGCCTGGGGTCTGTGTGCGCGGCTCGGGGAAACCGGTGTTATGCTACCCATCCATATGTGCTTCTATACGACCTGCGCATGCGCCGACAAACAGTGTTTTTGTATGATTTCCTCTGACTCTCCCAGTTACTCACTCCTGCATTTTCACAGAGCATGATAATTAACAAGAGTGTTAATTACTTAATTATATCCTGCAGTGCAGTACACCTGTCTGGACCCATCTGCCCTTGTTATGTTTCCCACTCACTGATTAATTCTTTCCCCTTAATATATCACCTGTGTATGTGAGGGGCATATGTAATAACTTATACACAGACCTGCGCAAAAGTTTGGGCACTCTTTAACCTAATTACAGCTTGTTGATTTACCATGGTCAGAATATCGTCTAGTAACTAGAATAATTTCCTAAGACATTTGCCATTTGTGTGGGGTCTCCTGAATTAAGTGTGAATGTGATTTGTCAGAGTTGCTTGTCTGCTTGCAAGGACAAGTCTAGCCAGAAGCCATCTGTCCAGATCATTGCCGCCATTACAATGCACTGTCTACTTTGACATATAGATTGTACAAATGTGATACTGGGAATCAAGTAATGATAAATTGGTACAATACCGACACAATCCTGGATCATTCACATTGCCTTGCGATGAGCAAATTTGGCCAGTGTTCAGTCTCAGAGATTTATCATCATTTGTGCAATATGTTTTACATGCAATATTTTTTATCTACTATTTATTTGATATTTATTCACTGTTACTCTTTGTGCAATAATACTGGTCACACCCTACCGTAATCATTTCTCTATGCACTAGATGTATATATATATTTTTTCTTTACTATATATATATTTTTTATATCTATATATATTTCCTGTAATAGTTTTTATTATTATTATTATTATTATTATTATTTGTTTATAATTTTCCTGACCTGTTTCTCTGTCCTTTCCTCTGTACTGCTGGAACATTCTAAATTTCCCCATTGTGGGAATAATAAAGGATTATCTTATCTAAGGTAATATCTAAGGTAATACCTCACAGAACTCATGGCTATCTCATGAGTTCTGGCTTGTCCTCTGGATTACTGAACGTGTTGTGTGCTAATGACGGTACCTGTAAAAGATGAATACCACTTTGGGGTTGTGTAATTCCTAATTCATTCCTAAAGTATGGATGTGCATCATGCATGAAGGCCGACACACACCAGAACAGCTACTTCCTATTCACATATTAATAGCTAGGACATCTTACACACACACATTTAGCACATTCATTATGACTCTTGCCAATTTCTGGCAGAGATAAAATAGAAGGATCAGCTAAGAATAGGCAGATGTTCAGTTAGCGTGGCTTTTCTGTACCACTGGCATGCACAGTGTTGTGTTTTAAGAAATAAGCCTTATGGTGGGGCGTGAATATTCATATGTCATGCTCAGAATAGACTCCCTATTCAGTAAGAGACAGTCTGGAAGCTTTGAGTGGTGGGTAGATGGTAAATGAAGAAACAATGGCATTGATTCTCCACATTTGGGGCTTTCAATCACATTGGTAGAGGTTAATATTGCTGTTGTTAGTTGATAAACTTAGTTCTTGAACAAAAGTGGCCCATTTCTATATATTTTGTTGTGAATTGTTCTCTGGTTCTTATTGCTGATGAGTGATTGAAGTATGTAGCTAGTATGTAGGTTTCAAATGGTCTGTGCTGGATATTAATAGTGAAAATGGTTAAAAACCAGGGGCCTCATGTACTAAAGGTGCGTATACACAAAAACATTGTGTACGCCATATTTCAAACACTCACGGTGAGATGTACTAAATTTGACTTGAACGTGAGAAAGTGTGTTCCCCCACGGCACTTTCGTTTCGGGCGTACGCATGTTTTTTTATAAGTATGTTTTGTGTTTTTGTCATTTGGTGACACTTAGAGGTGATGCATTGAAATTACAACTATTAAGAAATCCTTTATGCACACGTTGTAGTAATAAAGCCATTATTGGGTAAAATAAAGTAAATTTATCAGACAATTTCATTGGCTTACAGAAATAATCATTCAACGTTCTTCCACTTAGCCTAGATTATATAAAAAATGCAAAAAAAGTGATCATTCAACATAAGCACATAACATCACCAATGCTCTTGCAATCAGATCTTCACAGCCATGTTCTGAAATCTAGTGTAAAACCATTTTTTGCAGAAGAGTAGTTAATTCCCTTTGTTTTAGAATAAACACTCAGCTTCTGAGCTTCTGGACATCCAGCACAGAGGGACTGGTGTAAATATGGTTAGATGATGAGTAAAGCTGCCCTTGCAGATCTGTTTTGAATAAAATACAGTAGGACTGCCAGATGTGTAGCTCACATGGTCGTCAGTCACTTCAGTGTCCCGTTGATTGAGCAAGCTCTTGATGTACGACTGGCAGCAGCATGGCACAGCATGGTGAACGTACTGGAAAGGGAAAGGGCTGTCGCAAACTCCAGATGTCAGCACAAAGAGGGTTGTGTGCGAGTTTGCGTGCACAGGGCTGCCTTTATTTATTTATTTATTCAATCATTTGTTTGAGAGACAAAGGATGTTAGAATCCTTTTGTGTGTGTGAATGCTTGCACTTTGTTATTTATATATATATATATATATATATATTGAGTAGGTTTTATGAGTAATTTGTAATTTTTAAAATAGGTAATTTTACTTTTACTCAAGTACATTTTGACACAAGTAATTTACTTTGCTACATTGGAAAACTCCCAATAAAAAAATGCAAAATGTGCCCCGCTGTCCGGACAGAGCTGTCAGCTTTAAAAACTTCCACATCAAACCTGTGAAAGCATGTGGTGATAAGTATTTTTATCATTAAACAATCTGCTTAAATGTTAAAAAACCTGTAAATATCAGTTAAAGCATAACAATGGCAAGTTAAAAAATAATAATGAACTGTAAAACTATAAAATTACAGTTTATAGTCACCTATATTACCATAACTTTTTAATAGTAAAGAAAACAAATGGATCATAGAAACCTATACCACTTGTTCTTGAAAATGTTTTATGGGGGGGTCTGAACAAATACTGCCTGAAAGATCCAAATTATTATGTGGAATAAAAGTTCATTAAAAACGATATAATTTATGATTTGTTTTAATTTTTGTGTCATCAAATAATTAAAAGTAACTATGTAACTTTTACTCAAAGTACATTTTAAATTGAGTACTTTATTACTTTTACTCGAGTAGATTTTTAGATGGGTTTACTTTTACTTGAGAAGAATTTTAGCAAAGTAAAGGTACTTTTACCTAATTATATATCCAGGATGGAAGTAAAATTTGTAGTTTTTTTTTATGTGTGAGTATTTTGTTAATGACCCGTCTACAGTCATTTATCTAAGCTCTTTCCAGTCAGTTTGTGTATCACAGTATAAACTGCATCTGTTTGCTCTGTTTATGTCTGAAAGTAACATAAAAGCATAACTGTGCCTATTCAGCACTACTCAGCACTACATCTTTTTTTTATAGTGTCATTAATAGCCAGAGACACGCCTATAGTGATTCTGCACTCGCTCTCCACGCTCAGCGCATGCGCAGTCAAGTGAACTCGCTGATTTGACAGCAGCGCTGCAACACGGTTTATTCTATTTTCTTTTCCACCTGTATTCCCACTAACCCCACCTCTTCCGCGCCGCTATTGGCTAAACCACGCCCCGCCCGAACATTTTAGGACGCCGGATTGGTTCTTTGCTGAAAGGAGTGGCCAATCCCAGAGCGGTGGGGCGGGGTTTATCGAAATACGGGCGGAAAGGGGCGGCGCATGCGCGTCGCTCGCACGCTCGGCACCTGCTCTCTCCGTCCGTCTCCTGCGCGGATAGAGATGGGAAGGTCGATTCAATTCAAAGAACCGATTCTTTGGTGTCAATGAATCAAACGCTGGATTTACCGATTCATAGAGTCACAAATCAAGTATTTTAGCTTCGTTTAGGATGAAAGTCATTTCAGCGAGTGTAGTTTAGATTTCTACTTAATCAGAAACCAAAAATAACATAATAATGAGCTGTAGTGTTCAGAAAGAATAGCTGTTGTTCTAATATCTAAGAAATTATCATTTATTTTAATATACAACATTTATGATTCTAAATTGTATAAATCATTTGGAAATCATACAGAAAGTAATGTTTTTTGTTATATCTACAGCTAGAGCATATCTTTATTTTATTCATCATATCAACGTCAGTCTTGTTTATAAAGTTCCTGCTATACTTTGAATCATAAATGTTCGACTATATTATAGACGCAGTACCAGCCAAAGGTTCGGACACCTCTTTTTTTTATTGACCAACATTTAACCTGAAATTAACGTCTGTTGATTGACGTTGGTGACCTGGGAAAGCTTTACGGGAAAACATGAGGAAATATATATTCTGTAAACAAAAAAAATTTGTTAACATTTTTAGCAAACAGGATTGTGCTTTATTTTATTTGTGAGTTCATGAGGTAAAGTCACCTGGATTTTCATGTTTTTCCTCAGCATTCCTAAAGGAGTTCCTAGAGGTGCTGAACAATTATTTGTTTACGCTGTGAAGCTTCAGCTCATCCTAATTTTTTTTATCATTTTTTTGTTTGTTTTACTATGTTATTCCATACGTGTAAATCTACAATTTAGAAAACAAATCTAAAACTAAAGAAATAAAGAATCAAATATGAATGAGTCGGCTCGCGCGGTTTGTCAGAGGGAGTCGACTCAGAAGCTTCGCTCGCTCGGGAGCCGGAGCTCGCGCGCTGTATTGGCAGGGAGCGGCACACAGCGCGAGAGCGGCGCGAGCGTTATTACCACAGCAGCGCGTGGACACTCACTCAGTAACGGTTACTGCTCCTGTCTGCTGATAACAACACACGGCGGGATTTTAAACGCGTTTAGCGGACGTTTTAGAGGACGTACGGGTCTGTGTGTGGAAGAAAACCGGGAGAGGGAGGTACAGCAGTGATTTCTGACTGGAATAAGACGGAGCTGCCCGCGGGGAAGGTGAGCTTTCGGCGGCGGGGAGAGGCTGGCGAGGCCGGGCTGGAGGTGCAGCTCTGTAGCCGGGGATGAGGAGAGCGGTGGAGGCGGAGGCTGAGGCGCTGGAGCAAGAATTCTGTGTGTTTATAGTGTTTATAACAGGCTTTCAGTGATTTTAAACACCTCTGCTGTTTTAAAAGCTTATTCCTTTACGTTTTTACGGGGTTAAACCCCGTTTTTTGAGGGGATGCTGGGCTGCTGCGCCTCCCATCAGCAGCTCTGTGTAGGTTATTGTTGCTGGATGCAAGTTAACCTAACGCTAGCTATGCTAGCTCCACTAACGCTAGCATGCCGGCTAGCCTGCTCTCTCACATTTGTTTTACTGACTAGCTGTATAAATAGAGAGATATTCAGCTAGAAAAAACGTCTGTTTAAATGGAGAGAGAGAGAGAGAGAATTGAGAGAAACCCTTTTTACTAATTTAGTATCTAACGTTAACCTAGCTAACAAACCTATTTCAAAATTGTGGCTTTTTGCATTGCAGTAAACCATAAACGTTACATTTGAAGGAATCAAACCCAGCGTGTTTGATTTAACGTTAGTAAGGTTAGCTAACCTAGATCTAGATGTAGATGTAGATGTAGTCCCAGTCTCCTCCACTTTTCCAGGGGAGCAGCAGCAGGAGCTCCTCTCCTCTCACAGCCTCACAGCCTCCCTCTGCTGATGCTGCTGGTGCTGATGCTGCTCAGGCTCAGGCTGATGGTGCTCGCCCAGCCACTCTTTGTCTGCTCTGGGTGGTGTTTGTATTGTGTGGCTCATTTGACTCAAAACAAGCCCTTAACAAAACACGTTGTATTGTTACCTTCTGCAAAATGTTCAAAGAGGCACTTTTGTACCATTAGTGCACTTGCATTTATTGGCTAAATCCCTGTTTAATGAATGAATGAATGAATGAATGAATGAATGCTCACTGGTTTGTACAGTTTGTTTGTAGCTAAAGCTGGCTAGTTGCAGGTGCTGTTTCTGCTGGTTCTTCAACTTAAAGCTAACTTAGTAGCAATAGAGAGGCATTATTGTAGTGTAAATAGATATATTTATTGGCTAATGTCCCATTTTCAAAGGATTTCTCACTGTCTCGTTCTGTTTGTTTGTAGCTAATAATGCTGTTTGTCTGTTAGGACTGTAACTGTGCAAGTTAGTCAACTCATTACTAGAGACCTGCTGACAAAATAAACTATACACTAATATTTATATTGCTGTTTGGTACTATTGTAGTGTAGGTATATTCATTGGCCAGTGTTGCATGTGAATTAATGTCAATTGGTACAGTAGCTTTGTTTGTAGCTAAAGGTGCTTGCCTGTTAGGATAGTAGCATGGCTAGTTGCAGGTGCTGTTTCTGCTGGTTCTTCAACTTAAAACTAACTTAGTGGCAATAGAGAGGCACTATTGTAGTGTAAATAGTTATATTTATTGGCTAATGTCCTATTTTCAAAGGATTTCTCACTGTCTCGTCTCGTTCTGTTTGTTTGTAGCTAATGCTGCTTGTTTGTTAGGAGAGTATGTTAGCTAGCTAATTGTTGTTAATCTAGTGTTCTGCTGTGCTGGTTCTTCAGCTCAAAACTAGTTAGCTTAAACCACATTGTGAATGTTACCCAGACAAAATAATAGTTCCTCAGCTCAAAATAAGCTTGCAAATGTCCTATTTTAAAGGGTTGCTCACTGCCTTGTTCTGTTGTCTGTGAGGACTGTAACTGTGCCAGTTAATCAACTCATTACTAGAGACCTGCTGACAAGATAAACTATACACTAATATTAATATTGCAGTTTGGTACTATTGTAGTGTAGTTATATTTATTGTAGTATATATTTAATGTTGCATGTGAATTAATGTCCATTGGTACAGTGTTTTTTTAAATGTTCTATATGAATGAATGCCCAATGGTACAATTCCTAGAGGTAACTTAGTATTGCCATGTAGAATGTACAAGAATGCTGGTTATTTAACTCAAAACAAGCATAAACCACAGTTTTCTAAATCAAAACAAGCTTAAACCACAGTTTCTCAAAACAACCTTAAAAACTTTATAAATGTTTTTAAAAAGGAGACTGTTGCACAACTCAAAATAAGCTCAAACCACATTCTAAATATTACACAGACAGTTCCAAAACAAGCTTACATGTGTTAAATAGAGCTACTGTTACACTCAATATTACACACATATATGAATCTTATATGAATCACTCTTATATAGCTAGAAAGACAGTTTTTAGAGCAAACTGTACTTTTAATATGCAGCGTTCTGTATGAATGCTTGCCCACTGGAACTGTTTGTAGATAATGCTGCTAGATTTTTAAGTAGTTTTGGATATTGCCTAAAAAGAAAAGGAAAATTGACAGGTTGAATATATTATATTATATTATATTTGAATGTATTAAATATATAAATATTAATAAATATATATTAAATGCCAACAGATGCAGTATTGTAGAGATATTGTAATTATAATGATGCTTTTGTCAGTTCTTTAACTTAAAACGAGCTTAAACTATGCGATACTTGTTTTAAAGAGCTGGTGAAATACTAAAGGATTACAACTGCCCACTTAATTAGTTATAGAGGAAGAATTGTACTGCAAAATGTACATTTAATGCATGTGTTTATGGAGGATGCTCCTTGTCTGTTAGAACAGTAGTTGTGCGTATTGTGCCAGTTCTTTAAATGAGCCAAAACCACAGTAAGAAGGATTTGAAGATGTGTTGATAGAATAAATATCGCAGTGCTATTATTATTGCATTCTAAAGTAGCTACAGAGAAATTGTTCTAGTGTAAAATGTACCAGGATGCCAGTTTTTCAACTCAAAACACGCTTAAATCACATTATAAATGTTAGGGAGTTAGGTAACTCAACTCAGAAAAAGACTAAAAGACTAAAAGTTTACTCTTGCTCTCCTAATTGGGTACAGATGCAGTGTTATAGTCTAAAATGTAATGTGTATGTCCTGTATAAATGAATGATCACTGGTACAGTTTGTAGATAGTGCTGCTTGTCTGTTAGGGCAGTAGTTGTGAATATTGCACAGGTTGTTTAACTTAAAACCAGCTGAAAAACAGGCTACGTTTTGGAGCTGTTGACAATAAATAGTTCACCAATATTAATATTACACTCCTTAAATGGATATAGGGAAGTATTATAGTATTCCAGTGGTGTAGTTTGTAAAGCATTTGGCCTGTTATGATGAAATTGTGGGTATTGTGCTGGTTCTTTAACTCAAAACACTCCTAAACCATATTATAATTGGTTATAATATTTAATATTATAAAAGGTGATGGTTATCTGATCAAAATAAGCTTAAACTACAGTAAATGTGTTTTTTGAGAAGCTGTTGAAAGAATAAATATTTTATGGTGAACTTTTCCATAAAATTTAATTGACATAGAACAAGCATTAGTGTGTATATTTCACATTACAATTAAATAATGAATCTGTGTGATTGAATGCCCGCTGGTACAGGTTGTAGCTAAAGATGCTAGTCTGCTAAGACAGTAGTCTTGGTATTGTGCTAGTACAGTGGTTTTTGAAAGGTTTTGAAGTTTTGTCAAAGTTTTCTGAGTGGGCAGAGCCCTCTTTTACTCAAAAAACAAGTCAGATCTTTACAACACAAGTGTGTAATGCCATGAAAAAAGGGGTTTTAGATTAGCTTTTATGCGCTAGTGCTAAACTAAGGAATTTTACCGTTTTTGCGGTGAGCAGGCGAGTTCCTGAGCTTATTCAAAGTGACCTGTTTGGTGTGATCTATTAAAGAGACCTCATGCATGCTTTTATTCACTGTGGGAATAAAATTGTGCTTGGTTCAGTGTGGGTTGTGCATATTTAGTCACTGGTTATAAAGTGTATAAAGAGCAAAAAGTGTAACCCTGTCTCATCTCCCCCCCTTTGCAGCTCATATTTGTATTTCACACAACAGTAGGATACCCCACTGTAAGCCTGCTGAGCTCCGGTGCAGTGGATGTTACCCCCTGTGTGTAATTTATGGTTCTGTCCTGCTGTAACTGGAGCTGACGGAGGAATCCGGAGGGTGTGTGTGTGGGGGGGTGTGTGGGGGGGTGGGCACGAGGATGCTGTATTTAGCAGAGCAACTTTTGATTGGCATGGTTGCGTGCTGGCAAGGAGATATACAAGCACAACAGATAACAGACAGAGACGAGAGCAGAGCAGCGGGATGTTGGGGGCTGTTTTTAAAGGAAAACGTCACCCATAAATGCTTTGAAAGTTGCATATTAAAACTTCCCTTGGTGTCTTGTTGTTAACAGTAGTTCATTTTAAGCGAAACCAGGCATTTAGAGATGCCCAATCAGATAATCTTGGGTGCAGAGGGGGCGTGGCTTATGTATTTACATTTCTGCAGTTAACCTTCACAGCCCTGAATGGCCTTTCACCTGCTGATCTCTCTGAAGGGCTTCATCCATATGTTCCGCCTTGTAAAATGAGGTCCTTCAGTTGAGTTCTTCAGTTCTTTAACTGTCCCAAGGTTCAGGCTGTCCACTATGAGTGGCAGCACATGTTGAGTAGTTTCTCCCTCTCTGGATCGCTTTACCTTCATCCCCCTGCTCCTGTACCTACATTTCTTCCTTTTTCATTGAACCACCACTCATATCTGGAATTCAATCGTCATTATTAGCTATTACTGTGCAGTTTTGAAGCAATTTTTGGTATATGAAAAGCATGGTTTAAGTCTTCAAAGACTTCATATTATTTGTATTTATATTTACAGCCACCTACATTTGTATCACATAGGCAAAAAAAATGCAGTATTATGCCACGCGCACTAGGGGTGTGCCATATCGTATCGTACACGATAATATCGCCAAAAAAATGTAATATCGTGTACGATATTATACCCTGAAATATTGTGCCATATCACCCACCCCTAATTATCACATCAGGGTAATACTTTTTTGCTGTTTTTAGCAACAAAAAAAATCACACTGTTCTCATTTCCTATTATATATCTACTAGAGACAGATTATATCTGTACATTATCATTTCTTTCACTTTAATCCTGGATATATGGAGATATTTGGAGTGCATTATTATTAGTATTAGTATCATGACTGATCATTCTGGATCATTGACATCTGTTACAAATTAATGTTACTGATTAATTTCTTGTGTTTTTAAAAATCTCAGTTAAGAGTGTGCCAAATCATACCGTATGCAATAAGACAATTTAATATTAATTTTGTTGCAGTAGTGTATTCTTGAAATAATTCAGTTTTTCATCATATCGCCAAGAGTATCGTTATCGCGAAAATACCATAAAATATCGTGATATTTCTTCAGGGCCATATTGCCCACCCCTAACACGCACACTATACATGACTTTTAGAGTAGTCAGACTGTTGTACACAACTTAACTTGCTAGAACTGATGTAAAGCCCATACATTAAAATTGTGTTTACATACATAAAAACTGTAGTTTTTAATATTGCAGTGTTTATCACAAAATAAAAAAATATTGCAGATTGATTAGCCCTTATTTGACAACTTTTACATTTAATAGTGTAAACTATTGGTGGTGATGAGTTTCAGTATGAAAGTGGAAATCAGGATGATGTTGTCCAGTAGGGATGGGCAATATTATATCGTATACAATATATCGTGACACAGAAATATCATGATATTAAAAATCCATATAGTGATAATAGGGCTGTTCTGTCTTAAAAGTAGTCTATTATTTACTGTGAAGCTTTAGGTGTATTTATTGTATAATTGTTTTAGTTTGCAGTTTATATGCATGCACTAAATATTCTGCAATATTTTTTGCTGCATTATATTACTTTATGCTATATTATTTATTTTGCCACATTATGATTATTCTGTTATACTATTATACTATATTCCAGAAATGAATGAATTATTTTAGTTTTTCTATATCGCCAAGTATATCGTTATCACAAAAATACCCTGAAATATCGTGATACTATTTTAGAGCCATATCGCCCACCCCTATTGTCCAGTAATATAGATATTTGATAATGTTATAGATTTTGTGATAAGCCAAACTGCTCCTAATACAGATGAAGCTCTTGCATATGTGGCTGGCATATGTGTATCTCTGCAAATGGCTAAACAAAATGTAAACATTTACATGCATGATGCATTATAGTCAGAGTTATTTTTTTATCAGATTATCTTATTTTTGTTGCCCTATATTGTAGATTGACTCCTCATATTTTTAAAAGTTTCTGAAAGTGTGCACACTCCCTCATTATATTGTTTATTGGCACCCATAAGCTGTATACAGTCCAGGTCTCAGTACCGCAGTGAGTTAAAACAGTAACCCCCGCAGTATGCTGCTTTATTCTCCTGATTTGGCAGTTCGGAATCACTGTCTAGGTACCCAGCGGAGCCTACAGAGGCTTTTTAATCAGGGGTATCCATGGTGTTTCCAAGGCTTGAGCTCAGCACTATGCCAAACAACTTTTGTGGCTGCTTCAGAGGTGCATAGGGAGCTCTGAGTAGGAGGTCTGGGTTTAAGTGCTGGGCAGACAGTGTTCTGGATCAATATTAACCTTCTGCTGTAAGTGTATTGATTTAATTCGTAACTGGAATATGCGTGCAGAAGTCATGTTTTGTTCAGTGTGGACAAAAATATGAATAAAATAAGGCAATGTGGAGTTTATGCCCTTTGACTTCAGGAAGTATATAAATTGGACCTTGCTGTGAATGTCAATTTGAATAGTACATGAGTTTTAACCTTTTCGGATCAATAGGAAAATGTATATTGTGTATTGTAAATGTATATATATCTTATGCAGAAACCTTGTATTTCTATGTTTAGTCAAAATGCATCGGGTCAGGCAGTGTTGTGTCATGGCTGAAGACAAGCGTGCCTTATTTTTTAAATAAATGAGAAAATGGTGAAATGGTAAAAAAATGCAATACATGTCCAAAACATTAGCTTCCAGTAGACAAAAGCACAAAAACAAACAAAAATCCAAAAGGGTCTGAAATGCAAAATGAAGGACACGTCAGTGTCATAGTAAGTGTAGTGAGTAATTGTAAAAATGTGGAAAATTATTAAACTGAACTATAGATGTACCGTTGCATTGACTTGACTTAAGGATTTAAGGGCTTTGCTGAAAGGATCTTTGTTTGAAAAAGAGACTTTCTGCCATCAGACAAATTACAGTTACAGTTAAATTCACAAAATACACTGTTATTTGTAATTATAAAAATATGTATACCTCGACATTAGTGTATAATACCGCCGAACCCTATATGATGATGGTCAGGTACTTAAAAATGAAATGTCGGATGTTTCTTTGAATAAACCTGGCTGTTATGTTTTTAAAGAAGCTGAAGACGAGTGCACAGGGCATAATCTTGCATCATACTCACTGCTGTCATTGGCCCTGGCACAGCAGGTTCAGGAAATACTGAGCTGTACTGTTCCAGTTTGGAAATGCATAGGGAAGATAGTGTCTCGAACGCTGGTTCAGCCAAGTAATTACTGAATATTCCAGGTAATGTGCTGTTTAATTGTTTGTTAATTAATCAATGATTGTATATGCACCAGGCATCTCCGCAGAGTACAATAATAGGTTGTTTTTAGACAGCAGACATTAGCTAGGAGTTAAATTTACCATGTATGTGGTCTTTGTCCACATATTGATAGTTATATATGGTTCGTGCAGCAGCAGAAATATAATTCTACAGACAATAAAGACTCTCCAGAGATTAGCAGACTGGAATCAGGTTTTTGTTTCTTACAGTTTGAGTATACTGTTCTATTAAATCTTTCTCTTTCTATTGCTAGGCCAAGCACCATTTAATAATGCTCAACCACTCACCCACAACCAGTCATTTTACACAAGAAACCTTCCTAGAAGTCCATACATCTTCTTTTCTGCTTCTTCCTGGTCAAGGTTGCAGTGGGTATAAAAATCATTGGGTGCAAAGCAGAAATGAAAGTGACAACAATAACCATTATTATTAAAAATATCATCTTGACAGTTTGGGACAGAAAAGCACTAGCAATTGTGCTTTCAACAGCTCTACTAGAAACCAATATATTTTTGCATTTGAGTTTGCTGGAGTTTTTATCTTTTTTTTTTAAGTGGAAGTCAGTGTAAAAACATTTAATTCCAGTTTAATTCATTTTGGATTGTGAAAACAATTCCTGTTGGGTATTGGCGATCGGACTTCGAGTTGGAAGATGATCAGTGATCTACCCCAAAACATTAGTCCATCTCCTAGATCCCATGTGAGTTGAAATTTACACAGAAAAAGACAAAAAGTCTTTTGGCCAAACAAATTCTATGTTTGATTAAGTAAGCGTTACTATCCTAGCCCTGTACAGTTTGCATATTTCAGCTGTAAACTGCCAGTTTGTAAAGAGGTAGTTAAAGCTCCACTAGGTAGGATTGAGATTTTGTGCTCGTGGGCTCCCCCTACAGTTGTAGAGTGTAATAAATGTTTCAGGCGGATTAGTTTCTCTTTCTCGTTTTCTGTCTTTCACAGACATATTCGGGCTCTTTCCAGCTTCTGCCAGAGTGTCTGTATGTTAGTTTGTAAGGAATGAACCAGTAGTCCTTGTAGAACTGTTAGAACTAAAGGTCGGAAAGCAGGTCGCAGTTCTCGCGAGCGTTGGTCGCGGCCGCCTCGGAAAACTTACAGAGTCTTGTTTGAGCTCAGAGGAGCTCCGGCACAGACACGAGAGCACTGCTATTCCTCCTATTACACCTCAATGCAGCGCTGCAGTGAGATTCAAGCTGTAATTTCACTTCTTTAAAAAGATCAAAAATCAAGGAAATCCTACCTAGTGCTGCTTTAACTGATATTAAACGTTATAAATTATGCTGAACTTTGTCCAAGCCATGCTGACTCAATTTTTGTTGTAAGTGCTAAAGGACTTACAGAGCCTGTGAGCCACACAGTCACTTAATTTGAACGTTCAGCTGCGTACAAAATCATTATCAAGTAAAATAACACACTCTATGTATTTTGACATTATTAGTGGACTACATAAAACATTGCCATAATGATGCCGTCCACCTGCTGTGTGTGAGTGTCTGAGAAACATGCTGTAGACTGACAGAGAGCTGACTCAGAAGGGTATTCCTGCAGTGCTGTGGTGGGAACACTTGGCTCCCTCGCTTTGTTAAGACCGGTGATGTGATCTTTCCTGGGATCTGTACATCTAGTTTGGACAGGCTGCTGGTTGAGTGCTTGCTGTGTCTGTATGTTTACAGCTCATATGTTTGAAAGGAAGACAGATCTGTTGGTTCTGTATGAAATTCTCCTCAATTTTCAAAGTAGTAGTGCATTTGCTTATTGTTTGTTTCTGAAATCAATGATATTAAAAGAGATTGTCCTGCTTTCATTGATGCAACTATCTCTACTGTCAGAAGCATTGCTGTAAGAATTTGATTGCTTTCCCCGGGTCAGGTCTGGATAATCACCAGCTCACCATATACACAAAAAATACAAAATTATGTCATGGTCTCGAGCCTCG
Source organism: Astyanax mexicanus (assembly GCF_023375975.1). Taxonomy (NCBI): domain Eukaryota; kingdom Metazoa; phylum Chordata; class Actinopteri; order Characiformes; family Acestrorhamphidae; genus Astyanax; species Astyanax mexicanus. The sequence continues at coordinate 810,389 of NC_064432.1, forward strand.
AAGTCAAAAAGAGGATTGACAATCCCTCCCTCTTAGCTACGCAAGCACACGTGCTACGCAAACGGTGCAGCACACTGTAGCCAACACTCAAAGAGCAGCTCTTTCTCCAGAGAATGTGGACATTCTCATCTTCTTAAAGACAAACTTGAAAATATAAAAATAACAGTTGTTTTGTCTAGCCTCAAATATGTTAATATTTTGGTACCTTAAGGAGCATCTTTCTCTCAGATAAAGTTAATAATATATCTTTATTAAAGAAAAAAACTTCTCATTCTCAGGGACCGAAAAAGTCTTAAAGTCTTATTTTTCATGTTTAACTGTTATAGTAGGATAGAGTTCAGTTTGTTAAGGCTCTAATTGTTCTATTATTTTGTACATGACTGTTCCTGTATTTTTTTATTATTTATTTTGTTATGTTGCACATTGCTGTTTTAATAGTGCACACTGCTGCTATAAAAAAAAGCCACTAGATGGCATTACATATATATCTAAATTAAATTATTTAAATTAGACCATTAGTGCCTAATGTGGGGTAAAACTGGCATAGGCCTCGCTGCTGTAAAAAAAAAAAAAGAAAATAGAAAATCGAGAATCGAATCGAATCGTGACCCTAAAATTGGAAATAAGATTGAATCAAGGATTTAGAGAATCGGGACACCCCTACTGTATTATATATCTCCTTTTTGCTGCTGTTGACATTTCCACACTTGCCCTCTTCAGCATTTCGTGATCTCTTCTTTACAAGCCTCTCTAAGGCACTTTCACAGTATGTCTAATGCATGCAGTCTGTAGGTCATGTGATGATGAGCTGACGGAAGCTGAGGCTACACTGCTAAGCATAGCTGCCAACTACCCTCTCTTCTTTTCATTCCTCTCTCTCTCTCTCTCTCTCTCTCTCTCCTGGCTGCCTCTGTTGTTCTTGTCACCCCAACTCCCCTCTCTTTTCTTTTTAGACCCCCCCCCCCCAGTCTCATCTGCTCAGCCAAACTAAGAAAACAATCTGGCCGGCAGGCTCAGAGGGGCTGAGCACTCACCCCTCACCCACGCTATTGTCTAATCTTCTGCTCCATCTCTCTCTCTTTCTCTTTTATCTCCTCACTTGCTCTCTGTTTCTCTCTCTATATGTCTCTCTTCCTGTCTCACTTTGTCTATCCATCTGTGATATCTGTCTGTCTATGTTTACTGTCTGTCTCTGTCTCTGGCAGTCTTTATATTTTTCTCTCTGTGTATGTCTGGACATCTGTCTGTCTGTCTGTATATATATATATATATTTCTTTGTCTGTCTCTCTTTCTGTCTTTTAGGATATCTGTGTCTGTCTGGATATCTGTTTACCTGTCTCTCTATGCGGCTGACTTTCTGTCTATCTTTGTTACTGTTTGTTACTGTCATCTTTCTATTTTTGTCTTTTTATCTATCTGTCATTCTGTCTTTCTATTCATCAATCTGTCTATATGTCATTTTGTCATTTATCTATCTATCTGTCTGTCTTTCTCTGTTAGTCCATCTGTTCTCTTTCTCTCTCACTCTCTCTCTGTCTCTCTCTCTCTCTCTCTCTCCCTCTCTCCCTCTCTCCCTCTCATTCTCCCCTCTCTCATTCTCCCCTCTCCCTCTCTCCCTCTCTCTCTCCCTCGCTCTCTGTCTCTCTCTCTCTCTCTCTCTCTCTCTCTCTCTCTCTCTCAGTTCAGTTCAACAGTGCTTTATTGGCATGAATGTTATAATCAACACTATTGCCAAAGCATAAAACAGAAAACAAACAAAAATAATAATAATTAAAAATAATAATAATAATAATAATAATTAAAAGAAAGATTACATACATACAATTACAATAACAGAACTTATTATTATTTACAGGATTAACACTTATAATTATTATTAATGATAATTCAAATAGAAGGAAATAAGAGTGTGGAGACTTTATAAATGTGTAATAATAAGCAATAAATCATTAATATTAGAAATTAGTTATAATAATTTATATTATGTGGTTTTGTCCCTCAGGTTGTGACAGTCTGTAACAACTCTCTCTCCTTCCTTCTCTCTTTCTCTCTCTCAGCAGTAACTTTGGAAGTGTTCAGACGTTCTGTGGCTTGTGTTGTTTTTCTCTTTCATTCTTATCTTTTCTGCTGAATCATTCAACACCCTCCTGAAATCCTCACTGTAAGGACTTTCTCTCTGTGGACCCAGACTTCACAGACTTCACACTCAATACTTTTGCCTTTGCAATTTAAATTCATTCACAAGTTCTGTTTCTGTACATATTTACTTCCTGTGGAGTTTGATTCATTTTCAGTTGTTAGTGCTGTAAAATTACGTTTTCTTCAGTAAGAACATAGTAAGATGATAATGGTGTCAGTCTGTCTAGTGCTGTTTAGTCTACAAAGAGCTAAAAAGAGCATTAAGAATAAATGGGATCCCTAATAGCTTAGCTTGTTTAATTATCTAGCTAAGTGGACTAAGCTCACTTACTACGTGGCTGACCCAGTTGGAAAGGGCATACATTTTTAAATACTCAATCAGAAGTGCAAACTCAAAGCATATTGTTGCTGTCACAAAAAAAACATATGTATATGTATAAATGCTCCAGAATTACTTAGAATAAATAATTTTTACACTGACTTTCACAGAAAGCTAAGCGTTTTTCTGTCATCCTGTAAAGTTTGAAACTTCACGCACATGGTTATGACAGTAAATACCAATATTATGATAAAATCTGATTTTATATACAGTACATAGTTTCTGATTTATTTGTGGTAAACATTTTACATATAATCGTTACATAATCTTTTGTATTATGATGTAGGTATGTGATGTTATGATGTAATTAATATTATGTGAAGTAAAAAATAATTATGTAGACTACAATTGATCAGGTTAAAAAAGATAATTAAATGTTGTATTTAAAAAAAATAATAAACAGTATATGCTAATAAAATTGTCACTAGAAAAGAAACACATAATTGTTCCACTTCCAAAATCGTTTCACTTCCAGTTTTTTTTTTTTTTATGGTAATGTTGGTTGGTTGCTGTGGTATCCCAGGTGCTTACTATAAACTATAAGAACTGCATGATATTGAGAAAAACAAAACTGACATTCAATGAATTTCTGTATTAGGTATAGTGTTTCTAGGTGGTTGCTGTGGTATCAGTGGTACATGCTATGATTTTGTGATGTTTCATTATTTTGCTAAAACATCTGAAAAATCCATTGCTACAGTCATTTAGGGGTGAAACGATTATTTGAGTAATTTGAGTTACTCAATTAACAAAAAAATTAAGCAAGTATGTTTTATCCGATTACTCGATTAATCAAATCGATTTTTCAATAGAGTACTCAATTACTGTGAAAATAATTTAACTTAATTTATTAAAGTACTAATTATTAAATTATTATTATTCCTTCATGTATTTCTGTTTGTGTTTGCAGTTTGGAAATGTATGTTGTGAATTTAAAAATGTAACTTCTGTAACTAAAATCTAAAAAAGAAAATTGGTCATTCATTATTAAGTGAAATGTCTTGTTTTCTCTTGTGTATTTTTGATTACTCTTTAAGCAAATATGTTTTATACGATTACTCGATTAATCGATTAATCGACTCGATTTTTCCACAGAGTACTCGATTACTAAAATAATCGATAGCTGCAGCTCTACAGCCATTTAATCAGACCCAACAATCTGACGTTGGAATGGAAGTAAAGCGACAAGATAACTTGGAATGATCAAAGTAACTTTTGTCATTAGTGACTTCACAACCATCATAGTGTTTTATTTTTTATTTTCAAGGGACTAAAGACACTTGTGTCCTGTTCAGCTATAAGACTGAGTGAAGCATGCATATTTTTGAGAGCTAAAAGGCGCAATGTTATAATAATAACCCACACTATTTTTTGGATAACAATGTAGTTGAAATAAAACATAAAACACTACATAAAAGCCAGACTGAATACATACGTTTGCATTTGCATGTTTTGTACAATCTTTGTACTTTTGTAATTTTGCTGTGTCCTCAGTCACCCCGGTCTATCAGGTTGCATAGCCCCATTTCTTAGAATTGAATGACTTCCAGCAGCTTAGTCATGCTTGCTTGCCTTCAATGAAAGAGCCCTGAGAAGTGAAGTCTGTGAAGTCATGGCAGGTCACTGGTTATTGTCTCAGTTCCTGAGGCTTTTTCGTATATGGACAAGGTCAGCAGTTACTATACAACACTGTGCTCTCAGAGCGGCTAAAACCCTGCGCCTCCCTCTAAACAGCACTGTGCATTTGCAGGACCAGCAGATGGCCACTGGCACTCTGACCAGCTTCACTAGTTTACTCTGGGGAATCAGTTCAGCTGTGTCACAAAAAAACTGTGTCACGAAAAAGAGTTTGCACACATCAGTAACGAGTTTTAGTTACTCTCATACAAAAGCCTTGTGCACCCAGAGCGGCAAACGTCGTATTGTTCAGTCGATATCAGTGGAAATACATTATTCCAATTAATTTTAGGGCTGCTACATGGCTATTTTTAATTGCTAGTTTTAATAAGCGTGTTGAGGATATCATCAGTGCTTAAAGAATAATGACCCAACAGCACATATCATTACAGCAATCCAGACTGTTCTCATACAGAGTTCCCCAATGGTGGAACAAACTACCTTCCACTACCAGATCAGGAGAATCTCTCACTATCTTTAATAAACTCCTGAAGACAGAGCTCTTCAAAGAGCTCTTACTCTCCTAACACCTCTAACTAACTACCTTCTACTACCAGATCAGGAGATTCTCTCACTATCTTTAATAAACTCCTGAAGACAGAGCTCTTCAAAGAGCACTTACTCTCCTAACACCTCTAACTAACTACCTTCTACTACCAGATCAGGAGAATCTCTCACTATCTTTAATAAACTCCTGAAGACAGAGCTCTTCAAAGAGCACTTACTCTCCTAACACCTCTAACACACTAACTACTTCTAACCTCATTTCCTTCTTCCCCTCCTTCACTCCTCTATCCTATTATTTCCCTTCGACCTCCTTTAAGCCCTGTATAAAGATGTTTTTACCTTTAACTTCTATTACTTTTGTACTTCATTATTGTAAGTCGCTTTGGACAAAAGCGTCTGCCAAATGTAATGTAATGTAATGTAATGTAATGTAATTACAGAGAGTGTTTAATTGAATGATGTGCAGCAAAAAATAGCAGTTGCCAGTGCTGTTGCATTTTGCCAATGTGAAAACATTGTAATAATATTGTGTATTGTGAAAATGTAATGAATGTCATGATATAATTATTATTTATAATTTATTATTACTATCTTTCCTATCTTTTTATGGCCTGTGGCTTTAATATGCTGTTCATTTTGATATCAGAATTATATTATATTGACCAAAATAAAATAAAAAAATTCTAAACTGGCCTCTTTTCCACTGGACAGCTACATTTGTTAGTAGGGCTGTACCATTCTGCATGGCACTTATATTTGGTGCATCTCTAGTTAGCATGTTTTGCGGGTTTGCGAGTTTTGTCCCACTTTACTACCATTGCTCTTGCACACTGGCTATAGGCCTTGTCCTACGTTGCTACCAGTCTTGTCCAACCACTGCCAAGGCATTAGCACGACCTGATTAGACAAACAGCACATCACTGCATCAGTAAGCCCTCCCAAAAAACTGTTATTTGGCTCAATGTAGATGGGTAATCATGCTGAAAAATTGGGCTCAGTTTGGTTAATAAGCTTTCTGTTCTGGAAAAGCAACCAAAACTTTTTTGAAAAAAGGCCAAAACAAAACATTGTACATTCACGTTATTTCAAAGTTAAAAACGACAAAAAATGAGGTACAAGGTTTTTTACTTTAGAGCAATAAAAGCAATGTTGTTATTCCTGTAGATTTTTGTTCATTTACAGATCCACTGCTAGCCTGATGGTGGCGTCATTAGTGCAGTAAGCATGATCATTCGGCAAGTGTGAAATTAATATTCAGCGTTCTGCAATTTGCCCAAGTCTTATTTTTAGAACCTTACGATTGTGCTTAATATACCAGCAAATGCAACACTGAAACAGGGAGCAGAAATCCTATTTCACGTCTGAACATTAATCTTGGAAATGGGGTATTGCCTGTTGTGCATTTTCCGAGCAGCTCCATCTGTAATCAAAACCAGAGCTAATTCCCCTTTTTCCTCAGTGTTGCAGAGGTTTAGTCATATTGTGCTGTTTATTGAAACACGCCAGGCTGCAAGTTGCTCAGTTTTTTTTTTCCGGTCGTTTAAGGCGTTATTTGAATGCGCTAAGACCTCACTGTATCTAAAAATATCACTGCAAAAGCACCATCGTTCTTTGATCCGCTTTAAAAAGCCCTATCAGGAAATTCATAGATGTAAGCTAGAAACATATTCACTCATGAAGTCGCAGAGACCAGCCCTTATCCTGTCGTTTGTTTTTAAAAAATATTCACTATTAAAAATAAAGCATGCTTCCTTAAAGAACCCGGGGCCTCATTTTCCAGCATCTTTCTAGGAATTTCTTTGAGAGTAAATCTACACCTACACGTTAAAAGAGCTTTGGTGAGTATTGTGGGAAACATTTGCTTCCTTAGGGATCCAACAGTGATTCTTCTATGACATTGCCCAATTTTTAAGATGCTCTTTTAGGGCCACACTAGGGGTGGGCAATATTATATCGTATACAATATATCGTGACACAGAAATATCATGATATTAAAAATCCATATCGTGATAATAGGGCTGTTCTGTCTTAAAAGTAGTCTATTATTTACTGTGAAGCTTTAGGTGTATTTATTGTATAATTGTTTTAGTTTGCAGTTTATATGCATGCACTAAATATTCTGCAATATTTTTTGCTGCATTATATTATTTTATGCTATATTATTTATTTTGCCACATTATGATTATACTGTTAAACTATTATACTATATTCCTGAAATTAATTAATTATTTTAGTTTTCCTATATCACCAAGTATATCGTTATCACAAAAATACCCTGAAATATCGTGATATTATTTTAGAGCCATATCGCCCACCCCTAGGCCACACATATCTGCAATTGTTTGTCTTTTTTGGGCTCCTGTCCATATGAAACTACTGTTTTTTGGTAACTTTTTGGATTTTTAATTTTTTTTGCTAATGTCGCTTCAGGAAATGGCTGAACCCCTAATACTTGGTGCTTTCTTCAGCAGTTTTTGTCACATGACTCGGGTAATTGATTGTCCTTTGTAGCCCATTTTAGTCCAGTCCAAATCAAGTCTTGAATGGCTCTCTACGGACCCCCTGAAACCAAGAAATATTGATTGGTTTATCTTCCCTACACAGTAATTGACTCCGACTTCATTAATTGTAACCCAAAATGTAATTTCAGGTGAAACAATTTGATTCTCTGCTGCTTTTGCATCTTTACTCCATAATCCCACATAACCTACTGAAGAAATGAGGCTGGTGTTGGTGGCAGGTCATTTGTCAGAGAAAAGCAATAAAGAAAAATTTCTCTCCTCTCTTCTTTTTAATAAGCTTAAGTTTATCCTCACTGATGGAGTCTGAGGGGGATGTTTTAACCTCTAAGAACAGAAGTATATTTGCTTTTTCTTTTTCAGTGTATCTTATGCATATGAATCATAATGGAATTCATATTGTTGGCTTTATCTTATGTATAAGTAATGAATGTTGAGTATTAAAATGCTGCAGTATGTTTGGTGTTTATGCTGTGAGGAAGTATCTGCCTAAAACTCTATCTCTCTTCCTTGTTTAGCAGAAAACTAAAGTTTGGTTTCTGCCAGACTTTATTGTCTATTCACATGGACAATTCTCTGCTGGTGGTGATTATTACCACTGTAGTGGTGACCGTGTCGCTACACACACACACACACGCACACACACACACGCAGGCATGCGTGCGAGCGCACAGTGTAGAGTGTGTGTTTGGAGATGTGTTAGCTAGCAAACCTATTCGAGGCTTATTGGATTTTCTTAAACTTTTTTTTGCAGTTTCAGAGTAATTCCAGTCCAAGATGGGCTTTGTTAAAACTGCATTTCCATGGCTCCTGTGCGGGAGTATTTTTGGAGTATTTTGACCATATTTTGACCAGTATTAAACCAAATTAGCGAGGAGAACCATCAACGCGATTGAGGCGGTCAAATTTGTTTCACAAAAGTGGCAACAAAAGCTGGCAATACTACTAACCTGAGATCTTATTTAAAGCACAACAATCCAACCCAATTCATCCAGCTGAATAATGAATATAAAAATTGTTACCCCTGTTGTTGTTGATCCTGCCTCAAGCCTCCACACGCTAAACATGCTGGTGTTTCTTGCTTAGAATTAGTCTGACGGTTCCATTAAAAAATACATTTATAGCAAGAGCTCTGGCCTGCTGAGCATCTGTGTCTGTGATCATATGGACACTTGTGTTTTTGAGCTAATGTGTTTTTTACAGCATACACATATATGATCAGTAAAAGGAATCTGCTAGTGACTTAGAGTCCAGAGTTTGAGTCCAGAGTTTTCTCAGAACCCAAAGAGTCCCATGGTAGTTGTACTTTAAAATGAAAATATTAACGTTTATCGCAATAATTTCTGGGACAATATCTTCAATATATTGTCCTAAAACATTTTGTTATCGTGACAGGCCTACTCCTACTATGTTCATTTACACTGCCTTACCATGAACATATGCTAGTCAGTTTTCAGCCTCACACAGGATAACAGCTCACAACATATACAGGTGTGAGTATTTCCAGGTATTCCCATGAGCTAACATTTCATGATCATTTTACATACTGCTCTTCTATGATTGTGGGCTTCTAAATATGGAACTTGCATTAAATGTCTGTAGCGCTGTGTTGTTTGTGTAACTGTGTATATGAGAGTGTGTATGTGTTGTTCTGCACAAAGTACATGTTCAGCAGGAGCTTCATCCCCCTCTTTCTATTTATCTCTCTCTCCAGGGAAAACGATAATTCCCCCTTCACTCCTCCAAACTCTAAAACACAGCTCAGATACTGCAGTCCCTGAGCACTTTATACTGTACATCCCAGTGCAGCTGAACCTCCAGCATTCATTTTCCTCTGCGTTAACAAATACAGAAAGTTTGGAAGCAAAGGTTTAGTGTATAATTTCTTCTTTAAAGGTGGTTAAGATTGAATTAATGCGTACTGTTAGAGATTTGTGACTAGCAATGCTTGTTTTTTTTTGCCTTTAAAACCTTACTGTAAGTAAAAAGAGCTTTTTACAAATCAATCAATAATGAAAGAGCCTTCAAGTGCTTTTTAAAAGCCTCAATTAATACACATTAGCAGTGATAAGTAGTGAAAATAAGCCAAATGTGTGTTTAGTAGTGTTTATTTTAGTTACTGTGAGTTAAATAAACCTACTAAGCTAAATTTTCAAGTAAGATTTTGCGGATATGTTTTGCGCTCCCATCATTTTAAATAGGGAGGAGGATTCAAAAGAGGAATATAACCTCAAAGCAGCACCAAACATCAAGCTTTCTGACCTTATTTTACATGCCTGGATGCTTATCAAGGTATTAACCTCGATTTGCGCTTGGAGTTAATCCTTGTAAACAGTGGGAGATCACAGACAGACAGAAAGAGAGAGAGAGACAGTAGGGAGGCATCTGAGAGAATGAATAGTGGATGTGTCAGTGTTATACATTATACATGTAATAGAGTAACCTTCTGTTTTTTGTGTGTGTGTTCGACCCCTATGAGTCTGAATTTCAGTGAGAGATTAAAAATATGACAAACTGACAAACTGGGCCACGTTTTTTCCAAAACACTCTCTTAACCAGAGACTGTAAAAAAGATGGACGCCGTGTCTCTGTTCCCATTCATTCAATGAAAATGAAGCCAAAATCTTCCTCCATGTTGGCGATCCTGATACCAGAGTCTGCGCAGTAGAGACTAGAGTAGGGAGAAAGACTGTGGAGAGACAGCCCACTCATTTAAATAACCTCGCCCCTGAGGGATTCCTCGAGGTCACAGGCTGCAGAGCGGAGCTGACGTCTGTTATTGGTCCCGCCCATAACCAGCCCTTTTACAAAAACCACACCTTTTTAAATAGAGCTGAATAACGTTTTAAAAAACTAATTCTGTAGGGATTTTGAGGGACGATGCTCTGTCCAGCTATATAGTCTATGCTCTTAACAAATTACAAACCTACAATACATTTGTTTTGTTCCAGAATAGCTTTGTACACTGAATATATGTTTAAATGTGTTAAAATGTATTAATTATTAAGATTTTAGAATCAGTAAAAACATGTTTAAGTTGCTTTTTAATAATGCAGTGTAGTTGTAAAGAATGCTAAGAGAAATGCACAGTGCACAGCATGCACAGTCTTTTTCCTTTATGACTGGTGAAGGTCTCTCCTGAGATTTCGCACTATTGCTGCACAATTTGTCATTTTGCTGTTCACACTTGAAGATCCCTGACAGAACCTTGACAGGGCAATCTCAGATATGTCAGGAGTTACGAACAGCCTTCCTCTGAGCATCCTTTAGCTGCTCCAGCTATAACAGTGCAGATAAAACAACAGCTTTGTGGAAATGTTTGTAGTCTTAGAGGTCTAAGGTTTAAGATGTGTGAAGTTGCAAAGGTTACACACCACCTGGAAACTTCAGTTCTAGTAATGATTTATGTCAGTCTCTTGCACCAGCGTTAGCGGTAAAACACCATTGGAATTTGTTTTGGGCTTATTTTTTGTAGGGATGTCTGGATTTGGTATTTCGTAAGAGTATCAGTTGTTATTACTACTTACTGCGGGATATCCCTTTCTGACTGTGCGGCATAATAAAATCAAATGCTTTCAAAACAAATGGTACATACAGAAGGGTTGGACAATGAAACTAAAAAAACACCTGTCATCATTTTAGTGTGGGATTTTAGGTTTCATGTCTAAATTGGAGCAGCCTGGTGGTCAATCTTCATTAATTGCACATTGCACCAGTAAGAGCAGAGTGTGAAGGTTCAATTAGCAGGGTAAGAGCACAGTTTTGCTTTTTTCACGTCTTGCTGGAGCATCTGTGACAAAGACAGCAAGTCTTTGTGATGCATCAAGAGCCACGGTATCCAGGGTAATGTCAGCCAGTATACCACCAAGAAGCACCAACCACATCCAACAGGATTAACTGTGGACGCTGTAAGAGGAAGCTGTCTGAAAGGGATGTTCGGGTGCTAACCCGGATTGTATCCAAAAAACATTAAAAAAAACCACGGCTGATCAAATCACGCAGAATTCAATGTGCACCTCAACTCTCCTGTTTCCACCAGAACTGTCCGTCACCACAATCAATTATTGTGCTCTAAAACCAGGTGTTTCACTTTCATTCTCCAACCCCTGTATAATTAAGAGCACAGACCATAACTTCCAGTTCCTTTTTGATGTATACAATTTCATAAATAAGACTGTAATAATCCTACTGTATATTTTACTGTATATATTAAAGTATACCAGTGATTCAGCATATTTGTAGGACAAAGCTGTTATGTAAAGAACACAGTGGAAAGTAAACAAAGGACAATTAGTAATAAATCTCATGGCTCTGTGATAAACAATGTGTAATGAGTATATACAGTACAAAGGTGTGTGTATATAAATAACACATCCATGATGAATTGCTGATGAATAATTTAGCAGAAAGAACTCTCTTTTTCGCTTTAGACTAGAATTATCTTCTTTTTCATGTTTAACTGTTATAGTAGGATAGAGTTCAGTTTGTTAAGGCTCTAATTGTTCTATTATTTTGTACATGACTGTTCCTGTATTTTTTTATTATTATTTATTTTATGTTGCACATTGCTGTTTTAATAGTGCACACTGCTGCTACCAAAAAAAGCCACTAGATGGCATTACATATATATCTTAATTAAATTATTTAAATTTGACCATTAGTGCCTAATGTGGTGTATTACAGATCACTTGTATCACTTTGCATCACTTTTATCAAGCCCACCTTTTGAAATAAGATATTGTAAATTTGGTGAATTAAACCAATGACTGACCATAGACTAATCTAAAACTGGCATAGGCCTCTCTGCTGTAAAAAAAAAAAATAAAAATAAAAAATAAATCGAGAATCGGATCGAATTGTGACCCTAAAATCGGAAATAAAATCGAATCGAGGATTTCGAGAATCGTGACACCCCTAGTAATTAAAATTTAGCATTAGTTCAACATTGGGTTTTTACTTTGACAAAAAAAAAATATTTTTGTAAATTTTGAAATTCAGTGTTGGACATTTCAGCATTTTATATACACACACACACACACACACACAATTAACTGAATAAATGTGTGCAGCTCTTTTAAATGAACTTGTCATGGGTCTAACTCGATAAAGTTACTGCTGACAAGAGAGCTGGCCTAACTGCCGTTGTACATGTGTTAGCTGGAGTGTATATAGGGCATTACAAACCATCTGTGCTGTTTTGGACCAGGCTTTTGTCAACACAGCCTGGTGCTCCTCTGCTTGTAGAACAAACCTGATCCCTTTGCATTCGCTATGAATAGAGAATCAGATGTGCTCGTAATTCTCTATTAAAACACAGCACTGTCTGCATTTCTGTTGTATGGTTATGACTGTAGCTTTTGAGCAGTCTATCATTAACATGTATAGGTAAAAGGTTTGTGACAAGTTTATCACTACTCCATTTTTGGGTTTCAGTAGCTGGATTGTTTATTGTCTTGGATTGTATGTTTTCTGTGTGGATTCACAGCTTTCTGGGATTGTATACTTGGCACCGTTTGCTTTGCATATGCTGAAATGGGAAGCATGCATGAGCTGGTGATAGTCTGATTTAGACTCCCCTTTCATTGCATTACTATTCTCAGCATTTTCATGTCATCTGTATGAATGTATACCTCTTCTATAGGCTTTTGTCCAAAGCGAATTATACAATAGTGAAGTACAAAAGTAATAGAAGTTAAAGGTAAAAACATCTTTAGACAGGGCCTAAAGGAAGTCAAAGGGAATAATGGGATAGAGGAGTGAAGGAGGGGAAGAGGGTAATGAGGTAAGAAGTAGTTAGTGTGTTAGAGGTGTTAGGAGAGTAAGAGCTCTTTGAAGAGCTCTGTCTTCAGGAGTTTATTAAAGATAGTGAGAGATTCTCCTGATTCTCCTATTATGTAACCGAAAGCTAACATCTTTGAAATATTTGAGTGGTATCCACTTTATTGATATAATCATGCCCATTAAACCTTTGCTACTGTATACAGTATTACTGGTGGCAGGGAGTAGGATACATTTGCAAGTTGTTTTGATTATCCGAAGTTACGTGGCATATATACCATCTGATCCTGCATTATTTTAAAACCAAAACATTATCAAAAACCATGTTTAGTCTAGTTACAAGGTTTCAAGCTAAGTACACACTGTGCACAATTTATGAAATTAATGTTAAACGGTCAGTCTTACAATTACAAATGTTTAACTTTTCTTCTGGAGTTCTGGAGAGAGAGGCGCAGGTAAGCTGTAGCATAATTACAGGAAAACAATCTGCTCACCACAGAACAAATTCAGGTCTGGCTGACTGTAAACCAACTTAAATATGCATTAAGAAAAAAAAAAGAATCAGATTAAGCGACTGCTTTTGCTTAGAGAAGGCTGAAATTAAAGGTTTTGAAATTAAAGCTATATTTTGCTTAACTAGCTAAGATACAGACTCACTGAGTACCAATTAAGCAGCTTAGTAGGCTGCTGTTGACTAACATAACATAACTACTCAGCTATTGAACTGCTGAGCCTTTCCCTTGACAAAACTGCAGAGTCCGCTGTCTACAACAAATGCAGGTTAAGCAGTTTTTTAATATCCTTGATTTTGAGAAAAACAGTGAATGGGTATGTGTCTCCCCTACAAATAACAGTCAGGAGTGGACTGGGATGAACTCCTTCACCACTATATCAGTACTTCAGTGTTTCTTTTCTGGGGATCATAAGGTATTTTACACTTCTGTCTCTGACTTCTGGGTGGCATTGTATGAGTGCTGCAGCTATTTGTAGTGGGAATCTTGCGAGGGACTGCTAGTGGGGTTGCTGGAATGTTCATTTGTTATTTTGCTGTGTGTGTGTGTGTGTGTATCTGTGTGTGTGTGTGTCTGTGAGTAACCGTGTGTGTGAAAAAGAACTAGGTCTGTTCCGGTGGTGACACAAAGGTCAGGAATCTGGGAGAGAAAAACAGAGAATAGTGTATTAGATTGTACTGACTGAACTATCTACTCTCTTTATTTCACTAATTAGTCACCCTACCCCTGAACCTTTCACCCTAAAGCCTACAGTGGAGATGACCAATGGCCCCTGTATTCCGGCGTTTCTGCACCTCTGCTGATAATGACATAAGGTGTAGCAGCAAAATGAGCAGCTTAAACTTTTTAACGAGGAAAAACGCTAGCCCCTGTGGCAAAAGAGTGTGGTACAAAGTAGGGACCTTAAAACATCATCTTTTGTAGAAAGACTTGTGTGCTTTGGGTTGTTGACTTGTTGTCCTGTGTTCTCCTGATTGGGGTCATGGGTAGCCAGTTTGAGAGAGGCCTTCAGTTGCTTAGAAGTTACTCTAATTACACTCTTGCTCTTGGAGTAATACAGCTTGGTCAACCACTTCTGGGAGAATAACTATGGTCTTGATTTCCTTTCACAATCTGTCTAAATGTGGATTTGTGGGGTGTTTTTATATATATATATATATATATATATATATATATATATATATATATATATATGTATATATATATATATATATATATATATATGTATATATATATATATATATATATATATATGTATATATATATATACGTATATATACGTATATATATATATACATATATATATATATATATATATATATATATATATTATATACATATATATATGTATATATATATGTATATATATATGTATATTTATATATACATATATATACATGTATGTATATATATATATATATATATATATATATATATATATATATATATATGTATATGTCCTCCTGGAACCCTGACTTTAGGATCTAACAAGCAAAAAAAAAAATATGTCTTCAATTAGAAATTGTTGTTTATTTAAAAAATTAAGAACCTCTGAGTCAATTATTCGAAAAAAGTACTTTTATCTTTTGACAGTGAGCAAATAAACATCAGGAGAATAGTTTCAAACATAAAATTGGATGAGAGTTTTGTATCTGGCTCATGTTTTTGTCTGAACTGGCTGTAGAAATCTTTGACTGGGATTCCCACACTCTTGATTTCAATCAATTGACTGTTGAATGTTGTCATGTGGCCACTAGATGATACAGCAGTGTGTCCATATAAGGCCAAAGGGTTAAAGATCTGCAAAATTATTAAGTATAATGTTGCAGAGAAGCAGAAATGTAATGTCCTCATATGAGGATGCAGATTCTCAAGAGGATATATATATATATATATATATATATATATATATATATATATATATATATAATTTTTATAATTATAAGTTCTCTTTGTATTTTTGTTAAATAAAATGCACTAATGTTAATATAAAGTGTATTGCACATTTTTGCCAACTGTCTCTTTGTTCTGTATAACCTCTTTGGCGGATATGAGTATCAAAAAGGATTTTGATTGCATTATTATTTTCCCTAAAATTGGAGAGTGCAGAATTTTAAGCTGAGTCTGCAGTGATTGCCTTTGCCCAACCCGACCCCCCTATAACTGTGGCTGCTGAATGTGTGTGTTTGTGATTGTATTGGGAAAGTGCTGGGTGTTTAAAGGGTTTTTTTATTGGTCACCTCACACTCTCACAGAGCCTTTTGTTTGGTGTGCTTTTCACCAGCAGCCGCTGTCACGGTCCAGAACTGTCCATCAGACCCTGATTGTATATATCCTCTCTGTGCACTTCTCTCCCTCTCTGTCTTTCTCTCAAACATACACACTCGTCTCATTCTCATCTGCTTTTTCCTTTAATTTCCTCTGATTTTTCATTCCTTTCGTTCTCTGTCCTTTACCCTTTCTATTACCAGTGCTCTCTTTGTTCACAGTATCGTTTTTTTCCCCTTCCTGTTTTCAGTGTCTGATTAACGCTTACTAGGGGTGTCATGATTTCGATATTTCATCGAAATCGATCGAAATTATGTCATGGTCTCGAACATCTAAGTCAAAAAGAGGCTCTTTCTCCAGAGAATGTGGACATTCTCATCTTCTTAAAGAAAAGTTGAAAATATAAAAATAGCAGTTGTTTTGTCTAGCCTCAAATATGTTAATAGTTTTGGTACCTTAAGGAGCATCTTTCTCTCAGATAAAGTTAATAATATATCTTTATTAAAGAAAAAAACTTCTCATTCTCAGGGACCGAAAAGTCTTAAAGTCTTATTTTTCATGTTTAACTGTTATAGTAGGATAGAGTTCAGTTTGTTAAGGCTCTAATTGTTCTATTATTTTGTACATGACTGTTCCTGTATTTTTTTATTATTTATTTTGTTATGTTGCACATTGCTGTTTTAATAGTGCACACTGCTGCTACCAAAAAAAGCCACTAGATGGCATTACATATATATCTAAATTAAATTATTTAAATTTGACCATTAGTGCTTAATGTGGTGTATTACAGATCACTTGTATCACTTTGCATCACTTATATCAAGCCCACCTTTTAATAAGATATTGTAAATTTGATGGATCAAACCAATGACTGACCATAGACTAATCTAAAACTGGCATAGGCCTCTCTGCTGTAAAAAAAAAAAAAAAAAAAAAAAAAGATAATCGAGAATCGAATCGAATCGTGACCCTAAAATCGGAAATAAAATCGAATTGAGGATTTAGAGAATCGTGACACCCCAGTGATGCTGAGCGAGAGAAAGGGGTGGAGTGTACTGCAAAATCAGCACTGGATGTTTGAGCAGGCTCAGTCAAATCCACACCCTCCCTCAGCCTTCCTTTTCCCTCCTTATCTCATCAGTGATGCACTTTTAGTGACAACGCGCCAAATGCCGACATGCTGCCTGCCAGAGCAATGGGCTTTCACTAGTGGCGTGATGGATTAATAAACTCATGGTTTGGATCAGATGATTTGGATCAGCAGAATAGAAAAAAAAAGGAAGAAAATTTAAGATGTTAAATTTAGCTTTTTCTTTTGAAAGTATTTAAAACAAGGCTTTGTTTGTATTATTCAATTTTAATGATTTATTCATTCTTATTTTTTACTTTATTAGGACTAATCTCTAGTAATCCCCGAACAATATAAAATATAAAATCGATTAATCGCCCAGCTCTACTTGAAGTTATGAATCTAATGTAACAGGTATGTACATACTGTGATTATTTGAGTGTGGAATTTAGGAAAGTATTGGCCCAAATTCATACCCTTAGATTAACCTAACAGGTTAACTTGTTCTATCTGACCTTAATGCATTATTAACAACAATGCTAACAGGCCCTTGCGAGTGTTCATTCATTATTAGCAAGCCTAGTGGGTTGGTGTTGGGAAGTTAAACTGGGAAACTGGGAAACCGGGTTTAGAAGAGGGTACCAAAAGCACTGGAGTGTAGCTTGTGTAGTAGGATTAAGAAGCAGCAGGGTTGTGTTGTGTCCTCTAGGAGAGGAGGTGCAGGTTCATAAGCTGTTTGGGGCAGAGGTGGCCAAAGCGTGGGCTTCTCTACGTTACATCATCTGAGACTTAATCTAAACTTTAATCCTCACTGCTTTAGGGTTTATGTTTGGGTTCATGGATTAAGATAAAGATTGCATTAAAAAAAGAGGAAAAAAGTGAGAGATTTAATGGCCTTAATTGCACAACAAGCATTTCTTAGCATTTCTATTTTCAGTGCATTTAAAGCAACATATATGTAGCAGTTTCACCTTAAAAAAAATCTAAAATATCAATTTAAGAAGTCATTCAGTACTAGTTCCTGTATAATGACTTGAGAGGTCAGTGTAATTTTGGCCATTTTAAGTAGGAAAATATATTTCTTTTAGTTTTTGTTTAGTGCATATGTCTTCCTCCTTCTCTCTCTCTCTCTCTCTCTCTCTCTCTCTCTCTCTCTCTCTCTCAAGAATAGGTTATTAAGGTCACAGAGGAGTTGGCATGGACGGAACAGATCAAGAGTGTGTGTCTGTGCTTATGAAAACTGTATTTATTTATCCGTCACATAGGGTTAGATTTTTTTTTTCCTTCCTCAATAATAAGACGAGATTTAAAAATAAGATTATAAAGAAAACGTCAAAAATGAAAAATGGCTTGAAAACTAGAGTTTTATTTGACACAATCATATAACGCAAACTAAATAGAAATAAGAATAAAAAATAAAAATAAAACTTTTCTAAGTCTTATATAGTGCAAACAATAAGTGCAAACCACAACCAGTCATATTAAGACTATGGTTTGTGTGTTTTTTCTCCTAAATCTCTTGTCATTTAACTATGAATAACCATAACCAGTCATATTAAGACTATACTTGAAGTGAAACAGAGACAGAACATGGTTTTAAATACAGTACAGAGTTAAGGGATTAGTACAGCTGCCTATGAAACAGTCAGGTGTAGGATTTACTCACAGTATTTATATATGGTTTGTTTCTTGTTGGTCACTCTGTTACCGTTTATTGTTTCCACTGGAGCCAAAATGCAGCCAGATATACAACTTAAAAGTAGCAGAAGCATCTTCTGTACAAATACCTGAATTTTCCCCTTCTGCTGAGAGCTGCTCTCACTGCTCAGACACCACACTCACTGCTATCGCTACTGGGTTGCCAGATCCCTCTTAAAAAAAAGTCCACACTAAACTGATTTACAGAATTCTATATCGAGTACCGTATTGATATAGATGGTATCATGTCATCAGATGACCTGTGATTCCGACCCCAAATTAAAATGGCGAAAAAAAATGCTTGTTGGTTTAAATAACTTAACTTTTATTATTCTTTATCCACATTTATGACTATAAAATCCCTCTACTCTAAAGGCACTGCAGTGATTTGATCTGCCAGTTCCATTTTCATATGTTAACATTTGGGACCCTCTCCAGCAATCAGCCTAGCAGTCCTAAAACCTACACTCCTGAACAGCGGAGCCTCGGTGGACCGTGGCTCAGAGAAACGCTCCCACTCACACACTGCGTTTAGAGCCATCAGGAAAAAACAGCATCCCAGCAGCTCATTGTCACCAGGCCTATTATCTCCCCGACAGCCCGGCACGAATAACGTAATTACTCCTTTTCTCGAGCTACTCGGGATAATTGATGTGTTATTCTTGACAGTGGGGACTGGTGACTTGGAAACTGGGGAATAGAGAGATGGTGCTAATTTCACTGGGGTGGGTAGTGAGATTAAATTCTGTGTAGAATGCAAGGAATGCAATTTGTCCTATGAGGCTTAGTCTGAAGATAAAGAAGAGTTTGAGTTGTCTATGAAATGGTGACACTGTATTTTTGGTGAAATGTGATTATTATTATTATTATTATTATTTTTTTTTTTAAATTGCATTAGATTGTTTTTTTTCCCAAAGGAAACGTATAGTACATTAGGGCATGGAAGTTTACCACTTTGGTCATGGTATGACTTGATCCATACGCTGATCAAGCATAACATTATAATCACCTCTTAGCAGTTTATAGTTTTAGGTTTACAGACTGTAGTTATTTTGTTTCTCTGCATAGTTTACTGTTTATGGGCTGTGGGGGGACCAGAGGTGGAAAAAGTACTGAAAAATTGTAATGAAGTAAAAGTACCTTTACGTTGCTAAAATTCTACTCAAGTAAAAGTAAAAGTACCCATCTAAAAATATACTCGAGTAAAAGTAATTAAAAAAAAGAACTCAATTTAAAATGTACTTTGAGTAAAAGTTGCACAGTTCCTTTTTTATTTGATGTAAAAAAGTACAAATCATAAATTAAATAATTATTAAATTAAATAATTTGGATCTTTCAGGCAGTATTTGTTCAGACCACCCCATAAAACATTTTCAAGAACAAGTGGTATAGGTTTCTATGATCCATTTTTTTCTTTAAAAACTGTTAAAAAGTTATGGTCATATATGTGAATATAAACTGTTTTTTATAGTTTTACAGTTCACTATTATTTTTTTATTATTAACTTTTTCTTTGTTTTAACTGCTATTTACATGTTTTTTTAACATTCAAGCAGATTGTTTTGTGTTTCCAATAGAAACTTAAGGAATTATCATTATTATTATTATTATTAAAAACATGAAATCATAATGTGCAGTGTCGTAAAGAAGCACATATTGATGGGTAGCATAACTCGACAGAACACCGGTTCCGTCTCTCCCGCTAACCATATAATAAACACTGCTGGGAAAAGTTCAGCTGCGCTGCCATGGAGAACAAAAAAATACGTTTTTTTTCCCGACAGCATCTAAATTTTTACTCAGTAACAGGGAGTTTTCCAGTGTAGTGAAGTAAATTACTTGTGTCAAAATGTACTTGAGTTAAAGTAAAATTACCTATTTTAAAAACTACTTAAAAAATTGCAAATTGTAAATATAATTAGTTATTTCCAACTCTGGGGGGGGGGACACCTGATCTCCCCGGAGGATAACTTCCATACTCTGTTAGTAGCATTGAGAATAGAAACTAAAAAGCCTTTAAATACTAACAGCAGGCCCCAGAAGAAAGCAGAGGGGAAACTAGGTCGATTCACCCCTGAATTATAATAGAGGAGGAGATGATGACATCCCTCCAGTGCTGCACGACCCACAAAGTTTACTCTTTGAAAGCTGTTAACCTTTAGTTAGATGTCCTTACAGATAACACTCCTATATCTCACTCTTACCCAAAATGTGCTTGTATATGTCTCCTAATTCTGTTTATTTTTCCTTCTGTTTGTAGTAACAATGACGAGCGCTACGTCCCCAATCCTCCTGAAATGGGACCCCAAGAGTCTGGAGATTCGTACTCTAACTGTGGAGAGGCTGCTGGAGCCTTTGGTCACACAGGTAAGAGCCAGTACACTGCTATTGAGATCATTCAGTGTTTAATTTTCTGCGGCATTGGATGAATTGTAGTGCTGGCAGGGTGATCCTGTCTGAGGGAGAATGGATGATTGTAGCTGACTGTTGGTGACTTGACCTGTTTGCTTGACCAAAAGTGGATGAAAATATGTCATATCAGATTTTGTCAGAAATCCTGTCAAGATGTGTACCTGCATTTGAGTAATCAGACAGTAGGAAACTCCTGAGTCAGCCAATAATGTCTTTAACCAGCCAATAGTCTCACAGAAGCTTGTGTTGTAAAATGGGCCATTTTTTGGCATGCATAGAACTGCCAATGAATGTCTGTCCTGCCGTCTACTCTTGCCTGTATGCGTTTACTAATGCCAAGCTCAGACTACACGACATTTTTGTCCCTCACAATGTTCACTATGTCAGATTAAGCGGTTATCGGGGGAGAAGCATAGAATCTGATAATCATGCTACAGAAGCGATTTGCGTGATGGAAGCGCTTTTGTGCTGAAGTCCTGGGTGACCCAAATGGACATTACAGGCTTTTTGTTCTCCAGAGAGAACTTAAGGTATGATAAAGATGAAGCTACTTAGGTTTTAGTGAATGTAAACAGATTATTTAATGGATGAAGTAGATTATTAGATGATTATTAGATTATTCTTCTGTTTCTCTGGTCCAGAGAACTTTAGGAGCACTGTGCTGCTTTCTTTTCCCGTGTTTATATCTGTGCGCCACAGAGCGCTCTGTCTTCCTATTGGTCAGAGTCAGGGAGCAGGGGCGGAGCAGCATGTGTCAAACTAGGCGATAAAATACAAATAATTCTAACATGCTCGAGTCTTTCAGTCGGACGCTCTGACTCCGTCGCTCACGTCAAATGACTGCTTTTTGACTGTGTCACACTACACGGACCTTTGTCGCTCGCGACACTGAAATCCGGATCCGATGCACGCAATGTGTCAGCGCCGACAAAATCGGGTCAAAATCGGACTAAAATCGTGTAGTCTGATCCGGGCATTAGAAACCTGGAAGAATGTAATAAGAAATCTGATTGCTGAGATAAAATACTACATAAACCCAAATATAATCAGAATATTGAGTTCATGCACATTTTCTGATGTTATTTAGAGGCTGTTAACATATGGCAACAATTAACTTGATTGGTACATGTTTGGAACAGAAGAGTGTAGTTTTTGATGTGAAGCTGAGTATTAATTTGATGATCAGTTGTTCAGTTTTTACCCTCAGATTAACTTTATCACACTCCCATTGTTTAGCTCACAGTATGAAATTAATTAGAAATTCCGGACATGCTGATTTTCCTTTTTGTCTCCATTTTTGACTTGTTAGCATTTTATCTTAACAAGCATCTGCTAGGCTGGACTGTTCATTACTGTATAGCTGTGATAAATAAACAAACAAAAGGAAGAGGGCATCCATATTTCCAGCATGACTAAGTGGCTGTGTTCTGAGTGGATAGATTTTTATGGCTTGGGTTCTGAGGTGATGAGATTGACTTTGTTCCAAGGAGAACTAAATGGGGCATTTGTTTTATTTTATTATTTTTCTTCACTCAAATTCCTTCCAGCAATTATGGCTTTATAAACAGCTATTCTTAAAAGCCTTCATTGCCTTAATGTTAATATTATTGACTGGTGCGTGGCTGAATTGGTTGGTTGAACCAAGAATGGTTTCGGAGTTTTGTGGTCAAGAACTGCTGCTGAAATTATTGATCCAGAATTTTGGTTTATGGGATAAATTGGAATAATAATAATAATGATCAGAGTTAGAATATGTCAAATATATATTGAGAGAATATAGGCAACATGGCCTATATTCACTGACATACCATACCATGTCATGTGACAGGAACTAGTATCATATGCAATGTCTCATGGAAGCTAAATTTCACCTCATTGACTTGCAGGATATCCCAATAAATGTGAATGTGATTTTTGTTCACAAGGACAATTCTATCCAAATGCCAGCAATCATGACTACTACAGTCATACGCTATAGGGCAACAGTGTTCTACTGGAATCAAGAGTTTTTGTAAGGGTTTGTCCCTTAAAACCTTGTAATGGTTTCTCTGTATTAGGGGTGGGCAATATTATATCGTATACAATATATCGTGACACAGAAATATCATGATATTAAAAATCCATATCGTGATAATAGGGCTGTTCTGTCTTAAAAGTAGTCTATTATTTACTGTGAAGCTTTAGGTGTATTTATTGTATAATTGTTTTAGTTTGCAGTTTATATGCATGCACTAAATATTCTGCAATATTTTTTGCTGCATTATATTATTTTATGCTATATTATTTATTTTGCCACATTATGATTATACTGTTATACTCTTATACTCTATTCCTGAAATTAATTAATTATTTTTGTTTTCCTATATAATTTTTTTTTTTATATCTCAGTTAAGGGGTGTGCCATATCATATCATATATATGTATGCAATAAGAAAATTTAATATATTAATTTTGGTGCAGTAGTGTATTCTTGAAATAATTTTTGAAAAAAATTAAGTATTTCGTCATATCGTCAAGAGTATCGTTATGGCGATAATACCATGAAATATCGTGATATTATTTTAGGGCCATATCGCCCACCCCTACTGTCCACAAATATTAGGACCAGAGACTGTAAAAAAAGATGGACGCCGTGTCTCCGTTCCCATTCATTAAATGAAAATGGAGCCAAAATCTTCCTCCATGTTGGCGATCCTGAAACCCGAGTCTGTAGAGCGCAGTAGAGACCAGAGGAGGGAGAAAGACTGTGGAGAGGCCGCCTACTCATTTAAATAACCCCGCCCCTGAGGGCTGCCTCGAGGTCACAGGCTGCAGAGCGGAGCGGGGCGGGGCTGACGGTCTGTTATTGGTCCCGCCCATAACCAGCCCTTTTACAATAACCACACCTTTATAAATAGAGCTGAATAACGTTTTAAAAAGAAATTCTGTGGGCATATAAAAAATTAACAATATAAGCAGAGATTACACTAGCTGCTGCATTTAAATAATGGAGGTAGAATTACAGTATATTAGAAAAAAACGCAGGTTTGAAGATGCTTCTCCCTTTTGCCGTCTCCACAAACCGCCAGGCTGTTCTGATGGAAATTCCCTCCAGATTTTTTTTTACTAGTGTCTTCTTTTTTTTGCTGGTGTTGGTGAAAAATGGACGGCGAGGCTAACATCTGTCGAAACAGTCTGCCTCAGCATCATCATTCTTTCCGCTCTCTACGGACCCGCTCCACCAAAGGCCGTTCTAATTGGGGCTTCTCTAGCAGGAGATGCATCCTAACTCATCACCCAGCGTCACCGCAGACGCTAAACAATAGCTGTGTGCTAATTGTAAACCAATCAACTCCCCACCAAGCCAAATGGAAATGTTGTTTCAGTGGTTTGTCCTGCACTGTTGAAAGATGCACAGAAAGGATGTAATAACCCAGAACGACAAGCGCACAGCGTACAGCTTGAGGAAGAGTGAATGTGATTTAGGGGTAACATAACAGAAAACATAATATTTAGCCAAATAATTTCAGGATCATAATTCAGTTTGGTAACCACTTGATCCAGTACTAGTTAAGATGTTCCCTTTCTAAATACATGTTGTGACATTGCAGAAGCTTGTGAATGAAATGATGACACACCGAATGCATGCATGCTGTAATCAGCTGTAATTTTTGGTCAGGCAGTGCATATTTAATACTTTTGTGTGGGTTCCTTATCTATGGGGTTTCTTGCATTTTACAAGCAAGTAACAGTCAAGACTAGATAAAGGAGCAAGTTATGCAACATTCATGCAACATTATGGGCCTTTGTGTGTCTGAAGTTCAGACCAGAGACTGTAAAAAAAGATGGACGCTTTGTCGCCGTTCCCATTCATTCAATTAAAATGAAGCCAAAATCTTCCTCCATGTTGGCGATCCTGAAACCCGAGTCTGTAGAGCGCAGTAGAGACCAGAGGAGGGAGACAGACTGTGGAGAGACCACCTACTCATTTAAATAACCCCGCCCCTGAGGGCTGCCTCGAGGTCACAGGCTGCAGAGCGGAGCAGGGCGGAGCTGACGGTCTGTTATTGGTCCCGCCCCTAACCAGCCCTTTTACAATAACCACACCTTTATAAATAGAGCTGAATAACGCTGAATAAAAATTAATTATGTGGGGATATAAAAATGTAACAATATAAGCAGAGGTTACACTAGCTGCTGCATTTAAATAATGGAGGTAGAATTACAGTACATTAGAAAAAAACGTGATTGAAAGTTGTTCTGTTTTGCCATTGAAACCTATGGGGATGGGTGGGGTTACACAGCTTTCTGCAACCGAACAGCAGGGGGCGCCCGACCTGTGGTGGCTTCAGTTTTGAGAGACGATGCTCTGTCCAGCTATACACAGTCTATGATTCAGACAGTCGATTCCAGGCGTTTGGTGGGACAGACCTGCATTCACAACTTTTTTCAGTGTAAATAATAATCTCTTCACAGTGGTACAGTAAACAGAATCCAATACAGACGTACAGCTGAACAAATGGAAGTATAACTAGTTTCCCTTTTCTAATTCTGCATTGGTTGTGTATATTTAATTTCCGATACAATTCTGTCTGGATGTTTCACGCTTTAGTTCCTGAGATATTCCATTACTTCCTGCTGCTGCCTTCTCTGACAAAATCCATAACACGCATCAGCCGAAACACATCTCAGCTTTATTCCTATTGTTTTACATAGACTGGGTAAATCTAGCTGATCAGACTTCCAAAAATTCTCTCTCTTTTATAGGAGCAGGATGTTTCGTCACACAAAATCAGGCTGAAAATAGATGCACTAGTGTTGTGTCAGCACAGTTGAGCATATTGTGCAAAGCCTTCAATCTTCATTTAGATCATACTGTAAACATGGAGCCTAAACATGGCCAATATAAATTCGGCTTATCTTATAAAACCAGTAATCTTCTACCACCCTTGAAACGAAGAGGCATTTGTGCATTATTTGATAACTGTTTTGTTTGGCCTGGCTGAAGTCCCACAGAGTTCTATTGTAGGGCGTAAAACTGATTTTAAATACACACAACTTCTAATAAATGCATTTAGCTACTCTAAACACTGATGAACACATGCACATATACAAAGCCTTCCTATCACCTGTTGTAAAAGTATTGCCAACAGAATAGTGCTCTCTCTCTCAAGCAGATCAACTTAAACTAAACTAACGTCAAGCCTAATTAATTCAAAGCATGGGCTGACTAGACTAGACTTTTCTGTTTTTTTTTTCTTTTTTTACAGCAGAGAGGCCTATGCCAGTTTTAGATTAGTCTACGGTCAGTCATTGGTTTGATTAATCAAATTTACAATATCTTATTTTAAAAGGTGGGCTTGATATAAGTGATGCAAAGTGATACAAGTGATCTGTAATACACCACATTAGGCACTAATGGTCTAATTTAAATAATTGAATTAAGATATATATATAATGCCATCTATTGTTTTTTTTTTGGTAGCAGCAGTGTGCACTATTAAAACAGCAATGTGCAACATAACAAAATAAATAATAAAAAAAATACAGGAACAGTCATGTACAAAATAATAGAACAATTAGAGCCTTAACAAACTGAACTCTATCCTACTATAACAGTTAAACATGAAAAATAAGACTTTAAGACTTTTTCAGTCCCTGAGAATGAGAAGTTTTTTTCTTTAATAAAGATATATTATTAACTTTATCTGAGAGAAAGATGCTCCTTAAGGTACCAAAACTATTAACATATTTGAGGCTAGACAAAACAACTGCTATTTTTATATTTTTGACTTCGAGGCTCGAGACCATGACATAATTTCTATTGATTTCAATGAAATATCTAAATCGTGACACCCCTAAAAAACATGATACATGTGTTTTAATTCCCTAAATATTGATAAAAACAATAATGAGCATGGTGAATCAGTACTTCTGTCCTTGTAGTTGTAAAATACGGTTGATTTCAGGCATCTTGACACACCATCTTTTATTTATGAGGTTTTCTAGGCTCTTCCTAAGCGTCTTTCTCATACAGCAAGAATTGACTCGTCATTTTTAATAAAGAAAACACATTGATGTTAAATTCCATCTATTTTTGAAGGCAGGCAGTGGAGACAGAAATATCTCACTCAGTGCACATCATTCTTTGAGATGTTGTGAATGATTGAGCTTTTCAAGAGATTGATAGATTGAACCTCATCACTGAACCACAGATGTTAATTATCTAAGTTAAGATGAGATGTTTTTTGTTTTATTGATTCATAAGACTTATAAATAAGTTTATGACGTGATTCAACCATTGCAGCCCCTAAGTGGGACACAATTTTAGTTAACAGTCCGTATCCCACTCAACTATCAAGCTCTCTATATAGAACAAGTGTATAGCAGATGTGTCTAGGTCGAAACTAATTAATACACCATCTTGGTAAAAGAAAAAGCATGAACAAAAATTTTGTTTTGAATTCAACTAGTGTAAATTCTAATGGTTTCTCTAGTTTACTAACATTACTAGGACTGGGCTTTTAATCAAACATTAAACCAGAGTAAATGGTCCATCTTGACCTGGTGTATTTACACTTTGTAGTCAAATTTGTCTCTGGCTAGACAAAATAAAATCTGATTGTTGTGTTTTGCTAGTATTTACTAGTGGATCAGCACTGTTGTCTTGGAGAGGAGGAGGGTGGATGTGTTTACACTGCTATAATGTGTCTTAATGCATCTCAGACCACCTTTTATATTGGTTTGAGTGATGAAATTTGTAGTACAGAAGTAAAATGTCTGATTTAAATAGAATATCTGAGATTTAAGGGTCAATTTGCGCAGCTATAGTTGGGTTAATTCCAGCATTGGTCTGTTGTTTGACCCCTGCCATTGTTTTTTTTAGCAGCTAATAGGCAGTGTGTGGCAAAAATGGCCTTTAAAAGAGTGATTATTGTAGATTGTTATCTCGTATTCAGTATATTTCCATTGGAGGCAAAAAGAATCAAATCTGTTGGCCTAGAAATAAAGCGAATCCACCAGCACTCTGTTTTCTGTCCTAGTTTTGCCTTTCTTTTGTATTTGTATTTTTCCAGAGGAAGCTATAAAGAGCAGAAAACTAAAATTTTTTTAGTTTTTAGAAACAACATTTTTAGAAACTAAAAAGTCGCTATCACATTTCTTAATACTAATGAACGCATTGATTGCATTGTGAACTGAAATTGATAAAGATTTGATCGGTTTAAAATCGTATTTACTAGCGATTTATTGATGTTCAAATTCTAATAAGCTAAAAATTGATTTGCTAACATTTTTAATAGGAATATCCATGCTGATAAATATGTGTCATGTGTGAGTATTTCTTAATATTCAAATTCTGATGAGCTACTGCTTTGTTCACATGTACTGATCATTATTTAAACATATATTAATGAAAGTTATTATAAAGTGTTACCATTTTTTCTTATTTTTCTAAAATCTCTAAAATTGATCTGGTGTGTATGTGTAAAGTGTGTGGCATGTATGTAGGTTTGTTTGTGTGTATGACTGTGCCCAGATATGGATTGGCACTCTGTTCTGGATAAATGCTGTAGTGCCTGATGCAGTGCTCCAGATGGACGTGGTTGTTTCCGGTTGAGAGTACGCTGTGCGCTATTGGCTGCCGCTTCTCACTGGTGTGTGGTTGAGTGTTGATGTGTAATAATGTGCTTGTGTGTAAATTGTGTAAGTTGTAAAGCGTCCTTGGGTTTCTAGAAAGGCGCTATATAAGTTGAACTTCATTCATTCATTCATTATTTATTATGATAAATAATAAATACTTTTCAAGGCTTTTTTGAAGAATCTCTTAAGTGCAAATAATAATAAAAAATAATTGGCCCATATTCATACATTTTGTCTGCAATTACATGAGTCCAGATACCATCATATCATATAAATAATGTGATGTAGTATTTGTACCATATTGGTCACCCACAATTCAGTTAGTTTGTGTGTATTATGCAGATTTTCTCTCTCTCTGTCTTTATCCATTTTATTACTCATCTCTTCTTCCCATTCCTCTCGTTCCTGCTCCTCACCGTCTCTGTCCTCAGGTAAAAATGTATGCAGTCAATTTGATTTATGGCTGTTTCTAATTCAAACAGTAGTTCAGCGTTTTCGACTGAGGCGCGCTATTAAATCATGCTGTGAAAAGCAGCAGCTGAATGTCAGTGGATGTGGTTGGGCAGCCCAAAAAGCACCTCTTTTAAAGTGATGTAAAAGGTGTCCATTTGGCAAGGGCTGGAAGCACTTCAAGTTTGTGACACGGGCAACGGGACACAGTTGAGAGGGTCCATCTGGGTGTGTCCTAGACTCATGTCTGATTTTTTATTTTTTTGACTTATTCTGTTCCTCACTGGTTTGCCCAGTGTATGCCTGGAGCTGTGCTGGACTGTCCAGTGCTGTACTGCTGCCCAGAACAGATATAAACAAAAAATAGTGGCGTTGTCAGCTAGCCAGTGGACCAGCTCATTGCCTGTTGTGCAGTTATGACGCAGAAGTTACATCACCTTGGGACCTTCTGTCCCACACATTTGTTCATCTTATGCCTGATCCACACTGCAGGATTTTTAAAATCCTATCATCCTTTTTTTTTGTTTTTAGTTTCTTTCACCCATTTTATTTTTTTTTAGCATTGAGCATATATGAGTGCTTTGTTGTCCTATAATTAGTATCTGGTCCTTAAAAATCTCCTCTTTTTCACTGGTCAGGAACTCACAGGACAGCTATTATTTTGGTGATGGGACATTTTTTTAGCACAGTAATGTCACTTGCATGCATGATTGTGGCATTGTGTGGTATGAATAGATCAGACACAGTGGTGCTGCTGAAGTTTTTAAACAGTGTCCACTACGGGTGTGCCATATTGTATCATACACGATAATATTGTCAATTTTTTTTAAATATCATGAACGATATAATACCCTAAAATATCGTGCCATATCACCCATCCCATTTCCCAGTATATATATCTGTCCAGTATCATTTATTTCACTTTAATCCTGGATATATGGAGATATTTGGAGTGCATTATTAGTAGTATCGTGACGTTCTGGATCATTGACTTCTGTTACAAATCTGATAAAATTCTTATATTTTTTTAATATCTCACTTAAGCATGTGCAATATTATATTGTATGTAATATATATATATATATTTCTCTTCCTCTCACTCTCTCTCTCTCTCTCTCTATATATATATATATATATATATATAGAGAGAGAGAGAGAGAGAGAGAGTGAAAACGAGACTGAGAGCGAGAGCAAACTGAGAGACAGCGAGCGAGAGAGACTGAGAATCTGAGACTGAGTCTGAGAGAGAATCAGAAAAGAGGAACTGGGGAAGAAAACGAGACAGACAAAGAGAGTCAGAGACTAAGGGTGAGTGAGGGACTGGGGAGAGAAAGAGAGAGACTGAGAGAGTGACAGAGAGAGAGAGAGAGAGAGAGAGAGAGAGAGAGAGAAAGGAAATGAGAGAGAGGAAATGAGAGAGAGAGAGAGAGACGGAGAGAGTGACAGAGAGAGAGAGAGAAAGGAAAAATGAGAGAGACTGAGAGAATTGGAAACTATATGTTTGAGACACATTTTCATAAGAAAAGTTCTTCATTTCTTTGTGTAGTTTTCCCTGCTGGTGAAGATGTGAAAATGGCACTGGGATGCCCTGCTTTGTTCTCAGGATGAGACGTGTCTCATTATGTTCAGATTTTTGTACTGGTTTATTCAGAAGTTCTGGAGCTGTAGGATGAGATGCATGGAATTAATCAGATCACAGCTTGTCTCCAGTGCTTTGGGATGACTTATTATACCTTTCTCTCACATATTCACGACTGTCTGCCTCATATATATAGTGCAAGTGACTCCTCTTACTTCTCTAGGTGTATAGAAAGGTGAAAAAGTCATTTTAGGTGTGAAAGATGTCTGATATGATATTATACTGTATATACGTGTGTGTGAGAGAGAGGGAGAGAGAGTAAAGCTATTTGAGATATGGGCAAGACGCTGCAATTGTTTTTGCTGTCAGTTCGGATGATGCAGCGTGGAGGAGGGAATAGGAGTTGTTGCCGCAGAGAGCCGGAACACGACCTGCTTCTGACAGTGCTCCAAACAGCAGACCCAGTGTTCACAGATACTGCTCCAAAGCTGAGGAACCGTGCTGTTTCTGTACACTGACCTAGGAACACACACAGGGACCTCTCTCTATCTCAGGCTCTCTCTGTGTCCACTAGGGGTGTCACGATTTCGATATTTCATCGAAATCGATTGAAATTATGTCATGGTCTCGAGCCTCGAAGTCAAAAAGAGGATCGACGATCCCTCCCGCAAACGGCGCAGCACACTGTAGCTCAAAGAGCAGCTCTTTCTCCAGAGAATGTGGACATTCTCATCTTCTTAAAGAAAAACTTATAGAAAATATAAAAATAGCAGTTGTTTTGTCTAGCCTCAAATATGTTAATCGTTTTGGTACCTTAAAGAGCATCTTTCTCTCAGATAAAGTTAATAATATATCTTTATTAAAGAACAAAACTTCTCATTCTCAGGGACCGAAAAAGTCTTAAAGTCTTATTTTTCATGTTTAACTGTTATAGTAGGATAGAGTTCAGTTTGTTAAGGCTCTAATTGTTCTATTATTTTGTACATGATTGTTCCTGTATTTTTTTATTATTTATTTTGTTATGTTGCACATTGCTGTTTTAATAGTGCACACTGCTGCTACCAAAAAAGCCACTAGATGGCATTACATATATATATCTTAATTAAATTATTTAAATTTGACCATTAGTGCCTAATGTGGTGTATTACAGATCACTTGTATCACTTTGCATCACTTATATCAAGCCCACCTTTTGAAATAAAGGAAATATTGTAAATTTGATGGATCAAACCAACGACTGACCATAGACTAATCTAAAACTGGCATAGGCCTCTCTGCTGTAAAAAAAAAAAGAAAGAAAAAAGAAAATCGAGAATCGAATCGAATTGTGACTCTAAAATCGGAAATAAAATTGAATCGAGGATTTAGAGAATTGTGACACCCCTACTCACCAGTGGCCTAGATAGTGGGCAATTCAATAAAACTGTCATCTTTCTTTTCTCAGTCCAATGATGCACCCCTCTCAAGGAGGTCAACTGGGAATAGAAATGTTTTTAAGTGCTCTCACTAAGAAGTACACTGCATAAAATTAGCTTATAAGAGCCTTCAAAAATAATGTGTGGGAAGCACATTTTAAACCCTCTTGTGCCAAGACACACAGTACCTAATCAGACCACACCTGTAATCATTTACATATCTGCCTGAGAATTAACGGGGCCACTTTAAAATAAGACTACCTTTTATAAAGGGTTACGAATGGTTTACAATTAGTTAAGTAATGGTTATTAATTAGGTTGTAAATGCTTTAAAAATCATTAATAATCAGTTATAACACACACGTAGAAAGAGCAACAGTATAGATAGCTGTGGGTTCACTATTTGGCAAACAACAGGTCATTGTTGGCCTTTCTATGCATGTGTTATAACTGATTATTAATGATTTTTAAGGCATTTACAATCTAATTAGTATCCATTAATAAACTAATTGTAAGCCATTTATAAACCCTTTATAAAGCTAGTCTTATTTTAAAGTGGTACCGAATTAACTGCATGCTATCTATGTTTTGCAGATATCCGTATCTGTTATTTTTTAGGCAGTAAGGACATATTTAACACTAAATTGTGTGATATTACCACGTCATTATTTCTGAAAGACCATGAAGATCTAACAGAACTATTTCACTTTTATTGCATTAAAGAAGCTCGCTATGTAAAAGTAAAAAGTAAAAAGTTATAGAAGTAATTGGAAGTTACTGTCATGAAATGCTTTTCTTTAGCGTTTAAACTTCCTCTGTAAATAATCCAGCTTTTTTCCCAGCATTTTCAAAGCAAAACAAAGTCTGAAAAAAGTATCTTTGAATGCTCTTTTATTTCTTTCAAGTTTTCAGGAAGACATCATTAGCATTTCACTCACGTTGCTCTAAGAACCTACGCCCACCAGAGTGTTCTGAATATATGAATAGATTTAGTGAACTGTCTTTTTAAACAATAGGCTTTACAGTATACAGCATAATGAAGTTTGCAGGTGTCAGTCCCAATCCAGGGAGTTCTAGCAAAGCACCTGCTCATCATGCTGCTTCTGCAAACGGGCATGTTTCCCGTCATGCACTTTTAGCACAGTCTCCTGCAGAAGTATCCCAGCAGGAGTGTCTAGAAAACAGTGTGGGAGCCAGTGCTAAGCTCCCTGACAGCAGATTTCAGTGGTGCTAATTTCCACTGTCAAACATTATTTTAGCAATTTAGAAAAGACCCACCTTCCTGTATTTTTAGCAGCTGAATGTGTGCCTCTGAATCATAGTTAGTGCTGGATATTAAGGCTGCACAATATTAGACAACGCTGACACTGCACTGTTTTGTTGCTCTGTGATATACACTAATTTAATAAGATATTAAACAATCTAGACATTTTTAACATATTTCTCTAGAAGCCAATGATCCTATGAATGTCATATGATATTTAAAAATCGTATTTTTATAGTATTTTAATAGTTTTAATGACATTTTACCTGGTATATACATTGAAAATGTTAAATGTAAATGGTATGAAATTTGTATCATGCAAGTTGTGTATGTTTTGAAACGCTTTACATTTTATGTATATATATATATGTATATATATATATAGTGCAGTCGTGCAGCCCTGCTGGTCAGTGTATACTAGGGGTGTGCCATATCGTATCGTACGCGATAATATCGCCAAACAATTTGAATATCGTGAACGATATTATATCCTGGAATATCCTGGAAAATTTACACTGTTCTCATTTCCTATTATATATCTACTAGAGACAGATTATATATGTCCAGTATCATTGATTTTACTTTAATCCTGGATATATGGAGATATTTGGAGTACATTATTAGTATCATGACATTCTGGATCATTGACTTCTGTTACAAATCTGATAAAATAATTATTTTTTAATATCTCAGTTAGCCATATCATATTGCATGCAATAATACAATTCTAAATTTTAAATTTAGAATTAAAATTCTGTAAAATATAAAAAATAAGATTCTAAAATGTAGTGTTTTGTCATATCACCAAAAGTATCGTTATCGTGAAAATACCATGAAATATCGTGATATTATTTTAGTGCCATATCGCCCACCCCTAGTGTATACCCTGGCATGGCTAAGAAACACTTTAAATGCTGTTCCTCCTGCATTGAATGTTGTGTAATTTCTGCCAGATTCGCTTCGTCTGTTCACATGGACAATTATAACCAGATTTGTTGCCTCGATTGTTACCACTCACTCACAGATAACATCTCACAGTTTACTGGTGTGGGTGTTCCTAAATCATTCCCTAAGAGAACGCTTAATGATGCATTTACTTTCTGCTGTCCCATGACTTTTAGCAGGTCAGTGTATATTGTTTGTATAGATTTTTTAGATTGTCTGGTTATTATGTAGTATTGACCTTTTCTTTTAAAATCATTGATTTATTGATGGACGATACATGTGTACCCATTTTTTTTGAGCAATGGTGTATTCAGATCTCAGTTTCAATAAAATATAACTAGTACACTAAATGGACTAAAGTATTGGGACACTTGCTTATTTATTTATTGTTTATTTATGTATTGTTTATTCATGAGTAATAAAACATGGTTTATCCTTTATTTGTTTGAGTTACTGTCCTTTCTATTCAGATAAGTATTTTAGAGGTACTGAGGTTTGGAGTACTTTTGAGAGGATTTGATATGTGCATTAATTTAATGGTACTGTATATTTCTGGAAGCCACAATGTATTTGGGCAGTATTATAATGAATACATGTGTACATCTGTATTGCCCAGTATAGCACAACTTCTTGAAGACAGAAGGCTTGCCAGAATATCGTCCCAGAGGCTGTACGGATAACCTATTGCCAATAATTAGCTATATAATATGTAATATAGTAATATTCTCACTGAGCTGTCTGAGCCTGTATGGGATTTGATACTGGATTGTACATAATGACTCCAATTTATTTTAGTAGAACAAATTTCAGCGCTGTTCTGTATTACACTAATGGTCGATTGATGACTAAGCCTGTGTGTTTTTTGAGTGTGTAACCTATTTGTGACACTGTTCGAACGTGCTTGATGTTGATTGGCTTCTTCTGAAGCTTTTCGGGAAAACGTTTTTCCCTAAATTTAGAGGTTTTCTGCAAGCAATTTGCCAGGCTATTTCTGTTCATGAGGGACAGTTGTTGTTCTGTGAAAAGGGGCTTGATTTGGAGGGAGTTTAAAACGTGTTTAAGAGCCTGATGATAGTCGTTTATCTGGGCCTGAGACCCGGTCAGCTCTAGAGCTCTAGAGTAAAGAGCTGTGAATTGATTGACATGAACTTGGCTCACAATACAGGGGTTACAATTAAATTATATTGATATTAATAATGATATGGTAAGAAATGTTAGCTTTTTATCCAATGGTGTGAATCACCATCTTTCAACACTCTTTACATACAATATAATAGTTAAAAATTGATGCTGTTTTTGAAAATTGATAGTGTTACAAGACAAAATTTGCCAATAAGATATGATGCAATGTAAAATTTTTCCTACACCCCTATGTATAATATACTATATTCCTGAAATTAATAAAAAAAAATTCTGTTTTCCTATATCGCCAAGTATATCGTTATCACAAAAATACCCTGAAATATCGTGATATTATTTTAGAGCCATATCGCCCACCCCTAACTAAATATGTATTGATTTGTGGATTGACATTTTCTACAAAATGTCTGTAAATGCTTATAGTTATGCTTTATTAATCAACTTAAAATGTTCATTGTCAATAAATACAGTAGCATTTCAAACATGCTACTTCGCTTTAAACACAGAACAAAGACTATGATGAAAGACAGCACATGATGCTGGGGTGGGCACGTGGGATGCCCGGGCTCTAAAGGGCACGCTTTGCTGTTAAGGCTGCTAAGATTAAAAAGTCAAATGCCCTTTGAATGCCAGGTTTGCATTTAACTACTAAGAGGCGAACAGCCTCTCTATACAGATAGTCCAAGACATCATCAGCAGGCCATTATATTTGACTTTTGACTTTAGTATAATATATATATATATATATATATATATATATATATATATATATATATATATATATATATATCCTCTTGAGACCCAGCATCCTCATATGAGGACATTTCATTTCTGCTTCTCTGCACCATTATTCTTAATTTTTTTAAACGTTGGCCCTTTAACCTTATATCGAGACACTGCCCATACTATTTAGTGGTCACATGACAACTTATATACTTACATACTTAAGTGATTAAAAACAAGATGGCGAGAATCCCAGTCAAAAGTTTCTACAGCCAGTCCAGAGAGAAATATGAGACAGGTAAAAAAAATATAATCAAAATTTATCTTTGAAACTAAGTAATTTATTTTCTGTAGAAAGCAAAAATCTAGTTTTTGGACTAATTGGGTCCTTTTGATCCCAAATGGCAAGAATACATTTTAAAATGTTAATATGAGTACGCTTGTTTTTTTTTTTTTGTTGCAAAAACGCTTGCAATACAAAGAGAAAGTTAAGTTTCTATATTTGTTTTTTACTATCTATCGATAAAAGAAATTAAATATGCACACCAAGCTGAAGTCCGGGTCTCAGGAGGATATATGTATATAACGGTAGCATTAATGCAAAAAAAAAAAAAAAAATTACAACGCAATCTTTTAGCAACACTGGTTTGCAGATCATCCTCCATGACCTTTGCAGAACACTATTTTTGACTGCATACTAATGGAACTGCATCTAAAATCTAGACTCCAGTTTGGACAAATGATTACCTCAGGCTGATGAACACATTTTCCTCTTCACAAATGCCCCAAGCACTAATGCCTACCATTCTCCAGATTGCATATTGAGGTGTATTTTGCTCTTTATGCGCCACGCAATCAGTGCATGATTACTCAGATCGGGTGAGATGACATTGGCTCCCGACTCGCTGACTCTTGTGGCGCTAGGGGGAGTTAGATTTATCCCCCAATCTCCTTCCCCAGACCTGTTACTCAATGGGATTCTAGCATTGTATGTGTGTCTATTAGCTGATATAAAAAACAATCAGTTAGTGTTCTCCTGAAAGTGTGATGAGCTGTTTGGAAAAAGCGTGCAGTTGCCGTCACTTGCTTAAATCTGATGTCATACATTAGGTGAAATCATCTTCTAAACTTGATTCTTCTAAATTTAGAACTTAGAAACTTAATAATCTTGTTTAGCTTCATTTATTTGAAGCGTATAATTGGTCTCCAGAAAGAGAGGATAAGCTCCCTCACCCATTATTCAGTCTCGGAGCTTGTTACATTGTGCAGTGAGTCCACAAATGTGTTGAGAAATTGTGGAAATGCTTGTAAAAAATGGAAGGTATTAGGGGTGTCACGATTCTCTAAATCCTCGATTTGATTTTATTTCCGATTTTAGGGTCACGATTCGATTCGATTCTCAATTTTCTTTTTTCTTTTTTTTTTTACAGCAGAGAGGCCTATGCCAGTTTTAGATTAGTCTACGGTCAGTCATTGGTTTGATTCATTAAATTTACAATATCTTATTTCAAAAGGTGGGCTTGATATAAGTGATGCAAAGTGATACAAGTGATCTGTAATACACCACATTAGGCACTAATGGTCAAATTTAAATAATTTAATTAAGATATATGTAATGCCATCTAGTGGCTTTTTTGGTAGCAGCAGTGTGCGCTATTAAAACAGCAATGTGCAACATAAAATAAATAATAAAAAAAATACAGGAACAGTCATGTACAAAATAACAGAACAATTAGAGCATTAACAAACTGAACTCTATCCTACTATAACAGTTAAACATGAAAAATAAGACTAAGACTTTTTCGGCCCCTGAGAATGAGAAGTTTTTTCCTTTAATAAAGATATATTATTAACTTTATCTGAGAGAAAGATGCTGCTTAAGGTACCAAAACTACTAACATATTTGAGGATAGACAAAACAACTGCTATTTTTATATTTTCAAGTTTTTCTTTAAGAAGGTGAGAATGTCCACATTCTCTGGAGAAAGAGCTGCTCTTTGAGCTACAGTGTGCTGCTCCATTTGCGTAGTTTAGAGGGAGGGATCGTCGATCATCTTTTTGACTTTGATGGCTCGAGACCATGACATAATATATTTATATCGAAATCGTGACACCCCTAGAAGGTATGTGAAGGTTGGTATGTTTCCTCTTTGCAAACATGTGGACCACTTGTAATGAATAAATATATGACTAGCAGAAGCCCATGACTTAATGTCTCATTGTTGGGATTGCTTATATTTACTGGAGCCCAGCCATATCTACTCCAGATAATCCAGCTGGTCCAGCCTGAGACATTGCCTCGTCATTGCACCGAACGTTGGAAGCATATGATGGCCAGAAACAGGGCCTCGTGCAGGGAAGACCAAGAGGATTTTTCCCCTTGGTGCCCCTCCTACCCATAATCCTGTTTCTTGGAGGGATTTCAGCCACTGCAATATGGGGCTCATGATTCTGGATGGTGACATTTTTCCACCGTCCTCTTTATTGGACTGGTAACGTATCAGAGTGTCCGCTGGCGTGAGGCGCAACTGCAGGATTAAGGAAGCCTTTGTATGACGCCTTCTTTTCGTAAATATCAGACGCTGTTCTGTGGGCTGACGATTACCTGAAGAAGTTGGTATTTACAGCATGGACTTGTTTGATGTGAGTGCACTTCAGTGGGTTTCGTTCTCGTGTTGACTGGGATTCTTCTTAATGCTAACAGCTCAGCATTGACAAAGCAGTCGTAGCTTTCAGACGTGGCACCAAAAAAGAAAAAAAAATTCTATAAAGTATTAATTCTTGCGGTTCGCCTTCTATCTTTTCCATTTGCATGGATCCTGAATAATTGACCGTGAGCAGGACTATTATGTATGCGCTGTTAACTCTGGTAGCATACAATAGACCTTGGCTGCCCTTGTCACTAAGCCTGATCTGAGCATCGCTTTGACGTGTTTAGGCCTGTAATTGTAGAAAGCTGAATGGAAATGACCTTTCAAAGTGTTGTGATCGAAGTTTTATGGTTCATTTTAAAGCGTTAAAAGTTGGCTTTGCAAGGCGTTCTGATTATAATCCAAGAATGTAGTTTGATTTGTGTGCTTATTCTCTGCCTAAGAAAAGTGTAGGGTTTAGACTACTGGTATAGTTGATTATACAGGAAACAAATATGTCTGGAAGTCACTAATATATAAACTGGAAGCAGGGTTAGGGTTGATTTTAAAGATGATCAAGTTAATATATCCTGGGCTTACACTACTACTACTACTTTCTACAACTACTTTCAGAATTGTTTTATTGTTATATTGTAATCTTCACACCAGGGGTGGGCGATATGGCCCTAAAATAATATCACGATATTTCATGGTATTATCGCGATAACGATACTCTTGGCGATATGACAAAAACAAAAAAAGATATTAAAAAATACAATAATTTTAGCAGATTTGTAACAGAACTCCAAATATCTCCATATATCAAGGATTAAAGTAAAATAAATTATACTGGACAGATATAATCTGTCCCTAGTAGATATTTAATAGGAAATGAGAATTGAGAAATTAGATTTTTCTTTTGCTTAAAACAGCAAAAAAGTAGAACCCTGATATGATAATCAGCAAATATTAGAATATAGCGACAAGTCAGCATTGAGAAAATGGCAATTGGAAATTGAACGTTACATTTATATGGCACCAAATTTTAGGCCTTGCTCCAATTCTCATAATTCATGCTTCCTAGCCATAAATTGCTAGTCCTCTCACAAGATAGCACCTCACAGCTTATGCAGGTGTGGGTGTTCTCAAGTCATCTGCTTAGGCAACACTTTGAGATAAGACAATTTGCATATAATATAGTTTCTTATAGTGGTGAAAGCTTTCTTTAAAAATAAAAAACTAAGTTTCTAGAACACTCCAAAACACTGCCTATTGCTAACCCTTTAAAAAAAACATGGTCAAAGTTGCACTCATTCTGATTAGCCGGCCACTCATGCTGCATTACTGTTCGTAATCCAGTAAAGCAAGTGGAAATGGGGCCTCTTTCAGAGCGGCGATGGGGGTGCTACGTTGGACGGCTCCACAGGGAACTTTTCTTAAAAAGCACAAACTCTATCTGCAGCGCCTGGTGCTGCTTCGTCTGCCAGCGGTTCTATTGAGTTGAAGCTGCAGGCGGGCCCAAGCGCTTCTTAACGAAAAAGTGAAGGAGGGAAAAACAGACACAGGGGGGAGAGGAGTGAGTTGCAAAGTGTTTTGCACAGTTATGGATTTCCAATAGGCTCTCAACCTTTAAATCTTTGCACTGACTTGTTTTGTGATGCTAAGATATAGAAAATATATGAAGATTTTTCTAGCTCATGATACCCAAAGGGATGACTGAGATCTTAAGCACTGTAGAAGTAAATACAAACTTTACAGTGTGATGTTTTAAGACCTAAAGAACTAAAATATTGGCTTGTTTTAAACAGCTGCTTATTTACCAACTTTTTACCAAGGGGCTTTACACTTATGTGGGTAACAACTTAACACCCATAGACATACAGTATAATACAGTATTAGAGTTTCACAATGGGGTGCCTTTTGTTCTAAAGACAGAAGGCTTTGTCTGATTCCATAGTGAGTACTGTCCAAGGAAAATTAATTACCGTGCTCTGCTTCTGTTTCTAAACCAGTATTGTTTAAATCTGTCCACAGTGGTGTTCACAATCAGGCCCCTGGACTTTGACTATTGTTTGCGGTTTGCTGTTGCCTGTATTTTCAGTAAATAGGAC
Source organism: Astyanax mexicanus (assembly GCF_023375975.1). Classification (NCBI taxonomy): domain Eukaryota; kingdom Metazoa; phylum Chordata; class Actinopteri; order Characiformes; family Acestrorhamphidae; genus Astyanax; species Astyanax mexicanus. Next base: position 851,224 of record NC_064432.1, read on the forward strand.
CATTCTTTTCTCTGTTCTAAAACTTTTAGATCCGTCAAGTCAATGCATATGATTGAAAACAAACATATAGTCATGGCTGAAAGTGTTGGCACCCCTGAATTTTTTCCAGAAAATTATTTTAATTCCACATGTTTTGTTATACACGTATATTTCTTTTTTGTGTATTGCAACAACACAGAAAACTGAGAAAAAAAAAAGGCAAATTTACATAATTTCACAACAAAACTCCAAAAATGGGTTGGACAAAATTATTGGCCCCCTTAACTTAATATTTGGTTGCACACCCTTTGGAAAAATAACTGACATCAATCGCTTCCTAAAACCATCAACAAGCTTCTTACACCTCTCAGCTGGAATTTTGGACCACTCTTCTTTTGCAAACTGCTTCAAGTCTCTCATATTTAAAGGATTCCTTCTCCCAACAGCAATTTTAAGATTGAACACCAATAGGTGTTCAATAGGATTTAGATCCGGACTCATTGCTGGCCACTTTAGAACTCTCCAGCGCTTTGTTTGCATGCATTTCTGGCTGCTTTTTGAAGTATGTTTGGGGTTTAGGGTCATTGTCCTGCTGCAAGACCCATGACCTAGGATGCAAACCCTGCTTTCTGACACTGGGACCTACATGCGACCAAAAATTCTTTCCCCATGCTTACTGTGGCGCACACAGACACACAATCAAAGATTAAAGAGTCAACTTCTATCCTTTTTATCTGGTTTTGGGTGTGATTTTTTTTTTTTTTTTAATTGCCCACACATTGAATGAGAAGGTATATCCAAACTTTTGGCCTGTACTGTATATCTATGTAACACATAGAAGTAGTAGTTTACTCATAGCTGTCTCCCAGAGCCTGATTCTGTAGGGATTCTAACTCTGCAGACTCCTGTGATTGATGTAGATTGACAGATTACTGAGGAGAATATGACACTGCTGAGGCTAGCCCCTGGGGAAAAGCCCACCAACTGCTCCTCCCTGCCTGCAACATCTAAACAATGTTTGTTTTTGCCCTTGTTTTATCTGAAGTAGCACGGAAATATCTGTTTTTCGGACTAATCATCAGATCAGACGATTCATAATCTCTGATCCAGACCCTGGCTTTATTTTAACTGCAGACCAGGCTGTGCCTCCTGACAACGACGAGCCGTATTTCTCCTTCTGAATAAAGGCAAGGCCTGAGGATCTGAGTGTATTTTGATGTAAGCATTGCAGAGAAAGAGAGCAGAGTGACTCATGTCCTTGCCCTCGGTGGAATAAGAGGCTTCATATCCTTCATCAAGGGCAAAGTATAGCCCAGAAGATGCACCACTGCTTTTGTACTGATCTGAGAACTGTGTCCACACAGTTGCCCAAGCTTCAGAGCAGCTTCAGCACACACTTTACTGGGGTGTTTTACTGGAGCCATACCATCTAAGTAAGCTGCTACCATTTAAAGTGCAGGGAATTGTGGTGTATTTAGCAGTTTGGGCTGTGCTGACTTCTGGTATTAGTATTTTTATGCAGTTTGAAGTTCGTACAGCATTCTCTGAGGGATTCCTTTAACAGAAAGTAGAGTGCAGTCTGTGGGCCAGGTGCTTTCCAGTGATGTTAACTTTCGCTGTCCAAGGTGCTGAGTGTTCAAAATGTCTTGGAGAACACTTGTACTGCAAGCCTCGTGCTTTAAATCTTTTTCGTTGGCTTTGTTTTAAAATTAACAGTACAAACAGTCCAGGCAGTAGTCATATCAGATCTTCTTATAATTTAAGCTTTTTTACTGTTTTACTTCAAACATTTTAACATTTCATTTAATTTAATGTTTAACATCACATTGCAATGCCAAAAGTCATGGGGTAGGAGCTGTAGGATCCCCTCTGGCCCAGTGGTTGGCAGCAAGTAAAAGGGCACTGGTTTTCTGTTGCTCCAATAGGTCCATGATCTTTGTTTATACAGGATCGTGGGTGCGAATAGACCACATATCCCGTAAATGCTTGGTTAGACTCGTAGATTTGTACGTCCTGGCCACACTATTTGTCAAAGAACTGTCCACAGTGTTCTTTGGCCCAATTCTGGACAACTTCATCACAATGACATGATGTCATCCCTTCATTGTGGTGGTATGTGGGCTGCAAATGCCAGTAAATGTGCCTACAGACCAGTGGACCTAGCCCCACCCTGGTGGGTCTTTAGCTCTCATATACCTGCACACAGGACTGATCTCCAGGAAAGTGGCACAAAGTCTGTTTGCACAAAGTTTGAGCCACATTTTATTTTATCTTAATGCCACCATGCTGTTGGTCATGATTTCTTTTACCTCTATAACTTCAGAATTACTGTAGCCTTCAATGATGATGATGAGTGTCCTGAAGGCTCCCTGGTTCACACCGTAGCAGATGCCTTTTGATATCTTCCTGCAGGGAAGCAATGCAAGTGTGGCATTATTGAAAAACCTTGTCAAGGCAACAACCTTAATGTACCATTCAGCCCTTTGGCTCAGCCCGGCACTCAGCACAGAGTCTGTGCGCACTGGAGCGAAGGTGATTCATGATTCATGGGGAAGGCTGAATGATTTCTGGCCCTTGTCTGGGACCCGCGTGCCTCTGCAATGGGACGGGGCTAATGAGAGCGGCCGTGCTAGCTCTGTCCCAGCAGGAAATCCCAAACAAGAGGGGCTCTATTAATTAGGCAGCTTATTAACGGCCCGTGTGCGCTGCGTGCCAGGCGTCACTCAGAGGTCCGTGTTTGAACACGGCGCCAGTAAGAGTGGCTTCGACTGCGAGCAAGGTCATCTCACTCTTCCACATCTGCACACGTTCAATATTCTTTATCTGATCTGCTGGGTTGGTGTCAGGACTGATGGAAGTGGTCCCTTAATAAGCAGAAGCAATACCAATGTACTGGAGAGCTGTACGGATCAATACTGACCTTATTAAACAGATATGATACTGATATATTGTTTAGGTATCAGCGCTGAAACTCTAGATAAACTAGATAAATATCTTTACCAGTAATAACTTTAATAAATAGATACAATACTAATATGCTAGATTGCGATCTTCACTTATATTAACTTTATTGACAACATATATGACACTAACTTTATCAGTTGACATGTCAGTATCAGTATAGCAGATTGATAATGATGCTGAAATGATACTGAAAACTTACAAGGAGATCAGAATGAAGTCCTGAGGTGTTACCTCAAGATATGGCTGGGAATGCCTACACATATAAGTGTTGAGGTGTTATCTTGTGAGTGATGCTGTGCACTGGCCAGCATTCTCCTTGCAAGGTAATGTAAGTCAGAGTTGGATGAGATGTTCCCTTTCTGAAGTGCGTAAGTTAAACATTTCTTGATCTATAATATCACATGAAGTGGGAATACATTTAAGAAGGCATTACCACTCGCAGTGGACAGCACAATGAGTAGTTATATATAAAATTTAGCCTGACTTGCTGGTTATGTCTTTATGTCTTATTGATGGTCCAGATATGACACACAGCTTTTCAACTGTTGCTTCTTTAAGTCTAAAAGGATGAATCTAAATCTGGTTGGAAAATAGCTTTTTGCTTCTTTTCTAGAACTGTCTAGTGTGTTTGTACTCTCAGAATTTGATATGTGGATATCATCAGGGTGGCACAGAGATTGGCACAGAAGCATCTCAATGATTGATTAAAGTTATTATAAGCTAAATATGCTATATAGTAGGGGTGGGCGATATGGCTCTGAAATAATATCACAATATTTTTGGGTATTTTTACGATAACGATTCTTTTAGCGATATAACAAAACTCTGAATTTGAAAAAATATTTTGAATTATATTATTGCATGCAATATGATATGGCTAATTGAGATGTTTAAAAATAATAAATTTTGTCAGATTTGTAACAGAAGTCAATGATCCAGAATGTCATGATACTAATAATAATAATGCACTCCAAATATCTCCATATATCCAGGATTAAAGTAAAAAAAAAAGATACTGGACAGATATTATCTGTGTCTAGTAGATATATAATGGGAAATGAGAACAGTGTGAATTTTTATTTTGCTAAAAATGGCAAAAAAGTAGTACTTTGATGTGATAATTAGTGGTCGTTGATATGGCACGATATTTCAGGGTATAATATCGTTCACGATATTCAAAGTTTGTTGATATTATCATGTACGATACAATATGGCACACCCCTACTACACCTTCCACTCTGGTGTGGAAACAGTGCATTATCATCGACTCTCTGACCACTCCCCACATTTTTGACTTTCTTATTCTGTCCTGCTCTTGTTAGAACCCTCTCTCTCTCTCTCTCTCTCTCTCTCCCTGTACTTCTTTCTTTCTCTCCGTGACTGTTTGCCTTGTACAGTTTTTCTTTCATATAAAAGTCTCACCAGGGACCCTCTACTCAACAGTAGCTCTCATTAATAGAACATTGTACCTTTTCCTCCACTTTAATTAAAGGGTATTTCTCTCCAGTGTAAGGTGCAGTACAGGACCACATAAAACTACTGCTCACTTCTGCTGAGTGTGGGCTTTCTCTTTCATTGCAACACTTATAATTTCCCTTATTTTCCTCATCTCTTGCACTTTATCAAATACACGAACCCAGTTAAGTATACACGTGTGCTTCCACTTCTCCTAGGCCTCACTAGTCTGGTGACTAGACAGCCCTTCATATTGAGTAATACACTGCATTCCTGCACCCTTGAGCATTACCGGCGCTGCTCATTAAATATGCTGGCCCATGAATAATGAATCAGCTGCCATATTGGCTCATCGTCTCTCCCCACTCTCTTCCTGGAGTCTTCGCTTAGGTATTCTATATAACGAACATTATCCTGCTCTACAAAGGCAAGGCTGTGGTGTGCTCGATAAATATTCAACTAATTCCCAACCATGGACACACATACAGGCTTGTTTGCCTTGGCAGAACTTACTCACTCTTATCTTATCGGAATCATTAAGAGTGATGATTAGGGATACATTTCCGGCCAAGCCAACCTTACCAGTGGGTAATTTCATCATTCAAAATCTCTCGAAATCTCTGACCCAATATTCTGTTTTTATATGTAACACAAATTGGCCTCAAGATACAAAAAAAGTAGTAGGAATCCAGTCAACTCTACAAATTTACAAATATGTGCTAATACATGTTACTGGGTCATTGCTATTTATCACATAGAATTGAAAATAAATGTGTTTTTATATTTTTTAAAGTATTTTTTGAGCACAGTTCAGTTAAAATCCTTTTTTACCGATATGTTCCATCCAATAACCTTCTAGTATCTTTTTTAGGCATTATTAGTAGAAATTATTTCCAGCCCACAGCAGTAAGACTCTTCCTCTATATGTTTTTTTTTTTTACACTCCTACCACATATTTAGTCTCACATTTTTGCTGGTTAAAAACAAAAAACAACAAAAAAAACCTGGTTGAAGTGTTCAGGACATTTCCTTTATTTTGTAGGGTCCCTTGTTTTTACTGCTGTGTTCTATCCAAGAGCCATACATTGTGTTATGAATGTTTATTGACTAACATTAGTGGAACTTTAGTTATTAGTGCAAAAGTTCAAAACACCCAGGTATAGAACATATTTCTTAACAACTTATTGGTAGCAAGGAGGATCTTTAGATATTCAAGAACTCCAGTGAATTGCATGATGTTCACACTTCACTTCAGAGTCTTTAAAGGGACTCTGAAAATACATTTTGCCAAAAGTTTGGTAGCCAAAAATACTTTGGTTCTTTTTACCGTGAGTTAATAGTAAATAAAATTAAGCAGAAACAGAACAGGAGAACAACAGCCAGCTGCATCATCTCTGCAGGGACAGCAAGAGAGAAGGTGGCTGCTTACCTCAGCATAAAAATACACAATATGTGCACTTTAGGAAGTCTTATAATTCATCTGTAATTAACTCTCACAATGCCCTTTAATGTAAGCAGTTTGTTGCCTTTTTTATCTCTAGGGCCTCAAGCTAAAACTTTGGTGCCAGTTAATAAAGCCAAAAAAATATACCCATTGACCAAAACCATACAACATTAGAGTGTAAGGGTACGTTTATTGGGAAAAACTGTACAATTGACCAAGTGGGTTGTCACTAGGGGTGTCACGATTTCGATATTTTAACGAAAACTATCAAAATTATGTCATGTTCTCGAGCATCGAAGTCAAAAAGATGATCGAAGATCCCTCCCTCTAAGCTTTTTTTATTATTTATTTTGTTATGTTGCACATTGCTGTTTAATAGTGCACACTGCTGCTACCAAAAAAAGCCACTAGATGGCATTACAAATATATCTTAATTAAATTATTTAAATTGGACTATTGGTGCCTAATGTGGTGTATTACAGATCACTTGTATCACTTTGCATCACTTATATCAAGCCCACCTTTTGAAATAAGATATTGTAGATTTGATGAATCAAACCAATGACTGACCATAGACTAATCTAAAACTGACATAGGCCTCTCTGCTGTAAAAAAAAAAAAAAAAGAAAAAAGAAAATCGAGAATCGAATCGAATCGTGGCCCTAAAAACGGAAATGAAATCGAGAATCGTGACACCCCTAGTTGTCACTAGTCTGATGAGGAGTGTAAGTTGAGATTGAAATTTTTTTCTAATAGCAAATGGATGCAGTGTTTTTTACATTCCTAGAGTTTTCTAGAAAGCAGAGTAAAGAGCCAGTGGGAAGGAGCTCTCTCCCTTTTAGCAGCTAACTTTGAGACCCAGCTGTTCATGAACCAACCAGCCCTCGCCCCAAACTCTTGCACATTCTGTCGGGTGTCACTTTTGCTAGTGGCAATGAAGCTCCGCTACATTAACCTTGCCTCTTTTCAGCTCCCAAAATGAAACGACAACACCACCAAAAAAGAAGACAGGCTTTACCCCACCTCCCTCTAATTTGAAGTGACAGCTTCAGCAGGCAACACAGCACCTCCGAAGTTTCGAAGTTTGACGAGGCAGGCAGGCTTTTTGACCTATTTAATTCAATTCATTATTTAAGGATGTTCCTTAGTTTTTATTTTCTGATGTATTTGCTGACTTTATGTCTTATTGATATGATGCTTTTCACTGCTTTAAAATCTAGGTTGTCAACATTTTGCACAGCTGCTGCAAATCAAGAACTTTGGAACTATTTTAGACCTAATAATAATAATAATAATAATAATAATAATAATAATAATAATAATACATCATTGTTTTGGAACTTGATTTGCACCTTCAACTACAAAAGGTAGTGAAAAAGTGTTTCAAACCTCCAGGCAGTTGCTTAGTGTAGCTGCTATTATACTCTGGGTAGTTGCTATGGTGTTGCCAAGTGGTTTCTATGAAGTTACTTGGTGACAACAATATTAATGCTAGGTATTTATGTAGCCTGTTTAATAATGAATCACACAATCACTATAGTGCTAGTGGTTGATATAGTATCATATGTGATTGCTATGGGGTTTTTAGGTGGTTGTTATGGAGTTACTTGTTTGCTGTGAGGTTGCTGCAGGGGTTGACTTGGGTACATTGTCCTGGCTTTTTCAGAAGTGTTGCTAGATTTTGTTTACACCTTAAAATACTGCCTGATGTTTTGGAGATGCTGTGAGTCTCCATGCATGTAGGTATCACAAGTTGACATGGGTCAAATATCTCAAATCTGTTGGCTTGGCCATTTTTCCTGCCTCCAACTCACCAACTTTAAAGCAGCACTAGGTAGGATTTCCTTGATTTTTGATCTTTTTAAAGAAGTAAAATTACAGCTTGAAACTCACTGCAGCGCTGCATTGAGGTGTAATAGGAGGAATAGCGGTGATCTCGTGTCTGTGCCGGAGCTCCTCTGAGCTCAAACCAGACTCTGTAAGTTTTCCGAGGCGGCCGCGACCAAAGCTCGCGAGAACTGCGACCTGCTTTCCGACCTTTAGTTCTAACAGTTCTACAAGGACTACTGGTTCATTCTTTACAAACTAACATACAGACACTCTGGCAGAAGCTGGAAAGAGACAGAATATGTATGTGAACACCAGAAAACAAGAAAGAGAAACTAATCCGCCTGAAACATTTATTACACTCTGCAACTGTAGGGGGAGCCCACGAGCACAAAATCTCAATCCTACCAAGTGGAGCTTTAAGAACCGTCTGTACACTTTTTGCATAGTATGTATATTCCACCCCTTTACAGATGCCACTGTAGATTTTGTGTTTGCTGTTGTATGTCCTTTTGTGTCTAACATCTTAGTCCACATGCTTTTTTTTGTGTGATCTGCTGCGTCATCTGGCTCTCGGGTGTGTTGTGGCAGCCGAGAACGTGCTCTACAGAGACAGGGTGCCAACTCGTGTCTCCTGGGCCTGGCTCAGGCTCTGCGTGCTGTCGAATCGTTTGCTCAGACAGATCGTTTCACTGATGGCAGGCAGCTATATGTAAAATAAAGGTCACCATGACTGCCTCACGCTCCTCGCCCAGTTTTCAACAAGCTTCAGCAGATTTTAACCAAGAGCTTTTATTTCTCACAGGAAGGCTTTTCTGTTTAAACAAAAAAAACTGTCTGACTAGTCTGATAGTCTTAATATGACTGGTTATGGTTATGCATAGCTAAATTAAAAGAGATTTAGGAGAAAAAAAACACAAACCATAGTCTTAATATGACTGGTTGTGGTTTGCACTATGTAAGACCTAGAAAAGTTTTATTTTTATTTTTTATTCTTATTTCTATTTCTCATAGAATCAATGTGTGAGAGAAACCAGTCTGTTAAGTTTGTGTTATATGATTTTGTCAAATAAAACTCTAGTTTTCAAGCCATTAAAATTTTTTGACGTTTTCTTTAAAATGTTATTTTTAAATCTCGTCTCGTTCTCGTGATATTAGTGTCTCGTCACACCCCTATTGGATTATAAAACAAGAAATGTAGTCTTTCCTGCAGTTCATTTGTCCACAGATGTTGCACCTGGGCCTGTAGTTCTTACACATTTCTCGGTGGCCAATCTGTAGGCCCAGCTGGTTTTATAAATCACCCAATTTTTGAGAAACTTTCTTCAGATTTATCCCGACACCCTAAATTCTTCTTGTCCAGCTTGTCCAGTTTTAAAAAGGAACTGTCTGAGTGCTTGCCTTGTGTCCTAATTATACCCCTTCTGTTCACCCTTGAGCCTTATACTCAAAAGGTTTGTTGGTTCTTAGAGCACAGCTTGGGTTTTAAAACAAGAAATGTAGCCTTTTGACCCTCACCCTTTGCTGTTTTCTCTCTTTCATTTTTGCTCACACTTTTTGTCTGTCTGATTTTTGTCTGGAATCTCTTGGGATCGGACAGTTTGTCCAGCCTACTACACTGATCTCTCTCTCTTTTTTCTCTTTATCTCCCATTTCTTCTGAAGTTTCTGGTTGCTTCAGGGAAGAAAACACTGAATATATACCGAAATAGTACCGCCAAATTTTGGCTGGTGTGTAGACTAGGAGGAGGCTAGGCTACAGCTAAAATCCACTGGAGCCCTGTGTTGGAGGCTGCTCCTGCTTGACACACTTCTTTGCCCTGATTACCTTCTTCCTTCATGACTTAATGTTCTCTTTTAACCATTTTTGCACTTCCTTACAACCTAAACGTGTTTTAAATATGGCATCAAACTATGTCATAGAAGAATCGCTGTTGGTTCCATAAGGATCCATGTCTATGCTAGTAATGGACCTCTTGCATTTTCCACTGCATGGTTAAACAGTTCCATACGGACATAATTCAGCATTAAAAGACAAAGAAATTAGGTAAACAAGAAGTATGGGTGATTAAAAATGATAATACCATGTTGGAGTTAGGGCTATATGAACCATATTAAGACAATACAAAACAATACCTTCTCTTTTGTGCTACAAGATGTAAAGTTCAGGCCTTTCAGGTCTATTTCTTTTAGAAGTTCTCAATCAGGAACACAAATAACAGTTAGCTGCACTTAGCTGTGTACCTGCCTGCCTCCGTAATTAAATTTAGACATCTAAGCCTAACTCCTTTAATCTTAGGTGTTATTCTTTGAGGAATGGTGTGTATTCCAAACCCTGGCAGCGAATAAAGCAGTGCAGTATGAAATAACACAACGTTTCCATTATAATGATTAGCCTTCTCTAATGAGGCAACACCAAAAGGGCTTCCCTGCGAGTTGTGTATTTGTAACTTTGTGCTAGCATGTGTTGAAGTCCTATCAAAACCAGAACCAAAAGCTTCTGTGGAGGCTTGGAATTACACACTCTCTCACTTCCTACACTCTGTGTTAATGTCCTTTTTTTCTTCCTCTGCTTTCAACAAGTCAGATTGGTTCCTCAGGGACCTATTCTCAGCCCTGGCTAATTGTGCCGAGCAGAGATAATAGAGTTAATAGAGACTTTGTTTGTGTGTTACATTTTTGGTGATAATTTAACTTGTTTTTTGTTTTTTTCTTGGCTTATTGCAGATGTGTCGCTTGTTCTCGTCTTTGTGTGTTCAAGGAAGTACAAGGAAGACTCCTGGTCTTTGCTGTGCTGCAGTTGTAGTCCAAATATGAATTGCTTAGGTTATTTTTTTCATATCACTGTATAATCAGAAGTACAACAGCTGTTAGTGCTGTGGGATGCAAAATATATATCAACTGGAGCAAGATGAACTTGCGCCATTGGACTCCCAGGTGGTCCGATTGATCAGAGAATCAATTTGCGTTTTTTGCTCTGGCAAGCTTTACCTGTTGCCTTTTGTTTCCAGAGAGCTCTGTTTATTTCAGGCCTAGTCACTTCTTGCCTATTTGAATACGAATGAATCGGCGAGCAGGATGCTTAGGCAGAGTGAAGAGAAGGGAGAAGCCTCTTTACTATGGGTGTGGCACGAGATCTCGCAAGATTAAAACGTGACGATATTTCTCGTCAAGCTTTAACCTGTCTAGTAGGGGAAAAAATAGTTTAGTGTGGACATTTTAAGTGGGATCTGGCAACACAGCAGGAGTGCAACTACGTACTGTTTGTAGTGTATGCAAACGTAGAATGAGCGCCCCTGGGGGGGTGGAGGAGATACGTTCTGTCATTACTAGCCAACCGCGCTCCGCAAAACCAGCAAGCTGATTGGCTGTTTCTCCTGAGATAAAATTTCTTTGGGGCTTTCATTTGGCGCCCCCTTTAGTGCAGCTCCCCTATGCGTCGCATAGGCTGCATACCCCCTGTTTAAGTTGTATGTCTGGCTGCATTTTGGCTTTTCAGTGGAAACAATAAAGTGTAACAGAGTGACCAAAAAGACTTAGGAGAAGATTTAGGAGAAAAAAAAAACACAAATCATAGGCTTAATATGACTGGTTGTGGTTTGCACTTATTGTTTGCACTATATAAGACCTAGAAAAGTTTTATTTTTATTTTTTTTTTATTCTTCTTATTTCTATTTCTTATAGAGTCAATGTGTGAGAGAAACCAGTCTGTTAAGTTTGCGTTATATGATTTTGCCAAATAAAAATCATATATATAAAAAATAAATAAATAAATAAATAAGAAGATTTTTCATACGTTTTCTTTAAAATTTTATTTTTAAATATCGTCTCGTCTCGTTCTTGTGAACCCAGTAATGTGTCTCGTCACACTCGTCCCTACTCTTTACCCCAAAGCTCTGAACCGGAAAGCAGGACATACTAGTGAAGCACAGGCAGGAAGTTCTTAGAAGAAGCGCCCTTGCTCTTTTAAAGCCTGTGGCTGTGACTAAAATGAAGGTGATGCCTGGCCTCCCACCTCATTCACACACTTTCTCACACACAGAGAGAGACATAACCGTGACCAATTCTGTGGAGACCAGGAGTGACGTGCTGAGTCACGCGTGCTGGCCATAAGCTGTTCCCTTAAGCGTTCGCCACTTGCATTAATAGCGACGTGGTTGCAGACGTTTTTTCTTCCTTGTTTTTTTTCCCTTTGCTGTCATTACCTAAGCGTTGAAGCCAAAAGCCGAGGCCGCCTTCATGCAGAACTTTAATAAGGAGCGTGGGCGTGAACAAGCAAGGATGGAAATGTCAGAGTGCGTCTCTCTGTGACCTTCTGGCTGTGCCGCCTTTTCCCTCGTCAGGCGGGGTACACCAGCCTTGCAGAGGCAATTTTTTAAAGCGGACTAATCCCGAACTGTTACACGCTCATTCACCGACTTATTTCCAAAAGCATTATGAGCAACAAGGCTTTGCTAAAGCCCTCTCTCAAGAGAAGCTGTGTTTTCCCCTCGCATCATAACATTTTTTAATTTTTTCCCTCACGCAGCCTTGGCAGCACGCGTTATTCCAAAGGAGTGGGTGGATGGCATAAGGCTAGACAGTCTTCTACACTGTAGAGACGCTCTGTTCGGCATCCCGATGCAGTATTCTTACAGCCTGTGTCTGCTCACATATTGCCTCAGTGCTTTTCCTATTGGCACATGCACTGATGAAGTTATGCGACTTGGCACAAGTGGGCATAGGGACAGTCATATTTGAACATTCCTCCCATGGCTGGACACAAGACTTACTTTATGAATATTGGAGAATGTTTGATCTTCACCCCAGGGCCCTGTAGAGCACAGTGGATTGTGTGCATTGTTTTAGCACAATGCCACCAAGTTTCCTAGTTTCAGACTTTTAGAGGAGGGGGGCTTTTTATATTAAATCGGATTCCTCTGAGTATTAAGGCAAATGTCATTTCTTTCACTTATGGAATGGGGTCTTAAACCAGGTCTGGTGAGTTGGGAGCTAGAGGTGTGACGAGACACTAATATCACGAGACGAGACAAGATTTAAAAATAAAATTTTAAAGAAAACAAACAAATCAAAAATGAAAAGTCGCTTGAAAACTAGAGTTTTATTTGACAAAATCATATAACGCAAACTTAACAGACTGGTTTCTCTCACACATTGATTCTATAAGAAATAGAAATAAGAATAAGAATAAAAAAAATAAAACTTTTCTAGGTCTTATATAGTGCAAACAATAAGTGCAAACCACAACCAGTCATATTAAGACTATGGTTTGTGTTTTTTCTCCTAAATCTCTTGTCATTTAACTATGAATAAACATAACCAGTCATATTAAGACTATACTTGAAGTGCAAACAGAGACAGAACATTTTTTTTAAATACAAGAATATGTGCCACGAGATCTTATCACACTCCTATTGGGAGTAGAATGATGGGCATGGTGCCAATCAGTTTAAGGCCTATATGTTCGAGAGAGTCCTATTCTATTGGCAGTACTTTCATTATCTGTACAGGGACTAGACAAGCTCTGTTTGCACTTCAACAGGGCTGAATTCATTCCTTTTAAGAGGTAAACACACAAACATTTGAGCATTTCTAAGTATACAGTATATACAGTTCTTACAGTAGATATCCCATAGATGATCCCATAGCTTCAACATCTCTTCATAATCTCTGCTGTATATTGAGCTGCTCTTGCCTGAAGGAGCAATTCCGCCTAAATTAAATTAGCATGGAAATTATATTCTATATATTAATTGGCATCTACTTGCTTTCATTTCTTATTAGCCTTTTTAGCGGTTAAATAAAAGAACTGGTCAACCAAAGTTGCCCGTTACGTTGCCCATAGCTTGCAACTTGCAGTTGATGCTTTGAAATGTTGCACACCCACTTTTTTCCCCACCAGTCTCCTGTCGGACCGATTTGAAGTCAGTGGCTTGGCTGGGCTGCGTTGAAAACCGCCTCTGGAAAATTGGATAGCATTGCTTGGCCGTTTTTATTAACTGTGACCGGAGGCTGCAGTGGCTAGCAAACAGAGGCGATTGCCCGAGTCACATTTAGTGCTATTGTTCTGTAATAAAGCACATGTCCTGTTCTCTGTAGCCTGTGGGAAAAGGTTAGCATTAGTATCTAGTGATACGTTCATAATGGCCTGAAGCTTTATGGGATCCCATTTGGAAGTTAAGGTCACTTGCATGCACTTAATATTGTGCTGACAGTTTTATCACAGTTAGTGGCCCACAGCATTGAAGTGAGTGATGCTTTCAGCGATGGCAGAAAGTTGTTCCAACAGGTTGTTCAAGTGGTCGCGAAGAAGGTCTTCATGTTTAGCACTTATTGTGTGAAATGGGTGATGTATCTGGATTCCGATTTTCTCCAGAATGCTACCAGTCGAAGTATGTTCAGACAGCAAAAAAAAAATCTGCAGTTCTGTTAAGATGACTATCAGTACTGTTGTTTGCAAGTGGTCAGGTCAAATTTGCTTTGTATTGAGATTGTCATCAGTATTGAATTTGATATGTTTTTTTTTTTGCTATCACATTTTATAGGAGGCAAAAAAAAATAATAAAAATTAAAATCTGGGTGGCCAAAGCAGGCAGACTGAGACACATCTGTACAAATCTGATTGTAATAGCTCATCAAACCACCTGTAATGTAGTTTCTGGCTGTCCTGACTGTAAAAAAAAAACAATCTGTGTACAATCTAGATATGCCAAAAAATCAGTTTTGGGCTGGCAGTCTGAACATAGCCTACTTAATTCAGGGTCTTGTTTAAAATGGTGAAGAAATATTATAAGAGAAATAATAAGTTCAAAAACTTTATTAATGAGGAGACCAACCACTCTTTTTTGTGCATTATGAAGCCCGATGCTACTAACTAATGACAAAGATTTTTTTTATCAGTGATCTAAAATATATTGTTGACACAGTTATCTGTTTTAGAGTACAGTATTTTGATCTCTCTCCACAACTGGATGTCGCTGCTACTCCCCTTTGGCATTTTAAAGATGGCTGCCGAGTGAACTGATTTGCTAATGCAGAATTTGGTTACGTGCTGTTGCTGCAGTATGGGCAAGCTAAACCATAAAGCATAGTCTACATCCTCACCCTAACTTGCCATCAGGAAGCATGGCTATCAATCAATAGAACAAACTTTCTATCAGATTTATAGGCTTACTTTTTGTAAGAAACTTTGTTATTCGGGGAGTGTTTCAGTGTAGAGCTACTGCTCCTTTGTGTAAATAGAAGCTGAGGCAAATCAGGCATCTGATAGGGATGTCCCCCGGTCACAGCTGGAAGGGGACCCAGGGGAAAGCCCAGAACCTGCTGGAACTGATAGAATTTCCCTATCTTGATAAGGATCTTCAAAATTTTATGGGGTCTAAAACTTTTGTACTGTACTGTAAATACATAAGGAACCCCTCCCTGGGCCCAGTCCATTGTCATTAGGACTCCCCCTATCACTAGTGATGCCCCAACACACCGGGAGGGTGAAGAAGACTAACACATGCTTCCTCTGATACATGTGAAGTCAGCCACCGCTTTTTTTCGAGCTGCTGCTGATGCTGTAGCATTGCCGAGTAGCATCACAGCGCTAACGCTCGGAGGAAAGCGCAGCGACTCGTTTCTGATACATCAGCTCACAGACGCTCTGTGCTGCAGACATCACCCTAGGAGTGATGAGGGGAAAGAGAGAGCGCCATCTACCCACCCGGAGGAAGGAGGGTCAATTGTGCTCCCTCTGAGCGCCGGCAGCTTGATGGTAAAGCTGCATGAGAGGGGGTTCGAACCTGCGACCTCCTGCTCATAGTGGCAGCGCTTTAGACCAGCGCTGGACATCTCGGCGCCCCCAGTCCATTTTTAACAAGTATTATTATATCACAAATTTTGTTTCAATTTGCGTTACTCCTGTCTGTCTGACAATCAGTGTTTACTCTCAGATTTTTACTCTCAGATTTGATCTATTGCCTATTTGAGTTGGTCTATCTAAAGTAAGCTCCCTCTTCAAAAGCCCTCTGTGGCCATATGTTTGGCTTGTTTCGTTTTCAGGGAGGTAAAAGTGAGTTTGACTAAGTTCTCTCTCACCCTGCATGCTTCTCCAGCTGCTGGTGCTCCAACCTGTCAGGTTCTTCCCTTCCCTCCGGCCTGTAGTCTCAGCACATGATGGGATTTCTCTCAAATTGGGCTTCATTGCTACATCTGCAGCAGACTTCTCACATGTTTCCAGCCCACCACTGTTTCTTTTCTCATCTTCCCCAAGGGCTTTCCTTTCCTTCCTGTGTCCGCCTCGTTCCATCACACACTTCTGCTGCGAGAAGGAGACACCTGCCATATTGCTGCATGACAACTTGCAAACAGTTTCTTTTTTCCTTTTTTGCCTATGTGCACTGTAAAGCTATAATTACTTTGGGAGGAATCCTGTTTAAATACATAAAATACACTAATTTAATGCACAGTGTAAGAGGTAAGTATTGCATTAGAAACTTTGCATTGTACCTAGAATGTTTAGTTACGGTTATGGTGTTTAGTTTTACCACATATTAGCCAGTTACATTACATTACATTACATTTGGCAGATGCTTTTGTCCAAAGGTAGTTAGTTAGAGGTGTTAGGAGAGTAAGAGCTCTTTGAAGAGCTCAGTCTTCAGGAGTTTATTAAAGATAGTGAGAGATTCTCCTGATCTGGTAGTAGAAGGTAGTTATTTAGAGGTGTTAGGAGAGTAAGTGCTCTTTGAAGAGCTCTGTCTTCGGGAGTTTATTAAAGATAGTGAGAGATTCTTCTGATCTGGTAGTAGAAGGTAGTTAGTAAGAGGTGTTAGGAGAGTAAGTGCTCTTTGAAGAGCTCAGATTTTTCATAAAACTTAAAAAATAGAAAACAAGTACAATTTAATATGCTATTAATTAAAGACTTTTCCTCATTGGGCTTAAATTGCAAATCGATTTTCATAAAAACACATCGCCCTTAACTGTAAATTCGAATTAATCGATAAAATCGATTAATCGCCCAGCTTTAGTTAGACCAAACTGAAATGTCTTTTAAAGCACCATTTAAAACTTAAAAAAATGGATGCATGGAATGGTTTGACTGTATTGTTCTAGTGAACACAATAAAACCACTATCTAAGAACTAGAGTTTATCGAGAGTTTATCTCTTGTGGGTTTATGTGTATTTGTAATGTTCTCTTCATTTTTGCCGCAGTGTAACCATCCCTCTAACCATTCAAGGCGTTGTTTTGTATTCCTTAGCCTGAGGGTTGTTGGCTCAAGTGCTTGTTGCACTGTGTTCAAGCCTACAGCAAAAACCCTCGACGCTGTGTGTATGAAACATTTAGATCAGGGATGACATGGTTTATGTTTAAGGTGTTTCTCTGAGCTCTTTTTACAAATGAATTGCAGTGTATGATGGGAATGATCAATGAGATTACCTAAGGCACAAAAACAATGGGACACATCAACACATCAACACACCACATATGGACTACTGTAGCCTTATATTTACACACTTTATCTACAGATGAACACACCTGTCCTTTCTGTCTACATTTCCGTATGTTTTTACCTTCTTTTATTTTTGTTTAGTTTAGTTATTTTTTGTGCCTCTGTTCTATCCTCTCACAACATAGACTGGGGCGATTTGCTTTATTATGATTCTTGTTTGTTGTTGTTCTGCAGTCCTATTAAGGCATACATAGCTGGCAGCCATTTTTTCAATAGATTCAGGGAAGTTGTTTAGTTATTCCAGGCTGTGGTTACTCATTTTTCATTTTTCAGTGGGGGCTGGGGGATGGGGATTGCTTTTTTGGAAATGAGGTGTAGAGTTAGATGTTAGAAATGCCTTCTTTTTGTTTAAAGATCACGTCTTCTAATTGTCTAACTTCTACTTGTTTTAAAACTAAAATTCTATTATATGTGGGTTATAAGATCATCAAAATATTTAAGGCTGTAAATAATGCATTTCATTGTTTATCACGAGTCACATGACTCTGTTTTTTTGGTTTGTTTTTTGGAGGTGACTGCAGTACATAAATTGAGTAGCTACTCCCATCTCAGTCATTTATGCAGAGACCAGCATACCCTATTTAAAGTTTTATTTGGTAACGCACCAAATATTCTACGACCAAAATGATGTGGATGATAATGGCAAAAATCAATAAATAAACAAAATTAAATTAAACAAATTAGAGAAAATAACAATACCAATGATGCTTTCTTTACAAATCAAGACATAATTAAAGTAGGTTATTTATTATAATATATTTCATATATCACAAAAAACCTAAATATAAAGTTTTTTGACAGAAACAAAACCAAAAATACTTAATACCAAAAACTAAACATGGTTTTTCACAGTATTCATTCATTTTAACAGAACAAAAAAAGCAAAAAAAGTTTTCAGTATTGAGCCAAATCTTTCATTTTGGTTTGTTTAAGTGCGTCCTCTACTTACATATTATAAATAATTTGAATTGGTTGGTAGATGACAGACTCTGAACTGAGGTAGTGTATTGAATCTGGAAACTCAGTTACAGTATGTGTTATATTGGGCAGTTTATCCATCATAATAAAATATCTGTTTAAAAGATAAATATGACTCGTTTTAATGTGACATCTAAAATGGTAAAGAACCCATAATTAAGTTATTAGAAGTTTCAACTTCATGGGTTCAAACCAGGCGAGCGAAGCTGCTTTTAGCTGCAGGGACTTCTGCTGTAAAGCCTCTGTCAGGATGAGAAGCAGGCGATGTCCGCTACTTATCAGCTGCTTTATAAACTTTATTTCAGTGCTGCTGATGTTTGTCATTCTGTTTCAGTGCTAAGATGCAGCAGAGGAAGCTACAGATTGACGGTGAGAGATGGGAGTGAAGCTGAATCCACTGTAAAAGGGGTTTAGTTTAAAGGACCATGAAATTAAATGTCCCTCAGCTCTAAAAAAGTGTGGTTCCTGTTTTCACTGTTTTCACAGTTTCTCATCAGTCTTTGTTTAAAAATATTGAGTGAGGTTAATTTTACAACATAGGGTCCTGTTTTTGCCTTTATTATTGTTTTTCTTAGTTTAATCACTGTTACTTTTCAGCTTTTTACTGATTTTTTTTTACTGAAAAGTTTTACTTGATTTTGTTTTTATGTTAAAAGAATGGTATTTCGCCTTACAAACCATAACTGCATTAGGGTTGTAACTTAACATTGATAGCCACTGATGGGGACTCTACTGTGATAGCCCATATAAATAAGAAATAGTCATTTAATTAGTTTTTTTTATTTTTTTGATTTAATTTTATTTCTATTTTTTCCCATTTTCTCCCCAATTTACACAACCAATTACCCAACCCACTCACACACCAGGAGGGTGAAGACTAGCACACGCCTCCAACGATACATGTGAAGTCAGCCACCGCTTCTTTTCGAGCTGCTGCTGATGCAGCATTGCCGAGCAGCCAGTGCTCTCAGAGGAAAGCGCAACGACTCGGTTCTGATACATCAGCTCACAGACGCCCTGTGCTGATCCACATCACCCTAGGAGTGATGTGGGGAGAGAGCGCCATCTACCCACCCGGAGGGAGCAGGGCCAATTGTGCTCCCTCTGAGCGCCGGCAGCTTGATGGTAAAGCTGCATGAGCTTGCGACCTCCCGCTCATAGACCGCTGGACCACTCGACGCCCATCATTTAACTAGTTCACAGTTTGTACGCTAACACAACATCTTTTTTTCAGCTTATTCATGGTGACAGTAGAATGATTGGGCTCTGGCCAATACTTTTGGGCTGTTTCTGGCAATTGGGCCTAAGTTGGAGTGGTGTTAACCCAACATGAATGCAATCAAATCCACACACAATAATTCTATATATTTTTTGGACAGTAGATGAAACAGGATGAACTCATTTTTATTAATAAAGGAACAAGAGTCCCAATACTTTGATTCATATTTGTACTGTATTGTATTGTATGTCTCTTGTATTCTATTTTCTACAGTACATAGCAAAATCTGTCTCCCATTTGTTACTCTTAGAAAGCCCAGTAAAGGAATTTCAGCACTTCTAATCACAGGTCTAATCATGAGGCTATCTGCACCTTACCCTGCTTGTTAACAATGACTCATAATCAGGAGATCTCCTCTTGTTGCAGTTCTCATACAGCAGATTATAATCATCTTGACTTTAATATGGCTCAAGTACTTTTTCTTGAACCGTAGTGGATTATTTTCATTCTAATCAGACGAGAAGTTTATCAGACATCGTTGCCGCTGTGGTTGACTCCAGCACCTTCCTTCTG
Source organism: Astyanax mexicanus (assembly GCF_023375975.1). Taxonomy (NCBI): domain Eukaryota; kingdom Metazoa; phylum Chordata; class Actinopteri; order Characiformes; family Acestrorhamphidae; genus Astyanax; species Astyanax mexicanus. The sequence continues at coordinate 871,157 of NC_064432.1, forward strand.
ACGTGGCTCTACGCTAATGGAACTGCAACGCTTAAGTAATCAACTGGAAAGTCACTATTGACCAAGCACTGATAATGATGAAGGGCGTTGTAGCAAGATCTGGCAGTGTTAGCCTCCAGGGCAATGGTGGAATCAATTGGCTTGGACACAATGAGATATGACTGTCAACTAGTGATCGAGAGTGGTGGGGAATATTAAATCCATTCACATTCAGTCACATGCGCCTCTGTGTTGTGGTCGGTTATTATAAAATGCAAATATGTTGAATTAACTTGAGCAGCTCTCCAGCTGAAGTATTGTGCTCGGATTTTGTCCTTTATTCCCGGGCTCTGTCCTAGGCTGAACGCTAAACTTCTGGGCTCTATTTGTCTTTTTGACTCTTGTCATTTGTCTTGAGTGTTATTCTGTCCCAGGCCGGCCTCATTGGAGAATGGTTATATGGATATGAATGATGCTGGTGGCAAAACATTTTCCCTTCTGAATTATATATATATATATATATATAATTTTTTTCACCTTCATTTTTAGGGTTCTGGAATGCAGTGCAAGAACAGCGTTGTGTCCATCTATTTACGGTTCTCCCCTAAAACCAGTCAGTCTGAAGAGACCATAAGTCTTAGAGACATGAAACTTGGTCAACTGGTAGAAAACAGTTCACAGTTCTTACCTAACTAATTGGCCAGAAGAAAGTAATTTGTAGAGACAGAAAACATGGTAAACTTGTAGTAAATGTTCCTCTTTTTAGTTTTTTATTCTTTAATTCTTTAATTTCATAACATGTGAAACCTGAATTACAAAATTGACATCGTTCTTAACCTTGTTGTATTCTTTATGACTGCAATATGCAAGAAAATATAGCGTCACATTAGTGTCAGAAGTCGGGGGCACAAAACATACCATTGCATTGACCATGTTTTAACATTTTGCGTGTGTAAATTAACTTCTTGCAAGTGCAAATGTGAAGCTCGCGAGCAAAAAAAGTGGAGTTCTGTCTACGCTCTCGAGCTTCATTTTTCTCCTCTCAGGTGTTTATTTTCCTCTCAAATTCACAGCTCGCCATGCAAATTACCTACAGCTTTTGTTTTTGCTCGAGCGAGACTTTTGCGCTCGAGTTTTAAAAGGGGTGGTTTTGACAGTTTAGGGGGTGGGGTCAGGGTCACTTCCCTCAGCGAACACTATTGGCTGATATCTCCTGGGTTTTTGATGGACTGCCTACCTCCTAAAGCCGGAGGAGGGCTGAGGAATAAGGACAGCAGGAAAGTTAGCGAACTAGCTATGCTAACATCCAAACAGCCTGCTCTCCGGGATAGCCGGTCACTTTGTTCACTAAACCCAATATGAGGGTTGAACTTTAAGATCCAAACGACACTGAAACTGCAGTTATTTAAGAAATTTAAGAATGTACCAAGAGGCATTTTTATATTTCCAAATAACAAATAAGACAAACCCTGAGCAATTTTTCAGCCTAGTTGGCCCAAACTGCATAAGACCTTGTTGTGCTAATTCATGCTTGAACCCTCAGATTGCCACTTGCAGCTATATTCTCATAAACTTGTGATTTATTATTGCAGTTAAAATTGCTTTTTCTAAATTAAGCTTGCCAGTCATAAAAAGTACAGTTTACAGTCACCAAAACAATGCAGAAATTATTCAGGTAGTGTCGTATTGCTAGTTTACCAGCATACTGTACTCAGTCAGGTCATTTTGGGGAGCTTAATGAACAATATAGACTATCTACTTAGATGCTTTGGCACTTAATTGAGTAAAGCATCCTAAATTTACTCTACCTAGGTTATCCTCTGTTATTAAAGTAAGGGACTAAGAAACAAAATATGATGCAATCTACATTTTGCTTTGTATGCTTTTTTATTTGTTATTTAGTAATTTGTGTTAAAACAAAGAGGCTGCTTAAGGCTCAATAAAAAAAAAAAGCACTCTAGGATCTACCCTTTGGGATAGGAGGTAGCCTTTTGTACGTTGCATGTTTTCATCATTGCATCAACAAAATTACCTGCTCTGAATGGACTCTGAATACCCAGAGATGTTACCTCCTCTAGTGTTTGAGTGAGAGAAGGGGGATTGTTTTGGAGCTGGGCTGCAGGACAGATTTAAGGCTTTGTCTTTTTCCAAATGCAAAGGATTACAGAAATAGCCTGCATGTTGCTTTTCCCCCAGTATTACTCCAGTTCAGCCCATGCCAGCTCCCAGTGTGGCAGGCCTTTTCACTGTTGCATAACAGAACCTCAATACTGAGGCCAGCACAGACTTTCTGTGATGCATGTGAATTCCCCCACTGCTTGCTTTCTAACACTGTCAATCACACGGCTTGACAGGGCTTGTGGAGGGGATGCCTCCCCCGCATGGCTGCTCAAATGCTAGGGTCTAAAACACTCTTTTATAGCTGCACCCCGTAGCCTAGGTTGAGGTAGCAAAGGTAAATTGTAGGGGTGTCGCGATTCTCTAAATCCTCAATTCGATTTTATTTCCGATTTATTTTCAAATCGATTCTCGATTTTCTTTTTTCTTTTTTTTTTACAGCAGAGAGGCCTATGCCAGTTTTAGATTAGTCTATGGTCAGTCATTGGTTTGATTCATCAAATTTACAATATCTTATTTCAAAAGGTGGGCTTGATATAAGTGATGCAAAGTGATACAAGTGATCTGTAATACACCACATTAGGCACTAATGGTCAAATTTAAATAATTTAATTAAGATATATATGTAATGCCATCTAGTGGCTTTTTTTTAGTAGCAGCAGTGTGCACTATTAAAACAGCAATGTGCAACATAACAAAATAAATAATAAAAAAATACAGGAACAGTCATGTACAAAATAATAGAACAATTAGAGCCTTAACAAACTTAACATGAAAAATAAGACTTTAAGACTTTTTCCGTCCCTGAGAATGAGAAGTTTTTTTCTTTAATAAAGATATATTATTAACTTTATCTGAGAGAAAGATGCTCCTTAAGGTACCAAAACTATTAACATATTTGAGGATAGACAAAACAACTGTTATTTTTATATTTTCAACTTTTTCTTTAAGAAGGTGAGAATGTCCACATTCTCTGGAGAAAGAGCTGCTCTTTGAACTACAGTGTGCTGCACCATTTGTGTAGCTTAGAGGGAGGGATCATCGATCATCTCTTTGACTTCGATGCTCGAGACCATGACATAATTTAGATCGATTTCGATTAATCAGGCACACACTCCAAACTGAGGTTTATGAGAAACCATCGGCAGGATGGTGGTGCAAGCCATCCAAAAAAAATGCCGTTTCCTGTTTCTTACCTAAAATGATTTTCTTTCTTCACCACAAAGTTCCTTCTGTGTGATCATTAGGCTTCTGAGAAGGAGTCTACATACAACACAATACCAACACACACAATATAAAACTGTATCTTTGATATAAGGTCATTAAACTCACCTTTGTGAAGCTTAGGACTTCCCTCTGTTTATGTTCTCGTCTTCCTGCTGCTTCTGTTAGGGCATTTTGCATTTTTGCAGTTCAGCTCAGTTCAGTGTTGCTAAGCAAACTGTGGAAGAGCAGCTTGTCTATGAGAGACGGGCCGTGAAATTTAAAAGAATATGTAATAGGATTTGGGCTGTCTTTTTTTAATGTAATGCAAATGAGAGAGCGCCTGTCTGCTGTTACGCTTGGCGTTCCTCCTCCAAGAATTCATGATTCAGAATTTTATCAGGGATGATGGCAGTATCAAGGTCTGTTCCTTTGTATTCTGCTGTATTCTGCTGAATACACTATGAAGATTTATTATTATTTATTTATTGATTACTTGGCGGAGTTACCGATTGTGGATGAAGCAGCGCCATTGAAAGATGTAGGGAGCAGTGTAGCTGTCATATGGACATAACAAGAGTTTACACTAGGTATCCCACTAGTGACTTTTCTATTCATTTTAAACTAAACTAAGTATTATATGAAATAACTGATTAATCAAAATAGGTTATATTTTACCAAAATGTTGAGGGCCTCCGTAACACATAGCACTTATTTTCCAAAAGATATGATTAAATATGTTTACTACATGTGGACTAATTCTGTACCAAACCTAACCTTGCAAATCTAATTCCCTGGTTTGAACATATTCAATGTATAGTCAGAGGTAGTAGGACAAATGTGTTGCTTCCATAATGGGTGGTTACAGGGAAAAAATATATATTTATACACAATATATTTAAGATTTTCAAACCTTTTCAGGCATATTGGCGATTTATACATGTTATCAGAGTGGTTAACACTCATAAATATGACATCTTGTATATTATAAAATTATTATAAATATAATATTTAGTGATTTTTGCATTTTTAATACTAATTTTTAATCACTAGCTGATAATTATTTAAAAAAATTGTCTTTTCTCCACCATAGGTGACCACTCTGGTAAACACCAGCAACAAAGGTCCCTCCAGTAAGAAGAAGGGCCGTTCCAAGAAGGCCCATGTTCTGGCCCTGTCTGTGGAACAGGCCACACAGAACTTTCTGGAAAAGGGCGAGCAGATTGCCAAAGACAGCCAGGACCTGAAGGAGGAGCTCATCGTAGCTGTGGAGGATGTCCGCAAACAAGGTGAGCATTTTTTATTTATTTATTTATTTTCGTTTCTCATTCTACTCTGGGTAAGGTGGCTGGGGTTTTCCTTGCTCTTGATCTCTGAGGACTCCTCAAGCCTCCAGGACATTCCCATTGGAGGTGACTTGGTCATGCTACATTGCCTCCTAGGTGTAAATATGTAAATGGGTATATGTGGTATCCTTGGGTGGAATAATGCTCTCTCCAGGGGAGGTGCTGGACAAACTACGACCTGGAATCAGTGTTAATTACGTTGACGAATAATTTTCGTCATAGTTTTCGTCAACGAAGCTTTTTTCAAGACGAAAACGAGACGATAACTAAATAAAAACAGTATTAAAAAATAAAAACGAGACAAAATTAACTGACATTTTCGTCAACGAATAAAAACGAGACAAAAACAAAATCAAATTTTAAAATATGAAATATTTATAGTCACATACCTACAATAATAATATACATTAAAATCATTAAAATTTAAATATATTTTACATTCAAACATTAACAATATTACACAACTGGTTAATAAATGTTTAATTTTTATAAGTGTGTAGCTAAAAATTCAAGGGAACTGAAAAAAAAAAAAAAAAAAAGCATTTACATTTACACCCTTTACATTTTAGTCGACTAAATTGACTGTAGTTTTAGTCGACTATATTCTTATGATATTTAAAACTTGACTAAAACTAGAAACAATTCTGATGACTAAATTATGACTAAAACTAAATGCCACTTTCGTCACAAGACTATGACTAAAACTAAATCAAAATTTGTTGTCATTGAGCATAGGTAACATTGGGTGGGCACATCAAAGCATATATATATATATATCAATCCACCAAACCTTAGCTTGGAAGCATCAGAAATAGATAGATGGATGGATAGATGCTTTAATGTGCCCACCCTATGCCACCCCACTGTCCTCTACTGATGTCCTCTACTGATGTTTGCTGTTTTATGGGTTTTATGAGACGAACTGAAGGCTTCCAGCCTACTCTGATGATTCTCAGAGGTCCTTGCAGTGGTTCAAAGCAACACATGAAAGTGTTGCTAGTTGGAGGAATGGCATTAGTTAACATGCCCCCTTTTTCTACTCCTTTAAACTCTGAGGAAGTGCTCGACTGAGTCAGAGATGAAAGGCTTCCTGCTGACTGGAGGACTTTGCCAGCCTTTTCTTAACTCTGAGGCTACACCCCCATGTGCCACATGTGCGTCTGTGGTTTATTAGTGTATCACTAAAAGGAACTAAATATGAAAAATGAAATAAATATGATGATACCTGTGTCTAACGTCTTAGCACTGACAGTCTAGGTAGGACAATTATTGCACTGGAACTTACATTACATGACATTTTGCAGAGGCTCTTGTCCAAAGCGACTTACAATAGTGAAGTACAAAAGTAATAGAAGTTTAAAGGTAAAACATTTTTAGACAGGGCTTAAAGGCGGTCAAAGGGAAATAATAGGATAGAGGAGTGAAGGAGGGGAAGAAGGAAATGAGGTTAGAAGTAGTTAGTTTAGCAGTTAGATTTGTTAGGAGAGTAAGCGCTCTTTGAAGAGCTCAGTCTTCAGGAGTTTATTAAAGATAGTGAGAGATTCTCCTGATCTGGTAGTAGAAGGTAGTTAGTTAGAGGTGTTAGGAGAGTAAGTGCTCTTTGAAGAGCTCAGTCTTCAGGAGTTTATTAAAGATAGTGAGAGATTCTCCTGATCTGGTAGTAGAAGGTAGTTAGTTAGAGGTGTTAGGAGAGTAAGCGCTCTTTGAAGAGCTCAGTCTTCAGGAGTTTATTAAAGATAGTGAGAGATTCTCCTGATCTGGTAGTAGAAGGTAGTTAGTTAGAGGTGTTAGGAGAGTAAGTGCTCTTTGAAGAGCTCTGTCTTCAGGAGTTTATTAAAGATAGAGAGAGATTCTCCTGATCTGGTAGTAGAAGGTAGTTAGTTAGAGGTGTTAGGAGAGTAAGTGCTCTTTGAAGAGCTCAGTCTTCAGGAGTTTATTAAAGATAGTGAGAGATTCTCCTGATCTGGTAGTGGAAGGTAGTTAGTTAGAGGTGTTAGGAGAGTAAGTGCTCTTTGAAGAGCTCTGTCTTCAGGAGTTTATTAAAGATAGTGAGAGATTCTCCTGATCTGGTAGTAGAAGGTAGTTTGTTCCACCATTGGGGAACTCTGTATGAGAACAGTCTGGATTGCTTTGTGTGAATGTTTGTTTGGTAAAGCGAGGCATCATTTCCCTTTGTCTGCCCACCCTTATTTAATTTTTTAGCGTAGAAGGGACCAAGTATGCAGCCCTTCAATGTGGAAGGATAAATGTATTGTATTTCTTTTATACTTTTTGTTTTGTTATCATCTGTCTGTTATATCTACACCATTGTTTTGGTATCGTTGCTGTTCCTCTTTTTAGTTGTTTTTAGTTGTTTTTCTTTTTCCCTTCTTTTCTATGTTTGTTTTCTGTTGTTTTTTCTCTCTCTCATTTTTTTCTCCATTACCACACGTTATGTTCCTTTCCCGGAGCAGAGCACCTGCAGGCGTTCTGAATTCGGAGTGTTTGTTCAGCTAAATTATGCCTCCGTCAATGGCACATAGTTACTGCTGGTTTTTCACGACGCATCAATCTTATGGAAACTCAATTGAAGCTCAGTTATTCAGCTGCTGAGGGGGTGGAGAAACTGCATTTGAGCGTTATTAACTAGCTTTGTGCAGGAATATATATAGTATTGATCTTTTAAATAATAAAGTTGGGAGGAGTTTTAGAAGTAGTGATTTAATGAAAGTGTATTATCTTCAGTTCAGTTTGTTTTTAATGACCATTTGAAATTGAATGCTTTTAGTTACTTTTTAGGGCTTTGCAAAGTGTTACACACATTATGTTACACATACATGCTTGTTGAACGAGTAAGTTATCTCAGGATAGGCTTGGGAACGTGATTTCTTTTGATTTGAGTGGGTGCCAGATGGATTTGACATTTGATTTCCGAAGTTGTGCAGGCAGTACATAATAGAAGGCACTAGGGGTGTGATGAGAGACTAATATCACGAGATGAGACGAGACACGATCCTGGGTTCACGAGAACGAGACAAGACGAGATTTAAAAATAAAATTTTAAAGAAAACGTCAAAAATGAAAAATGGCTTGAAAACTAGAGTTTTATTTGACAAAATCATATAACGCAAACTTAACAGACTGGTTTCTCTCACACATTGATTCTATAAGAAATAGAAATAAGTAAATAAATAAATAAATACAACTTTTCTAGGTCTTATATAGTGCAAACAATAAGTGCAAACCACAACCAGTCATATTAAGACTATGGTTTGTGTTTTTTTCTCCTAAATCTCTTGTAATTTAACTATGAATAACCATAACCAGTCATATTAAGACTATGCTTGAAGTGCAAACAGAGACAGAACATGTTTTTAAATACAGTACAGAGCTAAGGGATTAGTACAGCTGTCTATGAAACAGTCATGTGTAGGATTTACTTACAGTATTTACTAGGGCTGTGAATCTTTGGGACAGTAAGAGCACTGTCGCGCGGAGCTTTTTAACTGTACCGCGGAGCTCATCTACTGTTTTTTTTTTTTTTTTTTTTTCCCCTTCAAGCTTGCAGAGAAATATCGTCACGTTTTAATCTCGCGAGATCTCGTCACACCCCTAGAAGGCACCTTGTGATCGATGGTGTCTGGCTTGAATTGTTCATGTAAACAGACATTACGTACATGTTCAGTACAGGAGACCCCACACATATATCCCACAGGGTAGTGCTGCATGCAACGTTTTCCTCTCTATTTATTATCCGTCACACATTTCTTTCTATTTACCACCCTCTCTTTATCCTTTACCCATCTCTGATAGAGCCAACCCTCTTGTTGGCTCATAATGGTCCTTCTGCTGCCTTTGGCTCGAGTCTTGACCCTTCTTCATTAAAGTGTTTAATTGGTCCAGTAATTAGTCCTGGTCAAGTTACATAACCTTTAATGGATTGCGCTCATTCGTCAGTGGTTTAGGATGTCTGCTGTATTGTCTTCAGCTTTACGTGCGTATCCTGTGCTGATTGACTTTGTGAAAAATAGACAGAGAGCGTAAAAGGACAGAAAAATGAAGAACCCAAATGGAGATTTGGTCAATTTCTTTCATTATGTTGCTTATTTGTTTTTGTGTAATGAGAATGTGTTCAGAAAACAAACAGTCAGCTGTTTAATCAGACCGTTAGAGATTAGAAAAGAAGAGCATAATGCATCCAATAACTGATTGATTGATTAACCTGCTTGCCTGGTCTTTGGAGTCGCCACAGTGCCAGGGGCTCCCTCTTGTATCACTGTCACTTTTTGAAGATGGAAAAAATTAATTTCTGTGAAATTTTATATTTAAATGACAGAATGAACTAGTCATTTGTTCGTCCAACAAACAGATATCCCATTGAAGCTAAAGAACACTGCACTGACCTGTGGGATATGAATGACCTGCATTGAATATCTATGCCATCTATGACGAAATTTTCAGAACACGTGTGATGCTGTGGGTCGAGGAATGCTAAATATTTCCACACAACTTTGGTAATAAAATGGCCTATTCATCTAATTCATCCCAATTCAGTACTTACTTGTTTAACTTTACTCACAAGAGAACACCATAGTTACTTTTACTGGTAACTAGTTACTTTTATAGTGAAGTTACTCAGTTACTAACTCAGTTACTTTTTTGGAGAAGTAACTAGTAACTATAACTAATTACTTTTTCAAAGTAACTTGCCCAACACTGTTTCCAACACCCCGTTACTGCACGTAACTTTAGCCGCTCAATGAACGTTTTTTTTAACTTCGTGCAAACAGACAAAGGCGCAAGTGTGAGTGAATCAAAAGGGACGGACGAAAGGATGGATTGATGGTGGGGTGGTCGCTCTAACCTTTAAAAAAGGGGTAGTGGCAGGGTTAAGGAAGTCGTTTGCCCTGGTTAAACCCTCCTATTTCCAGTGAACTTGACCTTCTGGCTGCTGGGCCTGTGGGTTTACCTGTGGGTTTGGTGTGGTGAAGTGAGGCACAATTGTGACTATTTGCTGCTCTAATCAATTCAGTGATTGCCTGCCATTGTAGTGTTGTGCAGGGGTCTGAGGCCTTCATTTGGTTTCTGCTGCACATCTCTGTAGCTTTATCTCTTCCTATCATCACCATTTCACTGTTCCACGGCTTTACTCCAGGTAGGAATATTACTCTGTTTAGAATTGGTAGAGGTTAATGAGAGAATTGTTGGACAGGCCAAGTTCTGTTTTAAGGATGTTTTGCTGCTCCGGTTTCTGCTGTTTTCTCTTTTCCTCCTTGATGAAGCTGTTTGATCCAGCTGTTAAACTGTTATATTAATACCATTTTAATGCTCATTAGATTGTTGTTGTTTTTTTTCCATTCTTTTGTTTTGTTTATATATACATTTTTCCTTTGAGTGTGGCTTGTTTTGTTTAATTTCATCCCCAGATGCTTACTTGTTTTTTCCGTTTTTTTTTTTCAGTCCTAGTAATTTTCTTTGTTCGTGAAAAGTTTTTTGTTTCTATTTTTTTATTTGTTAGATTATATTTTTGTCAACATTGTGGGTTTATTTTCGTTTGTTATTTTTCTAATAATAATAGTAATTACATAATTTATTTTCTTTTGTTAATTTTTTTTATGGGGCGAATAACAGAAGTAGCGCAATAATTACTTTTACTGGTAACTAGTTACTTTTATAGTGGAGTAACTCAGTTACTTTTTTGGAGAAGTAACTAGTAACTATAACTAATTACTTTTTCAAAGTAACGTGCCCAACACTGTATTTGAATCATGTGGCATGTCATATTTAAAACTAAGTTTCATCCACATTAACCCTAAATCAAACCACAGTAAAGGTTATGCACACGATTTTGTTAATTAATTCTATTTTTCAACGTTTTTTTAGTTTAGAAGTAATGTATATATATATATATATATATATATATATATGAATTTTATGAAATTATCCTGAGCTTTAACACAACACAACGCAGCAGCAGTGTCAGACTAAACATCCTAGAGTTAAACATGTGAACAGTCTTGCATGAGAGCTTCAGTATTGCTGTGAAGGGCTTCATGCTGATGCTCTTCTCTCTTTAAATTCATCAGGCTTAACAACTATTGGTTCCAGAAACTTTCAGAAAGCTTACTCGATTGCCACCATGTGAAAACTGGAGATAGCAATGTTTGAGTTTCTTTTTCCAATGCAGAATAAAATCTGCATCTGAACACAGAAACCAGTTCAGAAAGTTTCAGCGTAACGCCTTCTGTTCATTAACCTTCCCTGAACTGGAGGCCACTTGATCTACAGAGACTCTCTCAGCCAGTCTGCTCTTCTGCTGCCTTCTGGCTGCTGCCCAACATGCCACTGCTGAAGCATGCTTACAGAAGCAGATCACGGCAGCCTTATATAAGTGTAAATTAATTAATTAAAATAAAAGTCCCTCTCGTATTCTGCTTTTTGATTAAAAATAAAACTTTTTAATGATTCGTTTTTTTAATGCCATTTAAATTTTATAATGTTTAATTACTCATGAGTGCAGTGCATCACATAAAACATTAATACACATTAAAACGTTTAATTTAACCTTTTTCTTTTTTTCTTTTTAATAAAATAATCAAATAGGTACATATAAAGGTAAAATGTGTAAAATAAGTGTGAAATGTCAAATGTGTCAAAAGGCAGATGTAATTGTTGTAAACAAGGCTGGTTACGACAATTTATGATTTTTGTTTAGATCATAAATTGTCCCAGAAATAATAAATCATATGTCATTTTAATCCACTTACAAACAATAGAAAGTCATTGTAGCTACTTATTTATGTTAATGAGCTTTCCTTACTAGGAAGTATAATATTTAGGGCTGCACCGAATGTTCAGAAACAGAAAGGCATAGCAGAGCAATGTACAGTGTTATACAGCAAATAAACAGTAAACAATTAGAGCAGATATTCAGCTTCAAGGTCAAAATTTAAATCCAGCAGCTGCTTCTAAACAACAATAATGCCATCGTCTCCTTGCTGCTGTTTATCTTTTCATGCTTGTAATGGATGTGCTGGCAGAAATGAGACAGCCCTTGTTGGTAGCGATAGATCTGTAGCAATGGAGAGAGTATGTAGAAATAAAGGAAGGAAAGACAGGTATTAAAGTACACATATAAACACCAACTAAATAGTAGTGAAGGCTATACAGGTATCTATGCTTGAGTAGCGAGAAAAGCAGGTATACATTGTATAAGGTGTTTATCCATTCATGACCCAGAGAGACGTCAGATTGCAGTGCTATTTGGAAAGTAGATGAAAGTTACCAGGAACAATAAATGATTAAACACTGACACGGACATCAACAATATTTATACACATACACATAAAGATGTCCTGTGCAATGCATGGGTAATGCAACATGCTGGACATTTTAACAATTTAAATTGTCCTGTGATACTCCATCCCATGCAGCTTTAATGTTTATGCAATTTTCGCTGATTTCGCAGTAGGATGGAGTGTGATAGCACGCCCGATATAATCTCAAAGATTTTCAATCAGGGACATGTTGCTGATATGGATGTCCATGACATAGCATTTGTGTCTTCAAGGCATGCTCTTGAGACAACAGCAGTGTGGGGATGAGCATTGTCCTGTTGGAATAGAGAGTGCAATAGAGAGAGTGTTCAGAAAAAAAGGTCAGGCTACTGGTTTGGGGGATCTGGCATGTTCTGTTACACATTACACATGTGCCATATTAGTCTATTTTAATCATTTTTTGTTCCTGGTATCCTTTGTCTATCTACCAAGTTTGTCTTAGTGACTGTTTTATCTTAAAAGTAGCACAAACACTATATGTTAGACCAAAAGGTTTGCAGGCATTTGCCAGTCAGAAATATGAATTATTGCATCAGTGAATAATTGGCAGTCATAGAGCATCATTGTGTACTCTCAGAAATAAGCTAAATATATGGAACTAAATATACACAATATATTGAAATAAACAAAACAGGAACATATAAATCATATAAATAACTAAATGTGCTACAAAAATGCAAACATACTAAACATACACAAATAAGCCTAAGTGTGTATATGCAGTGACAACCTTTTCCATAAACTAACATCTAGGCATGTGTAGCAGCACTAAAAATGTATTTAGAGTCTTAAGGAGGAGGTATTACACTGTAGTAGAGAGCTTAACTGCTTCTCTACATGCTGGACTGTCAGTAAAGCAGAGTGTTTTAATCTCGTAGCTGCAGGTAAGTAAGGCTGTGGATGGTAAAGCCAGCATGCTATAATTAATTCAGGTCAGACTTTCCTCACAACTCAATTTAGCAATCACATACTTTCAGCTAAAGGCTATTCCAGCTTAATAATTAGCAATTTACTCAGCAGTTATCCTGTGTGCTAATAGGCTGCTTAATCATTTGTTCATTTAGCCACTCATGGCTTAATCTACACTTCCTAATGATGTTTATTCACTTCCCCGGTCTCTGCTCTGTGAGTTAGGGGAGTTACGTGTGTAAGATTAATAAACAGTATTATATCTGATAAGCACTAATAAGTCATGTACATGTCTTGTATTTCCATCTTAAACCTTGTTCATCTCCATTTTTACTCTTGCATTTTGATGTAAATCTAACTTAATTAAAGTTCCTGATTAAAGTGTTCATTTTAAAATAATGAATGGACCAATATAAGTGCTTTAAACTGACCTGAAAGTTCATGCAATTGGTTGAATGCAAATGTTCGAGAAGGGCAATATTTTGCACTCCATACCAGTCCTGTGAATGTTGCATTAGCTTTCTGTTGCAGAAATTGCATAGAAGAAGACACACACTAGCCACATGAAGGATCTGATAGACCTACATCAATCACGGAAAGGTTTGCCCTCTATCCAGTTATTGCCAGCACCATTGGTGGACGGCTGCTCTACGCAGGACTACAGCACCATTGGTGGACGGCTGCTCTACGCAGGACTACATGCACGCAGGCCTTTACAGCGACTTCCATTAACACCACATCCACATTGCCAAGGGCTGCAATGTGTCAGACAGAGGGACCGAAGACATGTCCTGAAAGGCCTGGTGACAAGTGCAGTTTTATACTATGCTGGATGACCATTGATTTTCCTAATAAGCATTTTGCGAGCCTAACATTTTACAATAAGGTCCTGCAACCAGTGGCCCAACCTTTTCTGAAGCTCGTTCACATACTGCTTATATATTTCAACAGCTTGCCTTGAAGACATAGATACTATGCCGTGGCCCGCCACGTTGTCAGACTTGTGTGGGATGCTATTGGACACTCTATTAACACTCCACCCCTACCGCCAACACAAGCACTGAGCACTGCACATTGGAAAAAAAAAAAAAAAAAAAAAAAAAAAAAAAACAGTAGGTTGCATTTAAATGGTTCAGTAGTGAGCCGTGTTTGTGTTATTGTATTATGATTAGTAAGTAGATCATGAGTGTGAGGAACCTTAAAATTGAAAACCTTTACTTCCAGGGTTTTTTTTTCCTATGGTTTATGCGTAGCTCTGTTTGTGTGTGAATTTAAGGTAGAAAATGACCTGTCCTGGCTAATAGGAAATCTCTGTATCTCTCCATAGTAAGATCGATCAGGCTTCTCCTTGGCCTTTATTGTCCTGGTCTGGCTGACCTTGGGATTGGCTCCAGGCCTGAACAGCAGCAGGAAATCTGCTCAATCCTGATTCAATTAGGGAAGCAGGGAGCACGCCTTTTAGTGTGTGTGTGTGTGTGTGGTGCTGAATAAGCGTTCTGTGTGCACGGTCACCATGAAGAGCATCTGTAGCTTTTATCATTAGCAGTTCTGCAATATGACAGTAATACACAGTCCAGACCAAAGGACCATCATTTCAACTGAAACCATGCTCCAGTTCTTTTAAAATATGGAAAAAATATTTTTTTGGGATAATTCAGAATTTTAGACCTCCTCTAGGAAGCTGATGCCAGGTTAATAGAAGAAGAAAAATAACTGATATTTTGCTGAAACCTAACCCTGCTTAGTAGTGATTTGGGGTGTCACGTTTCTATAAATCCTCGATTCGATTTTATTTCCGATTTTAGGGTCTCGATTCGATTCTCGAGTCTCAATTTTTTTTTTTTTTTTTTTTTTTACAGCAGAGAGGCCTATGCCAGTTTTAGATTAGTCTATGGTCAGTCATTGGTTTGATTCACCAAATTTACAATATCTTATTTCAAAAGGTGGGCTTGACATAAGTGATGCAAAGTGATACAAGTGATCTGTAATACACCACATTAGGCACTAATGGTCAAATTTAAATAATTTAATTAAGATATATATGTAATGCCATCTAGTGGCTTTTTTTGGTAGCAGCAGTGTGCACTATTAAAACAGCAATGTGCAACATAACAAAATAAATAATAAAAAAATACAGGAACAGTCATGTACAAAATAATAGAACAATTAGAGCCTTAACAAACTGAACTCTATCCTACTATAACAGTTAAACATGAAAAATAAGACTTTAAGACTTTTTCGGTCCCTGAGAATGAGAAGTTTTTTTCTTTAATAAAGATATATTATTAACTTTATCTGAGAGAAAGATGCTCCTTAAGGTACCAAAACTATTAACATATTTGAGGCTAGACAAAACAACTGTTCGTCGATCCTCTTTTTGAGGATTGAGACCATGACATAATTTTGATCGATTTCAATAAAATATTGAAATCGTTACACCCCTAGTAGTGATGGGTCAAACGCCTACAGTAGTCATGTCTGTATTTGTAGATTGACACTTAGAAATAAAAACAAAAAAGAGGAGAGTCTGTTATGTTCATACTGTTGTGTGACCGGCAAGAAGGAGGCAGAAACATATGAACCATTGTTCAGACTTTATTTCTGCCTTTTATGTGTGAAAACACCATTAATGAGTTTTACAGAGATAGCTACAGAGGTCTAGAATTCCTGTCTATAAAGTGGAAAAAACGGATGGAGTAAAAGAGAAGTTAATAAGCTCCCGTGGTGATGTGTAAAGAGAAAACAGTCAGGAAAGCCTGCAGAAGCCTCTGACATTTCAGTGTCCCTGAGAAGTGTGGAGACAAGTGGGTAAGAATAGCCAGCGTACTGTCATTTTATTACAGCCAGAGGAAGAAGACTCTAACACTCGCACACTGAAAACACACTATACAAAAAAGGATCATACATCATTTAGTGCCTTTACACAAGAGCTTTACAACACCTTCTCAACTCTACCCATCTAAACTATTCTGCTTTAGTCCAGAATCTTAGAATATAGAATAATTTTTGTGTTTTATGAATAAAATGTATATCTCTATTAATCTTTCTATTTATTTGTCTCTCTGTTCTGTTTTTATACGTCTTTTTATTGGTTGTTATTATGTTTTCTTTATTTTGTACTTGTCCGTCTGTCCATCCATCCATCCATCCATTCAGCTGTAGATCTGTCTTTTTATCTGTTTACTTTTTGGTAAATCTACCCATTTGTGTGTCCATCCTTCAGTCTATCCGTTTAAAAGTTTGTCTTTCTATCCATCCATTTATTTGTTCATGTATCTACCCATTTGTGCCTTTGTCTAACCATCTAGCCACATATCTGTCTGCCTGTCTGTGTCTGTCTATCTATCTATCTATCTGTTCCATCCAAAGCCAGACCATTTATTCACCACCTATCTATCAGCAATTGTCTGTCTGCCTGACTGTATGTCCTTCCTTCTATCCGTCTACTTACCCATTCACTTAACCAGCCAGTCATCAATATATCTATCAGTTTATCTAACCGTTGTATCTTTATTTTTGCCAATTTGTATGTTCATCCTTCTGTCTGTCTGTCTGTCTACAGCGAAAACATTGAAATGTAATTTGAAATGCCTTTACACTATGGCAAGCCAACTAAGCCAAAATGTGTGGGAAAGAAACGACTCCACACGTAAAAATATCACGTGTACAGGCGATAAAACTGTTCGTGTATACACGTCTTGGCATCTAACATCCAATCAGTAAACGCACCTATGCATACATTTGCATTGTAATAAGGCAGCCTGACAAAACATGATGTCATGCAGCGTATTGTATTCCATATTCATAAGACGCTTACGTGGGTTACAACGCAGTGTCAACATACGGTGACATAGCCCAATACATACTCATACACACTCTGCACGTAAGGTCCACGTAACTGAAACGTTGTAATCACGTGACTATGATGTACCCCCTATTTCACACCTACCTCTGTACAGGTAAAAAAAAAAAAAGTATGTGATGTGTAGACGGCATAAATTTACGCCTCGTAAAAAGTAAAAAGATCATGTCTTTATCTGTCAACACGTGATTTTCTTTCCCACACGTTTTGGCTTAGTTGGCTTGCCATACTACACACACACACACACACACACACACACACACACTGTCCCTCTCTTGCTGAAGGTCACTCTGAGACAGCGTGCTCCTCATCTGTGGCTCTTCTTCTTGTCTCTGGGTGTCTTTTTCCTGATTCAATTACCCATGCTGATTTCCCGACCAGGCTCAGCCTAATCACACTCCAGCAGCTGGCCCTGCGCACCCTGTGCACCCCGCGCACCCCGCGCACCCAGCAACCTGGGCACGGAGAATAGCCCTGCCAGCTCGTATGATCTCTGGATTAGCTTAATACTTTTCATTAAGAAGCGCGAGACAGAGAGATATCCCCACTGCGCAGCTTCTGTACAGGGTCTGTGTCAGATGGGGGTCTGGGGGAAGGGTCTGCATGACTTACCTGAACCCTTTACAAAGCAATTACTGTCTGCTGTAATAAAAACATGTTATTGTTTCGTTTATTTCTCACTTGCTGCTTCTTTTTGATGTTTGTTGAATAACCAAGTCATAACTTGCTAAGGGATGTACAGTCATATGAAAAAGTTTGGGCACCCCTATTAATCTTAATCATTTTTAGTTGTAAATATTTGGGTGTTTGCAACAGCCATTTCAGTTTGATATATCTAATAACTGATGGACACATTAATATTTCAGGATTGAAATTAGGTTTATTGAATGGGAGAGTGATGCGAAAGAAGCCATTTCTGCAAGCACGCCACAAACAGAGTCACCTGAGGTGTGCTTGAAGAAATGGCTTCTTTCGCATCACTCTCCCATACAGCTTCTCCTTGTGCAAAATGCGCTGTATTGTTGAGCGATGCACAGTGACACCATCTGCAGCAAGATGATTGTTGATGACTGATCTCACCATTCTTCTTCTCTGCCTTTCTGATATTTTTCTTGGCCTGCCACTTCTGGGCTAAACAAGAACTGTCCCTGTGCTCTTCCATCTCCTTACTATGTTCCTCACAGTGGAAACTGACAGGTTAAATCTCTGAGACAACTTTTTGTATCCTTCCCCTGAACAACTATGTTGAACAATCTTTGTTTTTAGATCATTTGAGAGTTGTTTTGATGAGCCCATGATGCCACTCTTCAGAGGAGATTCAAATAGGAGAACAACTTGCAATTGGCCACCTTAAATACCTTTTCTCATGATTGGATACACCTGGCTATGAAGTTCAAAACTCAATGAGGTTACCAAACCAATTTTGTGCTTCAGTAAGTCAGTAAAACGTAGTTAGGAGTATTCAAATCAATAAAATGATGAGGGTGCCCATACTTTTGCACATTTTCTGTTAGAACAATAAACCTCATTTCAATCCTGAAATATTACTGTATCCATCAGTTATTAGATATATCAAACTGAAATGGCTGTTGCAAACACCCAAATATTTACAACTAAAAATGATTAAGATTAATAGGGGTGCCCAAACTTTTTCATATGACTGTAAAACCATCCTGGTATTCCATATTGAAGTTTCCCTCATACATATATGCATTGTTAAAATTGTGTTTGGTTTGTGTGTGCTCTTTTCCAGGTGAGACGATGCGTGTGGCCTCCTCCGAGTTTGCTGATGATCCCTGTTCCTCAGTGAAGCGAGGCACCATGGTCCGCGCCGCTCGCGCCCTGCTGTCCGCAGTCACCCGCCTTCTCATCCTCGCAGACATGGCCGACGTCATGAGACTCTTGGCCCACCTCAAAATCGTACGTCACTTTACCTGTCTTATTCTTATTTCCAGTCTCAGGGCTTGGGCTATATATACACTGCCCACTAAAGATGGACAACGATATGAAAAATAAACATAACTTTCTTAAACACTGTGATGTGTGATGTGAGCTCATAGCTTTACTCCTAGCCCTCCTAACTTGAACAAAATAAAGTACAAAAGTACAAATAAATGCTATAAACACAAGTATCATATTAGTTGCTAGCTTATATTCATAGTAGTTACTAAATAGTTAATATTGCAAACTGTATAATACATAACTGTTACAATAATTTGATCAATAACAGATTGAATATTTTTTTGAATTTAGTACTGTAGTTACTGAATAATCCAATTATATAGTTTTGTACTAAATAATTAATACAATTCAATATATAGTTTAGATTAGATACTGAATAATTCATAGCAGATACTGAATAACTTGCAGTAATAAATAGTAGGTGTAGGGTTCAAGGCGTTAACAAAACCTATACTATCTCACTGATTTGTGCTTTTTTTATTTTTATTTTTATTTTTTGAGTTTTAGTAGCAGTTACTTGACATTATTATAAAAATCCTTTAAAACCCTGACTTAATACTAACAAATCTTTCCAAAAATTTCTCATTATTTTTTCAGACTCATTTTCAGACTCAATATTCAGGTTTAGAAACTACAGGCGCCCCCACCTGGAGGCTCCGCCTTTCAGCTCTTCACTCAATCTCTGCCCACCTCCCCTCCCATTCACACAGGCTTCAAACACTCTCTAACATCTCTCCCTTGCTGTCATTCTCTCTCTCTCTCTCTCTCTCTCTCTCTTCCTCTCTTCCTCTCTTCCTCTCCCTCTCCCTCCCTCCTTCCCTCTCTCTCTCTCTTCCTCTCCCTCTCCCTCCCTCCTTCCCTCTTTCTCTGTCTCTCAAATTCAAATTCAAATGGCTTACAATATATATATATATATAGTTACATATATAGTTACATATATAGTTATATATATAGTTATATAAGCAGGGTGGTTTAGTGTAGGGTGGGGCTTTCTCTCTCTGTCTCTCTCTTTCTCTATCTCTTTCCCATCTCTCTCTCCCTCTCCCTCTCTCTCTCTCAATTTCAATTTAAAATACTTTATTGGCATGAATTGCAATTAACAACTTTTGCCAAAGCAATGAAACAAGAAGTTAAAATACAAAAGGTAAAAAAATAATAATAAATACATAACAATGCATATAAAAAAAAAAAAAAAAAAAAAAAAAATATATATATATATATATATATATATATATATATATATATATATATATATATATTAACATTATTTACATATAAAAGTAAATATAAATAAATAATAATTCTATGTTGTAATTATTTAAGAAGAGTTGTGATTAGTCTGTTGATTAAGCTGATTTCTGTGATGATGTTTGGCTGATACTGTAGAACGACTCTCTCTTCCTCTCTCTCCCTCTCTCTCTCTCTCTCTCTCACTTTCTGAAGGGCACAGTAGATATGTAAAGCCCTTTTGGTCGTCCCAGGCTCTGGTTGAGAATCTCCTTCTCTCTCTCTCTCTCTCTCCTTTCCTCTCTGAAGCTTCTTCTCGGCCGTACTGTTCACTCCCAATCTGAGCTCTTCTGATCCCCCTTACCTGTGCATTAGCATATAAATGAAGCCCATGTGAATCTGCTGTAGGGCTGTAGGACCTCCTCATGCAGCTCTGTGGCGGGGACTATTTTTTATTAAATGTTTTGTGAGCTTTTATTGCTTCCAGTTACTTCCTGCATTAATTGGAGGCATCTTTTGGAAACCTTTGCTCTGTTGGAGCTACTAAAAGCTTGCTGGTAAACACATTGCTTACTACAAGAGCTAGTTTATGGAGCAGACGCCCTGGTCAGGAGTAAAGGTTGGCAATCTCATTGATGTCTTTACCTTTCATAAGATAATAACACAATACAGTCTGTGACCTTGGCTAGGACTTTAAAAACTCTCATTCTCTGCGCTTTGAAGCAAAGGCTAAGGTGTCTCAGTAGATGATACACTTCAAACACTTCTTTGTTACTGATTTACCTCTTAAAATTCCAGAGGTGGAAAAAGTACTGAAAAATTGTAATTAAGTAAAAGTACCTTTACTTTGCTAAAATTCTACTCAAGTAAAAGTAAAAGTACCCATCAAAAAATCTACTCGAGTAAAAGTAAAAAAGTACTCAATTTAAAATGTACTTTGAGTAAAAGTTACATAGTTACTTTAAATTATTTGATGTACAAAAATTAAAAACAAATCATAAATTAAATTGTTTTTAATGAACTATTATTCTAAATATTCCAATATTCCAATATTCCAAATTCCAAACTATCATTCCTATAAAACATTTTCAAAAACAAGTGGTATAGGTTTCTAAGATCTCTTTTTTTTCTTTACTGTTAAGTTATGGTCATACAGGTGACTATAAACTGTATTTTTGTAGTTTTATACAGACAATTGTTTTTTTTTCCCCAGCATTTTATTTTTTACTCAGTAATTGGGATTTTTCCAATGTAGCAAAGTAAATTACTTGAAATAAAATGTTAAAATGTACTTGAGTAAAAGTAAAACTAACTATTTTAGAAACTACTTAAACAATTACAAATTACTCATAAAATCTACTTAATTACAGTAACTTGAGTAAATGTAATCCATTACTTTCCACCTCTGTTAAATTCTAAAGTCTGAAAAGTAAACTTTCACTGTTATAAATTGTTTAGTAGAAGTATTTAGTATTTAGTATTCATAGTATTTAGTAAATAATTCATAATTAAATATAATTTCTGGTATTTAATAACCAATACTGTAGTAGATACTGAATAATTACTGAAGATATTTATAGTAGTTACTGAATATTTCAGGATGGTTGCTTAGTAACATGTAGTTGTAGATCAAGAGGAACTCATAGTAGAAGTAATTCATTATGACATACACTGGATCATTTGTAGTTTGTACTAAGAAATTCTAAATAGATACTAAAATATATAGTAGATATTAAATAATTGATAGTTTATTAAAAATAATTCATAAATTATTACAAAATACAAAACTTTTGACCTTGTAAAAAGTTATGCCATTAAAACTGTAGTTCTCTACACTTCTCAATAGTAGAAACACTCAAATGTTTAAAAACGAGATATTCATTCTCTCCTCATATTCCTTTTTTATTCTTTTGTTCATTAAAGAGAGCAGACTGATTAGAAATGAAGCTAGAGATTAGCAGAATGGCGTTTTGGAACATTTCAGAGAGGATTAGTAATTCAGAGACGACTTGGACACAGAATGAATCACTTTTTATGGTTGAAAGAAAGTGAAGGCACATTCAGACTCATTAATCTTCATCATGAAATAAGTTGGATTTTGTGAAAGTCTCTTTTCCCAAAGGTGATCAGTTTAAATCCTAATTGGCTTGTGTGTCTGCGTGTGTCTCTCTGCGTGTGTGTGTCTCTCTGCGTGTGTGTGTCTCTCTGCGTGTGTGTGTCTCTCTGCGTGTGTGTGTCTCTCTGCGTGTGTGTGTCTCTCTGCGTGCGTGTGTGTCTCTCTGCGTGTGTGTGTCTCTCTGCGTGCGTGTGTCTCTCTGCGTGCGTGTGTCTCTCTGCGTGCGTGTGTCTCTCTGCGTGCGTGTGTCTCTCTGCGTGCGTGTGTCTCTCTGCGTGCGTGTCTCTCTGCGTGTGCGTGTGTCTCTCTGCGTGTGCGTGTGTCTCTCTGCGTGTGCGTGTGTCTCTCTGCGTGCGTGTGTCTCTCTGCGTGCGTGTGTCTCTCTGCGTGCGTGTGTCTCTCTGCGTGCGTGTGTCTCTCTGCGTGTGTGTGTCTCTCTGCGTGTGTGTGTCAGGTGGAGGAAGCTCTGGAGGCGGTGAAGAATGCCAACAACGAGCAGGACCTGGCCAATCGCTTTAAAGAGTTTGGAAAGGAGATGGTCAAGCTGAACTACGTTGCTGCTCGACGACAGCAGGTACAATATGCAGATTACATCATACACTGGGGCCAAAAAACGTGAAATATACTGTTAAATACTGGCAACTCTGATATGTTGTGAGGTGTTATCTTGTGACTGATGATGTCACACCCTGGATATTGTGCTCATGGCAAGGTGACGTAAGTTATCGGTGTCCGAGTGCACATCAGATGGATTTTGGTTTTTGGGTATTTATTATTTAGCTAGTATCCGGGAATACATCATACTAGGGGTGTCACGATTTTGATATTTTATCGAAATCGATCAAAATTATGTCATGGTCTCGAGCCTTGAAGTCAAAAAAGGATTGATGCGCACTACGGTGCAGCACACTAGCTCAAAGAGCAGCTCTTTCTCCAGAGAATGTGGACATTCTCATCTTCTTAAAGAAAAACTTAAAAATATAAAAATAACAGTTGTTTTGTCTAGCCTCAAATATGTTAATAGTTTTGGTACCTTAAGGAGCATCTTTGTCTCAGATAAAGTTAATAATATATCTTTATTAAAGAAAGAAAACTTGTCATTCTCAGGGACCGAAAAAGTCTTAAAGTCTTATTTTTCATGTTTAACTGTTATAGTAGGATAGAGTTCAGTTTGTTAAGGCTCTAATTGTTCTTTTATTTTGTACATGACTGTTCCTGTATTTATTTATTATTTATTTTGTTATGTTGCACATTGCTGTTTTAATAGTGCACACTGCTGCTACCAAAAAAAGCCACTAGATGGCATTACATATATATCTAAATTAAATTATTTAAATTAGACCATTAGTGCCTAATGTGGTGTATTACAGATCACTTGTATCACTTTACATCACTTTTATCAAGCCCACCTCTTGAAATAAGATATTGTAAATTTGATTAACCAATCAATGACTGACCATAGACTAATCTAAAACTGGCATAGGCCTCTCTGCTGTAAAAAAAAAAGAAAAAATCGAGAATCGAATCGTGACCCTAAAATCGGAAATAAAATCGAATCGAGGATTTAGAGAATCGTGACACCCCTAACAACCCCTGAAGCACGATATAAATCATATTACTAAGTTCATCCAATACTCCTCTCTATTTGTGACCGTTTACAGTTTGCTTGGAACTTCGTGTACCTCCGCAATGTTGGGATATTCCAGAAAAAAAAATGTTATTTGCGTCCATTTGTGCCTTTTGAGATTTGAGTCTTAAAGATAGCATAGTTCCTCATTCTTCCAGGCGATTCTTCCACCCTCTTGATTCTAGCTTATCTCCCCTGACGTTGCAACAGATTTTTATGCATGTGATTCTTTTATGTTTTCTTTATTATCTGTTTGTATACAGTTACTGCAAATTAGTTACTAGTAAAACAATCATTTAAAGCAGAGTTAGATGCCTTCAGATTTTAAAAGAGCTGAAACTTATCATTACTGTTGCTTCCAGTCTGCAGAACAGCCAGTGATAATGCAACTGTAGATTGTTTGCTGTTTGCTTGACAGCAATCATATTTGTAAAGCAATGCCAAGCTTCAGTAACTCAGACACTCGTGTCTGATGATCACGTCTGTGCCTGTGCCTTATGGCTCAGTCTGTCTGAGTGTGTGTATAAATTGCATCTGCTGATTATATAAAAAAAAAATGAATTCTAATAGAAGTGGTGTAGTGCCGTAATTTTTTAGTGCATTGTTATGACTGTATATTCGTCTAAATGCACGTAAATAAAGAAGTCTACTATGTTTTCTCTGCAGGAACTGAAGGACCCTCACTGCAGGGATGAGATGGCGGCTGCTCGCGGGGCTCTGAAGAAGAATGCCACCATGCTCTATACAGCCTCCCAGGCCTTCCTCCGCCACCCCGATGTGGCCGCTACCCGTGCCAACCGAGACTACGTCTTCAAACAGGTGCAGGAGGCAATTGGGGGCATCTCCAGCGCCGCCCAGGCCACTTCACCCACTGAAGAAAAGCACGGGCACGCCGGCATCGGAGAACTGGCTGCTGCACTCAACGAGTTTGATGTGAGTTTTATTCTCTATTTATTGCATTGTGGTATATGTAGTTCACAGTTGTGTAGTTGTAGTCTGGGCAATAGTTCTCTACATGGACTGCACAAGCTGCTTGTGTGCATTTAAGTTTAAGTACATCTAAGTTAGAAGTTGGTTAACTATTGGGAGAAGTATTTAGATGCATTCATTAAAAGGGATGTAATAATAATAATAATAATAATAATAATAATAATAATAATAATAATAATAATAATAATAATTTATTTTTTAAGAATAAACATTTACTGCATGGTACAGTGTCATAGATTTACATGACCAGTTAAAGGTTTCAACACTTTCTTTCTTTTTTTTTATTTATTTATTTAATGCGGATGCAATTTCTGTGCTGTTCTGACTTGTTTAATGCCAACTATACTGTATAGAGATTATATTACTATAGATTAGATATTATTTCTATAAATATGTATGTATTATCAATGTTAAATTAGTGTATTTTTTTACTTTTGTATCCTAAAAGTGGCAGATTTTGCAAAAAAAAAAAAACCTTAACATTAAATGAAAGTCATTGTAAAAAATATTACATTCCAAGTAATTTAGCTGCATTTCTGCTAGGTCATTAATTATAATATTCTGACACAGAATGTAAAGAACCACTCCCATTTTCATCGTATATCAAGTCGAAATGTGAAAAGCATGAAAAATAGAGATGCATTATAAGATTTTTGTGACATGTACTAGTCAGATCAAACAGATGTTCAGCATTCTGCAGAAGTGCAGTCCTCTTTACGCTCATCATCTCATCCCAATGTCGGTGTCGAAGACCGCACATGCATCTGTAGCTGTGCCTCAGTTGTGGAACTCTCTCCCCCTTTAACATCAAAGAGACGGTGTCTGTCTGAAGGCTGTGCTGATATCACTGTGCACACAGGCATTATGCATACATTCACAAAGCCCAGTGTGACCTTGCCTTCACACTATTATGTCTTCCCACGTCTCCAGCACCTTTGTTCTTCACGCTTGTTCGGATTTCTCGAGCGTGAATTTGATGTAAAGGCAGGTGAAGATTTGATGATGAGGGTGGCTGTGATGGGCTTCAGATGATGGAATATGGAGAGGCTGCCATCTAGTGGTGTTGAAAGAATTGCAACATAAAATAAATAAAGTGCTGTTTTAAATATATGAATTGTATGTTTTTATATGTAATGACACTTTATGCATTAATGCATTTCTGTTTGTTCTTATGTGCCTTACTTTTATTTTTACATTTCTAACCACCATGCATTTTAAGAATTATGATAAGAATAACAATATAGATATACGTATAACAATATGGACACAAGTATTGGAACACATGCTTATTATATGCATCGGTTTTTTAGAACTGTTTTAAAATCTATTTGTATTTATTTATTTATTTTTTTGCTAAAAATGGTTTATTCTGATTTTGTTGGAGTAACTTTATCTACTATTCAAGTAAGGCTTTCCTCCATCATTCCAAAAAACACAGTTCAGCTGCCAGACAGACAGAAAGCGAGACATATACAGTCAGACAGACAGAGGGCTAGACAGATAGGTACAGACAGACAGTGAGACAGGCAGACATGTATTCATACAGTGAGACAGGCAGACAGATATACATAGATACAGACAGACAGACAGATAGTCATACAGTGAGACAGAGAGAGGGATATATATGCAGAGAGAAAGACAGAAACAGACAGAAATACATGCAGGCAGACAGAGGGTTAGACAAAGAGAAAGACATACAGTCCAATGGACAGCAGACAGGCAGACATATATCCATACAGTGAGACAGGCAGACAGATATACATACAGACAGACGGACAGACGGACAGATAGATAGATAGATAGATAGATAGATAGATAGATAGATAGATAGATAGATAGATAGATAGATAGATAGGCATACAGTGAGAGAGAGAGAGAGAGAGGGATATATATACAGAGAGAAAGACAGAAACAGACAGAAATACATGCAGGCAGACAGAGGGTTAGACAAAGAGAAAGACATACAGTCCAATGGACAGCAAACAGGAAGACATATATCCATACAGTGAGACAGGCAGAAAGAGAAACACACAGATAGTCATACATTGAGACAGAGAGAGGGACATATATGCAGTCAGACGAACAGAGAGAGATAGATAAATAGGTGGAATATAGACAGATGGAGATGCTGTTGAATAGATCATTGGATGGATGGATGGATGGATGGATGAACAGATGGTGGGGATTCTTTGATTTCTTCCCCCTCTCTTTTGACCTGTCTATCTGAAACTGCTGTTCTGTATTGGTGTATATTTATGATCACTAAATCTTCCACTCTGTCTGTATGATAAAAGCTGTTCAGTGCGTGAAGCTGGCTGGCCTTTTGAGCAGCGTTAGCTACCTGCCAGAAGCTCTTCTGCTGGGGGGGTGTTTTTGCTTCCACCCCTCTCTTCGGGCAACTCTAATTGCCCGTATCAGTGTAAATGTCAGCGGGGCAGGAGTCGTGTCTTGGTTAAAGCTGGACCTGAGTGAGCACGGTGGAGACAAATGCACGGCCTGCAGTCATTAACCATTGACTGGGTTCAAGGGGTCCAGTGTGAGAGATGGAGAGAGATGGAGAGAGATGGAGAGAGATGGAGAGAGAGAGTAGGATAC
This sequence comes from Astyanax mexicanus, assembly GCF_023375975.1. NCBI lineage: Eukaryota > Metazoa > Chordata > Actinopteri > Characiformes > Acestrorhamphidae > Astyanax > Astyanax mexicanus. Next base: position 898,407 of record NC_064432.1, read on the forward strand.
GTGGAGGGGGAGGGGAAATAAGAAACTACAATAGCACAGGGGTCACTAATAGGCGGACCGCGGTCCGGGTCCGGACCCAGACCCAGACGTTGTCCAATCCGGACCCAAACCGATAAACTACTGAGAAGGATTTAATTCTGAGCGTGTTCATTTAAAGCGGCGTAACTTTTATTGTATTTATGGTTTAGGTGTTTTACAGCGCAGTAAACTCACAGACCAATCACGTGTGCTGTAAGATCACCAAACGCTCTCCTCTGCCAATCAGATCTGTGCAGATGTGAGAGCGCAGAGTAGGGATGGGAATTGATAAGATTTTTCCGATTCCGATTCCCTTATCGATTCTGTGAAACGATTCGATTCCTTATCGATTCTCTTATCGATTCCAATTTGGGGAAAAAAGGAGAGCAAACAGTTTCATAAGCACCAACTTTGTTTACTTAAATATCATACGACCTTACAAACTCAACAACAAGGTCAACATGTCCACAACAATGTGCAACTGGCAATATGGAAATGTAGCAAATACTCTTTAATAATGTGTGCGCAGATGTTTGTGCATATTTGATGTATTCCCTCCTGGCGATGTTATCAAAAATTTACAATGGTTGCAAAACGCCCTGTTGCCATCCTTGTGTAGTGTGAAATGAAGCCAAACTTTCGAGCGTTTTAACCTAGTAAACGCCATTGAAAAGACGTGCTTACTGAATCATGCGTAACTTGCGTAACATGCGTAACTTGCGTGAGCGTGCTGTCTGGAATCGATAAGAGAATCATTAAGCAAGGTGCCAAACGATTCCGTGGAATCGAAACACACGGAATCGATTCTCAACAGGAATCGATTCTCGATTCCCAAGCCTAGCGCAGAGCCACACAGGCAAAGCAGGCGGTGAGAAGTGGGAGAATAAAGCGAGAAAAGCTAATACAGATGGTGCGCACCAGAAAAAAAAAAAAAAAAAAAAAAAACATTAAAATACTACAGTTATAAAACATATTAACAGTAATGTAACCTCTTGGTGTTTCTTGGAGGAATTAAAGAGAAACAACCGAGACAAGAGTGCAAAATATTCCACTTTACGTGCTCTCTTTACTCCCAAATCAACCCTACCTCAAAACTACGGCAACCCACAGGGGACAAAAAGCATTGGCAACTTCCCCCATCAGTTTTACCCACAACATAATAAAGCATGCTACAGTAATAATATTAAATAAAATAAAACTGCTGTTTTAAAAAAAAAAAAAAAAAAAAGCTGATATTTTTGGCCGAGTTCAGCAAACATTTCTCCATATATTGGAAAATTTATCATTCATATAATTATTATTATTATGACAGGCAGGCGCAAATCTAATATAAATAAAATCAAATCACTTTGAAACAAAGTGAACATAGATTCACATTATTAGACTCGATATGTTAAATTATTGAGGGTGTTTCCATTTATTTTATGATAGGCTGAAAATGTAATTATTGTGATAGGCCTATTTAAAACAATACATATTGTTGAAATATACTAATATGTGTAATTTGTTTTGTCTTTCAGTTGTTGATGAAATAAAACACTGACAGAACTACTATAGGCTTCTTCAGTAAACAGAATAAAACACTGAACTGGACCAAACTGAATTCTATTTAAATACCCCTGCAATAGCATATAAACAAAAAACACAAATTTAAAAATATTAAATTAATTTATTTAGTCTTTGGCTGCAGTTGTATTGTATTTTAATGTAGATCTATTGGGTCTCTGGGTCAGTTGTGAAGCCAAGCTCTGGTCAGTGAGCCTGTCCTCATGCTTTGTCTCTGGGGACCATGACCACATCCCATCCCCCCACTCCCAGATGGACAGCTGGGATCATTGTCTGAATGCCAAAGGCCGAATCTACCGTGCATGAGTTCCTGCAGCTGTTACACCTGCTGCTGTTGGTGTTTTATCTTAGAGAGTGCTTCAGCTTGTGCTCAGTTTTGATTGGTCTGTGGCAATTAAATCCCTGCTTAACTCTAAACTCTAACCTCTATACAGCGCAGGCCAAAAGTTTGGACACACCTTCTCACTCAATGCATTTTCTTTATTTTACAATGACTATTTATATTGTAGATTCTCACTGAAGGCATCAAAACTAAGAAAGAACACGTGTGGAGTTTTATATATATTGTATATTAAAGTTAAAATATAGTAATAGTAATCTTGTAATAATGTATTCTTTAAAAATACATTAAATATTTTCCTGACCTCACAAAAGCCAAGAGCCTCAAACTGGTCTTAGACTTGTAAGAATATCTATATATATATAGTTATTTGAACATCTTTCTTGATGTTTTACAGATTTTAGAATTATCTGTAGCTTTACTCAGCATTCTGGACATATCAGACATGTTAAAATGCCCTTCACAATGTCTTTCCAGCTGCAGCCATTTTTTTTTTGGTATTTTTATACTTTTAAGGGCTAAAATTAACCCCTTATGAATAGTCCAGTCTGTTGTATGCTCAGCATCAGCACTGTTTCATAGTTAATTATGAAAAAAATAAAAAATAAAAGTTAATGATTGGGTAATTAGATTACCTTTAGTCCAGGGAACAGAGTGCTGCTGGTATTAACATGTCTACCATGGGCACAGTGTACCTTCTTTAAATGATATAATGAGGTTATTTCCTGTTAAAAACATCTTTCTTGCTTTATTTATTAATTTTATTATTTTATTGTTTAAGGTTTCTGATATCCACATGATCAAACAAAACTCTAAATGTAAAAATGTAATAATAATAATAATAATAATAATAATAATAATAATAATAATAATAACACACTTTATTTATAAAGCACCTTTCATACATGAGAGGAGAGGGACAACTCAAACTGTTTTACAGTAAAAGGTTTAAACATGAAATAAATCATCAATAATGAATTAATCTATGCATTAATTTAAAATCATATTTTCTGCAGTTATCAGATTAATAATTACAAGTTAACACACTCAATGCTACATTACAGTGCCATGGTCTTCCAGGGTAATTTTGACCCGGTGCATGTTTAATTATCCAAAATAAGTTTCAAACCCCAAAAAACCCCTAATTATTGCTAATTATTCTATCAATATTTAGTGCAATGGTGTTCCTCACCTCTAACAGGTAATGCTTCAATTAGGACAAATAAAAAAAAAATAAAAAAAAAACTTTTTTTAATGTTTAACTACTTTATTAATTTTAAAAGACCAACATATAAAACAATAGTTTTACATAACCTTAAAACATAACATCGCAATTTAGTTTTAGTTTTAGTTTTTGCAGGGGGTGGTTGTTACAAATATGTGAGATGAATAATTTTCATATTATATGTTGATTACCCTAATTAAGGCAAGCAGAGGAAGTTTTAATACTGTAAAAATACTTTTAACTATTTTTCCTAGATCTTCAAACTTTAAAACGGGTCAAATTAACATAAACAAACCTCAGACAGAGACCTTATTTCAGTGTAGGTGTATTCCGCAAGCCATATATGTTCTTACCCTTGTTGTCTATTACCCTTTAACAAAAATGATGTTCATGTTTTTGTGTTTCTTTTTCGTGAAGATAATAGTTTAGTCCAGCCGTGCCTAATCGCTCTGTGTGGACATTCAGTGCCGCCGGTCCACATGGTCTCACACAGCTCGAAGCCAGCAAAAAGTGTCCCCCTTAACTTCTCAGCCTTAGCTCAGAGCCTGCCACGTGTAATTGGATGACAGAGTTTGCTTTTAAACAGCACTACCAGGCTTGTTTAAACTCCAAAAAGCCAGGCAGGGTGTGTGAGAAGAATGGGAGGTAAAAATAGGGCAGATTTATTCATCTCGGTCGTTCCCTAGTCGAAATCGTTTAAAGCTTATTTGAGGCAGACACACAAAAAAGGCTCCCAAACTCACTTTAAAGTAAACAAAGCCAAGATCGAGGTTTACAGGGCCGCACCTCAAAGCTTCTTAAAGAGAAAGAATTGGCACACAAGCAGCTGGAGTACTAAAGGAAGGTTTCAAGAGAAGAAAATACTAAGTTTATGTATTTGCACTGCTATTCAAGGTTCAAGATTAAAGATTTTTATTGTCACGTCACAGAGTACAGGTGTACATGTGAGTGAAAAACTTGGGTGCAGATTCCCACCAATGTGCAGAGAACAATGTACACAAGAAGAATAATACAATACAATATAATATAAAATAAGATATACAGATAGCTTAATAAGATAGCAGTAATAACTTACACTATAGACAAATATATTGCACAGAAAAATGTTAAGTAAGACTGAATAAGTAATATATGATGCTATGTAGATATGCAGATATCTAGAGTGTGTGTTTGTGTGGAAGTGAGGAAATAGTCCAGTAGGTGGCAGAATAACTATGAGTAAGTGCAGGTAAGGAATGAGTTGAGTGGGGATTGGGAAGTGCAGGGGGCAGAATGCTGTATAATATGGGAAAGTCTGATAGATACAGTGTAAAGTAAAGTAAAGTAAGTGCAGGGTGCAGAGTTTGTATGGGTGTCAGTCAGTGGGGAGGGTTGGGCAGAACACTGTTATACTGGCTGTTCAGCAGCCTGGCCGCCTGGGGGAAGAAGCTGTCTTGGAACCGGCTGGTTCTGGTCTTTAAGCTGTGAGAACAGGGAGTGGCTTGGATGGGACGGGTCCTTCATGATCCTTCTGGATTTCCTCAGGTGATATATATATATATATATATATATATATATATATATATATATATATACCAGCGTACACTAGGTCACTTTTAGCTGCACTCACACTGGCAACCTATAAATGGCTCATGTCATGAGAGTGCATGCTGAGCACTGAAACCCACCAGGCAGTAGGTTTCAAAAGTTATTTACCATAAAGAAGTTTGCTGGCTGGGATGGTATCTGTTGGCAGTTTATTAAATTCATAACAGCAAGAACATATAAAGTTAACTTCATGCGACATATATTACACATTATCTCACAGGCCCTGTAGACATGATTGGCATTAACACATGCACACACACCTACCTACATATACGCTCACATTTGGAAGTGCTATGGTAAACATTTGCTTAGCATCCAGCGTTTGCGAATAGCACAGCACTCTTTCTAGCCACAGTGCATTACCGCCGTTACTTAGTGCCTGATCCTGCAGGACCGGATCGCCTCCAGCTAACTCCTACACACTCGAGCTCGCTCATTTTCTCACTTGCTGTCTCTTATCCTGCGAGAAAGCTAGAAATCCTCCTGGCCACCACTTTCTCTCTGACTGTGCAAATTAAATGACCTACCTGGAGGCAGCATCGCTCCCCAACTCGCATCGACTGCTTCAGCCAAGAATACCCAAAGCAGGCAGTATGGTCCTAATGATGGGTGTGCTGTGTGTGTGTGTTAGCTTTACAGGATCAGCCTCAGAAAGCTGAGGCCAGCACTGGGAATCTCCATCAAACTATATCTACTTTCTGCTTCTTTGGCTATTTACTCTTATGTGTTGCTCTAACCACACTAGTGTGAGCAAACAGTGACACCATGGGTGCATTCTGTCTTTCTGCTAATGGACAGGCTGGTTGAGGGGGCTGATGAATTGTGATGAAATACCCGAACGTTTGCTTGATGTGCATTTTTAATTTATCACATCTGTGTTGGATCAGTAGGACTGAGCAAGTTTAAAAACTAAATTTTGTCTTTGTACAGAAAGTCTACAGTAAGCAAATAAACTAGTTTCAAATTTAAAATTGGATTATAATTTTTACCTGGCCCATGTTTATGTCTGGACTGGCTGTAGAAACCTGTGACTGGGATTCCCACCATCTTATTTTTAATTAATTGAGAGTAATGTTGTCAGGCAACCACCAGATGGTACAGGTAGTGTCTCTATTTGAGGACAAAGGGTTAACGTTTAAAAAAAATGTAGAATCATGATGCAGGAATGTAATGTCCTCATAAGAGGACAAAGGGTCTCAAGAGGATATATATAGATGCATTCAACTAGTTCCACCCATTGCTGTGTCTAGTCCCTGTATGAAATTGCCAAAATAACAGTAACAGTCCGGTTGTGTACAGCATATAGTACAAAACTGCTACATAAATAGAATAGAATGAAATTATGTTGAATATAATTACAATTAACAAGATTATATGGTTCATGATAAAACATGTCAGAATATAATTAACTAAGGGTACATCAGACTAGATTGCACTGGACTAATTATGTGGAATAGAATGGGATGCAGTTATAAAGAATAATAAAAAAAAAAATAATAATAATAACTACATTTTTTCCTAAATGGGGTAGAATAGAATAGATAATAGCCTGCTTTAACGGATGTTTAATTACCCCTTGCCTGTAAGTGTACAAACACACACACACACACCCTGCACCCTGTTCTCCCTCAGTGTGTTGTGGTATTCCAGGTGGGAGGTGTTAATGTGTCAGGATGGTCTTGCTAGTCTGTCGCTTCACATCTGTGCAGCAGCAACTGCACCAGGGTCTGGGTGGGCTGCTGAACCCACAGACAGCAGCAGGGGGCAGTGTTGCTCCAGTTTGGCCACAGTGTTCCTGCTGTCCCTCCCATCCCTCGCTGTGTTCCAGCACCATAGTAACAGAGTACGGCTCTCTCTGAGCGGAGCCAGTGTCTCTCGCCCGCATGCCGAACCGCATCGGTTTGTTTTTCCCATGAGCCTCGGCATGCTGGGATATATAGGTGAGATAAGAGACGTACAGATCCAGACACAGAGAAATAGTGAGAGAGAGAGAGAGAGACAGAGAGAGAGAGCCGGCAAGAAAAAGGTTTAGTGTGTATGCTGAGTGTGTGTGACTGTAAAACTTTCCACGTCATCATGCCATCTCTCTCTCTCTTTGTCTCTCTATTTCTCTTTCTCTCTCTTTCTCTCTCTCTCTCTCTCTCTCTCTTTCTCTCCTCCTTTATCTTCATGTCTCGCACGCCCTCGTATACCTGCTGTAAGCCGTAATGATTGAGGCTCAATGTTACTAAGTCCATGTTGCTAAGCATTCTGGGAAATGATCAGTATGTGGCGCGCACACACACACACACACACACACACATACACGCACAGTTGTGTATTTTTGTCCTGCTGGCTCTTTGTAGATTAGGTGGGACATGTGTATGTGAGAGAGACCTGTGTGTGTATGAGTGTGTGTGTGTGTGTGTGTGTGTGTGTGGCCTTGCTTCACACACTTGCGTAAGTGGATTGTGAAAGCACTGAATCCGGCGTGGAAATCTGTCTGCGAGTCTCTTTGTAAAGAACTGTCTTCTCTTATGTCGCTGTCACATTCCAAGCTATGTCACTTCCTGTGACAAAATCACTATGGGGCACGGAAAACGGCGCTGCACCCCTGCTATTAAATTAATCTGCGGTATAAAAGCATCTGTCAAATTAGCGTTAGTACCTGACACACTGCTGATAGGGCGTGACAGCTGAGTGCACCGCACTACCGGCATCACTTTGTGTCAGTACAGTGATGGTAGGAGCAACAGACACACACAACACGTACACACACAAACACACACACACACACACACACACACACATCTATTCGGAGGATGTATAAAGAATTAGCATAATGCACACTGGATTCTGAGGTCGTTTTTCTATGTTTCTAAATTCTACGCAAGCGTTTTTTGCAGTACAGATTGTAATTTTCAACAGTTAAAAATGCTTTAGCCCACAGTAGGGACTTTTTACAACTGTTTTTTTTTTTTGTTCTAAATGTGTGTATTTTTGCGCTTGCCAATGCGATACCTGTAATTGAAAATGAAATTGAGTAATCAACAGGATTATGTAATAGTTTAATAGTGTTATTGTAAATTAAAGCAGTGCAACAGGTAATTTGTTAATTTTAGTTTTTTCGTGACATTCACATTATGTTAACAATGATTTTAAAGACATTTTTAAGAAATTATTAAATTATGCTTGGATAAATAAAATAGATTAGTTTTTTTTTAGGATATTGTTTTCCTTGTTTTTTTTTATTATTAAATGTGAATACTTGATAATAGGTGTATTAACTCTTTTGTTTCATTAATTTTATCGCGCTACAGACAGTTTGCTAAGATGCTGCAGTGTAAATACCTGATACCAATATCAGTATTCATACCTAGCACGTTTTTGACTGAAAACTGAATCTGTGGTCGTTCTTAGCAGTGTTTTGGGTCCGATCTAACCCCCCCCCCCCCCCATCTATACTTTTTTAAAACTAATTGTGTTAAACACATGGCACTTGAATGTCTTGAATGTAAGTCGCTCTGAATAAGGGCGTCTGCTAAATGCCTTAAATGTAAGTGTAAAAGTGTAAACCCTAGAGTCTGACAGCTGCATAAAGCCTACTCCAGCACATCCCAATGATTCTCAGTCAGGTTAAGGTCTGGACTTTGTGGTGGCCAATCTATATGTAAAAATGATGTCTCAAAAAAATACAAAAAACTATATCTACTATATCTAATCTGAAGGATGCAGAAAGTCGGGCTACTTTTATTCCTAGTTTTTTTTCCACTGTGTTATAATAGCACTGACAGTTGACTGTGGAATATTTAGTCGTGAGGAAATTTCAAGACAGTACTTGCACATGTGCTGCATCCTATTACTGTATCGTACAATGCTGGAATTCACAGAGCTCCTAAAAGAGAGAGAGACCCATTCGTTCACTAATGTGGCTGTATACCTAGCTGCTTAGTTGTATAAACCTGTGGCCATGGAAGAGAGTGGAACATGAATTCAATGATTTGGATGGACGGATGTATGGATGGATGGATAGAACCTAAAAAAAGGTGCTTAGAATTGAAAAGATATGTTACAAATAAAAATACAATAAAGTAACCCAGAGTTATAAATAAAGGAATAAATGCAATTATATAATAATGAGTATATGGCAGAGTTAGGTATATTTTAAAAGCTGTGTGGTACAGCAAGCTGCTATTTCTGGTCCACAGAAACTACAGACGCCTGGAGAATATTCACCACAAACAATTAGCTTACATTACTAACATGCAGGTAGTCGTATAAAACAACAGCAATTATTACAACAACAGACAAAAAAGGCTATATTATATGTATGCAGGGACAGTATTTGAAAAATGAGATTTGGTAATAGTACTTCTATGTTCCATGTTTATGTGAAGTGTGTTTGTGTGCTTGAGCTCTGCTGCAGTGCAGTATAATGAGGACCCTGCCTCATAGACTGACGTGATAAACGGTTTTAAATGGTACACACAGTACCGCCAAGTCATCATCGTTAGTCATCAGAGAGAGAGAGAGAGAGAGAGAGAGAGAGAATAAGAGAGAGAGAGAGAGAGAGCTATGTCCATCTGGGGATGGAGGAGAGTTGAGTGGCTAGAATATCTCTTCTCTGTCAGATGCTGATAGTTGAGGCCTGTGAGAGCATGTGGACTACACACCACACTTACTGTCCGTGTGTGTGTGTCTCTCTGTCTCTCTGTCTCTGTGTGTCTGTGTGTGTCTCTGTGTATCTGTGTCTGTGTGTCTGTCTGTGTCTGTGTCTGTGTCTGTGTGTGTCTCTGTGTGTCTGTGTGTCTGTCTGTGTGTGTGCGTCTCTCTGTCTCTCTGTCTCTGTGTGTCTGTGTGTGTCTCTGTGTATCTGTGTCTGTGTGTCTGTCTGTGTCTGTGTCTCTGTGTTTGTGTCTGTGTGTCTCTGTGTCTGTGTCTCTGTGTCTCTGTGTGTGTGTGTGTGTGTCTGTGTGTGTCTCTGCGTGTGTGTGTGTGTGTGTGTGTCTGTGGCCCTTAAGCCTGTTGAACAGGTCTATGAGGCACACACACACACACACACACACACACACACACACACACACACACACACACACACACACAAACACACATATTCATATCTCTCTCTCAGGCTGGAGGAACAGGAGAGGGTAATGTATGGAGATGTATTCCTTCCAGTTGAATAAGGTTGTGGTTAATTGCTATATCAATCTGCACTCTCCAATCTGCTCTGTCTGCCCAGTCCTCCCTCTCTCCCTCTCTCTCTCTCATTCTCTTTCATGCCATTATCTTGGTCTCTCTCACTCTCGCTTTTTCATTTCTCTGTCTTGTTTCTCTCTCCCTTTTTCTCTCCTCCTTCTCTATCGTACATTCCCTCCTTCCTCAACCCCTCTCTCTTTTATTCTCTTTTCTGCCATGATCTCTCTCTCTTTCTTTTCTTTAGGACTAAACATTTCAGAAAAGCGATTCGTAATTACAACACTTTGGCAGAACAAAAATGTTTTAGAACTTTTAGCAGAATCATCTGCCAAATCATACAGCCTTTTAAGCCCACTTACTGTGCACTGAAATCTCAGTGCCACCCACATAATGTCCCTCAAACATCTTCGAGTGTGAATACACTATCTGTAGACTAGACTAGAATTAGTCTTTTTTTAGACAAGCTTTGGGTTCAGCATTTTAGAATGTTGATTACAACCTTTGAAATGCTTCGTCATGATCGGACCATCCGTAAGGCCAGTCGATTCCAGTCACTGGCCACCCGTGCCAACTGATAAGATAATCAGTATTGTTTTATAGTATAGGGAAGTATAGGGGAAATTGGAAGTGTCTTCTACTCCCTGTACTAACACACACATATATATATATATGTGTGTGTGTGTGTGTGTGTGTTAGTACAGGGAGTAGAAGAGTTAGTATATGTTAGTATATGGGACTACAGAACATAATAGAGAGTAATTAAATGATAGTATAGATATGATAGGGTAGCATATCGCCACTGTCTAATGAAATCAAGTATCTCCAAAACAGCAGCTTTACACGAGGGAGAAAAAAAAAACAAACAAAAAAAAAACTTCTAAACTTTCAATGAAAGTTAATGTAACCGGAATTTATTTCACATCATTTTTAAAGTATTCCTATTGGTCCGTTCATCAAGAAATTTTGGTACAGTGTAAGGGACAGTTTGTCCGTTTAAATTATTTAGTAAACTAAAAATCGACAAAAATGGAGATACTTGTTTTTCATTGGACAGCAATGATATAGAGTATATGGTGGTAAATGGTAGTGCCGGGAATAAGGAGACATAAGTTAGTACAAAGCTACTGAATTGGGACGCGTCCAGGAATAAAAACGTCGTTATAAAGAGATAGATAGCTAACAACCTCACGGGCCAGATGTTTCATGCTTGCGGCCCACATCTGGCTATTGCCAACCCCTGCTATATGGATTATAGGTGAGTGTAAGGAAGTAAATGTAGATATGTAGATTAGTATAGGGGAATAGTAGGAAATTTGAATTATAGTATTGTACCCTACATGTAGTACTAGGATAGTGCTAAGGAGTATAGATAGAATACATTAACATAGTTCTCTTCTCTCTCCTTGTCTCCTTCATATCTCTCTCTCCCTTTCTCTCTCTTTCTTTCCTTTTTGCGTTGTACAGTCTAATGACTAATGCTAATTTGGCAACACTGTGTGTGTGTGGGGGGGAGTACAGGGCAGTTGGTCGCACAGTGTTTCTTAGCATTTAGAGCTTTTGCAGAATATGACGAAGATGCTTATTTGCACTATTTGCTTTATTTAGCTTCAAACAGGATTGCACTGTACACAGTTAGTTAACCCACTCACATATACATGCACACACACACATATACTCAGAGGTGGAAAAAGTACAAAAAATTGTAATTGAGTAAAAGTACCTTTATTTTGCTAAAATTTTACTCAAGTAAAAGTAAAAGTACCCATCTAAAAATCTACTCGAGTAAAAGTAAAAAAGTACTCAATTTAAAATGTACTTAGTACATAGTAACTTTTAATTATTTGATGTAAAAAAGTAAAAACAAATCATAAATTAAATTGTTTTTAATGAAATCCGGTGGGGCAGACACATTTTGCATTGCATGAGGATGTTTTTTTTTTATTGTTATTATTTTTTTTTTTATGCAGACAATTGTTTTTTTTCCCCAGTATTTTATTTTTTACTCAGTATTTGGGACCGTTACATTGTAGTAAATTACTTGTGTCAAAATGTATTTGAGAGTACATTAAAAGTAAAATTACCTATTTTAAAAACTACTTTTAAAAATACAAATTACTCATCAAATCTACTCAATTACAGTAACTTGAGTAAATGTAATTCATTACTTTCCACCTCTGTATATACTGACACTGCATTTTACTGTCAGTTTGATTGGTTTAAGCAGTTGTGAAGTATATTTTTTATTAAAGAAACTGAACTCTAATGAGCTGAAGTGTATTTTAATTCCATCTTCTCGTTAGCGTAGACTTTAGCCACACACTTTTTTCCTGCTTCTCATTCACGTGGTGCTCCGTCTAGAGCATGTAACCCTCAGACTGCACTGGATTAGGTAAGCAGAGACTGAAGGATCCAGTGGGTTTTTCTGCCTGTTGAAGTTTCGCTTCCTCAGACGTGGGCTACGCTCTTAAACCTGAAGACAGCACCGCAGCACCTCTACACCTCTTACACTGACTTTTACAGGATCAATACTCGAGCCACAGACAGAGACTGCCTTTCTGCTTTTCTTAGGATAGAAACATCGTGACTTTGGAGTAAAATCAGAGGGGGAAAAAACACATACAGCTGAATGATCCTCCACAGTTAATGCTTTCAAAATAAAAACCTTTCTAAAGTTATAGTTTGAAGATTCAGCTTTTATTTTCACTTTTTACATTACATGTCATTGATGCTAGGGGTGGGCAATATTATATCGTATACAATATATCGTGGCACAGAAATATCATGATATTAAAAATCCATATCGTGATAATAGGGCTGTTCTGTCTTAAAAGTAGTCTATTATTTACTGTGAAGCTTTAGGTGTATTTATCGTATAATTGTTTTAGTTTGCAGTTTATATGCATGCACTAAATATTCTGCAATATTATTTGCTGCATTATATTATTTTATGCTATATTATTTATTTTGCCACATTATGATTATTCTGTTATACTATTATACTATATTCCTGAAATGAATGAATTATTTGTTCTGTTTTTCTATATCGCCAAGTATATCGTTATCGCAAAAATACCCTGAAATATCGTGATATTATTTTAGAGCCATATCGCCCACCACTATTGATTCTTCTTTTCAGAGTAGCTAAGCATTTACTGTAAACAGGTGAACAAATCTACAACTAAGATAATAGATGATTAAGGAATTATAAAATGAATAATGACCTTAAAGTTGATGTAACGTGAAAAAATTATAAAATCAATATTTGGGTTAGCAAAAATATAGAGTTATACTATATTATATATAGAGGCACTTTTGTGCAGCGTTTGTTTTTATATTAAAAACATATTTCCAACAGTGAGGATGCTTTTATAGAGATACTTTCAAAACCTAAGTCTGATCTGAAATCAGTTCTCAGTTCCGACTGTGTTGTTGTTCAGCAAGGTGACCCTCCAAGTAAAAAAAAAAGGCGTCCACTTTAGCCGACTGTTCTGTTCTGTGCCTCATATCTGACTTGTAGGAGCGGTGAGTCAGCAGCAGTATTGACCAAAAGCTCGATACTTGTTTCCTCTCTATTGAGACAATGAGAGAGGAGCTGGACACACTCCTCGATCGCATAGCCTTACACACACTCCATATAATACTGTGGTGGTGTAGTGAAACCTGCAGAGATTCTGCAGAGCTCAGTAGTGGATTGTTCACTTTTAGCATAGCGGTATGGGTCTAATTCAATTATAATTGCTGAGGACAAGTTGCTGTTGCTTAGAATTCAGTATATTAGATCTCTAACCCAATCCGATGTGACCCATATCTGACATCTGTCTGAACGGTGCATACTGTGTTAGAGGCACACATGCACAATAGAGAGTAATTCTTCACATTAAGTTTTGGTTTCATCCTGTCAGAGAGCTATTAATAAGTTCAGGTGAACAGCTGGGCTTATCCCTGAGAATTCACTCTAACTCTCTGAATAAAGGACAAATTATATATAAATTATATATATATATATATATATATATATATATATATATATATATATATATATATATATATATATATATATATATATTACCAGGTATTTATTTTTTATTTTTCCTGTCACTCTGCATTCGCTATCTGTAATATAAAACAGTTAAAATAAATAAAAAAAAATGTCTGATTTAGTGCTTGATTTTCTGTCTACACAGCTACTAAAACTACTCACCTGTGTCACATTTTCACCTTAAGGATTGAATTTTCTTGTGAATGTAGCCATAGTTTACCTTGTGAAAAGCCTTCCCAGAAGAGTTGAGTTATAGCTGCAAAGGGGGAGCCAACAACATATTAAACCCTATGGATTCAGAATGGGATGTCACTTGAGTTTATATTGTTTCAAAAGCAGACTACTAAACTACTCAAATACTTTTCCCAATATAGTGCATCAGTGATGTACTCTGTTGTTGGGATATATCGATATATTGAATCAGAACACCTTTAAATTCTTGCCAGTACCCAACTCTAATTATTATTTTAAGAACAATTGCAATGACAAGCAGCAGCAGAAGAAAAGCAAGCTTCAAGGCTTCAAGCTAGCAGAGCACTGAGTCACGTTACACTAGAAATTTTCCCACGTAAAGATGGGAATGGTGGTCTGTTGTAACATTGTGAGGACATGTTTTGTAAAATCTTCCCTTTGAACCTCTGAAATACGATCCGTGTAGTGTTGCTGGAGTTTTATAGGTGTTTTTTTTCTCGTTTTATTTCCTTAAAAAAAGAAATAGAGAAAAGAAAAAGGCCCGGTATATTTGTATCAAAGTAAGCCTCTTTGTCTCATCTGGATTAAGATTCGAGAGGCGTCTGCGGTAGCCGGCACTTTGATCTGTTTTCAATTCCCTCATGTGATAAAATGCCGGTCAGCCTGTGCACGCCACGTCTAGAGTAGCCACTCACATCTTTCCCCTTCATGGTGTCTCGCCTTGAAGTCAAGGTTGTTCTTAGCAGGATCTTAGGAGAGAAATGTGGGGGGGGGGGTGATCTCAGGGGAGAGAAAATGAGTGAGAGATAGGGAGAGACAGGGAGAAGAGTGAGAGAGAGAGAGGAAGAGGGAGAGAAACACTGGAGGTAAACACTGGAGACGCGTCAAGCAGCTTTAAGTCTTCCACATAAATCCCTACTTTTTCGAGCTTGCGAGTCTAAAGCTTTAAGGGGGGAGAAAATAGTTTAGAGCGAGCTCGCTCCGCAGCCCAGGTACACCGCCGCTGCTCAGGCATGCGTCTGCAGCCGCACAGCCCTCTGGGATTCCAGACAAAACCGGGAAGAGAGATTACCAGTTCTGTAGCCCATTCTTATCTCCTCCTGCCTGAGCTCCTGTTTTGCAAAGTTTGATTCCGCACGCAGCAACGCACAGTATCATACTGCCTGCAGTCACAGCCTGGAGACTCCTGTGTTACGCTGCTCTTCTCATACCTTTCTTTTAGTCTTTTAGGACTGTAGAAATACGCTCACTCTGAATGTGGCTGTTTAGCTGTGTTGAATCTGCAATATTAGAATCACTTAAATTTCAGAGATCCAGGTTTATGCAAGTAACCAAGTGATGTTTAACATTTGTGTAAATACCATAGACTGTGTATAGCTGGACAGAGCATCGTCTCTCAAAAGTGAAGCCACCACAGGTCGGGCGCCCCCTGCTGTTCGGTTGCAGAAAGCTGTGTAACCCCACCCATCCCCATAGGTTTCAAAACAGGCAAAACATAACAACTTTCAATCACGTTTTTTTCTAATATACTGTAATTCTACCTCCATTTTTTAAATGCAGCAGCTTTAGTGTAACCTCTGCTTTTATTGTTAAATATTTATATCCTCACAGAATTAATTTTTTAAAACGTTATTCAGCTCTATTCAGGTGTGGTTATTGTAAAAGGGCTGGTTATGGGCGGGACCAATAACAGACCGTCAGCTCCGCTCCGCTCCGCTCTGCAGCCTGTGACCTCGAGGCAGCCCTCAGGGGCGGGGTTATTTAAATGAGTAGCCGTTCTCTCCACAGTCTTTCTCCCTCCTCTGGTCTCTACTGCGCTCTACAGACTCGGGTTTCAGGATCGCCAACATGGAGGAAGATTTTGGATTCATTTTCATTGAATGAATGGGAACGGCGACACAGCGTCCATTTTTTTTTTTTTTTTTTTTACAGTCTCTGGTTAATACACTCGCAGACCAGAAATCTTGGGACAGCAGGGTGTAAAGTGTGAGATGTTAACAAGTGTCACACATGTATTAGGTATGTGTCATTGTAGGTATTACCACCCACAGTGGACAGATCAGTAGGTGGTAATGATCGTGACTGGTGGTATCTGGCTAAAATTGCTCATGTGAACAGGCAAGCAAGCAACTCGGGCGCAAATCACATTCAATGCAGGAGACCCCAGTACAACATGATATGATCCTTTTATCATACAGGTTATAATTCCATATATTGGCATTTATTTTTAAACTGTAAGCAAGAGTAATGCAATTTTTGAATGCAATCAAATCCTCACAGCAAGGCTAAAGCCAAATTTTGAATAGTTAAGACAGTTAGTCCAAGAAATGCAGGATAAAATCATTTAAGTAACCATGATTTTGAAATAAAACGTCAATGAGCAGATGTCACAGTTCTTTTTTCCAAGTTAGTGTCAATATCTCTTTGGTTCTCCAAAGAAGCCATTGCTGTAGGTATCAGGAAATCTATTCATTCTGTTCACCCTTTAAAGAATCTAATAATTCTGGATTAATTTATTAATTTCCTGAATAAATTTAATGCTATCTTTTAAAATGAAGGGCAATTAAGGCTAAGAGGTTAGCTTTTCTTCGTTCTCTTCCTTCATTGACACATCCAGCCATGAAATATAAGAGAGATCCTCACTTTGTGTCACGTTAGATGAGCTCTTGAGTTGAGTTAAAAGCGTGGGATACAGCCTTCAGTCACTGGGGCCATGCTTAGTGGGCTCATTAGCTAGGTCCATGCTTTGCTAAATGTATTTACCATCAAAACACTATAATTAGGGCCAGGGGCTTGACATTGCTTTTGTATATTGAATGACCTATATTTGTTGTAGTGATTTTTCCAGACCTTGAAGGCTGATTTCATTGTGAATTACTGCATGTCCGTCATATAAAGAAGATATGCGCTGCAGTTATATCTTATAAGACGGTAAGAAGGCTTTATGACACATCAGCACGCATGACGTGGATTTGAAGGCTTTACATATATATGTGTGTGTGTGTGTGTGTGTGTGTATATGTGTTTGACATGTGGTTTAGTGCTGCAGAGGGTGAAGAAAGAGTTATGGCTGGGGCATGAAGGACATCTCTTAATAAAAATAGCACATATGCTATGAAGCGCTTGTGTATGCAGTCTCACGTTTTCCCCTAGTCTTTTTCTTGCAGAGTCAAAGGGATCTCACGTGTTTAGGCAGTGTGTGTTTCTGTGTGTGTAAACAGGGCCTATTAAACAAGGGTAAAAAGAAGGGCAGCTTTTGAATAAAGTCATCATTAACTGAATGTCTCTTATTTTCTCATATAGCATAGTGTGCACCCTCTTTAGGAATAGCTTGTAGTGAGAATAAAAGCACATTAAGCTCCATTAAGTTGCAGGAAAGTGTAAACAGACAGCTGCCATAAAAGCTAGTTAACCTAGTTTAAGGTGGGAGTGATAACTGCTAATGTACTGCCAGTGTAATGGGACAGTAGGGAAATGGTGTGAGCTCTGAGTTATCTTGGGTGCAGCATCACACAGTAAAAATGTGTTTTCTGGACAGAATTTAGTATTTTGACTTTTTTTCTTTTAAGGAAATTAATGTCGATGCTCTAAACCAGGGGTGTGGCTAGGTGTCAGAAACGGGCCAAAGAGTCTAAAAGTGGCGAGAGTGTTCAGTTGTAGCGCAGAAAAACGGGCCAAAGAGTCTAAAAGCGAAGAGAGTGCGCAGTTGTAGCTCAGAAAAACGGTCCAAAGAGTCTAAAAGTGGCGAGAGTGCGCATTTGTAGCGCAGAAAAAGGTAAGTAACAAGTCCACAATGCAGGCTTTGTTATGGTATGGGGTTACAATAAGATCTAAGATCTTACTGCCTTTAGAACAACATCTATTCCAGGGATACTCACACACTTTTTAATTTTTTTTTTAACAAGAGAATGCAAATCTACTTGCTGCACACAGCAAAATGTGGAGAGAAAGCAGCTCTGTAGCTGAATGCTCGTTAGAAATGATCAGAGATATTAAGGTCAGTCTGGCACTTTTCAAGACGCACATTAGCTGTTAAGGTTACCCCGCACAGAAAGTTCTGAGCCACCTTAACTGCACTTTTACACTCGAGCGAGACAGTCTGCTCCACTGCTGTTAGAACAATGTCACAGAGCAGCCCACCGCTGTGTGTGAAATCACATGTCGGAGGAGTGAAAAGGAAGCACTGCCAGAAGACTTGGCAACCACGTCCATCATTTCCATAAGTTCAAATTTAACTGCCGTGGCAACGTCGGCCCCATACCCTCAGATAGGGAGCCAAGCCTGCTTTGCCGCTGCGGCCTGTGGTAGAGGCCACGGGTAAAAAGCTAGCAACAATGAAGCTCCAACGAACGCACAGCACAGCTCTAATAGGCTTCATTATTCAAGGCACTGCTTCTCTAAGGGATTAGCTAAGTGATTGGAATGCTATTATGAAAAACACATTGCTAAATGCTAAACCAAGCTTGAATAGAAATTAAGCGTTAAGGGTCTCCCACAGCTTAGCACAATGCTAAGATAGCAGAGATTACTGGTGCATCAAACAAGACCAATGTTAATAAGTTAAGTGGTTAATAGCACAGTTTGGAAACAGTAATGAAGAACACTTGTATGAAGGTCGTGATGATTTAGACCACATTGAATCCAGTTTTCAGTACTGGCCTTTGTAATCTTTGGTTGTTGTGGCAGGTCAGTTAATGAAAATGAAAAATGTTAGCTTAACTTCCAGGAAGAGCGTAATACAGGACTGGATTGGAAACTGAATTCTGAGTCCAGATTTGAGCTTAATTTGATACCCACCACAGCTGACTAGGTGCATCCCACATGTCCCCTTTTGAGTTCCTTAGAAATTCCTCTCAAAGTTTCTTCCTCTTGCTATTCTCAACATTGGTTTGCTCATTAAGCATTATCACAGCTTTTCCGTGTTTGTCCTTCTGTCTGTTACAACTAAATGGTGACCCTTGTTGCTTTTATGCATCGATAAGCCTTGGTTGGCTAATAGTCTGTTACTGTTTTCTAAATAATTGCTCTATGGACCATTGTCAGTAGTTTCGGACCACAGCTTTCCAGTAGCATTTTGGATATGTTTTCTATTCAAGTACCTAAAAAGGTTCATCTATATGTTTCTTCCTCTAGATCTGAAGATTTTCCTTGCCACTTTTATCATTGCCTTACCCTGCGTTCACACTGGAACGCGACGAGTCGCTTGTGTCGCCCAGCGTTTGTCACTTGTGGGCGTGTCAAGCTCAACGCCCGCGTGTATCATGGTCCAGCCTCCGACAAGAAAAAAGGCACAAAAAAGGAATTGCTCGGCCACTTTATTCTCCAGCTATAACTCCCAAACTTGCTGGACTCTTGGGCGTTTCTGTGATTTAACTGCGCTGGAAACGCAGCCGTTCCCACAGACTGATGTGGGTCCACCCCGTTCAACAGAAAGAACCGGGAAAGAAACTAGAAATTCAGAGAGCAGGAGCTTGAGGACGTCGGCCCGCCTTGTTTGTGATTGGTCCAAAGAAAAGCTAGGAGCCAATCAGGTTAGAATGTCGCTTCACCGCGTCATAATTCATTTGCAGAAAGTTGAGAAAAATTCATCTCCGTGTAGCTTGTCGCTCTGTCGCTTTGTCGCTTGTCGCCTCTCGCGGCGACAAATCGCGCCCTGCCATAGAAAACGAATGGTCGCCTGTCGCTTTGTTGCTTTCCAGTGTGAACGCAGGGTAAGTCACCAAACATTTCTGAGACTTGTGCCACAGTATTTTGTCCGTTCCACCTGTATGAAAAAACCCTCTTTGCCCTCCTATATCGATAAGCCTTGGGTGCCCAACAACCTGTTGTTGCCAGGTTGTGATTTGTCTATACTTGGACCACTGACATTTGTTTCCTATCATAGCTGAATAGAAGCACCCCACATGTTCCCCTATGGAGTTCTTTTTTTGCCATTTTGAAGCATGTTGCCGGGACTTGAGTTGTCCCTACCTGAACCACTCTTAGTAGTTATCCATCCCTGCTGACCTGGAGCGCTTTACAAGTCTTATCAATGTCTGGAAATGTTCTGACCCAGTTGTCTGGCTATATGCAACTTGGACAAGGGCCTAACTCACTTCAAATCTTCTTTAAATCATTGTTGTATGTGCATTGTTATATTTAAAAGTCAAAGAAAAGTCCTTTGATGAGGCTCGAGTGCCGAACAGCCTATTCTAAGTCTTGATCTCTGCACCCCACAAGTAGGGGTGTGCCATATTGTATCGTACACAATAATATCGCCAACGTTTTTGAATATCAGGAATATTATACCTTAAAATATCGTGCCATATCCCCACCCCTAATTATCACATCTGTTTATAATTCTTTTGTCTGTTTTTAGCAAAAACAGTTCTATTATATATCTACAAGAGACAGATTATATCTGTCCAGTTTCATTTATTTCACATTAATCCTGGATATTTAAAGATAGTTAGGTTGTGCCATATCATATTGTATGCAATAATAATATTTTGTTTTAATTTTGTTGCAGTAGTGTATTCTTAAAATAGTGTTTTGTCATATCGCCAAGAATATCGTTATCACGAAAATATCATAAAATATCGTAATATTGTTTTAGGGCCATATCGCCCACCCCTACCCACAAGTCTTGACATTTGGAAGATGTTCTGATGCATAATTATCTGGTCATCTGTCTGTTATTAACTTTGGCAAGGGCCAAGTTACCTTTAAACCTTTTTACATGTTTTTTGAGTTAGGAAGTCCAGAGAAACTCCTTTAAAATGTGTCCTTGAGAAGAGTAGGAACTCTGGATGTGTGTGGATGCAAAGTGAATTTAGTGCAGTAGTAGAGCTAGAGCTGGAGCTATGAGAGTCCATTTCCTCGTACAGTATCTGGAGGATAGAACAGGTTATCTCCAGCAGATTGGATTTGTAAAGGCACAAAATGGAACGAGAACTCTATTCATATTCCAGCCTCCCTGCCCCTCTGTATGTTTGCACTGGGTTTTCAATTATAGGAGACGACTATTTATCACATCGTCCAGGAAAGTGCCGAGCTCCCTGTGCCTTTGTAACAGGCACAATTACCCATATCTTCAGCTCACTTATCACTTAACTCTCTATTGTGTGCCAGAGAGTGTGTGGAACTCCCTCTAGATCAAAACATATGGTTTAGCATGCAACACGCACTGCTTGTTGGCCATTTTTATCAAGAAACAATCAAGGCTGTGTGTGTGTGTGTGTGTGTCTGTTTATTGTGTGTAAGTGTGTGTGTCTTGTCTTGTCGTTTTTTTGTGTTGGGAGAGCAGATTGGTACAACAGGAGTTGTACAGTTGTCCTGGTCTCTGGGGGAGTGTATTAACACACACACACAGGATTTAAAAACCCTGCCGAGTGCCGCTGTGCCCTAAGGAGAAGCAATTACAATCATTATTGCTAAAGTAGCTCGAATTTGCTTATAATTTAACACTTTTTTTATTTTGCTTTGTCTCTTGGTCCTTTATGCAATTAAGGTTCAAATATTTGAACAGTGAGATAGCAGTACTTTTGCATCATTTAGAAGCAGAGGTGGAAAGTAACTAATTACATTTACTCACATTACTTTAATTGAGTCGATTTTATGAGTAATTTGTAATTTTTAAAGTAGTTTTTAAAAGAGGTACATTTTGACACAAGTAATTTACTTCACTACATTGGAAAACTCCCTGTTACTGAGTAAAAAATGAAATGCTGGGGAAAAAAAAACAAATTGTTTGAATAATAAAACAATATGGTTTTGTTCTCCATGGCAGCGCAGCTGAACTTTTCCCAGCAGTGTTTATTATTACGGTAAGCGGGAGAGATGCTGTGTGAATCAGCTGTGCTCGGGGGAACCGGTGTTCTGTCGAGTTATGATACCCATCGATATGTGCTTCTTTACAGCACTGTGCATGCGCCAACCAACAGTTTTTTTTTTTTATGATTTCATGGTTTTAATGATAATTCCTTAAGTTTTTATTGGGAACACTGATTTATTGCCACTCTTTAACGCCACAATCTGAAAAACAGCTCAAACCTAAAATATAAAATATAGAATAATATAAAGTAACGTGAAAGTTAGCATGACGTTGGCATGAGACACTTTGAAGACATTACATTTTGTTTACCAGGCATCCTAATTTAAAACCAACAAAATATCAACATCTGATTATTTTAGTATTCCATGTCTAGTAAATGTTAAGATTTTGAGATAGACCTGACACTGCGCTTTGGTCTCTATGCTCTTAACATTATGATGTCTAATGTTAGACTTTTTTTATATATTAAGGGGATGTTGATCTTATGGTGTTGACCAGATATTTGTTTTTGTAACCATACCTCACAACTAAATGTCAGTATTGTGTGTCGAAATTCTATTTGCAGACATTTGAAATACGTTGACTTTTTAGATTTTGTTTATCTGATGTCACAAATTGAAATCACATCAGGTGGACATTTCTGATGTCAGACATTTGCAAGATTTGCAAGATGTTGAGTTTTTTGGTAGTCTGACAATTCAATTAAATTCAACGAAATATCTGAAAGTCTAAAGGTGTTAGAATGGCGCATTAAATGGGTGCTAGGATTATGATGTTCACAAGATGTTTGGTTTCAATACCTCTTGACTAAATGTCAGCATGGCATTGTCAAGATTTGTTTTTGTTGGGTGGACATTTCTGATTTTTCGTCAACCTTTCGGGCATTTCCACTTTCTGTTTTCAATCTCTTCTCCTTTTTCCCCCCACTATCTCTCTCACTTTCTCCCTCCTCTCCCTCTCTTCTCTTCCTGTCATTAGAAACACACCCCAGTGTCTTACTCGTCTTTATCTTCATTAGGGTTGAGGAGTAGCCCATGCATCAGCCCGCTGCTTACAGGACGGCTGGCTAAAACCTGCTCTGAATAATTAATAAATCCTTTCCCGGCCCTCGACCAGGGAGACATAGATTTGAATGGTAATTACATGTTTGTATCCCTGTGATTTCTAATTATTTCCTCCTTTTTTGGTTGTTAATAAATAAATTCTAATGACTTTAGAGAGCAGGCGAGGTAATTATCCCCCCTTCAGGTGCGGCAGTCCCTGCAGCAAGCAACACACACACATTTTATGTGGTGTACTCTGGAAAAGCCCAAATCCCAAATCCCTGCAGCTGTAGTGCGCAGCTTTTCATTTTGGTGTCCTCTGCTGGAGCTCGGTGGAAGTGCACACTCCTTTTTTCCTCTCTGTCTTTTTAAGGCATCATCAGAAAGACATTAAAGCCTGAGCCTCCCCAGTGACTGTATGGACGTCTCTACTTATGGACCAAATCCTCTCAATACCATTCCTCTCAGAGCAGCTGTGTTCACCAGCAGCCAAAATGGCTACTCTGTTTGAGCCAAAATGGCAGACTAATGTCCCTCTCATTATGTTGCACTGAGCATGGCATCTCCATGCTGCCAGCTTTTATTATTTTTTACTCTTTCTTTCTATCTATCTATCTGCCTGAGCCCATCTTTGCTGCCACATGTTGCCTCATTTTCCTCTTCACGTATCATGTTTGGCACTTAGCTTGCTTCCTTAACTCTAGCTTTGACCTTATCTGCAGCCTACAGCCCGAAACAGGCACAGCTAGATCTTCCCTCGCTCTTAAAACACCCTAAAATAACAGTGCCAACTCTGCTCATCCCGAAATTGCGATGACAGAAGCCAGATTATTTATTTTTAAAAAGCTTGATTTAATGACTTGAAGAGGTTAGCCAAAGGGACGTGAGCGCTCGGTGAAAACGCCAGCTTGTTTGGCTAAGCTCTGGCCACCTGGACCCTGCTTTTGATTCACAGTCCACTCTGTTGTGTCAGGGTTAATATTTACACACAGGAACATTACACTTTTAGGAGACACCTTGACCTTTTTACTGGAAGCGAAGGTCCTCTGTACTCTGCAATCAGAATATTATGTTATTACACCCCTGGGCCAGACGGCAGTGATTTCAGACTGACAGTGGCAAGGTTAGGGGCTGGATGCTTTGTTAGAGGAACCTGTGACATGGCATTATTCATTGGAGTCAACCTGCAAACACAGTACTGTAAGCCAGGGGTGTCCAAACTTTTTTGTTGGGGGCCAAAAGAAGAAATATATTTGAAGTCACGGGCCACAGACTCTGTAATAAAACAAATAATGAAATAAACCACTTTAAATAATACATTTTCCTGATTATTTCATTTACATACCATTTTACTTGACATTTTATCTTTATCTTTGACAGTGTTGTGTAAACTAAGATATTTCAAATTGATGTTTAATTTTATGATGTCTCTTAATATTAAACTCCTTAATTACGGCAACTTTTAGACTCTTTGGCCCGTTTTTCTGAGCTAGAAATGCGCACCCTCTCCACTTTTAGACTCTTTGGTCCGTTTCTGACACCTAGCGTTCAAACTTTGAATCTCACATTATAAAAACCTGCTTAACAGCGGGCCAACTTTCATTCTATTTCTAAAATACCTCGCGGGCCGCTCCAAAAAAGGAAACGGGCCGCAAATGACCGCGGGCCATAGTTTGGACACCGCTGCTGTAGTAAGTAATCTACCAGATACAAGGTTTGATTCTCTGTACTCTTAGTACTGCTGGAAAGTTTCCAGAGGCAAGCATGCAAGAGAGAGTTCATTATAACCTGATTATTACTTTTAAAGTAGAAGCTACTTTAAATAAGTTGGCAACAATTCGATAGTGTATGTTGCAGAGTCCCACAAGGCTCGGTTTTAGGGTCTATAAAGCTGTGGCTAATTATGACAGTAATGTAGTTATGATTGAAATGTGAGCTACCGGGTCTAAGGGGTTAAAGTCTTTGGCTTTGGTCCCATCATCAGACCAGATTTTGTAACATCTGGCCCTCGAAGATCCTTCCAAACAAAGCCTACCCCTTGGACAGGCTTTAGTCCAGAAGAACCCCTTATTGGCAGTTACCCCCTCCTGCCTTCCAACTATCTTTATACTGATAGAATATCAGATTAAGGATATAAACACTTCATATTATACACAAACTACACCTACCTTATATTGGCTTCTGTCTCAGTAAAGCTTTCAATGAATTGGGGCTCATTGGGCTAATATGTGCGTGGACTCTGGGAATCACCGTTTTGGTCAGTATTTATGCATTATATTAGTCTGTATAGAAAACACTGGTCTGAAAATCCTAAAATAAACAAATAAATAAAATACAATAAAACCGTGTGGTAGAATACCACTTTCACCCCCTCTCTGAGAAGTTATCTTTGCAGCATTAGAAGCAACATTGCTCAAAACATGTATCACTGACTGAATCTCTTCCTATGCAGACATGTAGCCCAAAGTGTGTAGAGAGAGCCCCCAGCCTGTGGAGATTTATACAGCTTTAACACAATCTTTACAGGTAATGGAAGACCACTAAAGCGAGACTGCTAATAGTCTCTCTACAGGCTTCACTGCTGCCTGCCCCCACTTCCTCCCCAGTGATGGATTGACACCATTTGTCACCTCTCTCTATAAATTCGCCCTTGCTGACTCTCTCTCTTTTTAACAGAGTTAGTTAAATTCTGCACAGTCCTGCTAAGCAACGTTTCGAGATACAGCCGTAACCGCTTATACCCCTCCAGTGAGCCTTAAAGGGTGATAGATATCGCCAACAATAAGCCTTTCAGAAGGGCTGAAAGCCTCAGCCAATGCAGGCACAAGCTTTTGAAAAGCTACACTGGTAGCAAGGTCAGAGGGCAGTTCCCTCGCTGCGACTTGATATTAGGATTCTTCTCAATCACTTAGCTCCAGACTTAACCTTTGAAGCACAAGAGTATGCTTTAGACTACATAATCTGGTATCCAAAGTTTTAGCTGATTATGGCAGTTCCTAGTCTGCTAAGCAGAGAGCTGTATCGTGCTCCGGACAAAAGTTGGTGCATCTCTTGGCTTTCTTGTTTCTATTACCAATTGTGTAATGTGCAGAATATAGAATTTAATAGAGCTTTAATAATATAATAAGTAGGGGTGTCAAAATTTCGATATTTCATCGAAATCAATCGAAATTATGTCAAAAAAGCCACTAGATGGCTTTACAAATATATCTTAATTAAATTATTTCAATTTGACCATTAGTGCCTAATGTGGTGTATTACAGATCACTTGTATCACTTTGCATCACTTATATCAAGCCCACCTTTTGAAATAAGATATTGTAAATTTGATGAATCAAACCAATGACTGACCATAGACTAATCTAAAACTGGCATAGGCCTCTTTCCTGTAAAAAAAAAAAAAGAGAATCGAATCGTGACCCTAAAATCGGAAATAAAATTGAATCGAGGATTTAGAGAATCGTGACAACCCTAATAATAAGACTTTTATACCTTTGTGGGAAACGCACATTCATACATCTGTACATTTGTACAGTTTAAAACATTACTTTCTCCACAAGAGGGCAGAAGCAGGGCTTATAGCTTTGGATCTTATTGTTAAAAAAAAAAATGAAATAAACCCCGAGCAACATGTATGCAGACACAAGCCAAGTGTATGACACCCTTTGCAATGATGTACACTAATAGTCCAATTGCACAAACTGTGTCCATGTCTTTCAAAAGACTGTCTAACTAGGACTGATCTCATTGTTTGATAGTTTGGCTCACTTTTTACAGTTTATATAATCTGCACAAACCAGACTCTGTAAGTTTTCCGAGACGGCCGCAACCAACGCTCGCGAGAACTGCGATCTGCTTTCCGACCTTTAGTTCTAACAGTTCTACAAGGACTACTGGTTCATTCTTTACAAACTAACATACAGACACTCTGGCAGAAGCTGGAAAGAGACCGAATATGTCTGTGAACACCAGAAAACAAGAAAGAGAAACATTTATTACACTCTACAACTGTAGGAGGAGCCCACGAGCACAAATCTCAATCCTACCTAGTGGAGCTCTAAGTTAATTTAAAATAAAATACATTTTGTGATTTTGCAAGGACAGAGCTTAATGTTTCTCTGTTTTTGAAGGTGCGTTTTGAGTTTAATGGTGACATTTTACGTGCCTTTGTAGAAAGATCTGAAATCCTTAATTCCACAATTCCATCCTTGTTCCACACATTGCAGGAATCATAGAGCCCTTTTGTTTTCTGGAAATGGTTTACTTGAAGTTGTTTCTTCTTTTTTTTTTTTCATTTTGACCAAATATTGAAGACGAAATGCAATGTCTCCTCAGAAAAAGGACATGTAATTGTAAATTAGGTTTACCGGGGACGTTCCCGGGCAAATGTTTTTCTATTATCCTGTAATTCCCTCTAGATTTCTCCAAATTAGGCCTGTGTTTTGGCCCTGCCGGAGTGCGGACACGCAAGTGCTTCTGGTAAATGGCTGGAGGCAGTCTAATGACTTACCGGAACACTGCATTACAGTTGCCACTCACCTGTCTTAATTGCTCTCAGAACTCTTGCTCACCCTGATTGACTTATTTTAAGGGATGAAGAGCACCGTTTAGTGCCAGCGAGGCAAGTAATGCCCGTCTAATATACACCACCGTCACAGCTTTCCTTTCTGTGCAGCAAGCCTCATCAGCTCATATACCATTTCATACTATTTCAGTTTCGATCATTATACACAGTATTTATTTTATTTGTAAAACAGTTTAATACATTAATAGCTTGTACTATTAGATATCTGATAGCTTGTTTAGGTAAACTCTGAATGAGCAAAAAGAAATTGGGTCTACATTGTAGGGCTGGACAGTATATTGATAAAAAAAGTTTTGACACGATATTTGATAATAATTACAGTTTCTACAAATGAGGATGCATCAAATTTCCACATTTTATTTAGTAATGTAAACTCAGCATCAATACTGTTGAGTTTAGATGGCAAATTTTTTTTTTTTTTTTTTTACTTATGTTGAAATAATGAAATATCTAAGTTATTTAAATAAGTACACAAGGGGCTGTACTGTGGTTTAGCTTGTTAGCTCCAACTCCAGTCATTTTTTTATTGGCAAAATATGTGTCCATAACATCTATATGTACACTATATTGCTAAAAGTGTCTGCTTGCTCGCCTTTTGCTTGGTAATGTGAGGCTTGGTTGCTCCCTAAATGCTTGGTTTTACACACATGTGGTCAAGGAAGTGATTGGAACACCTGAGTTCAATTGTTTTTGATAGGTGAGTAAATACATTTGGCAATATAGCATTTTTTGGTTCCACTTTAAAATAAGACTACCTTTATAAAGCATTTATAATGGTTTACAATTAGTTTATTAAAGGTTACTAATTAGGTTGTAAATGCCTTAAAAATCATTAATAATCAGTTATAACACATACGTAGAAAGGGCAACAATATAGATGGCTGTGGGTTCACTACATTGTTGTCCTTTCCATGTATGTGTTATAACTGTTTATTAATGATTTCTAATTGTAAACCATCTATAAACCCTTTATAAAGGTAGTCTTATTTTAAAGTGGTACCCATTTTTTTATGTTAGCTGCAAACTAAGTTAATGTAGAATATCTCAGAATTGTGTATGCAGGACATTAGTCACAGCTCCAACCTGTAGCCTAAGGATATATATATAAAAAAAATAAAAAAATAAATAAATAATACAATAGAAACAGATCTCCTTCTTCTTTCTCCTTCAATGTCAGGAGGAGCAATAGACTAGTCAAAGCCGGGCCCATTCGTATGCACCATGGCACCAGGGCTTCAGCTCTGCACAGGTCTGTAGGGGATGTGCCGTTCTGCTTCATGACACATTAATGCCCTCCTGCGCTCCGTGTACTGCCTTAGCACTACATCTATCTCCCGCAACTCCCCCCGCCGCGTCCATCTGCCTCACCGTCCGCTCCGTGTTCGCCTGGCCCGGCCCCTTTTGACACCACCAAGTTGTGGGGTCCATTCCCCTCGACAGGGGCCGGCAAGGAAGGCCAGCACCAGGGGGAGAGCGGGCCGGGCTCCAGGATCGTTAGCCAGCACCCAGCGCTCGACCCATTAGAAACAGTGATGATTTATGGGGCTTCGTTCATCCTCTCCCGAAAGAATAATAAACGTTTCACCATATGCTCATCATGCCCATGTATAGATATCATATTGGCGCCTTCCTCGTTTGAGGTTTAACATTGCCAAGCTGAAAAGGTCAGTGAGAATACACTGGCATTGCGAAAAATGTTGGTGTGGCAAGTTTTAGGCATTTTTTTCCCCCTTCAAAATAAATGATATTATTCTAGCAGAGTTTATTCCACTTGTGTTGAAATAATTGTCTCTACAGACCAGGACAGGCTTTCTGCTAGGAGGATTTTTGGAGTGAGCATTGCTGGGAGGATTCGATTGAATTCAACAAGACGAGAATATTACTGAGATCAGGATCATCTCCCATCTCATCCCCCAAATCTCAAAAAAAAAAAAAAAAAAAAAAATGTATTAGCCATGGTATCTAGAGTTTCTCGTCCTCTTGGCAATTTGAATGCAACTTAAAGTAGTTGGACGTATAATGTATGTCCATCAATACACAGAATTTGTTGTGACCCCCCTGACCAAATGTTTAAATAGAACACTTTCTGTCTTTGGACAAACAAGCAAAAAGACTGACTGAATAATTTACGCTATTATTTATATTGTTAAAATGTATCACCATCATATCCTTTGTGTATGCATCATTGCACAGCGCCAGTGTTTTGTCCGGTTGAACTACATATATATATGCCACTTAGCGATTCTGCACATTTTAGACCCAGAATTTATAATTTTTCAATGCTCTGTTTTCCATTGGTTCATTAAACATCTGGTCTGAGCTTACTGAGCAAAAGGCCATGAAAAAATGTGTGGTGTGTGGTGTTCAGTCTTCCTTCCAAATAATTAATACCAAAAAAAAAAAAAAAAAAACTTTCATTTTGGTGCTTGGATCACTTGGATGTTTGTTTTGTTTGAGGTTGAAATTTTATGATGAATGGGCCAACAGCAATGCTCAAAAATGAGTAAAATTGGAGTACAATCATATTACAGTTACTTTTTTAGCATTGGAATTTAAGTTTTTTTTTTCCTTTCTTCTGTCGAGTTTAGTTTAGTAGTTTAGTGTGGTAGTTTGGTGTTGTGTAACAGTGAATATATATATATATATATATATATATATATATATATATATATATATATATATATATATATATATATATTTGATGTCTTATGTGTCCAGTCAGTATATCAGTATATCAGTTGTCTGTTTCTTGGCGTATTGCTTGTTGATGTATGCTTTCAGAAGTTCAGTCAGTGTATATTCGGCAGACAAGTGACCTTTTGCTTCGTATTGTTTGAAATGCACTCTGTACATTTTATATGCTCTTTATTTCTCTCCTGTGGATATTTGATATCCCAGGTTACCATGGCAACAGAGTCCGGTGAAAGCATCCGAGGGACCGGTCGAGTCGCTAAGTCCGCAGCTTTAATAAGAGATCCAGACTCTGGGAAAAGACAGAACCTGCCTTCCCCCGGCTTGATTGTCCTCCGAGGGACAGGCTGCTGCATCCCGACGCCCATCACTTTCGAAGAATGAGCGTGTCGGGGAAAATTAAAGGGAAAAGATGTAGAAACAACTACGAGGTGTCAAGCTGCGGAGCCCTCGGGGAGCCGAGAGGGGCTGATAGCTTCTGGAAATAATCTCACAGTTAGATGAGCATGCTTGTGAAGGGATAAAAAAAAAAATCTCATTCCTGAGCCTGTGCAAAAAAAAAAAAAAAAAAAGAAACAAAAAAAAAACTTTTTTGACAAATGCATGGAGGATCTTTTTACTGACAAATGCAGGCATAAAATCAGCCATGCTCTGCATGGAAACATAAATTTATGACACTTAAATCATAACACTGCTTGGTGAATGTCAGGAGTTAATAATGGGAGTACTGGGATGTGAGGCGGTTCATGCACGTCTTAAATGTTGATAAGGATTTATTGAGCCGCACATGTTCCCATGTTCCTGCTGGATGTTGCTGAGTAGTTGTAGCTTCAAGATATTTGGAAGATATATTTCAAGACATTATATGGAATATGTATTTGTATATGCACATCGATAAAAGGCCAATATATATTGAAAGCTCCACAAATATTGAGATTTGTTTATTCATTTTGTAGAAATAGACATGAATTGACTGAATCTAAACCCATTCATTAACAAAATTGTGTATAGATGTGAATCAAATTTGGCAAAAAAGTCAACATGAGTAGCTGTGGTACCCACAATTGATTGGTTGGGGGTTACTAGTGTATGTGTATTATTAACTCAGTCACACAGTCAGGAGTTGGAACAGAAACAAAATTGCAGAAAAAGAAAAACCCTTTAATTTTTCAAACATTTTTTAAAGTATTCAATTTTTAAACATTTCTATTGCTTGAATATTTATTACATTTTTACACAATGTAAAATTTAGCTGCCCCATTCAAATTACATCAAAATACATTTTGAGTGATTTATGTGTTGCATTCTTTTTTTTTTTTTGTGCAAACTAATAGATTAACCCCTCGATATAAATTGTCAATAAATATGTTGGATTTTTACTTATAAAACCTGTTAGAAATCTGTTGCTTTTATATTGTTTAAAGCTCTGATCTCTCTCTCTTTCCCTCTCTCTTTTTCTATCTCTCTCTCTCTCTCTCTCTCTCTCTCTCTCTCTCTCTCTCTTTCCCTCTCTTTCCCTCTCTTTCCCTCTCTCTTTTTCTATCTCTCTCTCTCTCTCTCTCTCTCTCTCTCTCTCTCTCTCTCTTTCCCTCTCTTTCCCTCTCTCTTTTTCTATCTCTCTCTCTCTCTCTCTCTCTCTCTCTCTCTCTCTCTCTCTCTCTCTCTCGGTCCTGTAAATCTCAAGGAGAAATGCTCTTTCCTTGTAGGAGAGATCACAGCTGCCTGAGAAAATTTCCTTTCCTCACAGACGAGGATACCCTTCGCTCTCTGAACTCCTTTAAAATTCATTGGTTGAGGCAGAGGCAAGCAACAGGGTGTGAGAAAGCAAAGGAAAAGAGGGTCAGACATGAAGAACACAAGAGAGAGGATTGTAGAACGGATTAGTGTTTGTGTGTGGTGTAAGGATCTTAAATTCTCTCTCTAAAATCCTGTGTCAGGCTGCTTTGCCTTCAGCAGCCAGAGTCAGAGCAAGCACTACTGGTCATTCTCTTTCCGTCAGGGCGTATTACATTACATTACATTACATTACATTACATTACATTACATTTGGCAGACGCTTTTGTCCAAAGCGACTTACAATAGTGAAGTACAAAAGTAATAGAAGTTAAAAGGTAAAAACATCTTTAGACAGGGCCTAAAGGAGGTCAAAGGGAAATAAAGGGATAGAGGAGTGAAGGAGGGGAAGAAGGAAATGAGGTTAGAAGTAGTTAGTGTGTTAGAGGTGTTAGGAGAGTAAGTGCTCTTTGAAGAGCTCAGTCTTCAGGAGTTTATTAAAGATAGCGAGAGATTCTCCTGATCTGGTAGTAGAAGGTAGTTAGTTAGAGGTGTTAGGAGAGTAAGAGCTCTTTGAAGAGCTCTGTCTTCAGGAGTTTATTAAAGATAGTGAGAGATTCTCCTGATCTGGTGGTAGAAGGTAGTTAGTTAGAGGTGTTAGGAGAGTAAGTGCTCTTTGAAGAGCTCTGTCTTCAGGAGTTTATTAAAGATAGTGAGATATTCTCCTGATCTGGTGGTAGAAGGTAGTTAGTTAGAGGTGTTAGGAGAGTAAGTGCTCTTTGAAGAGCTCTGTCTTCAGGAGTTTATTAAAGATAGTGAGATATTCTCCTGATCTGGTAGTAGAAGGTAGTTAGTTAGAGGTGTTAGGAGAGTAAGAGCTCTTTGAAGAGCTCTGTCTTCAGGAGTTTCTTAAAGATAGTGAGAGATTCTCCTGATCTGGTAGTAGAAGGTAGTTACTCTACTCTATTATACACTCTATGAAGACATAGAGTTCCAGTATGCTCTGTGGAGCTGAATAATAAAAAGCTAGGAAATGGGCTGATTAGTGTATTTTCAATATTTACCTTTATAGGTACGTTTGTTTACTTTGCAGCAGTTTTTTTTCTTTAGTTGGTCTCTTTTCTTTGTTCTTTTCATTTCTACCAGCTGAAATAAGCCATTCTTTCTTGTCAGGAACAGAGGAAAAAAGAGCAAAAGAATAGAGAATAGAGTCTTTGCAACACTGAGGCTCTGAATATTATAGTTGAGATCAGATTCCGAGGCCTGAACAATGGAACAATAGAATCAAATTAGGTTGACACTCAGCATTCAAATAGACACATGCATAGCTTTCCAGACACTCCCGCAAGCAGCAGTAACTTTTCTTTTTTCCCCAGCTGCTTTAGCAGTCTCATTTCAGAGCAAAGACGCAAATCTGTTCCACTCGCTGAGTGAGGTGGGTCTAGACATCTTGTTTTCGACTCCTTTTCATCCGAGCACTTCTTTCTTTTGGCCATAGTTTCTGTTGATGTATTCATCAGCAGTGTCTGAAGGAATACATAATGCTTTATTAAATGAATAGAATACAGTCACTGATACTTCCTTAATGTGGGGCCTTAATGTAGATGGACTTATATGCTGGACATAGTGCTTTTCAGACGGTTACGCTTTGGATTAGGATGTAGACTGTGTAGTTTAAATCAGGAATCATTAGGTATATACACAGAATCAGACACAACACTCGTCTGAGGCAGGCAGCAGTAGGGGTGGGCAATATGGCTCTAAAATAATATCACGATATTTCAGGGTATTTTTGTGATAACGATATACTTGGCGATATAGGAAAATTTCAGGAATATAATATAGTTTAACAGTATAATCATAACGCGGCAAAATAAATAATATAGCATAAAATAATATAATGCAGCAAAAAATATTGCAGAATATTTAGTGCATGCATATAAACTGCAAACTAAAACAATTATACAATAAATACACTCTTATCACGATATGGATTTTTAATATCATGATATTTCTGTGTCACGATATATTGTATTCGATATATTTAGACTCTTTGGCCTGTTTTTCCGCGCTAAAACTGCGCACCCACTCCGCTTTTAGACTCGTTTGCCCGTTTTTCTGCGCTACAACTGAGCACTCTCTCTGCTTTTAGATTCTTTGGCCCGTTTTTGTGCGCTACAACTGAGCACTCTCTCCGCTTTTACACTCTTTGGCCCGCATTTCTGCGCTAAAACTGTGCAGCCGCTCCGCTTTTAGACTCGTTTGCCAATTTTTCTGCGGTACAACTGCGCACCCTCTCCGCTTTTAGACTCTTTGGCCCGTTTTTCTGCACTACAACTGAGCGCCCTCTTCGCTTTTAGACTCTTTGGCCCGTTTCTGACACCTAGCGTTCAAACTTTGAATCTCACATTATAAAAACCTGCTTAACAGCGGGCCAACTTTCATTCTATTTCTAAAATACCTTGCGGGCTGCTCCAAAAAAGGAAACGGGCCAGCTAAAAGGAAAGGGCCTGGCGGTAACGTAGACATGGAAGTGCTTTGAAACACTGATAAGCTCCTGCTTGCTTTAATGATGCATTTCATGGCGGTTGGATGTGTTATACAGCTCATCTTCACCATTTCATTTGTTAGATTTTGAATAACAGTTCTATGTTTAGCTAAGTCAAATTGCCTTCACTTATTTCTTTACTTATTGTAGTGATTGAAGTTGGAAATATGGCTGCTGAGTAAGCAGAGTTTTCTAAAAGGCTAAAATTATAGGACCAGCCTACTTCAAGTACTGACTTATCATACAGCAACCCTTTAAATATAACCTAATTATAATAATGTCAAAACCACCATTAATGACTTTTATAGGGTTACAAATGTGAAAGAATAGTTTAAAAAGATTCCACGAGCTAAAATACTTAATTTTCTGGAAGTCATTCATATGAAGACACTAATTTAAGTCTGTGATGCTCAAGTTATGAACATTGTTGATGCCATAAAATAGCCAACATGTTGCTGATAGGGCACAAAACCCAAACAAACAAACAAACAAAAATAATAATTTCAATGCAAGCTGTTTGTTAATATATCAACAAAATATAATCTGTTTACCCTCACAGATGTGTAAACAATGACGATGTTTTCTGTTCTGTAATGTTGTGTTCACACTAGCGAAATTCATGACATGATTATTTATTTTTATTTTTTTATATTAAGCTTACATCTGCACAGTTTTCAGATGTTGGTATATTTTGGTGTAATTTTCCTGCTTTTGAATTAAACATCGGCAACAAATTGCCACATTGAATTTTGCGTTCGACGTTGGGCTGCATCATCATCATGATTTAAACATGGCTGCCTGGCCTTGGGCTAAAATTGCATTGAAGAGAAGAGAGACATTAGAGCGTGCTATCCTACGTCCCTTTTGAGCAACACTGTCATAAATTATGCACTGTTGATCCCTTAGCTTTTGCCTGGTTTTACACCCCCACCCCCCCTCCGCAGTGATATATTCGCTCAGCCTACAGGTGGCTGGGAAATCAGCGGGCTGCAAATTCGCTGCAACATACGGACCAATTTTCTGCCTTGCTTTGTGGAATGAAAAAAGACAGTCAAGACATAAACAAGCCAGCGCGTGTGGGTGGCTGACCGCCTCCTAATGTACCTCTCAGTTCGACTCCTGCTGCATGGCTACTGACCACCCTCCTCCCTCATCTCCTCACCACTGCCGGCTGCACTGGTGCACAGACTCCAGTGTGTGGGATCTGGTTGTGCGTCTAGCTTTTCACAGGTTGACTGTGGAGATCTGAGTTCATATAATCAAAAAAAAATGAAATTTCATCATAATTTTTTTTTTATTGCTTTGAAAGTATAATGAGCATTTCTGGTTCTATACTCTGTGCTTACACAGAATGTATAATATAATAATACAGTATACTAAATAATAGAGTAAATGCAATCTGTCTGGCAACCAAAAATACCCCCGACTGTGAGACACCCTAACAAAGACGGTTAATTCCTATTACACTTGGCACTTTTTTGGCACTTGGCTTGGCTGCACTGTGGTCTTTTACCTAACTCTAACTTAATCTACCTCACTCTTTCTCACTCTAATTCACTTTAACTCACTCTAACTCAATCTTAACTCACTCTTAACTCACGCTTAACTTACTCTACCCCATTCTAACTCACTCTAACTTGCTCTAACTCACTCTACCTCGATCTTTCTCACTCTAACTCGCTCTAACTCACTCTAACTCGCTTTAATTGCTTTAACTCGCTCTTACTTTACTCTTAACTTACTCTACCTCACTTTACCTCACTCTAACTTGCTTTAACTCGCTTTGACTCGCTCTTAACTCGATCTAACTCACTCTAACTCACTCTACCCCAGTCTCCCTTACTCTACCTCACTGTACCTCAATCTCCCTCACTCTGACTTATTCTAACTCACTCTACCTTACTCTACCCCACTCTGCCCCACTCTACCTTACTGCACCTCAATCTACCTCACTCTTTCTCTCTTTGCATCACTCTACCCTGCTTTCCATCTCTCCTTTGCTCTGCCACACTCTACATTGCTCTCCCTCTCTCTCCTTTACTGTCTGTCTCTTGTTTTTTCTCATTCTAACTTGGTCACCAACTTGGACATCCTCTCTCTACCACACCCTAAATCACCCTACCTCACTCTTACCTTGCTCTGCCTCCAGCCTAGTTATGTCAACTGAGGACAATCTACAGTGTGAAGCGCTCTTTCTGTTGCTGCATGTGGGTATGCAGTTTGAGTTTGCTGTTATTTTTTAACATGTTGTTGCAGTTTATGTGTTTATTGTGAAAACTCATATTTACGATAACAATGCATTTTCAGATTCTGTTCACTCGCCGTTCTATAAAGGAACGACTCTTCCGAGCTGTAATGAAATCACTGTAACGCATGGCCTCTCAGGACTTTTCCATTTACTCTAACATTCCCAAACTGATGCAGTTTCTTTTGCATCATTAGCTGCCCCGTGAAGCATCTTAGCATCTTTACCCCCCTACTGTATGTACCGCATGTGGTCAGTTGGTCTCGTAAAGCCTTTAAACTGGAGGAATTGTGACTGTACTCGGAAGGAAGTTTCCTGGTACTTTTTTTTTTATAGGTCACCACAAAGACCCTGGTGCCCTCTTCTCTGGCAAGATAAAGAGCAGAGTGATGAGGAGGAGACGGAGGATGAGGGATGAAAATGAGTATAAGGATGAAGAAGCTGAAAGACAGAGGGCCCCAGGGCCACTCTCCCAGTGCTGACTCATTCAGTGTTTAGAGACGGCCACTAATGAGTTGTGAAGTGATGGGCAGTGACTAAACCAGCCTTTCCTGCCCCGCCAGGCACACAATCACCGCTGTGCATGTACCTTTCGGGTACAAACACACACACACACACACACAAGTGCACTCAATCACACACAATAGTTTCTTTAGCTTTGCCCCCACCCCAGGCCCAGCACTTTCCATTTGCTTTGGACTTCAGCAGGGAAGCTGACTCCGCCATTGTTTTTGCCCATCGCTGAAATGTCACATCCAGTGAGCCTGCAGCCTAAAAGCTGCCCGCAGATCATCCACAGATCTTCTTCCTCTGTTTGTTCTCTTCTTCCTCTTCTGCTGTTCTCTGCTGAGCTTTGGAAATCTCAGAATATCAAATAACTCTTTCTTAGTTTAGCTTTGCCTCCAACCTGGTGGAGTCACACCAAAAAATACACACCAAACACACTGAGGATACATGACTGAATGACTGGATGCATGGATGGATGGATGGATGGATGGATGGATGGATGGATGGATGCGATGGGTGTTGGTTAGTCATTTTGATGTGGGAACGCTAGACAAGGGTCAAATGAATTGGCGTAAAGTGGGATGAGCAAGAAAGTATTTAGTCATAGTGATTAAAATATGATTTTCTTTTTGTTTTTTTTTTGGTAATATTTAAAAAAAAACTTACTGCAATAAACAGTATTATTGCCACTTTAAGACCACTGCTATAATAATAATAATAATAATAATAATAATAATAATAATAATAATAATAATAATAATAATAATAATAATATATTAGCATAATGATGCAAATACGATTATAACACAGGGGGCATAACAAAGCATCATGGCACTTGGTTTGTTTTAATTATAAGTCTTTGTGAGTGAAGACATATATAAATTAAGTAAATTAGTAAAGTAATACGTAATAAGTCAATTAAATGTTATGTTTTAATGTAAAACTGTTGTCCGGAACATTATTTGTAGGAAGGGTCTCAAGTAAGTGGTAAGTCATGAATTGTGTGTATTTATTCTATTAATTCACGTCAGCACATCCAACAACATGTTGTTACTGTTTTATCTATTAGGATAAAACAATACCTTTTGTTACTCTGCCTTAAATAATGAAATAATGAAATTATTAAAGGACCCATCCTCCTCTGGTCGAAACTGCAAAACTACAAAAACTTCTGGTTCATAAAATTGTCTAAATGATTTTGATTTTGTTTATATAATTATTTACATAGTTCAAATTGTATCTTTAATCAAATTTAAATCAAAATTAGGCATTCATTGGTTAAAATGTGTTGAAAAATGTAGACAAAATGATTTAATTTTACATAAAAATGGCAAGGGCCTATAATGTTTTAACTATACTTTAAAGGTTTTAGTTATATTGTACTTTGTATTTACATAATTATAAAAAATAAAAATCAAAAATTAAATTTCAAAACACTGTTAAAAAAACAAAAAAATAAAAAATAAATAAAAAAATGTTCTAGGTTAAGTTCCGCCATGGCGCCTGATATAACCAGAACTGTTTTTCCTCATGTGTGCCATCAGCTCATCTGGTTCTCAGGTGTCCATTAGGGTGGAGACAGCAGTGTGATGAATGATGTGTCCTCCAGTGCACCAGTGTGCTCTCAGTAGGCTTCTGAATGGGTCTTCATGGCCTCCTCGTTGGGGCACTAGTGCCAGAGAGCTCTACAGGAACCCAGCTGCTGCCTCCTCCGCCTGCATCTGGTGCGCAGGGGGCCGCTGCTCCATTAATCATCTGTGCATGTGTATATGAGTGTATATGAGTGTATACGAGACTGTGTGTTCTTCTTCTGTGTACTTGCAACATCGTCAGTGCCTTGGCATCAGTGTGTGAATCACTTAGGCCTTGGCTGCTTCATTATTTATTAGCACTTACAGAAAATGATGAATATATGTTTAATGCTGCTTAGAATTCCCATTTAATGTGCAGCACAGTTTAGGGGTGGGCGATATGGCTCTAAAATAATATCACGATATTTCAGGGTATTTTTGTGATAACGATATACTTGGCGATATAGGAAAACAGAAAAAAATTATGAATTAATTTCAAGAATATAATATAATAGTATAACAGCATAATCATAATGTGGCAAAAAATATTTCAGAATATTTAGTGGGTTTAGTAAATATAATAATTAACTTTTTAATAATAAACTTTATGTATGTAGCACCTTTCATACATAAAAATGCAGCTCAAAGTGCTTTACAATAAAATTAAATAAATCAGCAAAATGTAAAAGTAATATCAAACAAATAAAACAGTTAAAAAGTAACAATTTCATAAAATAGTAGGAAATAAGACATTTCTATTAAAATAAATATTAAATAAAATAGATTTAAACAAAAAAATATATATAAAACAAGGATAAAAACAGCACAAGTATTTAAAAAAAATAATAATAATAATAATAATTAAGTATATGTTGAACAGAACTAGTAAAAGCTATAGTCTAGTAAATATACAGCTGCAATCCACACAACTACCATGTGATTCGCTCCAGTATAAGAACTTCCAGGAAAAAAATGTCCAGGTAAACACTGGTTTCAGAAGCACACCCTAAACTAGCCTATAGCTTTATAACTCCAGCCACTTTCAGATACTAAACTTGCCTTGGATAATTGACTGAATTTGCATTAAAGGGACACATTGTTTGATTATTTCTATGAATTATTTACTGAAGTATTTATTGAGTCAGTGTTAGGTATTGCTCAACTCTAAGACGAGCTTTTTCAATCTTTTTTATATATGTTTTATATGCGGTCAATACAAACTCGCTGAACTGTCATGGAAATCCTGGCAAATCTGTTTTAATTGGATGATGAGTGCTTTCGGGCTCAGTTCGCTCATTATTTTATGAGTCACGGTCAAAAACAAATTCATTTCTACTGTGTAATAGGCGTCATTTATTAATAATGCCAGATAAAAAACAGGACGAGTGGCAATTATGTTTGTTAAGATTGTGTTGTAGTTTAATTTAGCATTGAGTTGTTCAGACCTTGGGGGAGCGTGTGTGTGTGTGTGTGTGTGTGTGTGTGTGTGTGTATATGAGTGTATGAGTGTGTGTGTGTGTGTGTGTGTGTGGTTAGTCAGTGTTTTTGGTACAATTGAAGGTGGGAGTAAAGGAATAGCCATTGATTGAGGAGGCAGTCAGATGGAAAAGAGTTCTTCAGTCAGTGGAAATGCTTCCACACACACACACACACACTCACACACACTCACACACACACACACACACACTCACACACACTCACACACACACACACACACACTCACACACACACACACACACACTCACACACACACACACACACACAGAGGTAAAAAATAAAAAAAACAAAGTTTGAAACCTCTAACCCAGATTTAAAGGTTGCACCTGCTCTCTCTCTCTCTCTCTCTCTCTCTCTCCAGTATAAAACTTTTCCACATTACCATATGAGAAATGCTCCATGCTTTTACTAAAAAAGCAAAGCCGCTGGTTTTATTCCCCCCCACAGAAAGATTAATATCTAACCCTCTGATTATGTAGCTTTGCAGAGTACGGAGTAGCATATACCATACATTATACCAAGCTAAACTCCACATGAGTAATACAGCAGCACTGCTTTTGACCATCTGCATCATCCTACACCACCATAACACATGCGTGTAGATGGTGTAACGGTATGGTAATGGTTATATGTTTTATGTATATTGTACGATGGGCATTGTCAGGAACATTAAGTAGACAGAATTCCTATTTTGTGTCTTTGGAGTTTAGGAAACTAGGATAAATATATATCTTTTGCTACCTTTTTACTGTATATACTTTTTCATTTGCACCCCTGGACACTACACTACGCACCTAACTTAAATACAATACTTTAACAGGTTTATATTTAATATTGTCATATCTGCTGATACCTCCTATACTTTAATTAATTATTTTACTGCATCTTTTACCTCATATCTACGACTGATTACTTCCACACTTTCTATAGTTTTTGTATTTATATTTTTATGTATATATTTTTAAGTCTTAGTTTAGAATTTTATAGTTTAGAGTCTTATATCCCTCAATGTGCTTTTATTTTACTACACTTATTGTTTGTTTCTACTGTGTTGTGTAACTGCTACTGGCTGCTATCTATCTATCTATCTATCTCTCTATCTCTCTATCTATCTATCTATCTATCTATCTATCTATCTATCTATCTATCTATCTATCTATCTATCTATCTATCTATCTATCTATCTATCTATCTATTTGATTGTTTGATTGTGGTTGTTTGTGTATTATAGTGGGTATATGTTGCGACTTTTATATCACATCACAATGCAATTTATTTGCATTCTGATATCACCATTTTTAATGTACCTACAACCATGAATTTCTAAACTATGGCTATGGTCAGAAATGTGGAGGACAGCAGTACAACTGTTAAAATATATAAAAAATAAATAAATATATATATATATATATATATATATATATATATATATATATATATATATATTTTTTTTTTTAACCTGTTTGAATAAAATAGACATTAATGGGTACCACATTAAAATAAGACTACCTTTATAAAGGGTTTTTAAATGGTTTACAATTAGTTTATTAATAGTTACTAATTAGGTTGTAAATGCCTTAAAAATCATTAATAATCAGTTATAACACATACGTAAGAAGGGCAACGATATAGATGGCTGTGTAATATAGTTCACTATTTGGCAAACAACAGGTCATTGTTGGCCTTTCTATGCATGTGTTATAACTGATTATTAATGATTTTTAAGGCATT
Organism: Astyanax mexicanus; assembly: GCF_023375975.1. NCBI lineage: Eukaryota > Metazoa > Chordata > Actinopteri > Characiformes > Acestrorhamphidae > Astyanax > Astyanax mexicanus. The sequence goes on from NC_064432.1 coordinate 940,556, forward strand.
TACAATTTAATTAGTAACCATTAATAGACTAATTGTAAACCGTTTATAAACCCTTTATGAAGGTAGTCTTGTTTTAAGGTGGTACCCATTAATGTTATGTCACTGTTGTGTAAAACATTCTTTGATGATAAATAGACAACAGAAAGAAAAAAATAAAATAAAATTGGAAAAAAGACTGCCAAAATAACTGTTCAAAGATTTGCGTTTGTGTTTTGGTGTTATTATTATTAAATCAAGAATGTTTTAAAAAGGAAATAAAAACATTGATTTTAAAAGTCTTACTCAAGCACTTGCTAAACTGAGTTGGACAGTCTTTTCAGGCCATTTCTTCAGTCCCGGCGGTCTCCCAGAGCGCCATTAGACCTCGTTAGCTTAATCTTTTGTACGATCTAGCGATAGATGAACCCACTAGGCATGAACCTGCGGGCCTGACCTTTCTGTCAATGATGTCGGAGGTCAGCTTGTCTGCTCCGCTTTGCTCGTCTCTCCCCAGAGCGTTAGGCCCGAGGGAGTCGGGCCAGATGTTGCCCTTTGACCCAGGATTTGCATCACAAGTTGCAGAGCTCCCCGTGGTGACAGGCTGCCATCGCAACATCAAGTTAAGAGAGGTTGCAGTGGTCCTCGATTGACCTGAGTTGACCCCACAGAGTGCACTGATATACTGATATGTCTTGATCACTGGGATTTACCTCAAAATGAAGGCTGTTTCAGTGAGATAGCCGCTGAACACCACTATCATCCTTTGATGCCTCAACGTAGCAGCCAATGACGCTGCAGGGGGAGGTCAGCTGACATGTGACTCATTGTCATTCGCCAGACAGTATACAAAAAACAATATTTCTACTTTAGTTAGTTGTTTTCTTATTGTTTAGTTTGCTATGTTTATGACTAAACAGCTAAAACCAACTACAGCATAATTATTACGTATTACATATTAATAATTAGTAGGGGTGTGACGAGACACTAATATCACGTCAAAAATGAAAAATGGCTTGAAAACTAGATTTTTATTTGACAAAATCATAGAACACAAACTAAACAGACTGGTTTCTCTCACACATTGATTTTTATAAGAAATAGAAATAAGAATAAGAATAAAAAAATAAAACTTTTCTAGGTCTTATATAGTGCAAACAATAAGTGCAAACCATAACCAGTCATATTAAGACTATGGTTTGTGTTTTTTTCTCCTAAATCTCTTGTAATTTATCTATGCAGAACCATAATCAGTCATATTAAGACTATGCTTGAAGTGAAACAGACAGAGAACATGTTTTTAAATACAGTACAGAGCTTGTGCCACGAGATCTCGTCACACCCTTAATAATTAGTAGTGTCTTGTCCCAACAATTTTTACCTGCATTCTTGTGGGACATCCTGCATTGAGTGTGGATTTGTTGTTTGTCTGTTCACATGGACATTCCTAGCTAGATGTTGCTGGTCATGATCATTACCACCATTGCACTGCTCTGTCCACTGTGGGTGGTAATCCTTTCCATGATGTTTTCCTGGTACATACATGATACTGTTGATTGGGAAGTAATGCATTTTTGCTTTGGAAAACCTTGGAAATTAAATTTCCCATCCATTTGCCTCTTGCACCTGGTGTTGAGCCCCATTGCCAGTGTTCTGCCTCACGCACAACTTTCCAAGCCATCCCCACTATTTACCCGGTGAATTCAGATGAAGGCTACCATTAAGTTACAATAATTCCATGAATCTTCCCAACCTCACAGTCTTTTACATGGTTACCAATATAACATTACTGTACATGTGAACATGCTTGGAGGAGAACACTAACCGGTTATTCTGTTTGCATTAAAAGATAGGAGGCCTTTTAAAAACAAGGGTTTTTTCAGTTATCCATCCATCCCATCCCATCCCATCCCATCCCATCCATCCATCCATCCATCCATCCATCCATCCTATCTAGTCCCTGAAGTTTAATTTTACAATTATAATACTCTCCCTGTCATTATCCCTGTAACTGATAACCACAAATCTATTTCTAGCACCATTACTAATATCAGGCATGGGTTTACACCAGAGGGGTATAAAGGCTCCAAATCTAGTAGAATCTCTTCCCTGGACAGTCCAAACAGTTATTCAAACAAAAGCAATGATAAACTCTTTTTAATATAATCCCTGTTGTTAGAAGAAACCATAAATTAGAAGGTGTCCCAATACCTTTATCCATATAGTATATAATTAGCTTTGAGACTTTGAGACTTCCTTGGCGTAGAAAACAGGTTTTTACCTAAAATAAATGATTATCCACTTTTTTTCTCGTGGCCCAGAGAAAGTGTCTGGAGAAAATGACTGTTTTTAAGCTGTGTGCCAATGACTGTTTATTGTATCTCACAGACTTTGAAGCAACTTTAAGGAAAACAAATAACAATAACTTCTAAAACGTAGATCAAGCAATATCCTGTTTTCTGTTCTTGACCAGCCCCTCTCATCCAGAGCGAGCGCTCTGCTTCTCTCTGAATAACAATATTCCCCAAGGCCGACCTGCTCCTCCTACCTCCACTCTCTCTCATTCAGAGGATTTGTTTCCATAGAGATCTTTTAGGACACCGTGCCCTTTCAGAGCTGTTTTTAAAATCGTCTTTTGTCTTTTCTGTTCGGTTTAGAGTCAGAGGGCTTTTGTGATGCTCATTTACTCTTTGCACCTCGGCCGTTGATTATTCATGACTCCTTTTGGACCAAGCGAAGCGTTTGATTCATTCTTCCCCACTTTTTCTCACTTTTTTTTTTTGCTGCTTTGTCATGGCAACCTGGTTGATGCAAGCAGTGAAGCATTTAGTGAAACACTGCTTTAGAGCAAAATGACTGTAAGTGATGGAGGTGCTGATCATTGTACACTATACACAAATCAATAACATTATGACCACCTTGTTGTTTCCACACCTATCATCCATGGTTTAGCTTCACTGAACCTCAGAGCACTGATAAAAGACTGTGCAGCAGCAGATGAGCTTCTGTTTTTTGACTTTACCTCTACATGGTGAAACAGCTTGGTATGAGCATCTAATAGAGTGGACAGTGCTTTGAGTGGACATAGTGTTTAAAAAAGGAAAAGGGCCACCTGCATCAGAAAGGATCCCACCCACCCAGCACACGCACTTCGTGTCCTGCTCCTCTCAGGCCGGAGGCCAGACTGAGAAACAGCTTCATTCCTGAAGCTGTAAGACTCTTAAACTCCACCTATCAACACACTGCACTGACACACAAGGACAAATACTGTTTACAAACACTGTCACTTTAAACCGCACTGAGACACTTTATGTTCTACTGCTCTAATTCACATTATCAAGCTGCTATAGCAAAACTTGCACTCTGCACTTCATGTTGCTGCTACCTGTCTACTCTCCCTATTTATTTTTTTTAATTGTTTGGGGTATTTATCTTTATCTATTTTGTATATTCCATTTTTTTTGTATTCTTTTATTTTATCTATATATCTATATTTAACAACAGCTCTTGGGTGTAAACTGGATCGTGAGATCACAATTATCTCTTTTACATGTATGGAGATGCTGTTCCTGATGTTCCCAGCCTGGCTCTCCACTGCCCGCTGTGTTGTTCTCCGGCTCTGCAGCCCTGCACTGATTACCATTAACACACTCAGTATCTGTTTCTGTATTAGCCATAGCTCTATAGTTTGTGCCCATCACATTCTTATATTCATAAATTAGTACCTGTTATATTAGCCATAGTTCACATTAATTCTCTGTACTGTTTTTGTTCTGTTATTTGTTTGTTGTTTGTTGTTTGTTTGTACTGAGCGGGTCAACCCGAGTAGGATGGGTTCCTCGGACTGAGTCTTGGTTCCTTCCAAGGTTTCTTCCTCTTAAAGGGAGTTTTTTTGCCACTGTGTCACCATAAAATCAGCATCTCTGTGGTGCTGCTCATAAGAGGCGTGGACCTGTTTTTCCTGTAAAGCGGCTTTGTGACAACCTTTGTTGTAAAAAGCGCTATATAAATAAAATTGAATTGAATTGAATTTCGCTCCACCTCATGTACCGCATGTGATGCGAATGACAATAAAATACAATTTTGATTTCTATAATTACCAAATGTGCTAATATGTTCAGTAAAGCTGGAAAATGGATAATAGATACAGATTATAATGGTTATGTCCAGAACACAGAAAACGAATGAATTCTGTCACTCTCATTAGTATGCCTGGGACTAGCTGTGTCTCGCTCATGTTTTGGGCTGTTAATCGTGATCCTGCTCTGTTTGTCTTTACTTGCATAGCGAGGGAACAGCGTGGTGAATGCAGTGCGATCGAACTGATTTTATTGACAGGAGAGAAAGAGAGGGAGATGCAATTGGAATCTCTGCATGGCCCTGCAGTCCTGATTGAAACCCAGCACTGTGTGCAGTACAGCTCTCTCTGATATTTTTGGTCTCAGTGGTTGGAATGTACTGTATGTGTTTGGTTTTAGTGCAGTGCTATGCATATTTGAATTGCTGTATACATGCTACTGACCGCATGGGGTAAAGCAGGCTGTGATGTACTGTAAAGTCAGGATGGTTGTACTGTAAGAGTGATAGGGAAGGAAGAATACCTTATATATGTCTTAACATTTTTCTTTCTATCTTTCCACAACAAATTGTATCATTTACTTATTTATATTTGCTTAAAAATACTTTAGTTTCTTTTTAAAACAATAATATTTTCCATATCAGACCTTTAGTGAAACATTGTCATAATTGTCTTATGGTGTGACAAATATATGAAGCAAAGGTTTAGTGCTTGATAAAGATAAAAAAAAAATAATAATAAATAAAAAAAATTACTTTACATTAAAATTAGGTTTTTGGAAACAGAAAATTACGCTTTTTTGAAATGAAAGTATTTAAACTCGTAAATCTACTAAAAACTTTTACACACAGATAGCACTAGGTTTCAGATATTCACATATGGACAAATATAAATAAATTTTACCATACACTCTTTAGAGAGTAGCATGTAATTTGGTGATTAGGCCTCTATAGGTTCTTCTTTATGATGTACAATTACCCCATAGAGATTAGGTAGCATGCTTTTTTATATCCGAACAGAAGTTTAAAAACGAAATTTTGTCTTTGTACAGAAAGTCATTTTTGCAAATAACATTGTTCTTATGAGGAGACAATAGTTTATTTTAACATTAAAAATTTAGGATCCTAAGAACCTAATTAGTCCAAAAAACTAAATTTGTGCTTTCTACAGTAAGTAAATAAACTAGTTTTAAACAAAAAGGATGGATGAGAATTTTTACCTGGTCCATGTTTCTGTCTGGACTGGCTGTAGAAACCTCTGACTGGGATTCTCGCCATCTTATTTTTAATCAGTTGAGAGTAATGTAGTCATGCATCCACCAGATGGTACAGGCAGTGTCTCTATATGAGGACAAAGGATTAATGTTTTTTAAAAATGTAGAATCATGCATATATATATATATATATATATATATATATATATATATATATATATATATATATATATATATATATATGTATATATATATATATATGTATGTATATATATATGTATATATATGTATGTATTTCTGTAAATAGGCCTTCTTTTGCCAGTTGGTGTTTCTTATATTGTGTCAGATCAGTAGAATCTTTTTTGTACTGACTCCCATATATACACTATGTGGGCAGTGAATGAATGAATGAATGAAACTGCAGCTCTCTATAGGTATAGTTCTTTCTTCCTTTCTCTTCGTCCTCTAGAAGATTATAGTAAAGTATATTGCAGTTCCTTTCGGCCACCTGTGACTCACTGGCTCCAGTGCTTCCTGACGAAATATAGCAGTCTATAAATGTTTCTGTATATATGTGAACACATATATACGTATTAGTATGTATGTGTACATGCTGTGCTGCAGCCCACAACACATTTGTACATTTGTAGCCTTTTCAAACGAGGTGCATACTGGGAATTTGCCCTGGGTGCACAGTTCCAGCTCCTGTATGGGAAACGAGGCAGCAGTTTTGTTCCAGTCTCTTTTTTAAAGTGTGTGCTGTTTAGAGCGTTTAAATGAAGAGAAGTCCAGGCTGTCTCCAGTGGTCGAGAGGATGGAGGTTTGTGATGTGTTTTGAAATGCTAACGCTAGCTCAGGTCCTTCCATTTCAAAGCCTCATGCTGTGCGTGGTTTGTATCTTTGCTGAGACCCTGTGTGCTCTTGACTCCATGGAGGAAAACCTCAGTTGACCTGTTTTTTTGGTCTTTTAAGTCTGAATACCATTTGGAACACCGGAGAATTGTATGCTGGTGCAATACACAGCTATGCACATGATTTAATATAAATATAGATGCTATGTAAGGTTTTTAGGGTTCTTCTTCTTCTTCTGCTTTTTCTTCTTCTTCGTCTTTTTCTTCTTCTTCTGCTTCTTCTTCTTCTTCTTCTGCTTTTTCTTCTTCTTCGTCTTTTTCTTCTTCTTCGTCTTTTTCTTCTTCTTCTGCTTCTTCTGCTTCTTCTTCTTCTTCTTCTTCTGCTTTTTCTTCTGCTTCGTCTTCTTCTTCTGCTTCTGCTTCTTCTTCTTCTGCTTCTTCTTCTTCTGCTTCTTCTTCTGCTTCTTCTTCTGCTTCTTCTTCTTTGTCTTCTGCTTTTTTCTGCTTCTGCTTCTTCTTCTGCTTCTTCTTCTTCTTCTTCTCCCCAAAAAACAATTGTGCAGCCTAAACTGTAACTCCTACCGAGATTAAACTTGGTAGGTAGATGTAGTATCAGTGCATCTCGGTGGACAACAAAAATGGCACAGATTGGTCAATTAACTCCAGAACCATAAGTCCTATAATCAAAACTATTTTTTGCTGGATTCTGTGCGTCAATACCTACAATTTGGACCATGCATTTCCGCCCACTTTTTTTTTTTTTTTTGCTAATATGCAAAAACATGCTTGACATTTTTGGTATCAAAATGCTCATGAGAATATGGGCTTTAATGGGCTTTTTATGGGCTTTAATTTCCACCTTATGCAAATTAGTCCCTCTGGATATATGCCCCATTCACTTCAACAGTTCAACAGTGAAAAAATCACACGGCTCTCATTTTCCATTATATATCAACTAGATATAAATTATATCTTTCCAGTATCATTTATTTTACTTTAATCCTGGATATATGGAGATATTTGGAGTGCATTATTAGTATCATGACATTCTGGATCATTGACTTCTGTTATAAATCTGATAAAATTCTTTTTTTTTTTAATATCTCACTTAGCCAAATCATATCGCATTTAATAATAAAATTCTAAATAATTTTCCTAATTCAGTGTTTTGTCATATCGCCAAATGTATCGTTATCGTGAAAACACCATGAAATATCATATTATTTTAGAGCCATATCGCCCACCCCTAGTATCCAGAATGAATTAGTTTTCACATGCTTTCACACAACTGTTATCTATGGTTTAATAACGCACATGTATTGGTGCAGTATATATGACATTAGTACCCGCTGTGTTGTGTTAATGATGAAGGACAGCAGTACTGATGTGCAGTCAGTGTCTCGGATTTGTGTCCTCACCTCTCAGGTGGCGGGGGGGTCGGTGGAGTGCAGGTTGTTGAAAGTAAAGTGGGTTTTTAGACCGTCGCCGGTAAAGAAGGAGCAGGTGATGTGCAAACGACTCAATCCGAGCACCATGCAGTGATCTACCATGAGTCCTCTAATAACCAGCTATGGCTGACACCACTCACACACTCATCCACACACAGACACACACACACTCACATCCAGTCGACCGAGCAAATGTGGTCCAGGGGAGAAGTCGGCCCAAAATTGTAGCCAGCTCAGACAGATGGGTAAAGGAAGTTTCACAACTGCATTGCATGTATGTATGCAGCAGAGGTGGAAAGTAATGAATTACATTTACTCAAGTTACTGTAATTGAGTAGATTTTATGAGTAATTTGTCATTGTTAAGTAGTTTTTAAAATAGGTAATTTTACTTATACTCAAGTACATTTTAACACAAGTAATTTACTTTGCTACATTGTAAAACTCCCAATTACTGAGTAAAAAATTAAATGCTGGGGGGAGGAAAAAAAAAAAAACAATTGTCTGTAAAACTATAAAAAACAGTAAAGATAAAAAAAAAAATGGATGATAGAAACCTATACCACTTGTTCTTGAAAATGTTTTATGGGGGGGTCTGAAAAAATTCTGCCTGAAAGATCCAAATTATTATGTGGAATAATAGTTCATTAAAAACTATTTAATTTATGATTTGTTTTACTTTTTTTTACATCAAATAATTAAAAGTAACTATGCAACTTTTACTCAAAGTACATTTTAAATTGAGTACTTTATTACTTTTACTCGAGTAGATTTTTAGATGGGTACTTTTACTTGAGTAGAATTTTAGCAAAGTAAAGGTACTTTTACTTAATTACAAATTATCAGTACTTTTTCCACCTCTGGTATGCAGTATAGTTTTTTTTGTTTTTTTTGGCTTACATAACCATACAAAACGTGTCTCTTTTAGAAATTTCTCTATTCTCTCTCTCTTTCTCTCTTTCTTTCTCTCTTTTTTGATAAATAAATGTGCACTTTTAATGTAGCTGGCATTTCCCCATTTCCCTCTGTCCCTCTACATTCTTTAAATATAGACTTATAAGACACTGAAAAACTCTGCTGCTGTCACTTTCTGGAAGCTGTTTATCTTTTTTATGCATGCTATGTCTGTATCTGTATCTGTTACGGCTCTTACTATTTGTACTGGACAGATTGTTTGCCATTTATAAGTGGCATTGTTGTAGTGCCTGTAGCATTGTTAAGTCTTGTTAAGATGCATAGTGTGAAGTAAGCTGCCACGTCTTGTAGCAGAAATGTCTGATTCACACTTTGTAGTTTGTAGTTTCAACTAGGGGTGGGCAATATGACTCTAAAGTAATATCACGATATTTCAGGATATTTTTGCGATAACGATATACTTGGCGATATAGGAAAACAGAAAAAAATAATAATAATTTCAGGAATGTAGTATAAGAGTCTAACAGCGTAATCATAATGTGGCGAAATAAATAATATAGCATAAAATAATATAATACAGCAAATAATATTGCAGAATATTTAGTGCATGCATATAAACTGCAAACTAAAACAATTATACAATAAATACACCTAAAGCTTCACAGTAAATAATAGACTAGTTTTAAGACAGAACAGCTCTATTATCACGATATGGATTTTTAATATCATGATATTTCTGTGTCACGATATATTGTATACGATATAATATTGCCCACCCCTAGTTTCAACTTCAGAAAAGTTTAAGTTCAGAAATCAGTTTGCGTAGCTTGCTCTTTTTCTTTTTGAAGAAATATTTATTAATAAGTACTTTTGCTCTTTTCTGTTTTACAAACCCCGAAGTAGTATCATTCATTGCAGAATGTTGAACACATTGCTCTCCCTGACAGCCCTGCTGAATTTTGCAGGCGGCAGCCATGCATTGCTTATGCCTGCGCCTCTCGCTAGACGAGAGAACATGTAAAAATATGCGGAGTGTGTAAATGGCTGGCGAGAACAAGGGCATCCTACCAGCGGAATCCGTACACCGCAAATCAGCCTACAATGAACAGTAATGAAAATGATACAGGCATCGTGATGGCCTCATAAACCACCCAGCGCAGCCACTTCCTCCCATAACAGCCAATAAGATAAGGCCCTGTGTGCTCGATACAGACATTACTTTCATATGTGATAAAACTTGTTGTGGTGCTGTGCTCAGATTCCTATAGAACAGCTGAATGCTTACATTACATATAATGAGCCTTTGTTTTGCTTAAGGTCACAATGGCAAGTGCTGTAAGATTGAGCGCCTCTCAGAGTGCACTCCAATCAAGCGCTGCAGCTTTTTGATTTCTTTTTGATTTCTATCATTTAGACCGATCGAAAATAAGTTATGTGGGTCTAGACGTACTGTAGGAGGCCCGTTTCAAACCCCAATAAACAGGCTGGTTTTGATTTTCTACTTCTTTCTACTTTTCTGGCAGTGTGTGTACTGTATTAAATGTTTAGTGCTGTGGATAGTTCATTTATTTACTTATACATATACAGACATTTGATCTTAATTTGAACAAACGTTTTAAGTTTCTTTTTATTTTTTTATTTTTTAAAAATTTTTTAGTTAACTTTTGAGGGTTTATTTTATGTTGGTTTGTTTTAGCGGGTTTTATTTATTTTCTTAGTTTCTTACTTTTTCTTTTATTATTAGTTATTGCTTGTTTATATTTTACTATTTTACGTGTTTAGTTTTTTTTTTATTCATCTGTAGTTGAATTTTTATTAGTTCTATTCCCTTTTTTTTATATGATTTTATGATTCCTACTCTTAAATGATTATTTTTACCTTATTTGTTTTATATATCTTAATATATATATATATTTACTATCCTCTTTTTTATTTTAATAATTCTTATACCTTATTATAATGCTGCTTTTTATGCTTTTTTTAATACTTATTTTATTTATTTATTTATTTATTTATTTTTGTTGTTGTTGTTTCTGTCAATCCTTTCCCTATGTGTATGCTCGGCTGCATTGTAAATGAGGGCCACCCCCAATGTACTCCGAGTTTAAATAAAGGTTGATTGATTGATTGACATTCATAGGACATTGCAAAAGTCATGGGATGCATTCTTAGTTTGTGTCACATTACTTTTTAAATGTTAGTGTATTTTTTACGCCTAGAAACAATTATCATTATTATATGTGATATATATTATGAAGGGAATTTATAGGTACTAAGGAGAGCAAAATGCATTTCTCTGTGAGCAGATGGAATGGTTTTGTACTTTTCTTGCTGTGCCATACATATATATACATATATATCCACACACACACACACACACACATTCACGTACACACACACACATATCCCATCCCTATTAAATACCCCCCTAGCTAATGCTCCAAACTGCTGCGGACTGCATATTCAAATTGTACAGCCATAAAACAATATCACTACCATCAATATGGTAATTCTTCCCGCCTTGCTGTAGCAACCGTAAAACCTCTATTTTGTGGCAAACTTTGAAACAATAAAAGCACAAGGGCTCCGGAGTCTGCGTTCGGTTCTTAACGGGGCCGTTAAACGCCGGGGCAGGTTGTAACCGAGGCCCCGGAGCTCGCCTCGAAGGTCACCTTTCTGCTTCTGCGGCCTCCAGGCTCCAGAACATTGCCCTGAACCGTCTGCCGCCACATACCATGCCAAACCGATCCTGCCTCTATTATCCCCCACGCTCCCACCATCATCCCCTTTAGTTCAGGTCTGATGACATTGGGTTATACCCGCATTACTCTATATCTCGCACGTCACGGGTGCTGTAATGTCCGCTGTGTGATTTTTTTATTATTGTCATTCTGAGACTATCATTAATATTAGATATACTACAGCTATACTACCAGTGAAATATTTTTGGTACCACTTTGAAATAAAACTACCTTTATAAAGGGTTTATAAATGGTTTGCAATTAGTTTATTAATGGCTAATAATTAGGCATAATTTAAACGCCTCAAAAATCATTAATAATCAGTTATAACACATACGTAAGAGGGGCAACAATATAGATGGCTGTGTAATATAGTTCACTATTTGGCAAACAACAGGTCATTGTTGCCCTTTCTACGTATGTGTTATAACTGATTATTAATGATTTTTAAGGCATTTAAAACTGAATTAGTAACCATTAATAAACTAATTGTAAACCATTTAAAAACCATTTATAAAGGTAGTCTTATTTTAAAGTGGTACCTAAAGTGGTACTTGACCTTGAATAATGTAGATTCTTGTAGCTGAATGCAATCAAATTCTCACAGTGATGCACCAAACTGAGCTACAAGGCCTTTTTTCTAGACATAAGACACTCCAGTTAAGTTACTCCAATAAAGACAGGATAAACTTGATGAATTAACTTTATTGATTAAATGTCCCAATACTTTTGTCCAGTGTACATTCGACCCAATGTTGAGGATGACTGAAAAAGGAATGGATGTAAGAGGAAAGTGCTTCTCGCTGGATGATGCAGCATATCAGTATTTGTGTGGAAAATAAACATTTACATGCTCTGAATTTGAACATTTTGAATATTTAAAGAGTTTGCAGGGTGTATTTGACTGAATGTAAATATAGACATAAATTAGTGCCGCGCATGCAGTCACCCAGCGAGAGAGAAGTAAATAAGATTAAAAACGCTTAATTTGCTGATTTTACTTTCAAATAAATCGTTTTGCTGCCACACACTGCAGATCTGTAAGTTTGGTAACACTGACTGACATTCTGGCTGAAGACAAATGTTTGTACTGTTTTGTTTTTCTCAATTTTATATATTTGTTGAGCTTATGTGATTGGAAAATATATTGCCTTGTACTTAAAAAAAAATAAAAATAAATAAAAATAACATTACATACTTGCATACCGAGAGTTATAGCACACTCTTAGTATGTAAACTGATCTGAAGTGTTATTTATCAGAGTTTGAGCGAGGCCAGATAAATAGTTGATGCATTGATCACTTCTCAAGCCACAGTGTCGCATGCATACTGGAAATTATGTCACAGATACTAATGATTGTGGCTGGCAGAGACGATGCTCTGTCCAGCTATACACCGTCTATGATTCTGACTCATTGTATTTTGTACACAATTTCTCACGTGAAATTACCTGATGTGTGATCTTTTACTTTATTTCTCTCTCTGTATAGAATAAGATCATTCTGGACCCGTTGACATTCAGCGAGGCTCGATTCCGGCCGTCTCTGGAGGAGCGTCTGGAGAGCATCATCAGTGGTGCTGCCCTCATGGCCGACTCGTCGTGCACGAGGGACGACCGGCGTGAGCGCATCGTGGCAGAGTGCAATGCTGTGCGCCAGGCCCTGCAAGACCTGCTGAGCGAATACATGAACAATGTGAGTCCAGCATTTCTTTAACCTTCCTCTTACATTGGGGTCTACACAGTATTTTTATAGCAGGAAGAACCACAACCGTTTCATTACATTACATTACATTACATTACATTACATTACATTTGGCAGACGCTTTTGTCCAAAGCGACTTACAATAGTGAAGTACAAAAGTAATAGAAGGTAAAAACATCTTTATACAGGGCCTAAAGGAGGTCAAAGGGAAATAATAGGATAGAGAAGTGAAGGAGGGGAAGAAGGAAATGAGGTTAGAAGTAGTTAGTGTGTTAGAGGTGTTAGGAGAGTAAGAGCTCTTTGAAGAGCTCAGTCTTCAGGAGTTTATTAAAGATAGAGAGAGATTCTCCTGATCTGGTAGTAGAAGGTAGTTAGTTAGAGGTGTTAGGAGAGTAAGAGCTCTTTGAAGAGTTCTGTCTTCAGGAGTTTATTAAAGATAGTGAGAGATTCTCCTGATCTGGTAGTAGAAGGTAGTTAGTTAGAGGTGTTAGGAGAGTAAGTGCTCTTTGAAGAGCTCTGTCTTCAGGAGTTTATTAAAGATAGTGAGAGATTCTCCTGATCTGGTAGTAGAAGGTAGTTAGTTAGAGGTGTTAGGAGAGTAAGTGCTCTTTGAAGAGCTCTGTCTTCAGGAGTTTATTAAAGATAGTGAGAGATTCTCCTGATCTGGTAGTAGAAGGTAGTTAGTTAGTGTTAGGAGAGTAAGTGCTCTTTGAAGAGCTCTGTCTTCAGGAGTTTATTAAAGATAGTGAGAGATTCTCCTGATCTGGTAGTAGAAGGTAGTTAGTTAGAGGTGTTAGGAGAGTAAGTGCTCTAGTAACAAGCAATCAGGTACTAAAAACTGTACCAGGTTTCAGCTGCCACATCCCAAATAGAAAAAATAAAATAAAATCTGAGAAGAATTGAGTTGAGTAAGTACCATTCAGTGAAAAAGCACTATTTGTGACCTTGTCTTCTGTTTGGTGATAAGCTGCATGCCTAAAAATCCAGCAATCAAGAAAAAAATGCTAATAGATGATTTAACTCTGCGAAAACTGTGATTGCACGAGTGACCATTACCAACTGAATGAAGCTATTAATGAAGTCATTTTCCTGCATTGTAGTCCAACCATCATGCAGTCTTTATCATATAATCTGGCGTGCAGCTCACTTCAATATAAAATACATTGACCATAGTTTTTATAAGCACCATTTATTATAAGCGCCATTGTACAGTGTGACAGACAATAAACTTATAAGAGCAGCTTTTATCACCAGGATTGCAGCAGGCTTTAGGCTGAGTAGCTATGCTTGTAATTGCTGATGAAGTTACAACCATTGCGTACCATTTCTGCATACTGTACAACTTTATATGTTAATTGTATACATTTGTTCTTGCTAAAAGGAATGTTTTTATATGAAAATGTGATTGAATAATTTATAATGCAACAATGAATAAGTAATAATGACTCAAAGCTAATTGGGGCTTTTACGCATTACAGAAGTTAAATCATGCTAACTGGCTTTCACTTTTTTTTTGCTTACTGGTCTGGAAGTGGATAGTTATTTCAGTAGCAAAATACAAATCAGCAGCAACTTCTTAAATAAAATCGTAAATAGCCTGTTATAACATTGCTTTCATGTAGTTTCAGATACTGTAAATCTAGCTATGGTTCTTTACATCATTCTTAGTGGACTAATCAAAATTTTACAGATTGACTTTACCTTGACATCCAATTATAATGTATATATATATATATATATATATATATATATATATATATATATATATGCACATTTTATCGACATTGCACATAAGTACAATGGGATACAACCTATCTGTGGCAATGAATGTATACAAATACACATATTTAGGCAGTAGGAGCACAACCAGCAAAGTTGGCAGCCAACTTAGGACCACTGGTAAAACAACTGGACCTGCAACCAGGGAATTTAAATATCAAATCATGGTATTAAATATCAAATATCAAAATCTTCTAGCGTAGCTTAGGGGCACCCTTACTATCACTCAACCAATCGTACACCCTGCACAAGGCACTTTGGAATCTCATACTGCATCATCAATCTATTTTATTTTAAAATAGCTTAAGAGATTAGTAATATGTCTACACTGATGGGCGTGAGGGTCAGGAAAGAAGGGTGTGTTCAGGTAGTTGTCTGGCATGTTTTTATCTTGGTGTTGGAAAACACAGATGCGCCACTGACCGATTTAAACCCGCACAACCAGCAAAGTTGTCAGCCACCTCAGGACCACTGGTAGAGCAACTAAACCTGCAACCAGGAAATTTAACCAGCAAACTTCTGCTCCCCAGGTCAATTTTTTATTTATTTATTTATCTATTTATTTATTTATTTTTTATATACCTCTTTCCACTGCAGGGTGGACAGTTTTGAGTACAAAGGTTAACCAATCTGGTGGCTTTTTCACACAGACACAGTTAGGCCTGGAACATTTGCACACTTGGCTGGGCCCTGGTTTCTCTGCACATGTAACTAAGTTTACCTGGGACCATACAATGAAATTGTGGTCAAATAATTGACTAGCCGGCCACGCTGCAGTTGTCGTAGCATTATTGGACAAGCTTTTATTGATGTTGTGTGAGGCCCGTATTCTTTGGGCCTCAGGTTTAGATAATATGCTGTGTTTGGCAAGTCATTAACACCATAGTCATGTTCCAATGGGTTGAGGTTTGCTGGTTGACCATGTTGAACAGTTCCAATGTCTTTTAAAGAGTTTAAAGAGAAGCCCAGCTGCCATTCAGTCACATCAGTGTATTTATGCAGTATTTGCATAATTTCCATCAGACAGGCAGTGTAATTGCTTTCTGAGTGTAGTGTGTGACTCTGTGTGACTTCTTATCACCACTTTTTCTCCTCATTATAGTTTCAGCGAAAGTCTTGCTGACTCAAACGGAGGGGATTTAGATTTCAGCGCATGTAATCCAGTAATCCACAAAGTTTATGTATGGTTCTGTGTGTGTGTGTGTGTGCATGTGTGCGTAAGTCTGTGTTGCGAGCTGCTTGTGGCCATTAAGCCATTGGCAAATCTCTACTAATGTTGACCTGGTGTGTATCAATAAAGGGTCTCTGGCTGTGGCACCATGCTCTGATCAATGAACTTTTCTCAGCTGTAATCTAATGTGCATTTGCCAGGTCTGTATGTGGCCCCGTGAAGGGAAATGAGGGATATTAAATACACCCTCATTCAATGACTGTGTCTTTGGAGTTAAGACAGCAAGTAACTAAAAAAGTGGGCTGTACCTCTTTTCTTAAGTTTCTGATGAGCTGCAAATAATCTGACATGGTTTATATGTATCTTCTAGTTTCTAGCTCTATATTAAAGAATTTTCAAGGTCTGAGTCGGAGGGTATAATAATAGTTAAAGCAGCACTAGGTAGGATTTCCTTGATTTTTTGTCCTTTTTAAAGAAGTGAAATTACAGCTTGAAACTCACTGCAGCGCTGCATTGAGGTGTAATAGGAGGAATAGCGGTGCTCTCGTGTCTGTGCCGGAGCTCCTCTGAGCTCAAACCAGACTCTGTAAGTTTTCCGAGGCGGCCGCGACCAACGCTCGCGAGAACTGCGACCTGCTTTCCGACCTTTAGTTCTAACAGTTCTACAAGGACTACTGGTTCATTCTTTACAAACTAACATACAGACACTCTGAAAGAAGCTGGAAAGAGACCGAAAATGTCTGTGAAAGACAGAAAACGAGAAAGAGAAAGTGAAGCTTTAAATAAAAAGTTAATTATGCTGAGTATTTGCAGCAGACCTTTTTGCCTTCTTAAACATATTTCTAAATTCTATAAATGATCAGCTGTCATTCGCACATAATTATAGATTCTCACTAAGATATTTTTATCTAAGGTTATGCAACACTGTGTCTCTTGACAAGCAGACATTTATACAGTTGCACCACTCTAGAGTTATGAAACCATTTACAGTTTTTGCAAGGCAAACAAAAGGCACATTTACTCAGGCAACCGATGGAGATTGTATTCTGGGAATAAAGAGTAAACAAATTGAGGATGAACAGCTCATTTACTTGTTTAATACTCAAAACAACATGCATTTTTGGCCAAATTGCGATGTAAAAAGTAAAAAATAATTATAAATTAGTAAAGATGTGAAAAAGTACTACCAATAAAATTGGGTGTGGGGTAGACATTGGAATGATAGAGCTCTATTGGTTTCAGCTGCAGCTTGTTTACTAATGTTTTGAGCTCAACTCAATATGTATTGTTGAGTTAGGAAACCTTCTGACTGAACAAATTTTGAACAATAAATCTAGATCAGATAAACATAAACCTTTTAATGCAACGATGTCTTGATGATTTTAATGGCATGCACGTTCTAGACTAGATGGATAATTTACCACCAGTGGAATCTGCTATTGGATTATAATTGTTAAATAAATGCATTTTAATACTTTTCTTCTGTAAGTTTAGGCTGTCCCAGGTGCTGCACATTTTCACAATCATATTTTGCAGTGTGTGGTCATGGGATTTGTTGTCTGTGGGGGATCTTGCCAGTCCTAGCAGGGGAGCTTGCGCAGCTCTCGTGTTTGGAACAGCACAAATTTAAGAAACAAGCAGGTGCCTGCACACGATTCCTACATGTGAAATGACTTCAGTCAAAACAAATAAACAAACAAAATGATACAGCTTGTTCCTGCACGACGCAGACCTCAGGATGCTGAACAGGGTGTGAACAGGATCTCACCAGCCTCTGTGTACTGAACAGATACAGTATAAAGACACTGTATTAATCCAGCAGGGGTGTTACAGCAGTGAAACACAATGTATGTCCTAGTATTGGTGGACACCCCTTCTAATAAATGCTGCATTCAGTGGAGTGATGGTCAGGAAAGGATTTTATCTTGGTGATAGAAAACACTGATGCGCTACTGACCGATTCAAACCCTGTCAACAGTAAATAATCACTTATCCATACCTATTTTAGGTACACAGATTCGGTGGGCACAAGACAAACACTCAGCACACATATTCCCCCACACCTTACACAGACAGACACACACACACAGCAGTGCACAAATCTGCTATAAATCTGCAGTGCAAATATTGCTGTTCCCGTAAATGACCTGCTGATACACATTCTGAGTGTGAATGCGCAGGTCAGTTTCCTCTGAAAAGAGCTGAACTTGGCTGTTAAGATACAAACAAGCCAAAGTCAGAGTACACCAGGCTCTTAAAGAGAATGACAAGTAAAACGCTGATTACTTTATTTCCTGTTACATCCAGAACACACCCATTATTAATGAAGTGAATTAATTTTGCGCGTTTTAAGCCACACAAGACGTACTTTTTGCATCATCACGATACTAAAGACCAGATACCAGAGTCTAACATAATGCAATTATGCAATGTAATTTATCACACAAATCCTTCCTCGGTCAGTGAAGCCAAAAAACGCTTTTTTTTTTTTTGGACGCAACTATTATTTTAAGCAGGTGTCCATATACTTTTGTGTTTTATCATCATAGTGTAGTTAACATAGTGCACTACATACTTTACAATACAGTGATGAACACTGTCAAATGCTGTGAATTACAGTAAATTACTATAAGAAATATATGATTGTGTTAACGCTAGTTAGAAATCAAGTTAGAAATACAGTTTTTTTTTATAAGTAACTACAGCTTATTAACATTTATGTAAATTATTCAATACATGTTTTATATTAGAATTAGGCCCTAAAGACTTCTAACTTCTTTCTAACACAGCTTAGGGGCATCTTCGACCTTCAGACCATTTAAAAATGGCTAAAACAACAAATCCCACCAACCCCCCACTCCTCTCCACACTCATTGCGTTTTCTCAGTATTCTATTATCTTATGTTTGTCCTGAAGCAGCTGTTCCTTCTTTCCTCTACATAGCAGCAACCGCTGCTCAGCAAGCTCAAGACGCTTCATTAGTTTTAGGAGCCGCTGTTCGGGAGCTACAGCTGTGAGGCCGAGAGCAGCCTCTGGCCATCCAACCATGATAGCAAAATAAATAAACATAAACAAGCAGGCGAGGAGAAACGGGGAAGACAATGCTGTTTTTTTTGTGTTTCAGGGGATATGGTGGAAATCACGCTACCATCCTAGGGTTCATATAAAAAAATAATAATAATAATAAATAAAAAAATAAAAATCAAGCTGAACAAACTTTTGGTCCATTTGAGTTTCTCATGACTTTGCAGCTCATGCTTGAATAATTGGACTCGTTTCCACAGTTTCTTTTTTACACCAAAGCAGAAAACTAATGTTGCCTATAGGGTAGCCCAGTGAGGGTGAAATAGATAGAGGATAGCGGATTTTGGCTTAGACAGTAGTTTCACTAATCCAGTTGCTTTTTTAATTTTAACAATTCAGTATGTGTTTGAACACATGATGACCCATAGCAGTGATTGGCTGACAGCGGCGTGGTATGCATGTGGTGTGTTTGTTGTAAAGAATGAACCAGTAGTCCTTGTAGAACTGTTAGAACTAAAGGTCGGAAAGCAGGTCGCAGTTCTCGCGAGCGTTGGTCGCGGCCGCCTCGGAAAACTTACAGAGTCTGGTTTGAGCTCAGAGGAGCTCCGGCACAGACACGAGAGCACCGCTATTCCTCCTATTACACCTCAATGCAGCGCTGCAGTGAGTTTAAAGCTGTAATTTTACTCCTTTAAAAAGATCAAAAATCAAGGAAATCCTACCTAGTGCTGCTAAAAATCTGTGATATTGTGACACAGTGGCCACTGCATCATCATTAACTGCAACTCAGTACAAGATTTACAACAAAGTAAATCCAACTAGTTTGAGAGACTCTAGATTGCAGCATCACTAAGCTGGCTGTTTACGTCATCACCTGAATGTTGACCATATAATCAGAATTTTTTTGCATTTGATCCCTAGTGATAACACATTCTTCAGTGACTAGAAGTCCCAGAGAGCATAATTTGCCCGACTCTCTCTGTGTGAGTCTCCGTATCACTCTTTTAGATGATGTAACAGCAGTTAGTGTCCTCCAAGAAAGTTCAGCTGTCTAATGATGGTGCATCAGCACCAGTTCTATATGGCTTGGTAGAGCTTTGTGTGAGTTTCCAGGTCTTAGCTACCAAATGGGGTGAAGAATAGTTATAATAGCATTGATAAGTGATGCTTTTTTAAAACATACTATTAATCTAACAGTTATTCATTTCACAGTGAATGAAAGTCTTTGCATGACATTGATAACAGTTCTATACGTGTTTCTATACTTAAATTCACAGTTTAAGCTAAGCTAAGCTTTAATTTATACTCAACAGTGACATGCCCTGCAGTGCATTTGGTCGGGGCTGTCGTGTGCATCTAGCTGGGCTGAATCACGCACTCAAGCAAGTAGTGGTATTACACATTTAAACGGATATTTTCATAGTTATTCAAATGTCAGATTTAATTTTGACAGCTCTAGTGTACATGTGAACACGTGCGAATGTGTGGGGGATCTGGCACTCACATTTTAAATTGCACACTCTTTGCATGTTATTTGGAGCACTCATTTTGCTGTCTGAATGTGTGTGTATTGATTTTAGTGTCAGAAGCGTTTGAATGTAAAAAAGTGTAGAAATGCAGGAAATGTGCTTGATGTCACTGGTGGAATATATTTAGCTGTAAGTAGCCTGCATCCGTGACTAATGAGACTAGATATGTGTCTTCTACAGAAAGAAAAAAAAAAATACTCTATGGTTTGTTGTGATATGAATAAAGACATGACTTTATACATTAGAAGGACATTTATTCAATTACTTTATCAAAGTAAAATCAAATAAAAACATTTTAAGTAGTTTCTTTTTTTTCCCAGAGCTATGTGTATATATACATATATATATATATATATATATATATATATATATATATATACATATATATATATATATATATGTATATATATATATATATATATATGTATATATATATATATATATATATATATATATATATATATGTATATATATATATATATATATATATATATATATATATATATATATATATATATATATATATATGTATATGTGTATATATATATATATATATATATATATATATATATATATATATATATATGTATATATATATATATATATATTAGGGGTGTCTCGATTTCGAGATTTCATTGAAATCGATTGAAATTATGTCATGGTCTCGAGCCTCAAAGTCAAAAAGAGGATCGATGGTCCCTCCCTCTGAGCTATTATTTTGTACATGACTGTTCCTGTATTTTTTTATTATTTATTTTGTTATGTTGCACATTGCTGTTTTAATAGTGCACACTGCTGCTACCAAAAAAGCCACTAGATGGTATTACATATATATCTCAATTAAATTATTTAAATTTGACCATTAGTGCCTAATGTGGTGTATTACAGATCACTTGTATCACTTTGCATCACTTATATCAAGCCCACCTTTTGAAATAAAATATTGTAAATTTGATGAATCAAACCAACGACTGACCATAGACTAATCTAAAACTGGCATAGATGTCTCTGCTGTAAAAAATAAGCAAAGAAAATCGAGAATCAAATCAAACCGTGACCTTAAATTCGGAAATAAAATCAGTTGATGTCATCAAATCTGTCCAGTCTCACTTTCCCTGATATCACAAAGTAAACATGCTAGTTTGCTAACATTTTCATATATCTGCCTCATCGAACCTCTTTCAGCATTGCTACTGTGGTGTTAGCCCGTCTCTTACAACATCGTTGCAGTGCTGTCAACAAGATCTGGCTAGCTTAATGTAAACAACAATGCTTGAGTCCTTTACCAAACAGGGTTATAATATATGGGACAGGGAACATTTCACTTTTCCACTGACATTTATATTATTTACCATGTTAATTATACCACACAACCTCAATTGCAAATGTCAAATAAAGGCATTGAAACAGATATATTTTCTGTAATGGAAATATAAAGACCCCAGACCTTGTGGCATAGTGTGTTGCATACGTGAAGCCAGTCAGTGGATCCATAAGTCATTATGGCCCTCCTGCTGGATGGTTTATGGCCCATAGTATGGTCAAAACTGGGCTCAGCTCAGTTTGTAAGCAGTCCATTTAGAAAAGTCACACGTACTTCAGTACCCTCTATTGTAAGAACTATTCTGTCTTGCTTTAGAAAAGACGTAGTTGGTTTGGTGGCTGTATGGAATGATTGCATATGTGAATATAAATGTTGTAAATAACAATAAATAGAATAACTGCATTGACAACATCTGCATGCCTACCTCCACAAAATGCTACACAAATAGGTCATATATTAAAGAAATAAATAAACACATTAATTTTGTCCGTTTTTATTCTGAAATAATGTTGAAGATAATGCAGTCTTTTCCATTTCACACTCAGTGGTCATGCTGTGCATGTGGCACGGCCTTCATTTTGCACATGCTGGTGCTGAAAATTGAGTACAGCACATGTTCAGTTCATGTCTTCAGCGCTGGATATGTCCTATGGATAGGCTTTCTCCTTAGTTAGAAAAAGGTGGAATAAATAAGGGTGGCTGTAAGGAAAAAAAAAAAAGAGAGTGACATTTTGGGTTTGAATGTCCTACTTTTCAAATGTGACAAAAGTAGATTTTAAGCAGGATGAACTGCTGGGAATTGCAGGGAAGACAGAAAGTACAGGAGGCTTCAGTAGGGGACAATACTTAGCCTGAAAGTAGAAGAGAAAAATGTGAAAAAGTAAAAAAGTAAAGATCACTGGTGACATTTTGTTCACTGCAGCTACTCTACAGATTCTCTGCAGAAAGGACGAATGTAGTCAGACTCTGCAGAGAGGAAAACAATGCAATAAAAGTAAAATGAAATAAAACATCTGTATTAAAAATGGGATTTTAGTTAATTCTGTCTGAAAAGTACAGATCACAGTCGGAACACTTTGTGTGTGGAAAAGGGCTGCGCTGTAGATTGCACAAAAAATAACAAAAGGTACGTATTTGACTGCAGGGCTACTTCACTTTACTGCAATTCAGGGAGGACAAATAATGGGTTGAGTGCCTTCACTATGCACAGGAGCATTATGTTATATATCTTTATACAACTGCAAACTGGAGAGAGAAAAAAAAAAAAAAAGACCTGAATGCTAGAGTGCTCCTTATAGTCTTGCACCACTGGCAGCAGCTTTCTCTTTCTGACATCTGAATATATATTTATATATTTTTATACCTTCTCCACTGACACACGAATAAACAGTTTTGTTAACTTCCATAACCGTGGAGCTATGGCGCTATCCCTTCCCCAAAGGCTTGGCTTGGTGGCATGGACGCAAGGTTAATCAATGTTGAGGCCGGCAATAAATTAAGTCCGAGTGACAGGCGAATGTCCATACCTGTCTGGCCTGGTGGTGACCAGTGATTGGTGACCGAGGCCCCAGCTCCCAGACCGCTGCTGAATCATCGGGATCGGCTGATTTAGTTACCGCCGCCCGGACGGGCTGATCTATCAATCGACCGGCACCTGTAATGCATGGCCAGGCCAGGTCAAGGAAGCTTGGGCAGGTGGCTGGACGGAGGTGAGGAAGTCCGAAGGAGGTGGGGGTGCAGTTTTGCGGTTCGGCAGGACATGCTTGGCCCCCTGAGCAGTAAAGAGGATTTAGAGAGTTGGTTAGCTGAGCTTAATCTTGCAGTTAGTGGGACGTGGCGCTAGCTGCTTAAAGAAGATGGATGCCCCGGCTTGCCTCGCCCTCTGGAGGGGTGGAGCACAGAAAGACTTAATCAGGCGGCAGGGCTGATGTTGTCCACTAGCGTGGCCTGCTTGGACCTGCTGCTGCCTCCAAGGAGGGCCTGGTTGGAGCTTGGAGCGTGGAGAGCAATGCTAAAGAGAAAGAAAGAATCGACCAAGAAAAGAGTTCCTCTGGTCCTAAGTATTGACTTGTGTGCTAAGCACTGTGTGAGGCAAGTAAAAAAAGAAGTGGGGACAGTTTAAGCATTCACATTTACTTTTTTGAGCAGTCAGATGTCCCCAGAACTTTAAAAGAAATGAAACATTTGTAAAGACATTGTCTTTGTCTTTATCACAATTTCAAGTCTTGATTATTTATTTTTTACGTTCTTTCTATGTACCTTGTCCGGCTCTGACCTTGCCAACAGTTCACAAGTTCACTGTCCTTCCTTGGAACACTTTTGATAGCTGGCAAGTTGCTACTGCATATCAGGAACACCCCGGAGACATGGTCTTGTTGGCCATGGCCATGTCGTCCTTCCTTATATCATTTTATGTAGGCATTGACCCCTATATATTGGGGACACCTCACAGTACATGCCTGGTATTTTGGAGATACTCTGACCCAGTGGTTTCAGCCATTACAATTTGGTTTGTATGTGATGTGGGAAAGGTAAGGGATAACTCATAAAGCCAAGATGTCCATCAGTACAGGCATTCTTTATAATTAAAATAGGTCCCTAGACACAGCAGAGTTAACCTTGCAATTCATTATGTTTGACAGCTTATTGGATGTCTTTGTCAGTCAGAATCCTAGAGTCCCATCTACCAGGTTTCTGACCTTGTGTATGACTTCTACAACATTTTCATTATCTGAAGAGTGTGCTACAAACTACTTTTTGCTTTTTTCTAAAGTAGGCCACTGGAGAACTTTGATATGCACAATATGGAGCATGCAACAACTCAGGTTATATGCGAGCATCTGTCCAGGCTGTAAAGAACGCAAAAAAAAAAAAAAAAGCACAACTGTTTGGTCGTCTGCCATCTTGCCCGAGGAGAGTTAATAATAGTGCGAGATGGCATTCTGGATAATGCCACGAAGAGTGCTTGTGCCTGTTTACCCGTATATCCCCACAGCGGCTCTTTGGCGCTTTGATG
This sequence comes from Astyanax mexicanus, assembly GCF_023375975.1. NCBI lineage: Eukaryota > Metazoa > Chordata > Actinopteri > Characiformes > Acestrorhamphidae > Astyanax > Astyanax mexicanus. The sequence goes on from NC_064432.1 coordinate 965,323, forward strand.
TGCCATCTCAGCTGGAGCCAGACACAATCTCACCGTAGAAGAATTCTCGTCTATTACTGAGAATACCCCACGCTATGCAGAGGAACAGACAGAGCCTTCATACGAGCACAATCCCTAATAAAGAGACACACACACACATACACACACACCCTCGCACAATCCCCCATTCAAGCTTGTTTTAATCACATCTCCTGCGACTTCTTGCTCTACCATGCAAAACCCGAGCTCCTGCTTGCATTGTTAGGACGATTCTTCTTGCTCCGCCACTGAATTGCACAGCTCTCTTATTCTTATTTTTGTTCTAAAGCAGTGAAAGAAGCCTTGCTTGAGCTTACCAGACTTGCCAGAGCAGTCTGAAGGTACTTTTCTGTACACCTTGTGGCTCAATTACTTTTGTGTTTGAGAAGGAGAAGAAAAGGGATGTGGCCTGGTTCTGTAGTTGTGTAGTAAATATATTACCAGCTAAACATTGTAGAGGGGTTTTCTAATATATTTCGAACTTGTTGTTCCCTTTTTTTGTCACCTCTTACATCTTTCTTCTCTCTCTCTCTCTCCCACACTCCTGCTCTTCTTTGTACCAGTCTTTTCTTGTCTCATTAGGTCTGGCTGCTTCTTGTTCTTGTCATTTTGTCTCCTCCTTTTTGCTGCTTCTTTTTTTCCACACCTGTCTGTCCTCCTCTTTTGGTCTTGTACACTCGCGACTACACATAACCGCTGCATGTCTGGTGTATGACATGAGGAACTTTTGAGCGAACGCTTCTCTCTTACACATGCATGTTCTTAAACGTACGTCAACCCTCTCTCTTCGTCTCAACTCCCTCTCTCTCTCTCTTTCTCACTTTCTAAACAAACCACTCTCCTTATACGAGTGGGCAGCAGAGGCTGCCAGTGGATCGCAGGTAATAGACAGCGCAAGTTAATTAATGTCAGGCAATCAAGCTCCATGCATTTCTCATAATTAAAGTTTCTCTGTCAGGGTGTCACTGGGTATTAAACCAAGTACCACGCTGGATCCAAAACCTGCCTTGATGCTCGGCCTGCTTTGTTTGCAAGCCTCTCGGAGGCTAGCATTTGAGTTTGAGTGTGTGTGGTGTGTATTGTTCTAATGGTGTGAATGCCGTGTGGGCGTCCAGCGGCGGGTACATCAGGACTGTTTCAGAATGTCAGCCACGTTGTGTTTGTGCTCATGTTTGTGTGTGTCTGTGTGTGTGTGTGTGTGTGCACGTGCACTTGAAAGCCATGCCTAATTAACCAGTCACACTGGCGACTGAGCTGCTGCCTGCATCATCGTCTAGAACAACAGACCTCCGCGAACACGTGCCGCATGCATCATCCTCTTATATCACATCTGTGGAAGCTTTTCTTCATTACACCACCAGGAACCATGTAGCTGGATTTTTACCAAGAAAATATTGTGTTTGTTGATATTGCAATTGTTTTGGCTCCCTGACCTGGACCAGATGTGGTCTGGGGCCGGATTAGCTTCTTTGCTAATGCTGTGCCTTTGCAGCTTCATTTGATTCTTGTAGATGTAGGTGCTGCTTCTTAATGCTAATCTGAAGTGTTCTGCAAAGGCTGTGTTATAAATAATGGGTCATGGTTCTACGTTTCTAGGCTGATTTGCCATTTATAACTCAGGAACTGTTGCTTTAGTGTCAGTCAGGAAGATCTGGACAACACAGACCCATCCACTCATTAGCACTCTCCCCAGCACTAGGAGGGTAAAGGCTTGCTCAAGCTTTTTTCTGATGCATGAGAATTCAGCAACCACTTCTTGCCGAACTGCTGCTGATGCCACATCACTGGGTAGCCAACACACTTGAAGAGAACTACAGCAACTCAGCTCTGACATATCTGCCAACAGATGCTTGGGCTGGTCACTATCACACTTAAAATGATGAGAGGAACATCCACCCAGATGCCCAAATGTTGTCTCTGACTGTCTACTAGGGCTGCAACTAGGAGTGGGTGATAAGGCTCTAAAATAATATCATGATATGTCATGGTATTTTCACGATAACGATACTTTTGGCGATATGACAAAACACTTAATTAAGAAAATTATTTAGAGTTTTATTATTGCACGCAAGATGACATGGCTAACAGATATTAAAAATAATAATTTTATCAGATTTCTAACAGTAGAAGTCAATGATCCAGAATGTCATGATACTAATAATACTGCACTTCAAATATCTCCATATATCCAGGATTAAAGTAAAATAAATGATACTGGACAGATATAATCTGTCTCTAGTAGATATATAATGGGAAATGAGAACAGTGTAATTTTTTTTTTGCTAAAAACAGCAAAAAAAAGTAGTACCCTGATGTGATAATTAGGTGATAACTAGGTATCAATTAGGTGATATGGTACGATATTTCAGGGTATAATATCGTTCACGATATGAATGTTTTGGTAGTCGACTAATCTGACGATTATTTTTTCGATTAGTCGATTAGTCAACGGTTATTTCTGACATGTCCTCCATCTCTAAAACCAATAGAAACAGCTAAACATGAGATTTAAAAAGGCATTTGATTGTCTAGATGTGGTTTTAACATGGAGAGTACTGATATTTAGTGAGTAACCTGTGTGACTAAGCCATTTACCCCCATTTATCTCCAACTGTGCTTTTGTCCCCATCACTTTGTGTAACGCAGCACTGTTACAGATTAACGATTAGTCAACGATTAAATTTGTAGTCGACAAATTTAAATAATCAACATTGCCGATTATATCAACTAATCGATAATCTAGGAAATGTTCTAGGTATTTGGGCACATGTGTAACACCTGTGTAGTCCAAGCAAGAGGCATGATATAAGTTATATATATGATATAAGTTAGCAAGGTAGGTCGGCTAGTGTTGCCTCCTGAACGTGAAGAATATACATCTGCGACAGGCCTAGCCATCATAGGCCTAGAGGATGTCAGTTATGTCCAGCTGACTAAGTGACCTGTGCAGGTGTGAAAGCTTAAGCTGCTCCTGGATCAGCTCTAATAGCCAAACATTTACCCTGCTCTGCTATGGGTTAGCGAGCCGGTTAGCCTGTTATCTGATCATGCCGACTGCGCCAGCCTGGGGAACATGGAGGTCGTCCAGGATTCTCTGTCCCCAGCATGGGTGATGGGCTAACTCTTGGCCCCGCTGTGTTTGACATTCACTTAACAAGCAAGCTGTCTCCTAATCAGCATACAGCCCAACCCACTGGCTCCCATCTCCAGGCTCCACCTCGGTCCTGTGGGGGACCCTGTCTGCTCTGGACTTCAGCCTTGTCGCTTTGTTTGTCTTGGGCTTTCACCAACAGCAGTGTGTTTGCTTTGCAGATTGAAAGCTCTCTGTAGTTCTGTTCTCTTGTCCTAGTCCTGAATGGGTATGACTTTCATTAGGCCAGTCAACCACCCAATGCGGACCACGATTCTGCTTTAGAAAAAAGGTGTTCTGTAGGTGTTTGGCAGCCTTTTTATGTGGGGTAGTGTGTGTGTGTGTGTGTGTGTGGCAGTGTTACCCAAATTGCTGCCACAGCCCATCCAGGTATGGCTACACATGCCGACCTCAGCTGTGACCAGTCCAAAGTGTTCCTGCTGCATGGGCGCTCCAAATACCATCTCCCAGCAAGAAGCATGGCAGTACTGCTGATTGAGAATCTGGCCTCAGCATTGCAGCACTGCATTTTGCAAGGCTGGCTGCTGTGTACACATGCAAACATTTGCACCGACTCCCTAATGCCCGGATCAGACTACACGATTTTAGCCCGATTTTGACCCAATTTTGACCCAATTTTGTCGGCGCCGACACATTGCGTGCGTCGGATCCCAATTTCAGTGGTCCGTGTAGTGTGACACAGTTAAAGATCAGTAATTTGACGTGAGCGACGGCGTATGAGCGTCGGACGGAAAGACTCTAGCATTTTAGAATTTTTGCCATTTTATCGCCTAGTTTGACACATGATTCTCCGCCCCTGCTCCCTGACTCTGACCAATAGGAAGCCAGAGCACAGAACGTTCTGTGGTGCACAGATGTAAAAACGGGAAAAGAAAGTGGCACAGTGGTCCTGCAGTTCACTGGACCAGAGAAACAGAAAAATAATCTAATAATCATCTAATAATCTACTTCATCCATGAAATATCCTGTTTACAGGCACTGAAACCTAAGTACCTTCATCTTTATCATACCTTAAGTTCTCTCTGGAGTACAAAAAGCATGTAATGTCCATTTGGGTCACCCAGGAACCGAGGAATGAGCCCACAGTCGCTTTACCCCCTTTTTTTTTTTTGTTTCTTCAGCACAAAAGCTCTACTTTCATCATGCAAAGCGCTTCTGTAGCCGTGATTCTCAGATTCTATGCTTCTCCCCCGCGATGACCTACGAACTCACGTGAGGACGTGGGCGATGATTGGTCGGTGACTAACGTGTAGTGTTGCCAGTCCCCCGAGAACGACGCAAAGAGTAGTCTGAGCTTGGCATAAGTTAAACTACCACTAAGCCTGGGATGCAATGTGTGGGCCATAGTGACAGACAAATACATCAGCTCAAGTTACTCAATGACTTTGCTATAAGTTTCTGTAGCAATTTATCTTCTGCACATCTGAGCGAAGCTTTAGGGTTCTGCTCGGTCTCATCTCCTACCATCTAATCCTCCCAACCCATCAGAGAGCATGCTGCCCTCTTTGCTCATGTCTTACCCTGTAAATGAATAGCACTCTTGTGCCTGTCCACAGACTTCCTTAGTAATAAATGTTCAGTGGGGTTTTAGAGGTTATCTCCAAGGGTCTCCTGGCTTGATCCTTGCTACAGCTGTCTTAATCAACTGTCTTCTTCTTCTTCATCCTTTCCTCCTTCGCCTAAACCCAGCTCCCCGTAGACTCAGCAACTTCCGCCCGCTATCGGGCTGCACAGGGCGATCCATCACCCGCTTTCCTTGCTGTGCCTCTAACCCTCCTTCCCATCTGTCAGTCCCTTAACGGCACCCCAACAAGCTGCTCTCCGTTTTGCTCCACCAACGATATACGCTCTCGCCAAATGGCATGACTATTCGTAACCCTATGGCTGGGTAACCTAGTGCCGTATGTTTTAAACCTTCTCTTAGAGACCCATTGCCCTACACAGTTTCAGATCCAGTTCCCTGCTCACCTGTATAGATAGATAGATAGATAGATAGATAGATAGATAGATAGATAGATAGATAGATAGATAGATAGATAGATAGATAGATAGATAGATAGATAGATAGATAGATAGATAGATGCGTAGTGTAGTGTCCGGGGGTGCATATAAATCTGTTTACTAATTATTAAGACCCTGAGACCATGATCTAGTCCTGATGAGTTGAGACTATTTTAGAAACACTTGGATAGATTACAGTTTCTGCAGTTTAACTTGCCTGTCTCCCAACTAATCGCAGTTATTGTCTCATAGTGTCTTTGTTGTTGGGGTTTGCCCAGCTTCCTTGTGTGTAAACAGCAAATGATGCCCCTGAGCAACATGTACAGCTGTTTGCTTTCTCTGCAGTCATGTCACATTGTTCGCTGAAGCCCAAAAAAAAGTCAACTCCGCAAAAAAAAAAAAAAAAAAAAAAGTGTGCTAAGGCTTTAAGAGACTTTAGTCAAGACTCAAGACAACATTTTCTAGAATTCATTCAACTATGGCCTCATTCTTAAAGTCTGACAGCAACATGGAATTTTAATATTCAATACCAATCAATATATTTGTAATCAGAGTATTTGATATATACAAGCCTTTTCAGTAAAGGTCTTGCTTACATTGGCTGTATATATGTGCCTCATCTCATTTAGCTATCTTTCTAAGATATCTTTCTATCCTTTCTTCCCACTGTGAACAAAACCAGGTTCAATCAAATACAAAGTTTTAGTATTCAAAATGGTACATTTGCAAACTTTAGAAAGTACATTTGGAAGTACTTTTACTACCATCTGTGAAGCTATTTTTGCCCCTGGCATGATGAAATATAAAGGTAATGATAATCCTAGGAATCCACAGAATTCATGAAAAATACTAGTAGTGCCTGCTAGTAGAGACATGGCTCAGTGAAGCAGAGTGCACATGTGTTCAAAAAGCTCAAAGCTCATTCAAAAAGAAGCAGTGAATTCTGGGATATTCTTGTTTCCAGGGATTTCTCTCTTTAATTTCTTTTTCCCTCCCAGAAATCCCTGACAATCGAAATGAGCATTGCTCAGCATTGCTTTTTGGTGCAGAGACTCATGCACCACAGTGAGGGATGCTAACAGAGTGTCTATCCGTTTCATCAGCTTGCAATGAGCCACGGGGAAACTTGCCACACGAAGCCGATCATTGGTTGATTTGATTGGATCATTTTTTTGCCAGTAACCTCTGGAGCAGAAATGTCAGCCTTGGTGCAGTGGTTTCGTGCACAGTGAAGCGGCAGCCGTTGCAGTGAACCAGCCAGCTAATCTTTAGCTGTCTCCTGCTTGAGTTTTTTAGTCCTGATGGATCATAATTATAAGACATGGATGAAACATCATGTCCAAAAAGGGTGGGGTACGATTTGATTAGATGTCCTCTCTGAGCCTGCAGGAGTGTCCACTCTTCCAGATGCTGCCCTGTCTTTCACTGTTGCGGCACAGAGATAGACAGATGGAGCTTTTGAACTCTACCAAGCTCCTCCACCTCCACCTTCACCTCGACTGATAATGAGAAAAAGAAAGCAGCCCTCAGGTATAAAAAAAAAAAAAAAAAAAAAGAGAATACATTCTCAAGGAGGGACCTTTCTCTCCCCAATTTCCTTTACAAGGACACTATCTGCCAGGCACAACTTGGCCTTGGTCTGGTAACACATGGAAGGAAGGAAGGAATGGGAAAGATTCCAACTGCGTTCTCTTTAACCACCTAGATACACTCCTATAACATAGCTCCTTCAAACCTTTAAAACAAACAAACAAAAAAAATCGAGTTGGAGTAAAATTACATAGACCATGTTTGTACTTTGTAATTTAATGTACCTTAAATATCAGGACTATACAACAGGACTATTACAGTACAAACCAAAAGTTTGGACACACCTTCTCTTTTCCAATGTGTTTTCTTTATTTTTTATGACTTCTTACATTGTAGATTCTCACTGAAGCATCAAAACTCTGAATGAACACATGTGGAGTTTTATGTACTTAACAAAAAAAAAAAAAAGGTGAAATAACTGAAAACATGTTTTATGTTCTAGTTTCTTTAAAATAGCCCCCCTTTGCTCTGATTACTGCTTTGCACACTCTTGGCATCATTCTCTCAATGGGCTTTAAGAGGTGGTCACCTGAAAAAACAAACAAAAAAAAAAAAGAAAGAAAGAAAGAATGGACTGAAGCAGAAAATTTCAAGGTGTAAATAATATGTTTACTGAAAGAATAATCAGCAAGACAGACAGCGATAATGGCCAACGTTTACAAGAGTCATAAACCCATAAAGTGCACAACAACAAAAACAACTTCTCAGATCTTTGGTGGATTACGGATGGTGCTTCAAATATATATATATTGTAATTGAGTAAAAGTACCTTTACTTTGGTAAAATTCTACTCAAGTAAAAGTAAAAGTACCCATCTAAAAATCTACTCGAGTAAAAGTGAAAAAAAAGTACTCAATTTAAACTTTACTTTGAGTAAAAGTTACATAGTTACTTTTAATTATTTGATGTAAAAAAGTAAAAACAAATCATAAATTAAATTGTTTTTAATGAACTATTATTCCACATAATAATTTAGATCTTTCAGGCAGTATTTGTTCAGACCCCCCCATAAAACATTTTCAAGAACAAGTGGTATAGGTTTCTATGATCCATTTTTTCTTTACAAAAAAGTTATGGTCATATATGTGACTATAAACTGTATTTTTATAGTTTTACAGACAATTGTTATTTTTCCCAGCATTTTATTTTTTACTCAGTAATTGGGAGTTTCCCAATGTAGCAAAGTAAATTACTTTTGTTAAAATGTACTTGAGTAAAAGTTTTAAAAAAATACCTATTTTAAGAACTACTTAAAAATGACAAATTACTCATAAAATCTACTCAATTACAGTAACTTGAATAAATGTAATTCATTACTTTTCACCTCTGGTCCGCAAGTATCTTTAAAAGTCTGCCCTCTGCTTGATAGCCCGCGAATGAGGGAGCCTGGAGACGTCTTAAAGAGCATCATGTGGTTCCAGCGCTCACGCGATTGGCTGAGCCATCCACCAGCCAAAGAACTCTATAGGATGGTGAGATGATTGCGTGATCCACGTGACAGCTCTACCTACGATCAGAGTGACAGCATGGGAAAAAGAGAGAACGATAGAGAGAGACATGTAACAGATATCAAGATCTGACAAAAAATACAATTTGGGGTGTCTTACTCTTTCTCATATTCTAAGTCAGGGGTGTCCAAATTTTTTTTTTGTTGGGGGCCAGAAGGAGAAATATATTTGAAGTCACGGGCCACAGACTCTGTAATAAAACACATAATGAAATAAACCACTTTAAATAATACATTTTTCCTGATTACTTTCATTTACACACCATTTTACTTGATTTAATATCTTTATCTATCTTTGACAGTGTTGTGTAAACTAAGATTTTTCAAATTGATGTTTCATTTCATGATGTCTCTTAATATTAAACTCCTTAATTACGGCAACTTTTAGACTCTTTGGCCCGTTTTTCTGCGCTAGAACTGCGCACTCTCTCCGCTTTTAGACTCTTTTGCCCCGTTTTTCTGCGCTAGAAATGCGCACTCTCTCCGCTTTTAGACTCTTTGCCCTGTTTTTCTGCGCTAGAAATGCGCACTCTCTCCGCTTTTAGACTCTTTGCCCTGTTTTTCTGCGCTAGAAATGCGCACTCTCTCCGCTTTTAGACTCTTTGCCCTGTTTTTCTGCGCTAGAAATGCGCACTCTCTCCGCTTTTAGACTCTTTGGCCCGTTTCTGACACCTAGCGTTCAGACTTTGAATCTCAACATTATAAAAACCTGCTTAACAGCGGGACAACTTTCATTCTATTTCTAAAATACCTCGCGGGCCGCTCCAAAAAAGGAAACTTAGGACCCCTGTCCTAAGTTGTCATGTAGATCCTTTCCCTTCTGCTATTTTCTACCTTCTAATATTTTCTATTTTCTACTAGTCTCTCTGTATGTATCACCCCTTCTTTTTCTGCCACCCCCAACTCATTAGACCAAAATATGTCCTGTCAAAAAATAGGACCAAAAAACAGAGAGCTGCAAAAAAGTAAATCATCCTTCATAAGTTATCGGCACGCTTAATACACCCCTCTTTCAGATAATTCAGTCAGGGTGTGAGCAAAGTGGAGTTCATAATTCCTCTGCATTTTCATTAATTTGTTCTTCATGTTAGCTGCCCGCAGTAATCAGGAAAATAAAATGGGACCCGGAATAGTGATAAATCACCACATGGCCGTGTTGTCTGTGCCGCCGCTTTATTACCCCACGCTGATGAGAGAGAAAATGGACTTCACGGCTTTTGTGCTATCAGGGAAGAGTATCTACACACTGAGACAGCAGGTGTGCATCTTTGTGTATGTGTGTGTGTGTGTCTAAGTGTGTCTAAGTGTGTGTTTTTAGGCAGTGCTTGATTAAAGAGCTGTGTTTCAGCTACGTATAACGATAGTTGAGCAGGCACACATATCAACATGCAGCTCATGTTATTTCATTTATTTATTTTTCTTGTCTTTTAATCTTTTTAAGCTCCTGTTTTTGTTTGTGTTTGCACGTTTTGTGGCAGTCTCGAGTTCGGTAGAGACGGCATGTCTGACTGTGTGAATCCAAACACGCCTGAATCAATCTCCTCATGGTGTCTCCTCGCTGTTCTCTTTCCTCCTGTGTCGCCCTGCGGCATCCCTGCATTTTTCCTTAAGAAACTAATGTGGTACCACTTTAAAATAAGACTGCCTTTATAAAGGGTTTATAAATGGTTTACAATTAGTTTATTAATGTTTACTAATTAGGTTGTGAATGCCTTAAAAATCATTAATAATCAGTTATAACACATACGTAGAAAGAGCAACAGTATAGATGGCTGTGTAATATAGTTCACTATTTGGCAAACAACAGGTCATTGTTGCCCTTTCTACGTATGTGCTATAACTGATTATTAATGATTTTTAAGGCATTTACAACCTAATTAGAAACCATTAATAAACTAATTGTAAACCATTTATAAACCCTTTATAAAGGTAGTCTTATTTTAAAGTGGACCACTAATGTTGCTAATACCACTATCCTGAAAATGAGGCTCGGATGGTTGGACTGCATATGTGCTTATGTTTGCTTTTGTGTGTGTGTGTGTGTGTGTGTGTGTGTTTGGGGAAAGAAGCTCATTTGGAGGGAGCCACTGCCATATTGCAGAAGCTGATGATCACAGGGCCTAGACTCACCCTCCCGTTCCCCTAACATCTGTAAAAGTGTGATGAACCAGCAGTGTTTGCAAGTTGGGAGTTAATGCTCTTCTGTCGTGAACTAAAAGCTATGGGACATATTTATGTGGCTTAGTTGTGCCACATTGAGGCTGTTTTTTGGAAATAGCAAAGTCAGAGTCCGTACAGTTGCTTAATTAGTAGTTTAAACACAATAGAGCAGGGGTGTCCAAACTACGGCCCGCGGGCCATTTGCGGCCCGTTTCTAAACGGGCCAAAGAGTCTAAAAGCGGATAGAGTGTGCAGTTGTAGCGCAGAAAAACGGGCCAAAGAGTCTAAAAGCGGAGAGAGTGCTCAGTTGTAGCTCAGAAAAACGGACCAAAGAGTCTAAAAGTTGCCGTAATTAAGGAGTTTAATATAAAGAGACATCATGAAATGAAACATCAATTTGAAAAATAGTTTACACAACACTGTCAAAGATAGATAAAGATAGTAAGTCAAGTAAAATGACGTGTAAATGAAGTTATTAGGAAAATGTATTATTTAAAGTGGTATATTTTATTATTATTTTACTACTTTTGCAGTTACAATACTGTGATACGGATGCATCAGTTTTTCATATCGGAGTCGGACACTGTTGTTAATTTAATAAGCAGAATGCCTCACACTGTGAAAGAGACGGCATCATGAAATATGTAAACCTTTCTTTATTTAAACATTGCAGGTTGAAATTTTGCTGATTTGGTGGATACAGTAAGCTTGCTGTTTGCAATTAAATGTTAACCATGTATGTTAGTTACTCTGAATCCGAGTTATGAACGTGAGAGCAGTTGTGTTCGGCCGTCAGAATTGAGGCAAAACATCTTTGACCATGTCAGGGTTAAGGTAGGCAGTCAATATGATGACTAATTTTCCTAGCTGGATTACTCGCTGGTGGTTTATGACAGCATTTATCTGCACGCAGTGCTAGCTGAAGTTTCAGTGAATGGATCAGACTAACTATCTGATGCACAGTTTTATAAATTTCAGGACCAGTATTCTGCTGTTGATTAGCAATGGATCTGGTTATTTTGGAATAACTCTGCATCATAACAGTAAAAAAAAAACACCCTCAGATAATTTTCTCTCGTACTCCACACTCAAAAAAATAATTCGTTGGATTTACTTAATCCAGTTATGTCAACAATTTCCACTAAACTGAGTTGTGTTTGATATAATTAAATCATTTATTTAGGATTCAAGTGACTATTTTTTGTAATACCAACATGGCTGTATTATGTAAACACAACATAACTGTATTATGTAAATTCAACATGACTGTATTAGGTAAAACCAACATGACTAGATTATTTACAACCAATATATTGGTGTCAAAGTTAGCTTGGATTAAATTAATAGGTTTGTGTATAGATAACTAAATCGACCAACATAAACTCAACAAAATGCTCTTTCTTTTGTTTTAATTAACTGTGTTGATTAATGACAACAGAAAGGTATTTCATTATACTGAACTAAGTCACTTATGTAAATGTAACATAACTGCTGGTTTACCAAAACTTAAGTCAGTTAAGTTGAAACTACAAAGTATAGTTAGGTAGGTCTTTCTCAATAGTAATATATGTCTTTCTAAAAAGTATTTAACTAGTTTACAAAACTAGTACATAACTAACTGTTACAACTGCAGTTATTTTAAGCTGAATAACAAAATCTGACAGTCAGCATTTTCCAAAATGTAAATTCAAATCACAATTACGTTGTTTCTGTGAAATAATTATTTAGCACACAGACAAACCATGGTCAACTGCATACATTGCAAACAAAAGGAGTCCTTTATGGTCATTTGCAACATTTAATTGGTATTTTTTGTCCTTTTACAAGGTTGTTTTGCAATGTGCACACAACAAAAAGTACATGGGATCCCAATTTACCTTTACTTACACACAACCTTTAGCTGAACTGTTACAATTCTTTTGAACATCTTACATTTCTGAAATCTAAATCCCTTTTAACTCATTAGCCACACATTAGATAAAACACAACTGCTTCTGAGTTACAATTTCATCCTTCTGAACTGCATTTAAACAAACATTAAATCAGGTCTTTGTAATCCGGATCCAACGCGATACACAGTTAGCCTAAAGAAACACGCTTAATTAGCTTTACATTTGAGAACCCCAAGAAGTATGTCAAAACCTGACCCTGGTTAAGAAACCCTGCATTAGATCATTTTATTTCTTCATATAAAAAAAAAAACACATCTTCCAATAGAGAATATAAAATTGCCTGAATTGAACTTTCCTGTTTACTTTTGAGACTTGAAAAACATCTGACTTAATAAGAACTTTATATTAAAACATCTCTTTTCAATGCCAGCAGTTTCTAATTATGATAAAATAATTTTTAAAAGCACATCTTCTATTACATTGACCCAATATAATAAGGCATAAAATAAATAATTAAATAAAATAAAATTTCCTTTGCTTATCAATTCCATAAGTGCAACACATTAGCCAGATCATTATCAAAACACCATGCTTAAACCAATACATGTAAAACATGGTACCAGTGACTTCTGTTCACTTTTCCCCTCACTTTTTTAGCTCCACTGATCCTATTAGACACAGTTTAGTTTTATAATTACAGACTGCATTTAGTATGCCTATTTTATCCTCTTGCCTGTCACAATTATATATTGAATAATATATTTATTTTAAATTATAAATGGACCTCAATCTTTTTTCCCCTCTATTACTCAGTGCTTACTTAAATCATGTGAATTAGTTAGTATATTGACTATTTAAAAACAGTGGTTTTCTTTATAAATTTAAACTTATTTTTTTTTACTTATATTCCAATATCTGAATATTCAAATTAGTTAAACATTTATCCTCCATAGAGCAGCTATTTGCGTGGTGGGTCTTTCTGAGCACTGCAGTGACACTGGCATGATTGTGATGGTGTCAAATGGATTATGGTGGAGCAGTGTGTACCTTAATTTTAGTTGGGTTGCTCAAATCCAGTGTGCACACAAAGCCAGAGAGAAAGGACTATAAGACTAAAAAGTGCTACTGTATGGTCAGTGGAGCTGTTCAGATAGACAATGAGAATAGAAACCAGGATGATTAATGTTGTAGCATTAATATAAGGGTAACGGAAACCTTGTATCAAACAATTAAGAAAATTTAAAGTGAACCCCAGCTGGTATCACTTGTAAGCCTAAATTGGTGCAAAATAATGGCGGCACCCATATGTCAAATAAGTAGAATAAAAGCACTTCTGAAACTAATAATTTATTGTCCGTTTTTTTTTTTTTTTTAACAACACCATAGCTTAGTGATTTAGAGTAATAACAACATATTAAGAAATAAGTGCTACCAGGCAGGGTTCCTTTTAAGAAATTTCTTAATACCCTTTGATGCATGGCGTTTTCCTGTTCTGGCTTTTAATATCCCTCCTTACTCCCTTTTGTGAACATTTTTAAAACGTTAAAACATCAAACATTAGAACTTCAAACAAAACCAGAACACTAACATTCAAATTGTCCTGGATTTCAAATACCTCAGGTCAAAGTTGTCCTCTTTGGAATACTCTGAAGTGGCACTCACTTTCAAAGTCTACACTTTCCCTTCAAACAGTTTGTTTTTTAACACTTGAGCCTTTCTTGACAGTTGTTTGTCATCCAGTTCCATAACAACTTTCTGCAGAACCTCAAACGTGTACTTAAGATTGGTTGGGTAGCTCAAATCCAGTGAGTACATGAGGCCAAATAAAATGGCAACTGCATTTGCAATGTTTCCAAGGGTGCGAAGTACTTCCACTCCTTCGATGACTATACCGACATCTTCCAGGTCATCAGTGGGTTCCGCCCCCTCCTTCTTTACAGCAAAGACTCCCAGAACTGTCTGCTCCATCTCCTGCTTGTCCTCAACATCCTGAAAGACAGAAAAAAATACACCATCAGCCAAATGACATAGACCCACACACACACACACAACCAATTCCAATCAAGTTTTTCCAATCATCAATTTGAGAAATGAAACTGCTTTAGCACTTCTGCTAATTAAGTTAGTAAAAAGGAATTTCACTATGCAGTTGTGACAAATATTTCTGTCTTTGTTGAGGGAAGGACGTGAGGGTTAAATTTGCATATGGATAAAAATAAATAATTAACTACTTTTACTTTCTTCTGCATCACAGTCTTTACACTTCCACATTCATGGTACTGAAAAAAAAAACATAAAAAAAATGCATATACAATTACCATTTGATATCTGTTGCTATTTTTATGCATTCCCCATAGTCCATTTTACTAGCTCATATTAAATATATATCTAGTTTTAGCCTTTGTTTGTTTATCAAAATACTGACTGCTTTTCTGTGTATAAATTTCACCCACATCTACTTTAATTACCGCTGCTAAGGTACATTTACATTTAAAATTGAACTGCTCAACTACATTCACGATTGAAAAAGCACTGCCACTGCTAAATGTATTGTAATTTGCTGATATACCTTCTTGGATCTTAAAAAAGGTCTAGTGTTCAATAAATATTAATAGTAACTTTTTTATTGTTTTAAAAATATACACTGGTAAAATAAGTGGAAAATGAATGAGAGCATGCAAATAACATTTGGTATTCCTATTATTTACTTTTTTTCCAGTGCTCATTTGTAAAGTGATTTGAATGCAGCTTGTTAAAGGAGCTGGCACAGGATGGTCAATGAGGTCAATCTGGATTATAAACTATTAAACACATGTTGGGGCAAAAAACAGATATAACTTTAAATCAATACATGTTAAGAAGACCATTAAACTTACCACAAGAGCCAAAAAAGGTACACCACCCAGCCTACAATTGCAGGACTGTTCTTACTGACAGAGACACCCTGTAATAACACACAAGTTGTGGTTAGAAAAATAGGAATAACTAGGGGAGAAAAAAAAGTTTACCAGCTCTGACAAAAGCAAGAAATGGATTTAAGATTATTAACTGTTTGGCATTTTGAACATGCAGATCTGCTCTTAATTGCTGATACATTCATTTTTGCACACTTTAAAACACACAGGTTGGGTTAAATTACTGCAGTTGAGGTGAGTTTAAACAGGATTCACTCAGTCATTACCATTGCTAATATTGGTTAAACTATCTGGCTAAGCGCTAGAGACTATACTTTAGGTTATATTATACAGTAAATACAGATTTTAATAAAGGAGGAGCTACTTATGAGTTTTGTTGGCTGTTTGTCTATAAAACAGTTTTATTAAGAAATATATGTGTATCTTTGAAAAACTTAAAATAATGTGACATCAGGTCAGAGCAGCTTTAGTAACGATTCAAATTAATTAATTAATTAATCAGTCAGTCAGGCTATTCTGTTGGCTATATAGCTAACTAGCTAGTCAGCAAGCAAGGAAGTTTGCTAGCTATTAATGTGTCCGCTTTTGGTACACTAAGGCCATAAAATTCATAATATAACCACACACTTACATATAACCTTTAAAGATTACATTACAAAAAAGCACATATACAACGATAATTACTCGGATGGATCAAGATTCGCCCGCTTTTCACCTCGCGATCCTCGCCGACGTTTCTCGTTCATGGACTGAACTTCTGAGCATGCGCAGCATTTGTCCTACGGAAGCTTGTGCAAGTCACACAACACTGCGTTACCAAAGCCAGTTTACTGGAGAATACGCGGGCATTAAACCAAACTAAGTGGATTGTGTGGCTTCAGCGGGTCTTCAGTTTATGTTAAATCAGCCAAGCTGAACTTGGTTTAAAGCTAAAATGAGTACCGTGCACTTAAGTTATTTGTTTCAAACATTGTATTTCCCTGTGGGTATGAGCCCAATCTAGCTAAACCAAAAGCACTTCACAAAATATCCCTTATTTACCGTGTGAACCACATTACACTACTAACGCAACTCCGAGACTGGCCGTTTAATGACGTTAGCCTGCTCGCGCTAGCATACTAGCGCCCTAGCACAAGCGAAGCTCATAATTCACACATTTGAAGACAAATATGAATAATTAACTACACATAAAAATATATTTTACACTATATGTGGTTACAACACCCCTATGATGCGATCGAAAGTCCGTGAATTGAGTTTAAAAGTTTGTTTTACGAGCTATGCTGGCGCTAGGGTGCTAACGCTAGCGAGCTAACACTAGCAAGCTAACGCTAGCGCCCTAGCGCTAGCATAGCTCGTAATTCACACATTGGTTGGCAGATATGAGTATCCAGATACACGTAAAATTAAAATGTACACCATATGAGGTTACGAGACCCACATGATGCGACCACAATTCCGTGAATTGAGTTTAAAAGTTTGTTTTACGAGCTATGCTGGCGCTAGGGTGCTAACGCTAGCGAGCTAACACTAGCGAGCTAACACTAGCAAGCTAACGCTAGCAAGCTAACGCTAGCGCCCTAGCGCTAGCATAGCTCGTAATTTACACATTGGTTGGCAGATATGAGTATCCAGATACACGTAAAATTAAAATGTACACTATTTGAGGTTACGAGACCCACATGATGCGACCGCAATTCCGTGAATTGAGTTTAAAAGCATTTTGTGATTAAAAAAACGCTAATGCTAACTTGGCTAGCTAGCTAACATGAAGCTGACTGGCCAGGTAGATATTTTATTACACAGTGAGGTTTCTCTTACCTAAATTCCCCATACACACGAACCGCTTTTAATAAATTACCAAGTACAGCTTAAATATACATATATTTATGACTAATACTCACCGCACTCTCTGCTTTTCCAAAATAAAATGGCGCTGCTGCTGAAGAGAAGTCCACAGACAGCCACGAATGTCCCGGATGAAGAAAGTAGCCAGCCTGTTGAGTTTACTTCACTGGGATGCGTTCACCAAACATGCACTTATTAATTAAATCAGACAACTTAACTGACTTTCATCACAGCAGTCCAACTGACTCAGGTTTCACTTGCTAACACAAAGCTGTTAAGTAATTTTAATTAAAAATACTTGATTAAAATCAACAACAGGGTGAGTTTATTTTTTTGAGTGCACAGTGTCCCTCATCTCCGTCAGAATCGGTTTGTTGTTTAGCCTTCAGGCCTGTTCTCATTGCTGTGGTATTTTATATTTCTTTGCGCTTACTTTAATAAAATAAATATACTGTTGTCTGCCAGCAAAGATGGCCAGTGCCAATTAGGAATGCTTCAGAAGTGTTGGCCACGGAACAGAATAGCAACTGCACTGGTTTGAACCAGGCTACATGCATTAGCACTTCAGCACACAGCAGCAGCACCATTAGTACAGCTCTCCTTTGAGGTGATCTGGCCAACTGCAATTTAATTGGATTCTTTAGGCAAACTCATATTACGAAGATGAGAAGGAATTAACCAGAGACAAATTAGTGTAATAAAAGCTCTTGGATCAGTTTCCCTGTTGCATATATGGGTGGAACAAACCCCCTCCCACCACCACCACCCCCACCCCCATCCTCCATCCTCCATCCTCCAGCTTCTGAAAGCCTGGCATAGTGAGCTTCGCTAATGCGATTGACATTGATAGGTAGATGGAGCAATGGAATCAACTGTAATTGTGTTAAACAGGCAGACATGGATCTCAGGAGCGGGTCTCTAACTGTGTTAGCGCGCTACATATGTTAGCATTATGAATGCAGGGCTAAGCTCAACTGCAGCGATAGGGTGTGGAGGCCAGTGACTTGTTATTTGTTATTTGCCTCCAATAGAGAGCAACGGTTAAAAAGAAAGCAATGCAAAGTGGTCCTGGTAAAGGGAAGCCAGTGAAGCATGGATAAGAAGAAAAAAGTGTTTGAAAGAAACACTATTCTTAGCCTTGCATCCTAAGGCAAAAATTAATCGTCTGCTGTGTTTATGAACCAGGCGCTTTTGGAGAAAAGCTCCCCTGATTAGATTTAGACCAGCTTGAGGTGAATTTGAGGTGATTTGAGGTGACGTTTGGTAGTTTGGATTATTAACCACTCTCTGACAGAAAGAACATTTGATAGGCCCATGGATGATGGTCCACCCACGCAAGCAGCCTACGCTACTGAATACACCACAGCCACTGGGCCTTGACTTGAGCTTGAGCTCTTCTTTGGTCCTCCACCGCTCACAAGCCAAACCTCTTGTTTCACCCAAATTCATCTTCAGCAGATAATCCTTCTTTACAACAGTGAAGTCCCAGATCCTTTCATATCAAGAGACCAAAAAGAAGGCTTGGAATCTGTGGAGGCCGGCTGAATTCTCCTCTTGAGCCCGATTGATCCTGACCCAAGCTTTTTATTACTCACATTTACTATAATTCAATAGCCGTAGGTATAGGAGCCGGCTCATTGAAATCTATTGACATTTGGCTCGATGTCTCGAGAGCTATCTCTGTCTCCCGGCCTCAATACAAATGTCATTCTCCAGCCGCCAGACCTTCACTCACTTGTCCACTGTAGATCTGTAGATCACACACTTTTTTTACAGTTAATCTCCACTGTGTCCAACTAGCACAGAGCTAGGGCACAGCGCTCACATTTGTCAGTGTCTGTTCATCCCCTTTTTAACCTGGCGACGCCCTCAGTGTGGCATGTTGATTGAACTCAAGTCAACTACGCTCAGTCAACATTTAAATATAAATCAAATGGTTCATTATATAACTCTTTTTTCACACCACGCTGTCCACTATATCAGAGGGTAATAATGACTTTATAAGACAACCCTCAGTACGGTAATTCTGCTGCTGTTGTAATAAAGCTTATCTGGCAACGCGATTATCATTGTTTTGCTGAAGGAGGCAATTGGACTTGTTTAGCTCTTAATATCTTTGTTCCGAGATGTCCATGTAATGCAGGGTTAATAATCAAGTTGAAGGTGTGTTCATGAGCTCATGACGTCAATTATATGTGATTATGTCAGCTTGTGGGCACCTGTTGGTGGCTAGGTGGCCAGATCTGACTCTGTTATGATGCTGTTTGACTGCATGGTACCAATGCTACTTGACTTTACTTGAATTTGTTCACTTATTTTAGTTCCTGATACCTGGTTATTTTCCCAAAATGTACAGTAACAGATGTTGAACACCATCACTACATCATCGTCAGAGTGACGAACCAGTAACAATGAAGACTAATAAAGGGATAATGTCCCAGATGTTGGGTTGGGTGGTATAATGGTAACTACATATACTGCAGTATTTTTTATTTTTAATTATTTAAGTATGGCAGTATCTTTAAATGAGAATAGTGCCTAAATTACATACATCTCTAATGTATGACATTTCTGTTCTTTCGTTCTAGTACATGGCCGATTGAGCTTGTTAAAAATGTGCAGTTTAAATTAAAGGAAAACTTTAACCTGGATGAAGATGTCCGCACCTTAAAAATCAAATCAAAAAACACTTCTAAGACTGTTTACTCGACTGTGTGCTCTCAAATTTGGAGCTTTGTCTTCTAAATGTTAATAAAGGATGAGTTTTGATTATCAATTAAGTGATTATTTAGCCTGTAAGCTATTTTAGCTAGCTTATCTAAGCTGAGCTGGGTAACTATGAAATTACCAACCCACATACATTTTTATCATTCATACTTTTTCCAGTTGGACAGTAGCAGTTGTTCAGCAGCTAGCTGAGGTCACAGTGCAAAGTCCTGATCCTCTCAGGCCAATCAGTGCTCTCTAACCCTGCACTCACACTGGAACACGAAGAGTTGCTTGTGTCGCCCCGCATTTGTCGCTTGTGGGCGTGTCAATCTCAATGCGCAAGTGTATCATGGTCCAGCCTCCGACAAGAAAAAAGGCACAAAAAAGGAATCCCTTGGCCACTTTATTCTCCAGCTATAACTCCCAAACTTGCTGGACTCTTGGCCGTTTCTGCGATTTACCTGCGCTGGAAATGCAGCCTTTCCCGCAGATTGATGTGGGTCCACCCCGTTCAACAGAATGAACAAGGAAAAAAGGACTGCCTTGTATGTGATTGGTCCAAAGAAAAGCTAGAAGCCAATCAGGTTAGAATGTCACTTTACCGCATCATAATTCATTTGCATAAAGTTGAGAAAAATTCAGCTCCGTGTCGCTCTGTCGCTTTTTCACCTCTCGTGTGATGCGGCGACAAATCGCGCCCTGCCATAGGAAATGAATGGTCGCCTGTCGCTTTGTCGCTTTCCAGTGTGAACGCAGGGTAAGGCTTTACACATCTTGGTTCCTACTTGGATGGCTTGGAACCACATGGCTACAATTGAAAACTACCATGTTCCAGGTAGCAAACAAACAAAAAGCAAATAATCCAAGTAAAGTTGAGTGAATTGAGTAAAACAAGTCTAGTTGTGTAGGTACCATGAAGTGGAAAAGGGCCATGAACGTTTAAGGAAACACTTTTAAATACAACCTAGATTCTGCTACCTTTCTCTATTAACAGCTATTTCTGATTTGTTTTGTGTTAGAATCCTATTAAAGCATGTTCTGTGTCCTTCTTACACAAGCTCATTCTCAAGGTCATACTCCTAAAGCTTAATGGTCCCTAACTGTAAACTTGGCATTTGTCCTTGGCAGCACAATTTAATAATCTTCTCCATTCTCTCGATTTTTCTTTGTTTTCTTCCTTCTGTTCCTCTCTCTCTCCCTCTCTCTCTCTCTCTCTATCGCTCTCTCTCTACCTCCCTCTTACCTTAAAGCTCCATTGCAGAAACTCACCACCACAGCAATTATTAAGACAAAGCACCTGAGACCACTCTGCCTCTCGTGAATGCAACAAATAAGTGCCCTACTGAGACTTAAGTGAAGACATCAGTTGAGCAAGACTGCATCCACCACCGTCCCACTTCCGGGAATATAAATCCAGTGAAGAAAGGAACAGTTCTGCTGGTGCTGGTCGCACAGAGACTAGTTAGTGTTATGATTCAGGAGTGATAGCGGTCACGGACACCGTTGCTTCATTAGTCTTCTCAGAATCATAGAAGTAGAATACCACTGCTTTCATTGCCTGGCCTGAGCTTCTCTTCAGTATATCTCGTGTCCGGCGCTGAAGCCATTACTCTGTCTGTTTTTATGGCTGTAGCCTGTAAACACAGCAGAAGAGAAAACCATGACCTGATAGCATAGTGCGATTTATTGAAGCAGGAGCAAGCTGTTTGGGGAAAACACAGAATACGAGAGAGAGAGAGAGAGAGAGAGAGAGAGAGAGAGAGAGAGAGAGAGAGAGAGAGAGAGAGAGAGATGGGGAAACAAGCTGAGAGAGAAAGAGAGATCTCTAATACTAAATCTTAGAGATTTTGAAGAACTTGAAGAATAAGCCTGAGATACATAGCTTGCCATCGTTCAGTACAGAGTGCAGTTCTCTGTGTAATGGTTTAGCCAAAAATCTAATTTGCACAATTTTCTTTGCATCTTCTGGACATGTTTAATGACTGAAGTCAGCTTCTTTCTGTTTTGCATGGAAACTACAAGGCTAATTTAGCAAGCAATTAGTGGAAGCCTAAAGTACAGGCACACCTGTCCTAATCAGGTTGAAGAAATTAAGCATTGCTTGTAAAACTGTTTGTATTCAATATTTTGTTTCTTTTTTTTTTTTATTTTGAGGCCTGTTAATTCTATACTTACATGCCACACATTATGGAACATTATACAACAGTTAGTTCCGACCTCACAATCTGATTGGTTGAGAAGTGTTCTAGCTGTGATGATATTTGTGATAACAGCACGGCCTTCTCACACTAATCCTGTATCACTCCGCCGACGCGTTGCCATGTAATGGCGTAAATGCACAGGACAGCTTAGAATCATCAACGGCATCAGCAGCAGTGTTAGCTTAGCACAGGCTAGCGCTCAACCACGGCACGCTCGCACTCAGCCCGCAGCGCTGGCTGTTTTTTTGTGGAAAAAAAGAAAGAAAATCGCTCAGCTAATGCCGCCTGACAGCCAGAATGCTGAGCTAAAGCAAGCTACGCTAACCTAACCACAGTCCAGCCGGCTAGCTAAAACCAACACCACCCAGCAAAACAAGCAGAAATGCTCTATAAATGCGCAGCGTTCACCTGAAGACGACTCCACGGAGCAGGAGAGGAGAGTATCAGCGTTATTTCACCCTCCTAACGTTACCATCTTCACTTATTCTCACTTTAGATTTCAAGCTAACTTTCGTGGTGTTAGTCTGTATGAACCATACATTGTTTTGTAGTAAAGTTTCAGTTCTGTTACAGTTGTGGTAGAACTACTTGGCGGAAGGCACAGTCCATATTAAAGCATATTCATACTTTAATTTATTAAATTTCTTTGATTTATTTTCTTTATTTTATTTTGTAAAAAATTGAACACTCAAGGTCGTGTGTTATCACCAATAACATCACAGGTCTCCAGTAGCTACTGTAGTCTTCTTGCTCCAGTGAGCACCTAAAGGAACAAACTTTGGACACATGGCGTATCAGGGATGAGTGATTATAGTCAGGGAACAGGGGAAAACTTTGTACATCTTTGGCAAAATCATAACTGTCACCAGTACAGCGATCCTCCTCCCACTCTTCTCTCGTCCTGCTGCTTTCTTCAGCTCCAGGGTTCCTCCTCTCGTTCCTTTGCTGTCATGGAGAGGTGAGACTTTGACCTTAATTCTTCACAGCCTGTCAGCAGTTCCTAAGCTGGCCCGGCGGGTCATCAATAACGTCCGGCCCGCCACTGGCCCGGCACCGCCAGCACCCCTGGCAGGTCCTGGGAGAGGTTATTAATGAGATTAGCCTGAGTGGGCAGAGGCGTTTGTGAGTGAGAGAAAAATGGGCAAGAGATGTTTTTTTTTTTTTTTTTTTTTTTTTTTTTTTGGACTTGGAAACGTATCTGATAGAAACTTTGTATAAGTAATAGGGGTGTCACGATTCTCTAAATCCTCAATTCGATTTTATTTCCGATTTTAGAATCACGATTCAATTCGATTCTCAGTTTTCTTTTTTTTTACAGCAGAGATGCCTATGCCAGTTTTAGATTAGTCTATGGTCAGCCATTGGCTTGGTTCATCAAATTTACAATATCTTATTTCAAAAGGTGGGCTTGATATAAGTGATGCAAAGTGATACAAGTGATCTGTAATACACCACATTAGGCACTAATGGTCAAATTTAAATAATTTAATTAAGATATATATGTAATGCCATCTAGTGTCCATCACTTTGCTGCAAAAGCATTGTGCGCTTGTCGTCGTGTTTCCATTGCTTTACGTCGGTGTCCTTAGGTCTGTCAAAATGGGATCCTCATCCTCCCCCCCTCTCGGGGATCCCTGGGGGTATAACTTCGTAGGTTGATCTGTAGCTTGTGAAAATGGGTTCTCCCTCTCAGAAGATGCAGGTTGGGTTGCTAACCCTTTCTACCTCGTTGCCGTCACTCCGGGCTGTCCATAAAATGCATAAAATGTTCAACATTGTTCCTAGGTTAAAACTGCTTGAATGATTTGAATGACTCCATTTAACCAGCCGATATATAGTGCCTTAATAAATCTATTAAGCAATCTGTAGATTGATTTAGCAAGCATTCAACAATTGTAGTGCTACATGCCAATATCTTAATCAAGTTGAGTTGAACTTAAACAGATATAAAAGCCTTGTCTTTGTGACTAGTTGAAGCATAGCTGAAGAGATGGTGGTCATTGGTCAGTTTCCTAGGCAGGGATTAAGCCGTGTCATAGACTATATTTTCCTAATTGGAAAATCTCCTTTCAGTTTTTGAGTTAGCCTCCAAGCTGTGCTTTATTGTCCATACGCAACATTTTCAACAGTTTCCTGTTTCCTGTAACCTGTTTTCTGAAATCGACTGGAAGAAATTTTCACTCCTCCATGCAGAATTCTTTCAGCGGTATGATGATCAGTGTTTTCAGCCTTCTATCTCTGTCTCTCTTTAGTTTAAACTGGATTTCTTGGTCAGTCTCCAAGGCCTTACTTACTTTCCCTGCCGTTGATTCTGATACCCACTTACTGCTTGAGCGACACAACATTTGAGCATGGCCTGTCCCTTAGTGGGTATCTTGTTATAAATGCCACTGGCTACATTTGAACAGTTTGTGCACTGTTGTTTGTACTGTGAATCAGTGCACGAGGGGGGGGTGGGGGCTTGAGTATACAGCCAAAAAGATTCTGAAAAAGGTGTTGCTGCGACTAGTGCGGGGGCTGCTCATTAAAACGCAGTGGAGGGAAATGAATTAAGTAAAACACCTTCTTACTCCGTTTTGCCCTGGGCACAATCTCTTACCCAAAATCACAGCTTCAGTGGTGCTTTGAATTAATAGCATGTGCTTTCGCCATTCTTTTTTTAAATTGTTTTTATTTTCTCATTTCCCCCATATATATATATATATATATATATTTGGCCAGAACACACACAGCTTGTTATCCTCCCACATGCTCCCCTCTGCTGCTTCATTAATTGATATGAAATATTTGCATAGTATTCTGAGAAATGAACATTTTAACATTGCTCTCGCCGAATTAACTTTGACGTGTGCAGAACTGAGTGAGTGTGTATTTGTACCTCTTTGCCACATGCATGTGCTGCTTATTTGAATACGCAAAACCTTCACCTTTCTTTATTTCTAGCTGAAGTTATCTTGACATTTTTCAGTAGAGTTCTCAGAACCACAGCATATCTGCCTCTGAGTTTGTGTTCACATTCTTGACGCACAACACGTCGCGGCCTAAATTTTGCATAGTGATCAGGGTTAACTGCTGTGGGGGTTCTTGTACGAGCGCGGTTTATTTTGGTAGACTGAATGAAATCTCTACAGAAGTTGCGATCACAGGCATTTCAATGCGAGGAAGTTCTGGAGTGGTGAACCGGTAGCACTGCTAAGTGAAACAAGCATCTGCTTAATCAAAAAACATGCCTCTACCGCAGAAATGTAACCCGTCAATACGGATGAATAATTACGGCCCTCCTTCCTGACTGGGGTGGCTGTTAAAGCGTATTTTATTTGGTGAGTCATCCATACACACTGACTTAAAATGCATGCAGCCAGGAATCACTGAAGTGCTGCACATTATACTTTATATATTGTATATTTAAATGCTTAAATACATGTTAGTTGGGATATGTGTCTCATCTCACGTGTTAACTGAAGATCTGTGTGGAATGCTTGAACCACTGTTCAACTTTTCACAGCCATGCCAAAATTAAGTGTAAATAATTCATTGAATAATTTCATTAAATTCATATTAATATTGATCACACTGTATATTAAGTGTCTTTATAGTAAGTACTATGTAGTTACACGGTAATAATCCATGTAACTACAGTGTAACTACTGATGAAGTACACATTGTTACAGATTAACTACAGAGGTACAGGTTATGTAATTACACATGTGTATTAAGGTTAATTTTGAATTGTGTAAGTACACGTGTGTACCATGTACCTTGTATGTGTACTTACATATAATAATATGTAATATATGTGTGAGATAAGTTGAGTATAAACTTATCCATCAGCTATTGTCTAGTATGTAATTAGAGCTGATTGAGTACACACACATTGTTACTCATGTGTAAGTACACTTACTGGTACACATGTGTACTTACACAAGTCAAAATGAACCTTAATACACATGTGTACTTACATAACCTGTTCCTCTGTAGTTAATCTGTAACAATGTGTACTTCATCAGTAGTTACACTGTAGTTACATGGATTGATACCGTGTAATTACATAGTACTTAGGGACAATTACTATAATGTAGGACCTTAATATTATATTTACATTTCCTTTTTTTTATCATTTCATTAATACAGCAAAATCTCACACACAGCATATCAGTAATGTACTGATGTTCAATTTTATGTTCAAAAATTTGTATAGATGCATCAATTCTCTCACCAGAACTTCACATTGCATAACCCTAGACGACATAACAATGTAAAATCTAATATTACTGCGATATTACTCTTTCACCTCAGTCGATGTGCTTCCTTTAGTTCTTTTAGATTTTGCTTTTGTATCTCTCAGCTTGTCACCAAGAGAAAACTCAAAGCATGCTTTGTATTTGCTGCAGTGGAGTAAACGTGAATTGCACTCCTCCTACTGTAAGGGGAGTATTTATATAAATATTTATTATTACATATAATATAATAGTGCTTTAAGAGTTGCATCGACTGTCCAGCCCATAACCATATAAGAAAATTTTATTATCAAGAACAGAACATAAAGGACCTTTTTGGGGAAAAAAAAACACCAGGGAAGATTTTAAAGTTTTTATCAGATCTTAATCTTAAACATCAAATTTGACACACATGTAGAGGCCTATGTAATATTTGAATCAACTGTGCTATATCTACGCATTTAAGACCAAGTGTATGCAACAAATAGCCAAATTTGTGCTGGAGTGGCAATAAAACCCCAACAACCAACCAACTTTAAGAGTTGATTGCTATAGTGATACACTCTAAAGCCATTTAGTTTTAGAAATGGCCTATAAAATAATGACTCATAAAGAAAGTATATTTTATTAATTACTTATTATTTGATTGCTTATAATATCTAATCTTTTTTTTTTTTTTGTCAATGCCCTTAGTTTCTATAGACAGATTAATATTAGCTATTAGCTACTAACTATTTATCTTTTATTTAACCCTTTATATTCCCGTGGTTTTCTTTAACTTTTTTAGCTTTTCTCTCTTTTATTTTTTTTCCCTGAACTTTCTCACTGTTCTGGTCTCCAGAGCTCCAACCTACTGGAAAGCTTAGTTTGACCCTGTATTTATTCCATGCTTTTTGCTAGGTGCTAAGCATGGTGTCATCAGTGTATATGTGTGTGTGTTTCTGTGTGTGCAGAAATGCATTTGTTTGCGTGGGTGCATATATGTACGTGTGTGTGTGTGTGCATTCTTGTGTATATGTACACACACTGTATTTGTGTATGTGTGTGTGTGTGTGTGTCCATGCCTGTTGCCTGGGAGTTGGCAGAGGGTGTGTGTTTGTGCGCTCAGCAGGCAAGCGAGGCCGTAATTAAAACAATTAATTCAAACGGAGGGGAGCTCTACAGAACAGCACACATTAGCCACAGCCTCCTCACGCTGCTGATTGCGCCTATGGCTCAAGGAGATGTCAGTGGCATCGCAGCTAATCTGATTAAGTGTTTATTGTCTCTTAATGCAAAAGTGAAAAGAAAAGAAAGAGGGAGAGAGGGATAAGTGGATGGGGACGGGTGTGCTTGTGGATGTGTGCATGTAAGCGAAGTAGAGTGAGCGAGGGTAAGACTGATTACTTAGCTCAGTTCATTTGATCAAAATGTTAAGTGCAACAGATTTTTTTTTTTTTTTTTTTTTTTTTTTTTTTTTTTTACTACTTTTCTTTTTGCCATTTAGAGACAATTATGGATGACTTTCATTTCCAAACGACTGCCGACGCTCCCTCACAGGTGTACGAGACGATGCTAATGACTCTGGGTTTTAATATACCCAAGTCAAGACTGTGTTTTCTTACTTTATTTCTTTCCTAAGCACTAAGCAGTGGTGCAGTGCATATTTTAGGAATCCATTTACACTTGTAGTTATGCTTTTTTTATTTTTTTGTATTATGGACTACAGGGATATTGCAGAATTCAACCATTTCAAATCTCTGGCACTGGCGTACCGAGCCAATATTGGTCAAATATGGGCATCATGGTGGTGTTAGCATTGGCTTTTTTGGTTCAGGTCCATGTCTAGGTGCACTTGTTGTGTTCTCACTGGTTCTGTTTGGGTTTCTTTCAGGGATTCTTTTCAGGGTTTCATTTTTACAGCCTGAATAACTGAAAGATCACTCTACTGCAATCCTCCAAGTGGATGGTCAGTTCTGGTAGAGAGTACCCTGTACACAATTGACACGGTGCTGCTTTAAAAGTTTGTGTAGTGTGTTGTAGGGGTGTGCGATATGGCTCTAAAATAATATCATGATATTTCAGGGTATTTTTGCGATAACGATATACTTGGCAATAAAGGAAAACAGAAATAAATAATATATGATAAAATAATATAATGCAGCAAATAATATTGCAGAATATTTAGTGCATGCATATAAACTGCAAACTAAAACAATTATACAATAAATACACCTAAAGCTTCACAGTAAATAATAGACTACTTTTAAGACAGAACAGCCCTATTATCACGATATGGATTTTTAATATCATGATATTTCTGTGTCACGATATATTGTATACGATATAATATTGCCCACCCCTAGTGTGTTGGTTGTAATGCATTCTTGAGTATTATAATTGTGGTGTATAATTTAAGCTTCTCACTACCGAATGAGTTCAAAGCCCAATCTATATCCTGGACGTCCATGCCACAACTATGACTTTTTTTTTGACCTATCATCTCTCCGGACTCATGGAAGACATACATTCAGTATCCAATCTTTTGGTATCTTTGACATTTAGAAGACCTCCCTCTTTTGAGACTTAATAGCAACTAATTTTACTGCTATCAAATCTTTTTAATCCATTTTTATTGCATCTTGTGTATCTCTACATTTAGCTTCTAGGAATTGTGTATTGCTTGTCTTGTCTTGTTCTCTTAATTCTGTTTATTTCTCTCTCTACTCTGCCCTACTTTCCTCCATTGTCCTCTATTGTTCTTATCACATGCCTCCTCCTCCTCCTCTTCCTCTATTTCCTGGAAGAGCCTCTCTCTCTCTTTCTCTTTTCCTTGCTGCGATTCATTCGCTAGATTGAGTTTGGATAACTCTCCCACCAGCTATCAGACACACTTATCCTGGAATGTTCCAGAAGCAGAGGGAACAAATAAGCAGGGGGGTGCGCTAGCTATGCAGATGGCTGTCCCAGACAAGCTGGATAAATTATTCACCCCGCTGAGGCTAATGTACATTAGCGTCTGGGCGTGTGCTAGCCACAGGGATGCGACGGGGACAGGTATGCCCACACCTCTCCTGCTGGGAGATGCAGAGCTCCGCAGCTTATGTAATGCTCATTAATCCAGAAACAGGGCTTCAGTCTCGCTTGGGCCTTCTGGGTAGAGGGCTTAACGTGGGGGAATGGAGAGTGGCTAATGAGCGTAGAGCTGCCCTGTGTTCCGATTCCCGAAAGAAAGCCTTCCTCAGACTTCACCTCTGCACTTAGCCTCGAGGGAATCCATGCTTCTATTTTGAAGGACATTCGGATTCTCCAGTGGCTTGAAGGGAGTTATTACCTGCAGCTCCTTGAATCCCTGATTTGACTACAAAGTGAATAAAGCTGCCCTCGGTTCTGATTCCTAAAGGAAAGGCATTCCCATACTTCCCATACTTCACCTCTGCACTTAAACCCCATCCTCAAATACATTTCAATTCTCAGATTTCAAAGTTTCTTTTCAGCAGATCCCTAAATGCCTTATTTAAATATCAACTTGTACTTGTACATTAAGCCAATGCTTTGCCCAAGATTCCTCCTAATGAATTCACACCTTCAAGTATGTGAACTCCTGTCACTTTGTGCATGCCAATTACCATCGTTTCAACCACTTCAGTCACTTTGGGCCAAATGTTACTTCTCATCCTGCAATGTAGGAGCGCTGGGAGAAATGGGAAAAAAAAAAAAAAAAAATCTTATCACGATATATTTTTCCATATCAGCCGATATCGATATGTATCACGATATAAATCAAATCACTTTCTGCTACACTTAAAAGGTTTCTTTTTACTCATAAGTGAGAGAATAAGGGAGTTATGGTCAAAATCACTACCAGGCTCAGAGTCTTATGGACAGACACTAGGATGTCCACATCTTGCCAGGTGGGCACAAGGTGCTCAGACAGCTTTTAAATTAACTTTAAGAAGTCATTATACATCCACACAGGTCCACAGGCAACTACATACAGCAAAATAGAAGACTATATATCACAGCGTTCATTTTGACAGGTGATTTTGATACGGTTTAGTCTTAGTCTTTTGACTAAAACGTATAATAGTTTTAGTTACATTTTAGTCTAGTTTTAGTCTAATAAATTTTCGTCATATTAAAAGTATGTATAACGTGTTTTACTGTTACTGTTTTTTTCTATTTTATATTTGTTGTTATTTTGAAATTATTTACTGCTAATGTTTATTAAAATAGTAGCCTTTAAGTTTTGTTGCATTTAAATTATGCTAACATTTAAATATTTTAAAGCAAGTGACCTGTAATGGAGGTGGGATGTTTCTGAAATGATTCACTTCTACTGCACTACAGATTCATACTAACATTACTGGCTTTCAGTAGACTAGACTACATTACTTAACAAGTGTTAGCTCCGCTGTCTGATCTCGTGCTGCGCCTGTTCACAGCGCTACTTAAACGGGAAATAGAAAATAAAGTTTATCGAATCCTATCGTCCAGCTTATCATAGTTATCACAATATATATATATATATTTTCCTCGATAACTATCGTTAATCGTTTTATCGCCCAGCAATACAATGTAGATTTCTGACTATTGCCCCAAAATCTGTTAAGGTTCCTTGCTTAAAAGCTATCTTCTTTAACAGGAAAAGTCCCACATTGTCTGGCATACAAGACAGTAAGCAACATGGAGGTTTACAGAGGCAAACATCGTGAGGAAACCTAAAAGTGAGGGACCTAAAGATTCCATCTAGTCTGAACAGATTTCCCATGTAAACTTGTCTTTATGAACAGTCTGGAAGCGTACACTGGGCAATGTCACCATGACCATTCCAGTCCCTTGACCTAAACCTCTAAGAAAACTTGTTGGGTGACCTCAAGAGGATAGTCTACGTCAGGTGTGTCCAAACTTTTTTTGTTGGGGGCCAGAAGGAGAAATCTATTTCAAGCCACGGGCCACAGACTCTGTAATGAAACAAATAATGAAATATACCACTTTAAATAATACATTTTCCTGATTTTCATTTACACATAATTTTACTTGACTTACTATCTTTATCTATCTTTGACAGTGTTGTGTAAACTAAGATTTTTCAAATTGATGTTTCATTTCATGATTTCTCTCAATATTAAACTCCTTAATTACAGCAACTTTTAGACTCTTTGGCCCATTTTTCTGCGCTACAACTGCGCACTCTCTCCGCTTTTAGACTCTTTGGCTCTTTTTTCTGCGCTACAACTGTGCACTCTCTCCGCTTTTAGACTCTTTGGCCCGTTTCTGACACCTAGCGTTCAAACTTTGAATCTCACATTATAAAAACCTGCTTAACAGCGGGCCAACTTTCATTCTATTTCTAAAACACCTCACGGGCCGTAGTTTGGACACCCCTGATCTACGTACATCAATTTCACAAGCTGAGGAATTGAGAAAGATGCTTTGTGGAAAATGCCATGAGTTTTTAAAACGCATTAAGCATTACCGATAAAGGCCCAGAGCAAAGTGAGTTTGCACAAAGTGTCAGATGAAGGGAGTGTCCCACAGATGTGAGAAACTTGAGATTTGAGAGAACTTCTTTCTTGATCCAATTGATCTTTTTTTATTTTCCTTCAATCATTGTACTTCAAATAAATGTTGCTAATATTTTGACTGAAAGATCAAAAGGAGGAGCATCAAAGAATGTTTTTTTTCCCAGCTTGCTTTGCTTGTTTGCATTTTTACCAGTTGTGCCCATATTCCATATTTGCGGAGACCACTGTGGGTTGTGAAAGTAGCAGCACGGGATACGTGGATGGTTCCTGTTCGTGCTAGTACTGCACATAAACCTGCTGAGAGAGAGATAGAGAGAGAGAGAGAGAGAGAGAGAGAGAGAGAGAGCGAGAGAGAGAGAGCGAGAGCGAGAGAGCCAGAGAGAGCGAGGTAGGTAGAGTATGATATGTTCAGCCAAGTGGTGTAACAGATTGATTGTAATTGTTATTCAGTGAGTACATGTGGCTGCCTCCTGTGGCATACGCTGGTGAGGGAGCGAGCTGAGGAGAAAAGAGCGAGAGAGGAATTCATTAAACATCTGTGAGAAATCCATTTTGCTGTGTATCTTTGTGTGTTTGTGTGCATTCTAGTGCTTTTATCTTATAGCTTGCTTGTTGCATTGATGGTCCGAGTGTCAGACGGCTTGACAGAACAGTAAGTGTTATACACCAACGCCTTGAACATTGGAACCCTTATGTTGTAGAACCCACAGCCAAAGTCAGTGTCACTCTTCAAATCATCTTTTATTATACACATTCACAAATACATTAAGGCAGGGGTGTCCAAACTACGGCCCGCGGGCCATTTGCGGCCCGTTTCCTTTTTTGGAGCGGCCCGCGAGGTATTTTAGAAATAGAATGAAAGTTGTCCCGCTGTTAAGCAGGTTTTTATAATGTGAGATTCAAAGTTTGAACGCTAGGTGTCAGAAACGGGCCAAAGAGTCTGAAAGCGGAGAGAGTGCGCAGTTGTAGCACAGAAAAACAGGCCAAAGAGTCTAAAAGTTGCCGTAATTAAGGAGTTTAATATTAAGAGACATCATGAAATGAAACATCAATTTGAAAAATCTTAGTTTACACAACACTGTCAAAGATAGATAAAGATAGTAAGTCAAGTAAAATAATGTCTAAATGAAAGTAATCAGGAAAATGTATTATTTAAAGTGGTATATTTCATTATTTGTTTTATTATAGAATCTGTGGCCCGTGACTTCAAATATATTTCTCCTTCTGGCCTTCTGGTTTATGCAGTTCTATGGCCCTGTCCTGCTCTTCTTGTGTAATGGCCTGTGTCCTTGCATCTCTTCCATGCTCTTGAGACTGTGCTGGGAGACGCAGCTAATCTTGCAACAGCACAAATGTATGTGCCATCCTGGAAATGCTGGATTACCTCTGTACACCACCGCATGCTTCTAGTAGTGAAAAGGACACTAGCAAATCACAAAACTAGAATTAGTTTGGACGTCACCTGGACATTACCATGTTCTTTTTTGGGGCTTGTCTTGCTGTTTCACTTGCACTCATTTTCACAAAAGAAAGTGAACTCGATTCACAAACTCTTATGCTTCCTTACTGGGTAGATGATGAAGTTCAACATTTTATGTCATTCTATGATGATAAAATGTGGGGGAAAAGTGGGAAGTGCTAACCTCCCAAGCACAAGCACTGCAGTCGCCTCAAGTTCATCTTTTTTCACATCCTGCATTGCCTATGAATCGTGCCCAGCCAGCCTGGCACATCCCCACAAAACACAAAAACACACATGCCTTTGCTTCATCCCCTTTGCTGTGAGGTACAGCAACCTAGAAAAGAAAAAGCTGTTTCCCCTTACTAAATTAGCTTCCTAATATGGACAGGGAACATACAGAATATTGGCTGACCCTTAAGATACTGTAACCTTTAGGATGTTGGACAGCAAAAACATTTCCAGACTTCAGGAGGAACCCGTACTGATGGAGGATGCAGACTCTTTTTGCTGTGTGCGCAGCATGCAAGAAAACTCCTAATGCCTATAGCCTAATAATGTCACTGACTAGCACAAGCTCGCAGAAGCTTGGCATGCTCACAAATTACTCGCAAGGGACGGAGACAACAGCCAGCGTTTCAAACCTCTGCTTTCACACGCAAACCTCAAGCTCTGTCTTGCGGATACAGATTGGACATGTCCTTTTTTCTTTCTTTCTTTTGGGCATTAGCCGGTGAGGGCTAATTAAGGCAATTAGTGACCTTTTAAGTCAATTGCACAAATTAAATGAGGGTTGTCATGCAAGTTTGGGAAGGTCCTAGTGCAAGATTCCCAGACTTAATGCTCGATTTTATTGATTTTATTGATCTAGTTGTAGCTTCTCTGTTAAGCATTTCTTAAAGAAAGTCATATGGTAATGTTGCAGAATAACACAACTGCAATGCAGGTTACAGGTGTGAAGTGCCACATAATTTGTCTATGTCACACTTCTGTTTCTATAAAGATGCATTTCTGTAAAATGTACACTGTATGATGTGCCCTAAACTGATTTCAGATGTCATGGAAAATATACTAGTATTGTGTCCAATGGAGGCTGAAAATTGCTCTCATGTTAGAGGGATTTCTGCCATAGCTTTGCTTTATGCCAAGCTCAGACTGCACAACATTTTTGTCCCTCACAATGTTCACCATGTCAGATTAAGCAGTTATCTTCGGTTTGCGTCGTTCTCGGGGGACTGGCAACACTACACGTTAGTCACCAACCAATCATCGTCCGCGTCTTCGCGTGAGTTCATAGGTCATCATGGGGGAGAAGCATAGAATCTGATAATCATGCTACAGAAGCGCTTTATGTGATGGAAGTAGCGCTTTTGTGCTGAAGAAACTAAAAAAAAAAGGGGGAAAAGCGACTGTGGGATCATTCCTGGGTTCCTGGGTGACACGAATGGACATTACATGCTTTTTGTTCTCCAGAGAGAACTTAAGGTATGATAAAGATGTAGCTACTTAGGTTTCAGTGAATGTAAACAGAATACCTCATAGATTAAGTAGATTATTAGATGAAAGCACCGTCCTGCTTTCTTTTCCCGTGTTTATATCTGTGCGCCTTAAAACGCTCCTATTGGTCAGAGTCAGGGAGCAGGGGCGGAGCAGCATGTGTCAAACTAGGCGATAAAAGAAAAACAATATATAACATGCTTGAGTCTTTCCGTTGGACGCTCCGACGCCGTCGCTCACGTCAAATTACTGATCTTTGACTGTGTCACACTACACGGAGCTTTATCGCTCGTGACAATGAAATTCATATGTGCAATGTAATGCAATGTGTCTGCGCCGACAAAATCGGGCTAAAATTGTGTAGTCTGTTCCAAGCATTAGCATTCTTCTGCATGTATTTATGGAAAGACAGACATTAAGATCGAAGAACTAGAAAAGTAATATATATGTATATATCCTGACTATATCAGTGACTGTACGGTAAATAGGCTTTCACTTTCAACCCAGATCTTGGTCCTGTGCCATGCGATGGCCATCTGAACTTTAAACAAATTGCACTTAGTGTACAGTAGACATTTACAGGCATTTCTTCATGGGGCTCCTACTATCTTATCTGCTTTAGATGCATCTAATTGGGCCGAGATATCCAGCAGAGAGATTGCATCGCCTTTTCACCCTGCAGGCCTCCTTTGGAGTCTCTGATTTGTTGAGGCTGATGCTTGGCCGCAAAGAACCTTCTTCCAGGCAAGCAGAAGGCATCTGGTCTGGTATTGATTTGTGCATCTCCCCCTCCCCAGCCTCTGTTTTATTACCCTATTGTTGTTCTTCAGCAGAGCTGACTATGATGCTAATAACCAAGCCAAGCTCATTTTGGCGTTTAGAAACAGACTGATTGCTTCAGACGCGATGTGAGGGTGTGATGGAGGATTTGGTGACACCGAGTGGGCGTTTCATAGGGAGTGGACGAAAGGTAACTTGAACGCACCAAATTTAGAGCTGACCTTTTAAAGAAATATATTACTGTGGTAATGGATCGCGGTTAGGCAAGCGTAGCTGACCTGTACCTCGTAATGATTTATGGATCGCGCTTCAGCTCTGATGAAGGCGATGCTGAGGACATTGACACCTGTGCGCTTTTAGCTCTGCCACCCAAGCTAATGTGCTTTCGGTTAGCGATTTCCAATATCCAGCTCCGTTCCATGGCATTTGAAAGCAATATATATATATATATATATATATATATATATATATATATATATATATATATATATATATATATATATATATATATATATATAACTTCGCCGAACAACGTCGGCCAACCTGGCTGATGCACTTCTGAATCATCAATTTGCAGGAGGCTGCCATGTGCAAACATAGGCTTCTTGTTTTAGAAATGTTATGAGCCTCATATCTTTCTTCTAAATAGTATTATAACCCTTTACTTCTGGAGAGGTCAGTTATTGCATGTATTACCACGCTTCACCGACTGGAGGACTGCTGCTTAGGCTTTCCACATAAGGCATTGAATTAAATTAATCGAGGTACATATACTTATGGGAGTTATAGAGCTGTGATATATTTTTAATCACATCACAATCCCTCAAATGTACAACCACTCCCAACAGCAAATCCCAACAGTGCCATGTCCAGTTCTAAATATTTGCTAAAACTGGCTTGGTACCCTCAAAAGGCCTGATTTGTCTTACAAATTAGTTGTCTGGTTCAATTTCCGGCTGCTATGGCAAACCTGTTGGGAGCTGTGCAACACAGGCTGTTTAGGGGGATATGCTAAATGTTCAGCATCACATGTTGTAGATTCTTAATGTCACACTTGCACCCTCTCAACTTGTAGAGCATTCCTTTATTATTATTCATGATTATCCCTCTCCGTGCACTTTTCCTGCTTACCTCCATTTAAATTCCCCACCGCCCCATCTTTCCATATTTCATGACTGTTAATATAAATATTAACACAAGGGCTTGGTTTAAGGGCAAACTAATAGCCTTTTAGCTGTAGCTCTGAGTCAACCTTGCCTGCTGTAAGGAGTAGGGCAAGATTAGGTCCCAGAGAGTGAGGCGAATGTATATTTTTGCTTCTCAATCAGTTTGAGAAGAAGAATGTGTGCAGAGAGGTTCATATTCAGCGGTTCATTATGCTTTAAAACTTTATTCTACAACCCAAAATGAGGGAAAATTAGTTACAAGGTACAGTAGTGTTGATGTACTTCTGTAGCCATTCCATTGTAATGTGTGCAGCATGTGGTTTTACATTGTCTTGTTAAAAAATAAAGGTAACACTTTACATGGATGGTCCATTTGATGGCCTCTGACGCTCAACTGACACTCAACTAACATTTAACTACATGTCTATTAAATGCAAATGAACTAAAAGGTGAAAGTAAATGATTCTCTATTGAATATAACCCAACATTTAACTCTAATCCAAACTCTTATCTTAATATTTTAGGATTGGGTTTAGGGTTAGATTTTATGGTTGATTAAGGGTTAAGGTTAGGGTTAGGTGTAGGGTTAGATTTTATGGTTGATTAAGGATTAGGGTTAGGGTTAGGTGTAGGGTTTGATTTTATGGTTGATTAAGGGTTAAGGTTAGGGTTAGGTGTAGGGTTAGATTTTATGGTTGATTAATGGTTAAGGTTAGGGTTAGGTGTAGGGTTTGATTTTATGGTTGATTAATGGTTAAGGTTAGGGTTAGGTGTAGGGTTAGATTTTATGGTTGATTAAGGGTTAAGGTTAGGGTTAGGTGTAGGTTTTGATTTTAGGGTTGATTAAGGGTTAAGGTTAGGGTTAGGTGTAGGGTTTGATTTTATGGTTGATTAAGGGTTAAGGTTAGGGTTAGGTGTAGGGTTAGATTTTATGGTTGATTAATGGTTAAGGTTAGGGTTAGGTGTAGGGTTAGATTTTATGGTTGATTAAGGGTTAAGGTTAGGGTTAGGTGTAGGGTTAGATTCTATTTTGAATCATTTACATTCAACATAGGGTTAAGTTAAATTTAATGGACATTCAATTCAGTGTTAGTTGAATGACAGTTGAGCATCAACAAGGCCATAAAATGGACCATCCAAGTAAAGCGTTACCAATATATACGTATATATCAAGGATGGGAAATATGTGGTCTTCAAAGCAGCATATGTTGCTCCATCATCATGATATACTTTCCTGCTGCCATTACAAACGTACTGACGCAACCCCATACCATGGCATGACAAACCCTGGCTTGGCATGACAAATTCAGACTTGTTCCATGCATTTCTTTTTAAAAACATCTGAAATGCTGATTCATCATCATCAGATCATATGTTTCTATAGTGTGATCGTCTATGCCAGATGCCTCTGAACCCAGTGGCATTTTTAAGTGGCGTTGTGTACCAATGTTGTTATATCAGCCATTGTTATCTGAGGGATCAGCAATTTATAGTGTTTAGGTCATTCATCAACGCACTATGACTATTCTGACCACAAATTTAGGCAGCAACTCTCTTCGCTTATCACCAGAAGTTCATCACTGTTACCAGATTGCTGACATACGCTTGAAGAAAAGCACAGGCCACACATCCCAAGGAAAGCGAAAGCTTTGACAAGGTTAATTTGGTTATGTCTGAATTTACGGTATCTCCTGGAGCCAGATGGGACTGTGCATAATAAGCCCAGTGAGGGAATCACTTTTCTGTTTTTCCAAGACATAATGAATATGATCTTCTCTCAGTATGAGGCCTGAGTGGGATACGTGGCTGCCAGTGAAGCACCTGGGCCAATCTCACCCGCACTAATGAAATCCTGTCTGGGAGGAACTGGCTGGGGCAGAGGATCTTCAATAAAGCCACACATCCAGCCATTTATCTTTCAGTGATCATATGTGTCAAAAGGAAGCGCCAAGCAGGTCTTTAGTCTCGTGGCATAGCGCAGAGGCAATAGCTGAAAAGATGTTTTACTAAAGTGATTTTACTGGATGTTTTTTCTTTGGTACCCTGGGGCAGGGTGGGCTTTTTATAGCCAGCTTGTGTGGTCTGGTCCTTCTAACTTGTGAAAGACCTTGGATTATTGGACCAAAGAGAGGTCTTGGTCTGGATCAAGCTGAAACAAACAGAGTTTTCTTTGACAAGTTACAGACAGTTGAGCTAGACTTTTGACATACTTTAAAACAAAATTTTAGATTTTCAGGTATCTGTGGCTCCTTTTCTAACAAATGCATGCAGCTACTTTAAATAACATCCTTCCTGTCCTGACATTTGTAAAAAATATACATACAACTTTAGTACTTAGTACTAGGAGATTAGTACTGCCAAACGTAAATTACTCTCCAGACGAGACTATCATAAACCTTAAGGCACTATGCTTGATGGCAAACTGTGGAGCAGTGGGAATTTTTTTCCCAGAATGATGGTGCTTCATTCAAAACGTCTTTGAGTAGTTGTGGATGATGTTAACTCTCTAAACTATAAAATTCTAAACTGAGACTTAAAAATATATACATGAATATATGAATACAAAAACTATAGAAAGTGTGGACGTAATCAGTCGTAGATATGAGGTAGTGCAGTAAAATAATAAATTAAATATAGGAGGTATCAGCAGATATGACAATATTAAACATAAACCTGTGCAAGTATTGTATTTAAGTTAGGTGTGCAGTGTAGTGTCCAGGGGTGCAAATGAACAGTATATACAGTAAAAATGCAAAAAAGGCAAAAGAGTCCCAGAGTGTAGATGTGTAGGGTGTTTTTCCAGTACAGCTAAAAAGGCTGTGATTAAGAAAGCACATATGAGACTCATTCCTCATCTGTCCTCCTCTCTCTTCCGGCTCCACTGGGAGGAGTTGAAGAGTCTGATGGCTCTCGGGACAAACAGTCTTCTCAGTCTGTCTGTAGAGCAGCTCTGTGACAAGAACCTGCCACTGAAACTGCTCCTTTAGTCCATGATGATGGAATGCAATGGATGAACATTATCATCCATGATGGAGCTCAGTTAGTTAGTGCAGTGTCCTCCTCTCGGACACATCTCGTCCCTCTTCTTCATGCTTCCTCCCCAGCACACCACAGCATGGAAAAGACAGCTGGACACCACGGTATCTATCTAGATGTGCAAATGTGTGATGCTGCTGTTTTTTTCTCTCTTGAGTAAGCTACAGCACCAACCTGCTACCGATTAAACTCCTGAGAGAGAGAGAGAGAGAGAGAGAGAGAGAGAGAGAGAGAGAGAGGAAGACCTCGAGAGACTCAATTATCATCGGGCCTCATCAAGCGAGTCAGGAGGAAAAGTCAGGGCTTCTTAACGCATCCGCTTAATTGCGCCTAGCTTGATTAGCCATTTCACAGAATAGCCTGTACGTAAATTAATGAGGATAAACAACAGGCCACACTCAATAGCAATAGCAGCTATGTCCACTCTCTTCTCTTTCTTCTCCATACTCACTTATATGTGGACAATAGGACAGTAATGGGACACCCCCTCTTGTTTTTTGTATTTACTCAAATCTAAGGTATTGAAGAAAATAGTTTATCTTGCTTTTGTTGGAGAAACTATTTCTAACGGCCAGAGAATTTGTGAGAATTGTGAGAATTTGATTGCGTTCAACTATAAGAGTATTGTTGGTAAGGTCACTTATTCACATCTCATACTTTTTAAACAAGCTTTGTAAAACTTTGT
Organism: Astyanax mexicanus; assembly: GCF_023375975.1. NCBI lineage: Eukaryota > Metazoa > Chordata > Actinopteri > Characiformes > Acestrorhamphidae > Astyanax > Astyanax mexicanus. Next base: position 1,005,662 of record NC_064432.1, read on the forward strand.
ATGTGATGTAAAAATGCAAAACGAGTCTTGTGATGTTTAAACACTATTGTAACTTGCTCAGCCATTGTTTCCTGCAAAATCAACAAACAGTGTTAATCCTCCCGCTATGTTCATTTGTCAAGAACAGCAATGGTGTTCCTGGGTCAGTTTTACCCGGTGCATGCTTAATTACAAAAAAGATCTTTCTTTACAAGCAGTGTGAATATTTTTATTATATATTCTTAACTCCATGACTAATTATTCTATCAATATTTAGTGCATTGGAATAACTTACATCTAACAGGTAAGGGTTCAATTAAAAGAAAATGTCCATGTTCAATCAGGAAAGCTGTAGGTTCATGTTTATCTGCTCCAGAGAGTTCTATTCTTTTGGCAGTACTTCTCTGCAAGTACTAAGGACTACACAAACAGCAACAGTGCTTGTGATTTGAAGTAGCTGAATGCATTCATTAAAATGGATGTCCATACATTTTTGGACGTGTGTATATATATGAATTTCCATGCTCTACCTTGTTTTCCACTCTCTCTCCGTCCTCGCTTGTTCTTCATCCTGTCACTTCCTTTATCCCAGTCTTTTTTATACACACACACACACACACACACACACACTCCCGGCACTGAACCTGTAGGTGTCTTCATACTAGTTACTAACCCAGATTCCAAGTCAGTGGAGAAGGTGCTTAGAGACATGCTTTGCACACTATGGAAATGTAAACATGTTCTATAATGAGGCCCTACAGAAATACACACATACACACGTACGTATGTGTGTGTAGTATCACTGCCTGTGTGCCAGTCAGCAGCCGTTTGCCCTACTGTGGATCTGTGGAGAAGGCAGAGAGTTTAACCTTGGTTAGTTTCTGCAGAGCTGTAGGGAAAACAAGCGCAACAGTGCCATTCCCATCTTTACTGCAGGCTAATTCAGGCACTGCCTTAGCACTGCTAGCTCCTTTAGCTCACTGTTGAGTCATTTTGAACAGTTTCTGCAATACATATACAGATAAAACATCCCATTTTTTTATAAATCCATTCCCCTTGATTTCAGATCAGACATGCATGTCCACATTTACAGAGAGAAGGGATGTAGATCATGGTACAGCCACAGGTTACAACAGCACACTTTAGTCATTTACAGCTACTGCACGTTGCTGCGAGTTAGCTAGCTTCACTTATGGAAGGCCTTATATAAGCTTTCCACCGTAGTTAAGGTGTTTTTGGGCTTTAAGTTGTAGAGTCATCCTATATCCATGTGTTTGTTTTAAAATCACTTATTTATGTATTTAAGTTAAGAAGCATTAATACATAATAGATTACCCTAAAAAAATATTGGTTGTGAATTGCCCTAATAGTGTATTTTGCCACATCATTCCCTTTAACATACTCACTACTACTAATAGCACTGCTCAGTGCCAGAGTCCTGCACGGGTCCGTTTTTTGAGAACCGCACCCACCCACCCGCGAACCCGTGGTTATTTCAAAGTTAAATCCGTACCCGCCCGGACCCGTTAATATTCTACCCGTTACCCACCCGTGCCCGTGAAAAATAACACAAATCGAAAGTATTCCTATAGCGCAAGCCAACAAGGCTTCTAAAGGAAATAAGTGCCAAAATATTAGTAATATGAGACAAATATGAGAAGAAAAAAAAAAAAAAACATCAGTATGACAAAGTAGAATCGCCCTGTGCATGCTGTGCAGGAACAGTAGCCTATGTTCATTACGTAACAAATAAAAGACTACTAAAAATGACCGCTTATTCACGTGCTACCCACCTACAAAATTCAGTATTTGTAAAACCCACCCGTTTCAGCATCTATTTGGGTACCCGACCCGATGCAGGACTCTGCTCAGTGCTCTTGGTCTGTCTAGCATGATATAACTATGAGTGGGATGAATTTAATTATTGATTGGACCTTTCAGTATATTTGATCCACCATACTAGGTTCCATTGAAATAAAACCAAAGCTTTTTGAATTTGGGCATTCCAGGTTTACATGATGCAGAATCGACCAATCGTGGCCACAACAAGGAGGGGATTGAAAAGGCTCAATAAAAGCTATATGAGTGTTCACCCATAATGTGTGGCGACATCATTGGAAGCAAAAGCACACCTGAAATCAATGTAAAAATTGTTCCATCACAAATTATCTATAAAATGCAATAAATGAGATGTTCAGAAATAAAAGAAATAAAAGAGGATGCTGTCATTCTACCATTCATTCATACAGTATGATGATACAGTATGTGAAGTCCAGAGTAGCGGTAATTGCAGTGTAATGTGATGCAGCTCATTTCTACTGCTTCTTTTGTGTATCTTTTCTTTGTTCTCATCCATAATGAACATCTGTTTCACTCTTATATCAGCTGCTGCTACATCGCTATAGAATGACAGTCTTTGATAGCAGGGCTTTGATAGCACAGTGCTAGCATCGTCTTTCCCTCCTGATTCACCACACATTAAAAGCATGGTGATGGAGAGAGAGCTTGAATTGGAGTTGACGCTCTTCGTTTTTTGCCACAATGCTGATTGCTATTCGAAGTTGGCCTCCCGGTTTGCTCCCATAAGAACTCCTTTAGTGAATTATCATGGCACAATGAACTGAGCTGATCTAAAAAGACTGTCTATCATTATTTATCTTTTGGACCACTGTAGCAATCATCACTTGGCAGAACCATATGCCCTTTTGTAGTCTGGGGAGGCTGTTCACAGTGTAGAAATCTGGCATGATTTCTGTTTTTTTGCCAGGGCAATTAAATAGATGGTGAAGAAGATAGAAAATGGAGTGTGAAGTTTATTCTATTTGATAGCTGTGAGTGAAAGGAAGAAGAGGAAGAGGCATACCTCCCATCTGGGGATGCGCTGTAGGCATTTTGTTAGAGCTCGAAGAGCTGTTGTCATGCTGTCCTATCGGACAGACTTTATGCTTCTGACGAATGGCAGGAATATGTAAATAAGTAAATAAGTAAATAAAAGGAGGGAAGAGCGATTGAAGGATGGTTCATTCAATCTTCAAAGTTTTGTTTATCCTGCCGGGACATCTGACAGCTAAATAATGTCATTGTTTATAACTATAAATAGCAGCTGTGCCCCTCGATTAATCAAAAGCAGCATCTGCTGGCACAGTAACAGTAGAATCTCCGGATGAAAAAGCCCCCTCTCGTTGCCAGATATTACCATGTGCGCTTCAGTGTTTAACAAAAACATTAAATTTTAAAATAAAAAAAGGTGTTTGCAGTGATTTAGCCACTACAGTACACTGCATATTGTGTAGCATGACTGCAACCGCTGTGTACTGTATCTTCCCTGACATGCCAGAAGTCATAGGATAGCAGTATGTATGTAAATCAATGTATATATGCATGTAGGCGGGAACGGCCACACCTGTTTAAGCTGAGGTACTCCTGACGAGGTGAAATAAATTATTGAAGCTGGAGTGAGACCTGATAATGGGAGTAAATGGAAGGGGCATTCTGTACATTTAACAGGATGTGTCATAAAAATCAGTTTATTATTATTATTATTATTATTATTATTATTATTATTATTATTGGTGGTGGTGGTAGTAGTAGTAGTAGTAGTAGTAGTAGAAAAAGTAGTAGTAGTAGTAGTAGTGGTAGAAATGGTAGTAGTAGTAGTAGTAGTAGTGGTGGTGGTGGTGGTAGAAAAAGTAGTAGTAGTATTAGTAGTGGTAGAAATAGTAGTAGTAGTAGTAGTAGTAGAAAAAGTAGTAGTAGTAGTAGTAGTAGTGGTAGAAATGGTAGTAGTAGTAGTAGTAGTAGTAGTAGTAGTAGTAGTAGTATTGGTAGTGGTGGTGGTGGTGGTAGTAGAAAAAGTAGTAGTAGTAGTAGTAGTAGTAGTAGTAGTAGTGGTAGAAATAGTAGTAGTAGTAGTAGTAGTAGTAGTAGTAGAAATAGTAGTAGTAGTAGTAGTAGTGGTGGTGGTGGTGGTAGTAGAAAAAGTAGTAGTAGTAGTAGTAGTAGTGGTAGAAATAGTAGTAGTAGTATTAGTAGTAGTAGTAGTAGTAGTAGTAGTGGTGGTGGTAGTAGTAGAAATAGTAGTAGTAGTAGTAGTAGTAGTAGTAGTAGTAGTAGAAATAGTAGTAGTAGTAGTAGTAGTAGTGGTGGTGGTGGTGGTAGTAGAAAAAGTAGTAGTAGTAGTAGTAGTAGTGGTAGAAATAGTAGTAGTAGTATTAGTAGTAGTAGTAGTAGTAGTAGTGGTGGTGGTAGTAGTAGAAATAGTAGTAGAAATAGTAGTAGTAGTAGTGGTGGTGGTGGTGGTGGTGGTGGTGGTAGTAGTAGTAGTAGTAGTAGTAGTAGTAGTAGTAGTAGTAGTAGTAGTAGTAGTGGTGGTGGTAGTAGTAGAAATAGTAGTAGAAATAGTAGTAGTAGTAGTGGTGGTGGTGGTGGTGGTGGTGGTGGTAGTAGTAGTAGTAGTAGTAGTAGTAGTAGTAGAAGTGGTGGTAGAAATTTCCATACATTGGAATTAGACAGTCACTTCCACTTTGTTATTAAATCATTGACAGTTGACTGTGGTATGTTTAGTAGTAAGGACATTTCATGACTGTCCTTAACTGAGCTATTGAGAGCGATCCATTCTCTCAGTAATGTTTGTAGCAGCAGTCTGCATGCCTTGATGCTTGACTTTTAAACTCATGTGGTCATTAAAGTGATTTTTGAACCTGATTTTAATGATTTGGATGGGTGAGTGAATACTTGTAGAAATATAGTGTACATATACATTATGTACCATGTTGCAGATGTACTGATTGCACATAAATAATCTGTAAACACACATATAAACAGTATTTTGTAAATATAACTATGCATGCACTTTGTATTAGGGGTGGGCAATATTATATGGTATACATACAATATATCGTGATACAGAAATATCATGATATTAAAAATCCATATTGTGATAATAAGGCTGTTCTGTCTCAAAAGTAGTCTATTATTTACTGTGAAGCTTTAAGTGTATTTATTGTATAATTGTTTTAGTTTGCAGTTTATATCGTCGCTGTCCTATGAAAAACACTTATGAAATAAATTATTTTTACTTTGACTTCCACTGAAAGTTTACAAGGTTTTTTTTTTTGTTTTGTTTTGTTTTGGAGATCAGTGTTTTTCATTGGACAGCGACAATATGCATGCACTAAATATTCTGCAATATTTTTTTGCTGCATTATATTATTTTATGCTATATTATTTATTTTGCCACATTATGATTATACTTTTATACTATTATACTATATCCTGAAATTAATGAATTATTTTAGTTTTCCTATATCGCCAAGTATATTGTTATCACAAAAATACCCTGAAATATTGTGATATTATTTTAGAGCCATATCGCCCACCCCCCACTTTGTATTATGTACAGCATTGTCATTTCCATTCTATGTTTTGTTTTTTTCCTCTTCTGTCTGAGTTTTCTTTGTATTTTTTGGCTGCTATACTCTTTAAATACAGACATGTGACCTCCCCTTTTTGTTTCCAGGCACTTACACATGCCCTTACACTCCTCTGACAACATGTCTTCCACCTGAACGTCAGTGACTGTGTGTGTGTGTGTGTGTGTGTGTGTGTGTGTGTGTGTGTGTTTTCTGAATGTGTTCTCGTGCACATTTGGCTTCGCCCACCTGTTGACTCCTCAGACTCTCACACTGCGTTCAGCTTCTCGCATGCAGTCAGTTCTCACCCTGCGTTTCCTGCCTGTCGGCTAACCATGCCTCAATCTCTGCTTTCTCTCTTTTCTTTTTTTCTGTGTGTTTTATAACAGGCGCTCTGTAGCTCCTCTGCTGCTGCTGGTTAGCCACACATCTAAGCTAATATAAGAGAGCAGGGGGATGGAGAGCTGTTAGAGAGCTGGAGATGGTTTTGTAATCATAAATATGGGATTATGTGGATGCAACAGCTATTACTGCTGAACATTTTAATTTCTGTATGTTATTATTACTGATTACATCTCTACAAATGATGCATTATGTTGCAACAGTGATGAATATGTTTATTTACGAACTTTTGCTGCTTTAGCCTCATGCATGTGTGTGTGTGTGTGTGTGTGTGTGTGTGTTGCCTGCAGTGGTAATTACTGTACTACACTGACCTGCACAGTTCTATCGTCATGGCAACAGAGTAGCTCTCTCTCTCTCTCTCTCTCTCCATCCCTGTCTTTCTCACCGCTCTCATCCCTCCCACACTTTGGCCCCTATCTCTTTCTCGCTTTCTCTCTTCGTCTTTTCTTCCCCGTCTCCCCTTATCATTCCAAATAAGAGGCAGTGATTTTCTGCTGGTGGTTGATGGTGGTATGGCACAAACAGCGCCATGGTGACGGTTAAGGATCTCAAGGCATATTGGACTTCATTATTGGTTCTAGTAGACTCATCATGGTAACTGTTTTTGTTTGATGAGTACATATTATATAGTATATACCCCTCCCCAAATCATTTATAGCCTATAAAAGCAATTGCTCCCTTGTAAAGACTTTGGAATTGACATATTGACTTTACTATGGTCAAACATTAGCACATTAAGCAACAAGATTATCTAGATTAAAAAAGATTATTTATATATAAGGGGTGTCACGATTCTCTAAATCCTCGATTCGATTCAGTTCTCGATTTTTTTTCTTTTTTTTTTTACAGCAGAGAGGCCTACGCCAGTTTTAGATTAGTCTATGGTCAGTCATTGGTTTGATTCATCAAATGTACAATATTTTATTTCAAAAGGTGGGCTTTATATAAGTGATGCAAAGTGATACAAGTGATCTGTAATACACCACATTAGGCACTAATGGTCTAATTTAAATAATTTAATTAAGATATATATGTAATGCCATCTAGTGGCATCTTTTTGGTAGCAGCAGTGTGCACTATTAAAACAGCAATGTGCAACATAACAAAATAAATAATAAAAAAATACAGGAACAGTCATGTACAAAATAATAGAACAATTAGAGCCTTAACAAACTGAACTCTATCCTACTATAACAGTTAAACATGAAAAATAAGACTTTAAGACTTTTTCAGTCTCTGAGAATGAGTTTTTTTCTTTAATAAAGATATATTATTAACTTTATCTGAGAGAAAGATGCTCCTTAAGGTACCAAAACTATTAACATATTTGAGGCTAGACAAAACAACTGTTTATATTTCTTAACGTTTTCTTTAAGAAGATGAGAATGTCCTTTGGGAACCACTGCTTCAACATGCTACATAACAGCATAATGTTGCACTAGGTATACAGATGCCTGTTTTAGGAAGTACATTATGACAAAATAGGCTTAAAAAAATACTCCTTTACATATAAAAAAAGAAAGAAACAGTGTAATAATTAAAATAAATGTTTTACTTATATATATATACCTGGTTTATCCAGCAAAACCTTTTACCATAATCAAGCAATTTTACCTTAAAATAGAAGCTCTAGGATCATCATCATCAATCATTCGTAAATAATGCTCTGGTACAGATTGCTGCATGTGCACTATGGGAACTGTGAACACTGTATAACACTAGTCTTTTTTATGTTACAAACTGAAATAACCTTCTTATCAAGTAGAGGGCACTCGAAGTGTGCTTTGTGAATTGTAATCAACTTTATAACTGTAGGAAGTGCACATGAGCAGAAAAACAATATGCAAATTGATCATGAAATATTACCTTAGGAGAAAACTTAGGAAGAGCCCCATATATGAGTAGTTGGGTGTTATCTTGTGACGTCAAGCACTGGCCGGCAACACGGCATGACCATGCATCTTAATGCAATTATAAATGCCTATATATGTATCTTAAAACAGCAATATTCATGAATTGTTATTAACACTTGACAATTCTTCACACAAATATATGTATCTTTTACACTGCATATATACAGCTGCACAGCTGTTCTCTGCCAGGTTGGGGCAGGTTTACTGTGATGCTAACAGTGATGCTAAGAGTTGCAGTGCTAACAGACACAGTAGAAAGTGTGACAGAACATACATATATACATATATAAATTGTATTGTTAAAAAAAAAAAAAAAAACTCATAGTGCTACTTCATATGAGAGCATTTCACAAAATCAGTATAAAGATAAATAAATAAATAAAATAAACATGTCATGGTGTGCCTCAAAAGGATACAGCTGGTGTGTGTGTGTGTGTGTGTGTGTGTGTGTGTGTGTGTGTGTGTGTGTGTGTGTGTGTGTGTGTGTATGTGTGTGAAGGCATGCGTGCCTGTGACGCTGAATACAACATTTCCTTCCTGTAGCTTTAATGGTAATGTGGTCATGCATATGCACCAGCACTGGTATTTGTATGTGTGTATGTGTGTGTGTATGTGTGTGTGTGTGTGTGTGTGTGTGTGTGTGTGTGTGTGTGTGTTTATCACTATCACACATACGTACACAGACTCACACCCACACACTTACACAAAGAATGAATGGTGAATAAGAGCCTGGTGTGATGTCACATGGTTCGTCAGTTCTAGGAAGTGTGCTGCTTTTTTTTTTTTTTTTTTTTTTTCTTTTCCTCCTCCTCTGTTCCCTCACTTTTTTCCAGCACATGATTAATGAGGTAATCAAGTGCTGCAGCACACAAGACTGGGGGTACGTGCGAATAAACATTTCTCAAGCTCAGCTAGATAAGATAATGGCTTATGGAATCAGATAAAGTGTATATCTTTCTCTCTCTCTCCTTTTTTAGCGCACCCTCTATCTATCTATCTCTCTTTTTATCTCCATTGTTATTTTTTTTTATTACTATTATTTATTTATTTATTTATTTGTTTGAGTTTGGCCTACTTTCAAGAACTTGAACGCATCATAGCCGGCTAGTGTTGGAGTACAGCACACTGAGGGTGAAAAATAGAGGGAGACAGGCCGACAGTGGTGCCAGAATACCAGCAGGAGAGGTGTGTGTGTGTGTGTGTGTGTGTGTGTGTGTGTGTGAGTGAGTGAGTGAGTGAGTGAGTGAGTGAGACAGAGAGAGAGACATAGACAGAGAGAGAGAGAGAGAGACTAAGACATAGACAGAGAAAGAGACATAGACAGAGAAAGAGACATAGACAGAGAGAGAGATACATAGACAGAGAGAGAGACAGACATAGACAGACAGATAGAGAGATATACAGAGAGAGAGAGAGATAAACAGAGATAGATACATAGACACAGAGAGAGAGACATAGACAGAGAGAGAGAGAGAGAGAGAGAGAGAGAGAGAGAGAGAGAGACATAGACAGAGAGAGAGAGAGAGACATAGACAGACAGAGAGAGAGAGAGAGAGAGAGAGAGAGACATAGACAGACAGAGAGAGAGAGAGAGAGAGAGAGAGAGAGAGAGAGAGAGACATAGACAGACAGAGAGAGAGAGAGAGAGACATAGACAGAGAGAGAGAGAGAGAGAGACATAGACAGACAGAGAGAGAGAGAGACATAGACAGACAGAGAGAGAGAGAGAGAGAGAGACATAGACAGAGAGAGAGAGAGAGAGAGAGAGAGACAGAGAGAGGAACAATATAATGTGCAACAAATAGGCAGACAGCTTTCAAACAGGTATTTAGCAGAGCAGTCAGAAGCAATGATGTTCCCTGTAATGGCAAAGTGAGGTGGACCGTAGTTCATCTATGATCCATACAGATCAACCCCCCAGGGTTCAGCACACATGTGACTAAACTGCAGATCAATTGTCAAAGACTATAATACCAGAGCACAATAGCAATGATGGCTCTGAATACAGTGTTTCTGTTCTTTTTTTCAATACTAGATATTGATCCGGGGCAGTTGTGTGTCTTAACCCTGTTACTGTATAATGGATCTATATCAGCCTTAATGTAATAATACAATGTTCCACAGGCATGATTGTCAGTTATAATGCATTGCTATACAGGCATAATTGTTGTTTTATATTATCATATATACCTAATTGTCCTATTATTCTATAGTGTTCTCTAGGCCTGTTCTTTCTTTTTGTTATAGTGTCACAAACGCTACATATTTAATGTGTTGACAGTCTTATTATAGCGTGGGCCATCTATGTCTAGAGCAACAACTCCATTTCTCACATCCTCAGAGAGTTATTTGCCATGAAGTGCCATGTTGAATATCTAATGACCAGAATTAAAGAAGAATTAACCCAAAACGCCGCATTTAACAGCCCAACCCAAAGCTGATTCGCATTCACACCTAAAACCTTGTAATTCTAAGAAATCACATGACACCAGGAAGGGCCTGTCACGCAATTGGACACAGTTTTGACATGCTAATCTGATGTGTGCACATGTTGCCAGTTATTTAGACATTAGTGGCATTGTGTGTTGAGTTATTTTCAAAATACAGTAAATATTTAGTAAAACACTTTTCAGAAATGCTCATATCGTAGTGTCAGGTTGGCCAAATTGCTCATGTTTTAAGGTCAATAGACTTAATTGTCATGCCATAGTGTCATACAGGCCTGAGTGTCATACCATAGTTTCATATAGGCCTAATCATCATGCAATTTTATACATTCCATAATTGTCATATGTTAGTGTCACATACACCCTGTAGTCATACCATAGTGTCATTTAGGCCAATTTTAATTGGGTAATAGTCATTCTCTACTGTCATTTAATATGACAACACACAGAAGATGGCCACACAAAGACCTGATCTTGAGTTTTGTAACCTGTATTGCCCCTAATTCCAGCACATTTCCAGTGTAATGTTCTCTTTATTGATTTTATTAGGATTACAGTACAAAGCCCATGAGTGAGGCATCCCTGCTCATACTGTTTATTTTGTTCTACTGTGGAATTGTGTGTTTCCTCTGTCCTATTGGTTGTACGTGTGTCTGTCCACTTTCTAGGGTCAAATAACCTTCCATATTAACTGCACACAAATTCAATTACATCAGAGGGTCAATTATTATTTATTGATCCTCTTTTTGCTTTAGATGCTTGAGACCATGACATAAATTCGATCGATGTCGATGAAATATCGAAATTGTGACACCCCTAATAAACACACACACACACACACACACACACACATATGACACTATCAGCCACTTGAAAACTCTCTTAAGGCCTCTTTAAAAGAGTGTGTGTTACTGAGAAACAGCTACACACAGCTCTCCAGTGTAAACACCTCGGCTGACCTCAAATTAGTCAGCAGTTTATGGAATCTATTAAAGTGTCCCTGCACAAACAAGGTGTGGCGTTATTATTCTATTTCTCTCTCTCTCTCTCTCTCTCTCTCTCTCTCTCTCTCTCTCTCTTCTTCCCCTCCCACCCTCCTCATCATCCCTCGCCCCCCTCCCTCCGCTCATGCTTAGAAGACATTTTTACAAGGCCTGATTTTATTGATCCCATTAATTGTTTGTTAGATGTGTAATTAAAAAGGCTGAGGGAAACATCTTGTTACCAGCTGGGATCGTTATGTGCTTTTTAGGGTCTCAAGCATTTAGGGAGGCGTTTATCACCCCGGCGGGGGCCGTGCGCAGGGACTCCAGCAGTGTCAGTTTGTTAAAGTTTAACGGCCCGTGCGTAAATGGCTTTACGAGAGCGCTTTTCCTTTTAGAAGGAGGCTAACCTGCAATTAGCTCGCTAATCTTTTCATTCACGTGGACGCTACCTGTTCACACCTGAAGGATCAGATGGAAGTGTGAACCAGGCTTGTGTGACTGAGGATGATGAAGAGCATGAAGGAGAAAAAGAAAATATCTTGTTTTGTCTGTTTAACTTAGTTTGATTCATTAATATATGTTAACTCCTGTAGCACAAAGCAAAATTTACCATTTTGTTGCCGTTTCTTCTCTCAACTCTTAAAAAGGGTGTTTTGGCACAGATGATACTAAGCGATGAATTGTTTCAGGTGCTTTTTTATGTTTTAAAGTGTATTGGGTCGTCATCCCAGTTTTCATTTAGGATAAATCAGGATAAATCAGTACTAAGGTCAGGCTTGGTCTGTGCCTGTACCCTCTTATTCCACATTAATGCCTTTGCAATGTGTGCAGCATCACAGCGCTAACGCTCGGAGGAAAGCGCAGCGACTCGTTTCTGATACATCAGCTCACAGATGCCCTGTGCTGCAGCCATCACCCTAGGAGTGATGTGGGTAGAGAGCGCCATCTACTCACCCGGAGGGAGCAGGGCCAATTGTGCTCCCTCTGAGCGCCGGCAGCTTGATGGCGAAGCTGCATGAGCGGGATTCGAACCTGCGACTTCCCGCTCATAGTGGCAGCACTCAGCACCCTAGGTCTTAAGGACAGCAACTGTTGCTCTAAGGTCTGTAATACGTACTTTTCTGCTTTAATGCTTCATCACAGAAGTGTACAGACACAACCCCATACCATGGCAGACCCTAGATTTAGAACTTGTTGATGATAACAGTCTGAATGCTCCTATTTGTCTTGAGTACTGATGGACTACTGAATTTAGCTGGCCACAATACATATTTCCACAGTGGTTGTCCATCCCAGATGCCTCTAAGCCTAGAGGGAATTTAACACCACTTCTGGACATGGTTAATATAATGCTACTATATGTATATACACCTTTCTTAAGCACCTGTTCTCTTTCTTGTTTGTGTCTGTCATTTTGCTCTCTTATCTCTCTCTTATCTATCCCTCTTGCATCTCTTTCTTTTCCTAGCTGTTTTCCCTTTTGTTCCTTTCTTAACACCCCCCCTCCTCTCTCTCTCTCTCTCTCTCTCCCTCTCTCTCCTCTCTGTTTATCATTTTAGAGGAAGAGCAGGCTGCACGCTTGACAGCTTGGAGGATAATGGTGTATAGAGGTGTTATGGCCTCTCCTCCATTAAGATAGCATGTATAGCCATAACCTAATCCTGACTCGCCATCACGTCCTGTGAATACCAACAGCTTTCACACAGTAAACACACACACACACACACACACACGCGTGATTAAACTGCATGATTGAGTGTCATCGATAGGTGGATCTTCATGTTCATCAGTATTCTGCTAGACAATTACCACCTCATGGCTGCCGTGCTGGTGATATAGATTAAGAGCAGGGTAAATGACCACAGTCGCTGTATGCTAATGGAGGCTTTAATTTAGCATTTTAAGAAGCGTCATGCTAATCGTGGACCAAGGGGGTCCAGATATTCGCACTGAGAGGACGGCACTTGAGTCTTTACTGTCTTTACACCTTGTTTACTGTTTATCTTGTTTACTGCTGTCTTTGCTGCAGAGATTAAATCATTTTTGCCATTATATATATTTATGGGTAAAATTTGAATAGAGGTATCATTGGAATGTGGAATCATGGTAATACCAGCTACATAATGCATCACTACACAGTATGCATACTCAGGTACATTTGTTTATATTATTGCTTAAATGGTCTTTATGCTTTTAAATAGTATTTCTTTTAAAAAGTATATGGACAAAATAATGCTAAACCAACTTATTTATTATTTCCTCCAAAAGCAATTCCCAGTATCAAAAATAGTTTATCAAGCTTTTGTTGAAGTAATTGTATCAACTGACCAATGAGAGATTTCATTAGATTTTAGATTTCTTTAGCATTGCTGTAAAGATTTAAATTGTATTGAGTAGGGGTGGGCGATATGTCTCTAAAATAATATCACGATATTTCAGGGTATTTTTGTGATAACGATATACTTGGCGATATAGGAAAACAGAAAAATAATTAATTAATTTCAGGAATATAGTATAATAGTATAACAGTATAATCATAATGTGGCAAAATAAATAATATAGCATAAAATAATATAATGCAGCAAATAATATTGCAGAATATTTAGTGCATGCATATAAACTGCAAACTAAAACAATTATACAATAAATACACCTAAAGCTTCACAGTAAATAATAGACTACTTTTAAGACAGAACAGCCCTATTATCACGATATGGATTTTTAATATCATGATATTTCTGTGTCACGATATATTGTATACGATATAATATTGCCCACGACTATTCTTGAGCAACAATGGCATAGTTATATGCCTGTAATTAGACATGATGCCAACACCATATAGTTGCATGCAATGCTATTCTGATGGAAATACTTGTCTACAATTACTAGACAAGCTGTGTGTAAAGATTTGTGTGCATTTGCACATCTGTATCAGCAGTGTAATGCAGCTGAATGCAGTGTCCTTCAGAAGCCGTGTCCACAAACATTTGGACGTTTACAGCATCCTGATCTTTTTCAGTAGCTGCAGCTTGTATGATCCCGTGACCTGGGACGTGCTAACAGATGCTAAACAGTGCTAACAGAAGCTAGACATGAAGAAGCCTCTGTTTGCTGAGAGTGTTAGGCTGGAACGGAGTGTGAGATTGGCCGTGGAGGCTGCAGAGGAAGCAGTCTATTCATCTTTGCAGGAATTTTAGCTCCTGCCAAGGAACAGTGGAGAGGGGGCAACACAGCCGGGGTGAGGGGCAACTTATAAGCACCTCTTTTTCCACACACCTGTCCAGACTAGCATTCATATTAATGGCAACCAAAGAACAGGCGGATTTCACTCACTTTTTTTTTTTTAATCCATTTTCTCCACTTAAAGCTCTTATCAGGCTCTGCTGCCTCCTTTTACTGTTTATTTGTTCTTTTTCATCCAAACTTACCAGCCGTATCTGTTACTCAGTACACACGTCTCACAGCAGTGTACCAGGGATACATAATACAAGGCATTACCACCTATAGTGGACATTGCAGTGTAATGATGGTAATGATCGAGACCGGTGGCATCTGGCTAGCTTTGTCCATGTCCGCAGGCAAGCAGTGTATGAGATAAAGATAGCATTAGGTTTCAATGGCAAAATAGAGCTTTCAATCACGTGTTTTTTCTAATATACTGTAATTCTACCTCCATTATTTAAATGCAGCAGCTAGTGTAACCTCTGCTTATATTGTTAATGTTTTATATCCCCACAGAATTCATTTTTTAAAACGTTATTCAGCTCTATTCAAAAAAGGTGTGGTTATTGTAAAAGGGCTGGTTATGGGCGGGACCAATAACAGACCGTCAGCTCGGCTCCGCTCCGCTCTGCAGCCTGTGACCTCGAGGCAGCCCTCAGGGGCGGGGTTATTTAAATGAGTAGGCGGTCTCTCCACAGTCTTTCTCCCTCCTCTGGTCTCTACTGCGCTCTACAGACTCGGGTTTCAGGATCGCCAACATGGAGGAAGATTTTGGATTCATTTTCATTGAATGAATGGGAACGGCGACACAGCGTTCCCATTTTACAGTCTCTGATCCACACTCATTTCTACTGTCAAACCTCAGATATTTCTAGATAATGATCTTACTTTTTGTTTTCCATCAATCAGCATTAAACTTGTAAAATTAATATATTAGTAAGTATGTTTAACTAATTACTTTAAATTAAATGACTTAGTTGAATTAAATGACTAAGCAAACAACGAATCACTGTTGCCTTATTAATTGATGTGTTGTAACTGCTTTTTAAGGCATTTACAACCTAATCAACAATACTTAATAATCTAGTTTATAAACCATTTATGAACCCTTTATAAGGGTAGTCTTATTCTTAAGTTGTACCAAGATGGGTTGTGATATAAGATTTTTTATTACCAGCCAATTGCTTCATTGTTTCACTTAACAATTGTTTTCTAAAAAATATTGGGACTTTGGAAACTATTTTATATTATATGATGAAGATTTTTATTTATTCATTTATTTTTTATTCTGTTTTTATTTTTTATCGTACACAAACTAAATGTTTGCCTCTAGAGCTCCGTATATATGTTTGCTTATCACACTATTGTTTATAATCAGCAAGCAAGTGTTGTAAACAAAGAAAACAGAATATTTTCACGTTTCTTCAAGTGTTTTACTGTCTGTGCCTGATTGAAGTGCTCTGAGCTAAAGTGGGGAGTTTTCAGCTTCAGTGCAAACACGGACCGCATCAGTGTGATCGGTTAAATCATGAAACATTGCTTTATGATATGCTTTCTCCACATCATGCTGTTTATATGTAATGAGCTTTATTGTTTTTTTGCGATATGTGATTTTTACATTGTGGTTTTCTATAAGGTAATTCTGCTTTCTTTTCTTTCTGTTTTCATGTGCTGACTCCATGGTTCATCATTAGGTAAGTACTATTTATTTGATATGTATTTTTACCCAAATGACTTGTATAGCATTTAAGTAAAAACATTCAGGATAATAAACAATACAATACAGCATTTACAATTTACCATTAGTCAGTGCTATGCGTACTTAAGTATTATTAATTTGGTAAGTACTAAAAATAAGTGTAAGTGTTAAGCATCGACTAATTATTTATCACCCATGTATTGTTAATTACATTATGATTATTTAGTAATTAAAAGCAGCACTTATTGATTACTTGCTAAGGAGATACTTAATAATTACTGACTACTCAGTATGCGCTAATTACTTAGTACTTACAAATTATTTCAAATTTAATACCTACTATTATTTACTACCTACTAATATGCAGTTAGTATGTAACTTGTAGTATAAAGTACACTGTGTACCATGTAGGGCCCTATGAAATTCATAATCCATTTTATTCTATTTTATTAAACTTTATTTATGTATATATGCATTTATTTATTTTTCTGTTTTCGGATTGTATCTTTTTTTTTGTCACTTTACGGATTTTTAGGATTTTTCATAGTGATGTCATGTGATTAAAAATATTTAATTCATTACATGATCAATGATTAATTAATCTAGATTAATCACATTTAACCAAATTAAGTTATTTTATATTATACAACTCTACACCACACAATTTTATCTGATGAGCAAATGTGTTTTTAAGTTGCTACAGGACTCTTATCTGACTGACAGCGGTTTTAACCAATCAAAGCTTTTTAAAATTGCTTCGGGTGTAGTAATGAATCTATTAGCAAAGTCGAAGCAAGTCTAACCAATCAGATTCATGATTTTCAGTTCGGGGGCGGGGCCATGGCTGTCTAACCCCTTCTCAGCAGCGCTGTGTTATGTGTTGCTTAGTCCTAAACGGAGCTCATGCTGAATTAATTCAATAGTTAGCGAACTATCATGGAATTGCAGCAGAAAATGAGACAAATATTGTGTCATATAACATTAAAAGGCCTTTTTAAAGGCTGTCCTTTAATGTGAAACTAATTCACAATAATAATAGGCCGCCTGACTGGTGAGTTTTTGTGTGTACCCAATGTTTTGGCTGCCCTGGTGTTAGTTACTGTAGACATACAAATGAGTGATCTTTGTTGAACGGTTGTACTATAATAGTAGGCAAATTAAGCATTGATTATTGTTGGGTCTGTTGTATACTTGTGTAGTTTGTAGCTGTTGTATTTGTGGGCTGTTAATGTGTATAAAGTTCGGTACCACTTTCAAATAAGAATACCTTAATAAAGGGTTTATAAATGGTTTAAAATTAGTTTATTAATGGTTATTAATTAGGTTGTGGATGCCTTAAAAATCATTAATAATCAGTTAAAACACATATACGTAAAAAGGGCAACAATGACCTGTTGTTTGTCAAATAGTGAACTATATTACACAGCCGTCTATATCGTTGCCCTTTCTACGTATGTGTTATAACTGATTATTAATGATTTTTAAGGCATTAACAACCTAATTTTCCAAAATTAGTAACCATTAATAAACTAATTGTAAACCATTTATAAACCCTTTATTAAATTAGTCTTATTTTAAAGTGGTACCTAAAGTTAATACAACTAAGTCAAGAGAGAGAATATAATGTAGTTATTGTAATATTTATCTATGTGTCGGTCGGTCGGCCCGATGGCAGGGTGGGGGTGTATGGGGGGGGTGTTTGCAGAAGGTGTACCCACTATATTCAGTGTGTATCCTTGCTCTTTTGCCGTTTGTCTTAATTGTTGGGTCTGTATAGAGTCACTTATTGCAGTAACGGAGGTGGAACAGTGTGTCACGACTTCTCCAATCAAACGCATCTGAACTCAACAAAGAGTTTATATTCGTTCTCCTCGCTCCCTGCCGAGAAGTGGGGGAGGGTTATGAATTGCAATCTGCATAGCGGTGGCAGGTATCGATGTAGTTTGTCAAATGGCCGGGCGAGTCGGACAGCTCAGAAATGTAATTGACTGGAGGCCAGCTCCACAGTCGGGAAGATAATAATGCAATTTGCCTGGCAATTGAGATGATAACTAAAACTTCCCTGCCCACTTGCCCCCACCTCCCTCATAGCCGGAAGCATGTTACATCACACCACATCACAGCACGATGTTTTTCTCTTAACTAAACATTTAATATCCCATAGCTCTGCACACCTTTCAGTCCAGCGCCTTAGAAAGACACAGAGCTGACATTTAAATCTGAATAAAAGCAAGGCGAGCGCGGGTTTAAATTTGCTGTTTGTCATCATGATCATATCACACAGAATAGCTATACTCGTTTGTTTTGCCATGTAGGTTTATGATTATGATGATTATCCTTGAAAGACTTGTGATTATCACCAAGGCTATGAAAGGGGGTGATTATCTCCAATGGCTTTCCTGACAATCCGTCTTCTCTACTCTCAATCACTCTATGCAAAGCATTCTTCTTTCCTCTGCATGCTCCCTTTTGAAGGCATATTTCAATAACATGTTTATGATGGTGTGCGCTAACACACAAATGCACTGTCAGAAGTCACATCTTTGTCATTTACAAAAAAAAGTAAATGAAAAAAAAAATTAAACAAACAAAATAAAATAATGTAATGATCTTTACAGTTATAAAATGTAAAATGGAGATTAAACCATTTTAAGCCACTTATAAGCCTCCATGTAGTAATCTAAAGCCTTTTGGATGTGGATATGCTCGATGAGCTTAAGTGGTGAACCCCAAGCCTTTTGTATTAGTTGCTAAATTGTAAGTATTAAGCCTTTGGATGCTTTAAAAACATCTATCTATGATATTTTTCTCTTTTCACAGTTAGGATCAATAGCACTAGTGATTACCTGCCTTGCCCAACATCACTACTACAGTGTTAGCACACCAGTTACCAACCAACACGCTACCGTTCTGTGTCCGACTGCGTTTCAACACCCACTCAGCACACAGAGACAGAGCTGAACCCCACACCACCCACCATACACCCATCACACTTAGACAGAACTGACCTGTACCCCCCCCCCCCCCCACACACACACACACACATACTCTATCATTCAGCACACAGAGACTGAAATGTCTTTATTCCTATCAGCAATATTTGCTGCCACTCTCTAAAACCATAAACACTGTACCTCAGTAACTGCTGTGATTATATATGTTCTATATGTTACAGTATGTTACACATCTCTGCACCTTATCCCCACTAAACACTCTATTATACCGTATCGGTGCTGCACTGTACTGTCTTTTAAATTGTCTCGTCTTTTGTATTTATTGTATTTATTGTTATTTAGTGTTAGTAGTTTTATGTTGCACTCTTTATCATCACTCCTGCACTTTAAGTTGTCTATTGTATTGTTTGTTGTCCGATGTTGCACCATGTTTCCGGAGGAACACAATTTCATTACACTGTGATGCTTTACTCAGATGTAATGACAATACAAGCCTCTTGAATTAATTTTCTTACTTTACCAAAAAGTTTCATAGAAATGTGTAAATTTTGGCTGAGAGATTATGACAACCTGTTCAGCACTTTTGCAGGTAATGATCTAGGCAATGACCTAAAGCCTAATTGTTTCAGAGGGTACGAAAATTCAACAGATAATCAGTACATCACATTTTGATGAGCACGGCATAAGCAATGGATGATGCAGAAAACAGCTAAAAAAATTGTACTTGACCATTTGCATGAATGGCAAACGCATTTGCAAAATGTGAAACACAATGAGAAATGCAATTTATTTAATTGTAAATAAATTGCAATGTAATTTTGATCAGAGAAATGTACCAAACCGTTCGAGAAAAACTGTAACAGGGTATTAGCATGCCGTCTACCATCCTCGTACCACTTCCCTACTGATTTCCTGCTTTCCTACATTGCTCTCACAACATTAGCACTCTACCTACGTACCCGCGCGGCTACTACAGTGTTTTCACACCAGCTTTCGGCCTTATCCAGCATCACTGCTCCTCCTACACAACACTTTTATCAGTATACAGTTGTATACTCTATCAGTGTAGGTAAGTTTTAGTCATTGGCTGAAACTGGCAACTGATGCTGTCAAGGATTTAGTCTTTTTAGAGGCAGGGTGACATGAAATCATTACAAATGTCACACACACAGAGCCTTTTTTTGAAATCGTATAAATGATATATTTTTTCCCAAACCTACAAACATTGTTAAAAATGCCAGTGGCAATGCCATGTAGCACTTGGCGTCCCAGCAAAGCTAGGCTCGCCAATTTTTTCCTGTTTTCTTTTTTCAAATCAGTGATGACACTGGACCTGGAATTGGCAATCAGTGCACCCTTGTTTGAGAACAAGCTTTGGCAGGTAGACTGTTTCCAGGCTAATCGTCTCCAGAAGCTGGAGCTCCAAGGGCCACTGCTCCCTCTGCCCTACCCAGAGCCCGACCGGCCAAGCCGGGTTCTAATTAGCGCTTCTCCCCGTCATCCCAGTCATCCCCGCCTCCGCTTTGTCCTTGGGCTCCACTTCACCCCCTGCAACCACATCCATCTCTGAGAGCGAGAGCGAGAGTGGGAGGAACATCCCCTTATTATCCTTCATTGTGCTCCAAGTGGCAGGGAGGAGGACCCTCAGAATCCCTGCGCCTGATTGCATTAATTACCGTGCCTGCTTCATTAGCTCTATTAGGCAGCAAATGTAGAGAATTGGAGAATGAAGCATTTATTTCTCTTTTTCTCTCACCCCCACCACACCCCTGCCTTCCCATTCTCCATAATTAATCACAAATCCAGCCCTCTTGCTTAGAGCGGGATGAGTAAATGGCATTTGTTAATTGTTTAAATAACGCGCAGCTTAACAGAGATCTATTAATAAGCGTAGCCTTCATTAAGGGACACAGTCATGTTGGCCTCGGGCAGCGCTGGAACTTTAACTTTGGTTGAATCATTTCTGTGTTACTTATATATAGAGGGTAAGTTTGAACTTTGAGCTTGTTTTGGACCGGGATGGCTTGAGTGCTTTATTTATTTTAATGGAGGTGGGCGTGAATCAACAATTAATTTGCATGGTTGCATTTTTTTTAGACTTGCATCGAAAGCGGCCGCAGAAACTCAGCTTATCAATACGATATTGACTCATTGTAAAATATGTGAAAATGCCAAATTTGTGTTTGCTTGTTTTTAGATATAGTCACCGTCACTCAAAAATGTATATCACCGCATTCTCTACTTTAATACCATGTTTCAGTGGAAGTCAGTGTAAACAATGGTATTCTTTTTATTTTATCTATTTATCATAGACTGCTTTCACAATACATTGAATACATTTTTTTGTGGAAAGTGACAGGTTCAGGTATCATGGACATTTAGCTCATGCAGGTCTCTGAGCAGCAGCAGCAACGTGTAGGAAGAAAAATGCACTGAACTATTGCAGTATATTGCCATTATATCAATATAATTTAGCACAGTTATTTCTAGAGCAACACATCTTCCCTAAAATAAATAAATGCATACATATAAATATCTATAGTGCTTGACCTAGGTGTATCCTCTAATTCATCTTGAATTCTCTGCCTTTGAGATTCTTTGGCAGTGCTCTTTGGTAGATATTAGTAAATAAATGTTATTTCAGAGGCAGCTCAGAGATTCATGATTGATGAGACATCAGGGGAATTGATTAAAGTGCAGGTTTCGATGGGGCACCGTTTTGTATCTTTTTATTATTATTTTAGTTACGTATTTCTTTATTTTGCTGTTGTTGTTCGACTACAAACCTCTCGACTACAAACCCTGTAGCATATTTGTAGC